>NW_027205492.1:3932500-4532500 GCF_024711535.1 Dipodomys merriami
ACGGGGGGGGGACTTCTTCTGGAAAAGAAATTTCTTAGGAAAAGAAATAGCCAGTGCACGTTCTCCAAGGCAAATGCCACGTGATTCTGTGGCTCAGAACCTGACTGTGCTCACAGTTTTGTGCCAGTGTCACTCCTGCCGTAGGTCCTTTGGGAGCCTTCAGAGGACAGAGGGGACTCAGCCTTCCTCCTCTGGGGCTAAGGAGTCGCCTTTGAGGGGATTGGGGAAAAATAAATACCAACAAGATATACTGAGAGTGTCTCATCAAGAGGTCTTTGTTGGGGACGGGTGGGGACCAGAACCCCAGGACAGGCAGCTCTCAAGGTGGGGGATGTTATTAATTTGTTGCTTGTCTGACGCATTCATCTGTGAACACCTAGACTGACACATTTTGCAAATACATGATGCTTTTATTGAGGACCTATGGTGAGTGTGGCCAGTAAGTGTGTAGTTACTGCATTTAGGTGGAACGGAGAGAGCAAGAAGTCTCCCCCAAAGACTCTGGGGATGACATCCAGGGAGGGTAGCAAGTGTTGTTTAGCATACTGCTTCCTCAGTTTACCCCCTTGCCTCTCAGGCTACCCTAGCAGAGGCCTAGGCTCCTCCTGGCACCCCAATATCTTCTTCGCTATTGACATCCACCTACAAAAGTAGACAGGTGCTGGGAAGATGGCTCAGTGGTAGAGTGCTTGCCTTGCATGTCTGAGGCCCTGGGTTCGATTCCTCAGCACCACATAAGCAAAAAAAAAAAAAAAAGCTGGAGGTGGCACTGTGGCTCAAGTGGTAGAGCGCTAGCCTTGAGCTGAAGAGCTGAGGGACAGTGCCCAGGCCCAGAGTTCAGGCCCCACTACCGGACCCCCAAAAAAGTAGACAGGTGCCTGATTAAGTATATCTCAGTCCTAAAGTCCCAAGAAAGGTGGGGTCTCTGAATTCTCATACCCTAGGACTGCAGTCATTCAGGATTGTTTGACTTTTCATTTCCTGGCGAGACAGTGAGTCCCCTGTACCAAGAAATGCTGGTCAGTGTTTGCTAAGTGAGCAAATAATGCTTCAGAAAAAAATCCCAGGGCCTCAGAGCTAAAGAGAACTAGTTTTAGACTGGTGCTGGTGGCTCATGCCTGTAATCCTAGCTGCTTAGGAGGCTGAGATCTGAGGGTCACAGTTTGAAGATAGCTGGGGCAAGGTTCATGAGACTCTTATTTCTAATAAACCACCAAAAAACTTGGAATGGAGCTGTGGCTCAAGTGGTACAACATTAGGCTTGTGTGAAAAAGCTGAGACAGTATCCAGTCCCAGAGTTCAAACCCCAAGACTGGCATTAAAAACCAAAACAACAGCCAGGTACTGGTGGCTCATGTCTGTAATCTTAGCGGCTCAGGAGACTGAGATCTGAGGATCGTGGTTCAAAGCCAGCCTAGGGCAGGAATGTCCATGAGACTCTTATCTCTAGTTAACCACCAGAAAACTGGAAGTGGTGTGTGGCTCAAGTGGTAGAACACTTGCCTTTAGCTGAAGAGCTCAAGGATAATGCCCAGGCCTAGAGGTTAAGCCCCCCTACTAACAAAAAGAAGCAAGCAAGCAAGCTAGTTTTTGCTTGTTTTACTTTGTTTTGCTTGAGATGGCATCTCCCTATGTTGTTCAGGCTGCCTCCAACTTGGGATCCTCCCACTTCAGCTTCTCAAGCATTGGGATTATAGGTGAGCATCACCATGCTTCAGCTGGGAATAAGTCTTTTTTTTTTTTTTGTAATGTTTTCTCTCCATGGGAAAATCATACAACTGTTATGAAGGCCATGGAGGGGATTTTATAGGCACTGAGGTGAAAAATCATTAGGATGGAAGACTTGTCAAGGGAAAGTACATAACAAGATGCACGCTGTCTTTGTCAATAGCACATATATGTCTCTGTATATGTGTTGGCACAAGTCTGAGTATTTCTGAAGACACCCAATGCTGCTGATTGCCCAGGGTGGGGGTGGGGAGAAGCATGGGTGAGAACATACCTCTCCAGTTGGCCTCCCTTGGATAGCTGATAGATTGAATGTTTTTCATATGTTCATATTTTAAAAACAAAAAGCTTTTTTTTTTTTTTTTTGTTGGTCGTAGGGCTTGAACTCTGGGCCTGAGTGCTGTCCCTCAGCTCTTCAGCTCAAGGCGAGCACTCTACTACTTGAGCTTCAGCGCTACTTCCAGTTTTCTGGTGGTTTATTGGAGATAGGAGTCTCACGGTCTTTCCTTCCCAGGCTGGCTTTGAACCACGATCCTCAGATCTCAGCCTCCTGAGTAGCTAGGATTACAGGTGTGAGCCACCAGCACCCGGCAAAGCTTTTTATTTTTTATTTTTATTGTGATTAAGTGATTATATAAATTTCAGTCTTTTTTTTTTTTGTCGGTCGTGGGGCTTGAACTCTGGGCTTGGGCACTGTCCCTGCGCTCTTCAGCTCAAGGTGAGTGCTCTACCACTTGAGCCACACCTCCACTTCTGGTTTTCTAGTGGTTTATTGGAGATAAGAGTCTCACGGACTTTCCTGCCGGGACTGGCTTTGAACTGTGACCCTCAGATCTCAACCGCCTGAGTAGCTAGGATTACAGGCATGAGCCACCAATGCCCGGCATTTTTTTTTTTTTTTTTTATCAAGTTGTACAAAAGGGTTCAATTCCAGAAGTCAGGTTATGAGTACAAGGCATTTTGATGAATGTTACTCCTTCTGTCATTCTGCTCCTATGTTTCTCCATTCCAGCTTTACCCTTAAGTTGGTAACTCAGTGTTTACATAGAATACATTGAATACAATGTATTTGCTTTGAATTATTATTATTATTTTTTTTTTTGCATATTTGTGCTAACTTGAACTCAGGGTCTACGCACTGACCCTTAGCTTTTCTGCTCAAGGCTAGTGCTCTACTGTTTGAGCCAAAGCTCCACAAAAGTTTTTAATGCTGACATAAATCTGCAGTGAAAATACAATAAATAAAATCTTATAGTCAGTAATCTCCCTCATCCTGGGACTGTTGAGAACTTTTGTTTGTTTGTTTGTTTGTCTGTCGGTTGTGGGGCTTGAACTCTAGGCCTGGGTGCTGTCTCTGGGCTCTTCAGCTCAAGGCAAGCACTCTACCACTTCTTGAGCCACAGTGCCACTTCTGGTTTTCTGGTGGTTCATTGAAGGTAAGGGTCTCACGGACTTTCCTGCCCCAGCTGGCTTTGAATCTCGCTCCTTGGAGCTCAGCCTCTTGGGTAGCTAGGATTACAGGTGTGAGCCATCGGCGCCCGGCTCTTTTGAGAACTCTTGAATAAACACCTGGGACCCCACGTCAGAGCTGATGGCCCCCAGCATGAATGAGATCCAGCAAATACAACAGGGCCTCAAACTTGGAATCAGAGAGCTGGTGAGGACTTTAGCTCTGGGATAAACTTGCAATTGACCTTAAAATCATCATAGGGTTCAGTTTTCCAATCTGTCCAGTGGGCTCGTTGTCGAGTTCAAGAAGATATGGGAGAGGCCCAGCCCCGGATCCCTGGGCTTCATTGCACCCTGTCCTGTTTTTTTGCCTCCAAGAACTCCACAGCCTTCCTTTTCCCAGGTCTGGGACGAGCAGTTGGCCAGGTCTGCTGAGGCCTGGGCCACGCAATGCATCTGGGGCCACGGGCCCTCCCAGCTGATGAGATATGTGGGCCAGAACCTCTCCATCCATTCTGGCCGGTGAGTAACACTTGATCCTTCCTTCCTTTAGTCATTCAACAAACATACGCTAAGTATTTACTCTGTGTGAGGCTTGGCTGTGTATAATAAGTGGTAGACGGGTAGACAAGTTCCCTATGCAAGGGAGAGATGGCAAACAAGGGGTGGGGGAGAAATAACTGCCCCCCTTCTTGTTTTGGAGAGTGACCTGAAGAAGCCAAAGCAGGATAAAGGATGAGATGAGCCAGGAGCCGGTGGCTCCTGACTGTTTGTAATACTAGCTACTATTCTTTGTCGTGGGGCTTGAACTCTGGGCCTGGGCGCTGTCCTGAGCCCTCCAGCTCAAGGCGACTGCTTTACCACTTGAGCCACAGCACCATTTCCAGTTTTCTGGTGGTTAATTGGAAATAAGAGTCTTATGGACTTTCCTGCCAGGGCTGGCTTTGAACCGTGATCCTCAGATCTCAGCCTCCTGAGCAGCTAGGATTACAAGCATGAGCCACGGGCACCTGGCTCCATGAGGCCCTTATCTCCAATAAACCACCAGAAAACCGGAAGTGATGCTGTGGCTCAAGTGGTAGAGCACTCACCTTGAGCTGAAGAGCTGGGAGACAGTGCCCAGGCCCAGAGTTCAAGCCCCACAACCAACAACAACAGCAACAAAAGACATTAGAAAACATCCATCTTCTCCTTTCTGCCAGTCTGCCCTGGCCCCAGCAGAGTGGGGGCCACTTTCCTCAGTGGAAACTCAGTTCCCTGCAGCTTCCGGTCCTCCTCCTCCCCAGGTACCGCTCCGTGGTGGATCTCGCCAAGTCTTGGTCGGAGGAGAGGCGGCATTACTCGTTCCCAGCCCCGAAGGACTGTACCCCACACTGCCCCTGGCGCTGCAGCGGCCCTGTGTGTGCCCACTACACCCAGGTACCCTCTGCCAGGACCCAGGGCGATGCAGAACAAACTCCAGCTGGCCTGGGACTCATGACCCTCCTACCTAAAAAACAAAACAAAACAAAACAAATCAGGAGGCTGGGCGCTGGTGGCTCACGCCTATAATCCTAGCTACTCAGGAGGCTGAGATCTGAGGATTGTGGTTCAAAGCCAGCCAAGCCAGGAAAGTCCTTGAGACTCTTATCTCCAATAAACCATCAGAAAAGCTCTAGAGCTCTAGCCTTGAGCTGAAAAGTTGAGGGACAGCACCTAGGCCCAGAGTTCAAGCCCCACGACCAACAACAACAACAACAACAAAAAAAAAAGAAAAAAGAGGAGAGGAAGAGAGAGAGGGAGAATAAAGAAGAAGGAGGGAAGGGGAGGAAGGAAGGCTAGAGAAACACCCTATTATGGTATAAGTGCCTCTAGCCCTTGGGACAGGAAGACAGCCTCCTCCAGGAAGACCTCCCGGTAGCCCCAACTGGGGCAGCAGCCATGCCAGCCTGAGGACCCTGGCCCCTTCAAGTCCTCCTCAGCCTGCCCCTCTCTCTGCCTGGTCAGATGGTGTGGGCGTCTTCCAGTCGGCTGGGCTGCGCTGTCCACACCTGCAGCAGCATTGATGTGTGGGGCAGCACGTGGCGCCAGGCGGTGTACTTGGTGTGTCACTATGCCATCCGGTAAGTGCAGTACCGAAGGGCCCTGGGGTGGGAGGCAGGCCGTGAGAACTGTCTGTTCATTTATTCAAGTACCCTCAATATCACACCATTAGGGCGATTTGAGGGTCAGTTGGTAACCCTTTTTCCGAGAAGTGGAGAAGCCACGTGGGCAGATCCCTAAGAAAAGGCAGTGGGGACACACTGAGCACGTCCAGCCCCCTCACCCAAACTTGCCAGTCAGGTCTGAGGCAACACACAGCTTAAAACATCACTTACACAACAATCATGTTGTACTCACACTTGGCTCTTGATGACTTGCAAAATGCTGCCCCTTATTATCTTATTTAAAGAGAAGAAAGGAAAAGCTGCATGCAAGTGGCTCATGCCTGTAATCCTAGCTATTCAGGAGGCTGGGAGTAGGAGGAGCAGGGTTTGAAGCCAGTCTGAGTAGAAAAGTTCTTGAGACCCTGTCTCAAAAATAATCAGCAAGAATGGGACTGGAGGTGTGGGTCAAGTGGTAGAGAGCCAGTCTACTAACAAGCATGAGTTCAAACCCCAGCACTGACAGAGTACAGGCACTAGCCCAGAATACATGAAGCTTTGGGTTTGATCTCCAGCACTGGAAAATAAATAAAGGAAAGAAAAATTAAGGAACCTTCCGAAAAATATTGTCCCTATTTACAGTTAAGCGATTGAGAAGCCAGGTATGGTGTACATGCCTGCAATCTCAGCATGCACGACTCTCAGTTCTTCCTTAGTCTAAGATAGGTAATAGTGCCCATCTCCTGGGAAGGTAGAAAGGATATTTGGTAGGTGAGGATATCAGCGTTAGATTCTTTTCCCCATCATCTCCAATTGAATCACGGAGAGACAGAGCCAAAAGAAATTTGTCAGGCAATTGGAAATTTCTGTCCTATTATTTATAACAGTACATTGATGTGTGTTATATGTGTATTATTATTATTATTATTATTATTATTATTATTATTTTGTCAGTCCTGGGGCTTGAACTCAGGGCCTGGGCACTGTCCTTGAGCTTCTTTTGCTCAAGGCTTCCACTCTACCACTTGAACCACAGCACCACTTCCAGCCTTTTCTGTTTATGTGGTACTGTGGACTTGAATCCTGCACTCTACCACTAAGCCATATTCCCAGCCCCTACTTTAGTTTTTAGAATCTTACTTTGACATTTCTTTTATGATAGTGGTAATGGGCTGGGGTGTGACTCAGCGGGCAAGCACTTTCCTACCATGCAGCAGACCCTCCTTCCCCAGAAAGGTGCAAAGGAAAAGGAAAAGACAATAATATGAGCCAAGACACTCAAAACAAAGCAAGACTCACCTCAATTCATCAGTGTATATGAAGTACTTCATACACTTCTATGAAACTAGAATGATAAAACCCATCAAACTTAAAAAATAAAAGAGGAATAAGAAGGCATAATAAAGGGAGTAAATTTGCTCAAAATCTATTATATACATGTACGAAAAATATCACAGCAGAGCCTGGCAGGCGTTGGTGGCTCACACCTATAATCCTAGCTACTCAGGAGGCTGAGATCTGAGGACTGCAGTTCAAAACCAGTCTGGGCAGGAAGCTCCATGAGATTCTTATCTCCAATAAACCACTAAAAAACAGGAAGTGGCATTGTGGCTCAAGCAGTAGAGTGCTGGCCTTGAGCTGAAGAGCTGAGGGACAGCGCCCAAGCCAGAGTTCAAACCCCACGACTGACAAAAAGAAAAAAAAAGAAAAATATCACAACAAAACCTCGTTGTGCATTAATACCTGCTAATTAAAAAGGAAAAAAGCCTAGAAATCCCAAGCTAAAAATAGTGATGAAAAGATAATCTTATTTTATAAACAGCTTTATTAAGATATAATTCACATTAATTCATATACCTCTCAACCCACTAGTGGATTTTGGCATATTGTTATTAACCTTTGAAAATTGTGGAAAAATGTGACATAAAACATGCCATTTAAGGTCTGGGAAGGTGGCTCAGTGGTGGAGTGCTTGTCTCGCATGCATGAGGCCCTGGGTTCGATTCCTCAGCACCACATAAGTAGAAAAGGCAGGAAGTGGCGCAGTGGCTCAAGTGGTAGAGCGCTAGCCTTGAGCTGAAGAGCTGAGGGACAGCGCCCAGACCCAGAGTTCAGGCCCCACAACTGACCAAAAAAAAAAAAAAAAAAACCCACAAACATGCCATTTAAGTCTTTTTTTTTTTTTTTTTTTGTCAGAAGACATGGGCAAATTCCTCTAGCTCTCATTTGGCACAGCACATGAATATGATGAGCTGTTTTCTCAGAAGGCACTGTAATGTTCCACTGATTGATTTCACCCAGTATAAAAACCAACCTTTCAAAAGATGGCTCCGCCTGTCATCAGGATCTAGAACCCAGGACCAGAGAGCTCTCAGATCCTGAAGAGGGGATGGGGGAATAAGAAATAAATCCTGAATTACCCACCAGGCAGTGTGCATGTGTTTGAACTTTGCTGCATCTCTGCGTGTTGGGGGTCTTCTGTTGGTTTTGCAGATGAAGAAACTGAGGCTTAGGGGTGTGACCTTCCCAAGGTCACATGACCAGTGATCCCAGTGCTGAAATATGGACTGGGTTGCTCACTTAATGCCCTAACTCTGTTTTCCTGGCACCTTTTCTCTTCCAGGGGCAACTGGATTGGAGAGGCACCCTACAAGATGGGGAAGCCATGTTCTGCCTGTCCCCCCAGTTACCAAGGTAACTGCAACCGCAACATGTGCTTCTCTGGACTCAAATCCAATAGGCTTCTAGGTTTGTGATCCCACAAATCTTGGGATCTCCGGTGCTGGATCCCTCCCCCAAACTAGGATCCATGAAGAAATTAAAAATAAAATCAAACAAAATAAAAAAGACCGGTGCTGGTGGCTCACGACTGTGATCCTTGCTACTCAGGAGACTGAGATCTGAGGATTGAGGTTCAAAGCCAATTGGGGCGGGAAAGACCTTGAGACTCTTCTCTCCAATTAACCACTAGAAAACTGAACGTGGCACTGTGAGTCAAAGTGGTGGAGTGCTAGGCTTGAGCGTAAAATCTCAGGACAGCACCCCGGCCCTGAGTTCAAGCCCTGTGACCGACAAAAAAACAAATAAACAAACAAAAAGGAACAGGAGTTGGGCTCCACCAGGGTCAGGATTTTCCCTCCTGGGTCCCTTTGTGGGATATCCGGCACGTGCCACAAATCACCTTACTTTCCTTTTTTCCTCTGGTCTCTGCCAAAAAGTCCTGTATCTTTAATTAGCTCCATTCACAGGGAGCCAGAGCTATAGCTAGCAATACAGGCAGCTTGCTTTTGCGACTCAAGCTCCAAACTCAAGACTGTCAGGCTAATGAAAGATGTGTGTGTATGTGTGTGTGCATGCACATGCATGTGCACGCACGCAAGTACTGGGGTTTGAAGTCAGGGCCAGGCACCGTCCCTAAGCTTTTTTGCTCAAGGCTGGTGCTGTATCACTTGAACCACAGCTCCACTTCCAGTTTGTTTTGCTGGTTAATTGGAGATAAGAGCCTCACAGAGTTACTTATCCAGGCTAGCTTTGAACTATGGTCCTCAGATCCCAGCTTCCTGGTAGATAGGAGGCTGAAGCTCACCTCCATCCACCATATGCCAACTACTCTGGGCAGCCTGTGACGGCTAGTGGCTCCTTTCTTGGTTGAGCACATTTCAGGTCCAAACTTAAAAAAATGAAACCAACTGTGGACATCCACTCCCCACATTGCTTGTTACTGGACCAACCATAGAACGCACAGGCCCTTTACTGCTGGGGGTACTGAGTCTCGAAGGGTGTGGCTTAGAGCAGTCTAGCTTGCTTTCCAAGGCACAGAGACTAGAGCTCAGGCTTCCAGATCACCTATCAGAAAAAGCTGGCTTGAGGCAACTCTCACTTTTTCTTTCTCTCTCAATCTCTCAGTCTGTCTCTCTGTCCATCTCATTTTTTCCTTTTTTGTTCTATGCTATCTCATTCCATTAAACGATTTCCCTCTCTCCACCCCTTCCTACCCTGAGATTGAAGCACACAAAAGTCCCTTTGTCTCCAAGAGATAGTAAAATCTCCTCCCTCAGACCTTGCCCTGCAGCTGGGCCCCCCCACCCCACCCCCTCTATTCAGCTCCATTCAAACACCTGGAACAGTTCTGGATGGAAAACAGCTTCCTTTCTGCAGAGTTACTGTGTTGTCGGTGGACAGCAAGTCCTCTTCCCTTGGCTGTAACTACCCAGGCCACCACATATGTCCCCTTCCCTTCTGGCATCAGTAAAGTCCTTTGAGACCCCACCACAGTGGCTTTTGTCTTGGCCTTTCTCTCTAGTCCTTGGAGGGTCAAAAAAAGTGAGACAAGGAAATTGGATGAAGGGAGAAAGGTACAGACTAGAAGATAAGGGGAGGAACTAAGGCCCTAACCCCACTACAGAGTCTAGATCAGTGCTCTGACCCATGCAGATATATTATTACTCCACTCTGCAGAAGAGGAAAGTGGAACATGAGGTTGTGTACCAATTTCCAAATGCTGGAAGTGAGTGAAATAAGCAAATCAAAGTTTGTTATTTGCAGGTAATACCCTTCCTCTTTTTGGGTAGGGGCATTAAAATACCTTTTCTTCCTTCCTTCCTTCCTTCCTTCTTTCCTTCCTTCCTTCCTTCCTTTCTTTTCTTTCTTTATTTCTGCTGATTCTGGAGCTTAAACTCAGAGCCTGGGCACTCTCCTTGAACCTCTCTGTGCTCAAGGCTAGCACTCTACCACTTGAGCTGCAGTGCCACTTCTGGCTTTTTCTGTTTATGTGATACTGAGGAATCGAACCCAGGGCTTCGTACATGCAAGGCAAGCACTCTACCACTAAGCCAACTACTTTTTCTTTTGTAAAAGAAAGATGGAAGATTTCGCTAACAAAAAATTACTAACACCCTTCTATGGTGGGGCAAAAAGGCTTGCCAAGTCTAAGTCCCAAAGTGTTTTCCCAAAGTGTTCTGAAAGTGTAGGTGTTACCTGACCCCCGGAGCCAGTGATATCACAAAGTGACTAGAAAGGAACAGACATAGAATTTCAACTCACCTTTCCCTATCCCCACTGTCTGTGCTGTTTCAACTGGCCACCTTGGCTCCATGTGTTCTGGGGGCTGGGATAAAGAGAATCACAGCTCCTGTTGGTTACTAGCTGCTTTGAATGGGAGCTAGCTGCACTCTTAGTCTCATTGAATAACCGCTGCTCTTTTAAATGAAGAGTACTGCTACGTATCATTTCACAGACAGAAAACTGGAGGCTAAAGAAGGTGGCTCATACCTGTAATCCTACCTACTCAGGAGACTGAGATCTGAGGATCATGGTTCAAAGCCAGCTCATGCTGGAAAGACCAGGAGACTCTTATCTCCAATAAACTAGTCAGAAAAAGCCCTTAAGTGGCACTGTGGCTCAAGAGGTAAAACACTAGCCTTGAGCAAAAGAAGCTTAGGGATGGTGCCTAGGCCCAGAGTTCAAGCCCCAGGACCAGCCAAAAAAAAAGAAAAGAAAAGAAAAGAAAAGTTGACATTCAATCAGCTACATGCAAAGCCCTTCCTCAGTCTTCTCTCTGCAAAGAAGAGAGGCACTCACCAAGCAGACTGAAGCAGATAGGATTCAGCAGAAGTTGCCATTGTTGGATGGGAATTCCAGATGATGGCAGGATTTGCCATTTCTGATAGGATCTTTGATAAGAACAGGCCAAAGGAGAAGGGAGTAGGTGGGACTTGTTCAGGCTGGCAGCTCTGGATGGGGTACTTGAGGGCACTGCATTTGGTACCCTTCTTGTTATACTTTGTCCAGAGGAATGGCATCTTTGTTGCTAGAGGCCTATTTCTGTTTACCGTGTTTGAAGGCTTGGGGCGGAGCTCGGCAGTAGAGCCCTTGTCTACCAGGCTCTGGGCTAAGGGTTAGATCTTCAGCACAACCAAACAAAAACAACAATGTTTGACCCTCCTGCCCTATCTCAAGTGATCATTCATTGGCTCATTCATTCAACAATGGCGAGAGTTAGCCCTAGAGCCAAATAGCCTACTCACAAATTTAACTTAGTGACTGAGTGTGCTGGGTAAGTTACCACACCCTCTCGGTGGGGACACTAACAGCTTCTGCCTCCTCAAAGTATTACAGCTAAAAACAGTCTTAGCATATAATTGGTCCTATAGAAGTGTCAGCTTTAAACTGTCACTTACTGGTGCTGTTAATACAGATCCGCTGTTGGCACCAAATCAAGTCTACCAATCTTCCTCCCTCCTTCCTTCTTTTTATCTTCTTCCCTTTTTTCTTCCTTTTTTTTTTTTTTTTTTTTTTTGCGGGGTGGGGGACTGGGAGATGGTACTAAGGCTTAAACTCAGGGAATTTTTGTTTACAGTTGGTGCTCTACCACTTGACTCACACTTCTACTTCTGGCTTTTCACTGGTTAATTAGAGATCAGAATATCACAGACTTTTCTTTTGGGTCTGGCTTTGAACCTCAATGCTCAGATCTCAGCCTCCAGGAGTAGTGATAAATATAAGGCATGAACTACCAGCACTCAATGACTATATGGCCTTTAAAAAAAAAATTGTCCCCGGGCGCCGGTGGCTCACGCCTGTAATTCTAGCTACTCAGGAGGCTGAGATCTGAGGATCACGGTTCAAAGCCAGCCCCTGCAGCAAAGTCTGTGAGACTCTTATCTCCAATAAACCACTGGAAAACCGGAAGTGGTACTAAGACTCAAGCGGTAGAATGCTCACCTTGAGCTGAAGAGCTGAGGGACAGCGCCCAAGCTCAGAGTTCAAGCCCCAAGACTGACAAAAAAAAAAAAAAAATTGTCTCCCTCACCCTCCACCCCAAGATCTCAAATGTTCTGTATTTCCCAAGCTTATCATTCTAGTGGGGCTGTCAGGCCTCAAACAGAAGAGGACACACTTGACCTCCCCACCCTCCACCCACATCCTGATGAAGAGTAGATGGTTGGGCCCAGGAACTAATAGTGGTACATCAGGAGAGCTGGTGTGGAAGTCATGCAGCAATGGCAGGGGCTAAAGGAAGTTGGATGTGAAGTGGGCGGGGCCAAGCCATGAACAGTCTACGACCTCACAGGCCGGCAAGAAGGAAGGTTCATCCCTGTCCTAGCACTGGCATGTCGTGGTCAGGTTTTCCCTAGAGAAGATGATTTAATGAAGGGTAGTTGTGAGGTGGGTCCCACTGGATGCTGAGGGCAGGCAAAGGTGATCTCAGCAGCCCAGATGAGCAATGAGGATGGCTGGAAGCAAGATGGTGGGAGTGGAGACAAGTGAATGACATTCTGAGTATTTAGGAGGTGAGATTCAGGGGCTGCAGATATAGCTGGGTCTGGGCATCTGGTGGAGATGTCCATGGGTTTCCATTTTGGTTAGCGGGTACTCAGGGGAGGTCTGATCTCAGGATGTGAAGACTCATGAACCTGCGGGAAAGAGTGGAAAAGGTTAGAAGAGAGAAAAATCTGAACTGGAGGTAGAGGACAACTGAGAGAGGAGTCGGGAACCTGGGCTAGGGTGCTGGGAAGTATGGAAGGGCCTTGGGTGTTGGTGATCATATTGGGCCCATCTGTCCTCGGCGACTTTGTTTCCAATCCAGTCATGAATGGCTACTGAGTGTAGACAGGAAGAAAGCAAAAGGCCTTGGTTCATCCTGCCTTGGGATTTAGTCAAGAAACTAACTGGAAAGACACAGAGAAGCACTGATGTCAGGAGCTACTGGCCTGAAACTGGAAGGAAGGAAGGGAAAGGAAGGCAGGAAGAGGCCAAGAGGCAGGCAGAACCTAGAACTGGGAACCCCAGCCTATGCCCAGGGGTAAGAGATCCCCTGGGGGGGGTGAGAAAATGCCCTGGAAAAGGAGACCAGGGGCCGAGAGCTAGGGACACCCACGAGGGGGCTATTACTGTAAGGAATTAAAGTCATTTACCTACCCTCTCCCCCTCAAAAAAATACCAAGTAGCAGAGCTGTAGTTTTATGCGTCCTTTGAGCTCTGAGTTTGCTTTTCTGCTTCTCATTTGAGCTCTGTATGACACAATGAAGACTCTTATTTCCAAATCCCCAGGTAGGTACTGAGAGTGAGCTCTGGGACAAAAGGGGCGGTCACCAAAAAGAGCCAGGTGGCAGGTGTATACAATGCAAGACTGCAAACACCCAGGAGGTCTCAGATACACAATCTGTAGATTGCACCAGGAGGGAGACCAGGGCAGGGCAGAGCACCCACCCCTGGGTACAGAGCCAATGGTTCTCCACCTTAGCACCCACCAGTTTGAAATACTTGAATCTCCTCTATCCATCTCCCAGTCCCCTGGGTACAGCGATGATGTCTGCTCAGCTCATTCCTGTCAGAGGAGTCTAGAAGAAGGCATAGCATATAGTAGATGCACCATAAACCAGTTGGATGAAATGAGAGGCTGGGGTTGTAATTCCAGCTCCTCTGAGTACCCTCCACCAGCCTCTACGCAAGTACTTTTTCCTAGTGTCTCAGTTTATTCACCTCCAACTTTAAAGACCACAAAATCACTTCCCAGCCTCCCTTGGGTGCTCAATAAACTCAATGCTCCACCCTCCTTTTCTCCCATCCCTCCCTCAACTTCCCCGTGTTTCCTGTATCAGGCCACACCCATCATTTACAGTCATAAAACCCCACCCAACTTGGACTCTTACCTTCACAGTCCCTCCTACTCACACCCTTTACTCAGGTTGGGGGACAGGGCGGGCAGACACCCCTTCTTGTCTGACTCTGGGTACCCCTAACCTTACAGTTCAGGATTAGGGCCTGAATGGACCTCACGGCTGGCCAGGTCGCTGTTGCCATGGAAATAGCGACAGTCCCCAGCCACAGGTTCCCTAAGTGACTGGTTACTCTTTAACGTATCCACCCACCCTGGGTGATTAGAAGAATCAATAAGATAACCAGGTCGTGGCAGCTGGCGGTGCTCACTGCCTTCCTGGTGGACTGGCTCCTGGTGGCCCCCGCTGCGGCTCTGTGCGGGCCCCCAGCTCCTCCATGCCCGCCAGTGTCCAGCTGGATATACTTGGCCATGGTCAGTGTGAACGCGCCCCTTGGGGCTCCCGTGGAAAGTACTTATGGTGAGTGGGGCCAGCTGCTGGCCCTGGGGTGGGGTGGTGGGGGGAAGACTGGCCCAGGAGGGACCGTGGTGAGGTTTCAGAGGTCCTAGGACATCCTCAATGCCTTTCTGATGGGCCCAGAGACCCTCCAAGGGGTCAACTAGAAGGACCAGACTGGGAGGAAGCCTGAGTGGAATGGGAAGGGAGTGCTGGGAGGGGGCCGCCGCGCCTGCAGGGAGGGCTTAGTTCTTTTTTTTTTTTTTTTTTTTGTCTGCCTTTGGCTTGCCTGGGAATGCATGCTTGGAGGTTTTCCGAGATTCCATGGACGTTGGGCTTGGGGAATCAACCTGCTTTGCTGCACACAAGCAGGCCCAAAGGAAGCTGTGTTGCACCCAGTTCATGTAGCCAGGACAGGGTCCAGCTGGGGTCTGGACGCGAGTGGATGGACCCTGAGCCAGTCGGTTTGTCCCTCCAGACTTCCCTTGGCTCTGGAGAATGTAGGGAGAGGTTGAGGTACAGATGCACCAGCCCACGTGGCTGTGGGGACTAAGAGTTACACATGTGCTGGGAGTGTGAAGCTTGGGTAAAGCGTCTAGGGAAGTGCTGCTTACTGACTGACTGACAGCCAAGAGCTCAGGCTCGGTGGCTTGTAATGACTCCCTCCTCCCAAACTGGAAGTTGCCCAACTATTCCCCCCGCCCCCCCCCCCACACACACCTCCCAGTAGGGGAGGACCGTTAAATTCAGGATAGAATGCTATCCCACTGCTGAAGGGAAAATGGAGATGGGGAAGAAACTCCCTGTTGCCAAAGCTGCAGGCTAAAGCCCTGGGTTGTTTCCGGATATAGACCGACATATGTACACTGGGGTTGTTATTTGCATAGAAAATTCCGTGGGAGGCCACCAAGGAAAGTGGTGACAGTTTTGTTTCTGAGGAGGGAGATTAAAAAGAATGCTTTTTTTTCCTTTGGTGGGGAGGTGGGGAGGGGACACACTTTTGAAAATTTGAAAGTTAGGTGCATTTTATAAACATTAACTCTTTACACATCTCATGTGTGTGCATGGACACACACACACACACACACACACACACACACACACACACACCCCTCAGCTTCTGGAATGCAGTAGATCCTTAGGGCTCAGTGGAACCAGGGTATAGAGCCCTTGACATCCCCCACAGGGTAGGGACTGGGTAACTGTCCTTGTCATCCTTCACCAAGGACATGTGGCCAGTGAAAGACACAGTCAGAGACTGATCCGTCTGGGGGATACTTTGCTTTTACTCTTCATCATGCCTGGAGTATGCTGCTGGGGAAATAGCAGAGGCTGTACAGGCAAATGGCCTGAGGACCCATCCACCCCCTTGGCTAGGTGACCTTGCCCAAGTTAATCTCCCTCTCTGAACCTATTTCCTCTTCTGTAAAATGGAGCTAATTTCACTGGAGAGGGGACTAAAGATGACAATTAAAGGGCCAGGCATACCTTAGTCCACAACAGTAAGACCTGGTTTAACCCCGGGCCAGAGGAGGACTCATGGGCTCCCAACAAGGCCAAGTAAGTTGGGATCTAGACTACGCATGAGCAGCAGGCCCCAGAATGTCCCCCTCTAAAGGATAACATATGTTAATAAACCGGACAGGCACTTCCTGTCTCCAGGTCTATCCACTTGCCATACAGGTCTCCTCATCCTAGCTCCTGTGCAGTGCTTAGCACATAGCTGAATGGATGGTTGGATGGTTAGAAAGATGTTTATATGACTGGATGGACAAATGGATGATTAGATGGACGGATGGATGGATAGATGGATGGATGGTTAGATAGATAGATGAGTAAATGGTTGGATGAATTGATGGAGGAATAATTAGATAGATGGTTAGATGGATTGGTGAGTGAATGGTCAGATAGATGGAGTTTTATACTTATTATCTCATTTATACCTATTATCAACAATATATAATAATATATGTGATATTATAATACATAATATTATTTAATAATATGTCATTTCTATTATCTTAGCAGCTGTCTGAAATATTCATAATGTGATTTCCAAAAATAGTAAAGAAAATTAAGACTCGGGATTTTTTTTAATCACATGACTTGAGATCTGACACAACCAGCTGTTGATGATCCTCTTAACCAGGCTACACACATGTCTGGGCAGAAAAAGGAGGTGTCCAATGGCCAGCTTCACAGCACAAATCTACAGAAAGAGCCTCTTGGTCCCATTGGAGCATTTACTATAGCATGTGTGTATGAGGATGCTGGTGGCTGAAGGGCCCTGTGAATTTTCTTTTTCTTTTTGTGCCAGTCTTGGGGCTTGAACTCAGGGCCCAAGCAGTGTCTCTAAGTTTTTTTGCTCAAGGCTAGTACTTGTGCCACAACTCCATTTCTGTTTTTATGATGCTTGGAGGTTAAGAGTCTCATAGATGTTCTTGCCTGACTGTCTTCAAACAGCGATCCTTAGATCTCAGTCTCCTGCTCATTCATTCAATGATTCATTCATACATGCAGATATGCATGCATGCATTGTTCTCATTTGGGCAGTGCTGGGGGTTGGACTCAGAGGCATACTTGCTAGACAAGTGCATGAGTCCTAAGAATAGTGAAGATACCAGAAAGCCCCAATCAGTCTGAGTGGTTTACATCCTGGCTTTGATTCTGAAGTAATACAGTCTCCTCTACCAAGCTGATCTTTGGTGAGGTAACACAGGATCCGGCTTCCCCCTAGACTTCAAACGTTTCCACAGTGCACTTGGTTCTGCTTCCTAGTTCTCACTGTTGTATTTGATTGTGGGTCTGGCTCCACTACCAATCTCCAAACTCCAGGAAGTCAGGATGTCAGTGGTTTGTTTGGCTTTATTTGTTTTCAAGGTCTCACAGTGACTGGCACAGAAGAAATGCTCACTAAACGTTTGTTGGATGAATGAATCTAGAAGGTTTTTTAGAAAAGAGTCCTGCAAATATCACTGAGTGCCAGCCAGGGCCAGGTTCTTCCTTTCCTCCCTGCCATCCTCACTGTGTTGGCTTTTGTGCCTTGTAATTGTCCCATGTTAGACCTGAAGTGCTTTCCCAGAATTAGGCATCATGTTGATGCTTAAGTGCTTAAAACTGGAAAAAAGGAGAATTTCCCACAATGCACTTTTTCCCCCCTAAAGCAAAAAGTCTCCTAGAAACCTCACAGCAGACTTCCCTAAGTTCTGGAAAGCTGGAAATCAAGGATTTGGTGGAAAACAATGGAAAAGTGGAAGCTGGCGTAGCCCAATGATGGTCCTCTCTTAGGGTGTGCAAAAGTGAAGAAGGCTCTTAGGGTTTCTGAGCCTTAGTGCTATTGACATCTTGGCTGGGTAATTTTTCACTGTGGAGTGCTGTCCTGCAATATGAGACGTGCGTAGCATCTCTGATCTCTGCTCTACTCGTTAGATGCCAATAACATCTCCCCCTACCGGTGTGCCAACCAAAAAGTCTGCAGAAGCTCCATGGTGTGTTACCTGGCAACAGAGGCACCACTGGGCAGGCCCTGCCCACAGTTGAGTGCACTGTGACTCATGAGTTATAGTATTTACTTTGCCAACCAGGATTGAACTCAGAGCCAAATTTGGGGCCTCCCTGAGCAACTATGAGGGTAAGATGTTATGGTGTGCTAATCTACCTCCTGGCTTTATTATTTCCCTATACTTTTTTTTTTCCTTTGCCAGTCCTGGGACTTGAACTCTGAGTATGGGTGCTGTCCTTGAGCTCCTGTCCTGTTCAGAAGACTTTTCTGCCCAAGCTGTCTTCAAACAGAAACAGAAACACTCTCAACCTCTTGAGTAGCTAGGATAACCGGTGTGATTTGCCTGGTTCAGGGGAGGGGGGCCCTGCCACCCAGAGTCTCTATGGGTGTCAAGTATCTGCCTAATGAAAATGGAGCTCTGTGCATGAGTTGGGACATCTATCAACTGGAATATGGAGACCACTTAGTGGAGGGAGAAACGATCACCCAAGTGCACCCCATTCATTCACTCATTTTTCATTTGTTCATTTCTACAACAAATGTCCACTGGGGTTATGGTATACAAGAATTTCCACCAGGCATGGGGGAGAAGAAAACTTGACTGCAAATCTCAGTGCTTGGTTTGGTGGGATCACAAACCAGTGAGCTGTGACCAAAGATGAAGTGGCTGACAGGGCCACATAGGGTGCTATGGGAACACAAAGGGATGTTGAAGGAAGAGGAGAATGAAGACCTCTTGGCCTGGGAGGAGCAAACTGATATCTAAGCCAGAACTGAAAGGTTAACTGGAGTCAGCCAGGAGAAGAAAGGAGGAGGAAGGAGTTCTCAGTGGAGGGGGCTGTACACTGTTTTGACTTGACACTTAGCTGCAATGAATACTATCTTTTTTTCTTTTCTTTTCTTCCTTCTTTTCCTTCCTTCCCTCCTTCCTTCCTTCTTTCCTTCCTTCCTTCCTTCCTTCCTTCCTTCCTTCCTTCCTTCCTTCCTTCCTCTCTCTCTCTCTCTCTCTCTCTCTCTCTCTCTCTCTCTCTCTCTCTCTCTCTCTCTCTCTCTCTCTCTCTCTCTCTATCTCTATCTCTCTCTATCTCTATCTCTCTCTCTGCCAGTCCTGGAGCTTGAACTCTGGGCCTGGGCACTGTCCCTGAGCTTCCTTTGTTCAAGGCTAGCACTCTACCACTTAAGCCACAGCACCACTTCTGCCTTTTTCTGTGTATATAGCACTGAGGAATTGAACCCAGGGCTTCATGCATGGTAGGCAAGCAATCTACCACTAAGCCACATTCCCAGCCCTGAGCTGTTGTTTTTAACTCAAGGGTGGCGCTTTCCCACTTGAGCCACAGCTCCACTTCCAGCTTTTTGATGGTTAATTAGAGATAAGAGTCTCATGGGGACTTTCCTGCCCAGGCTGGCTTCAAATCTAGATCTTCAGATCTCACTCAGTCTCCTGAGTAGCTAGGATTACAGGTGTGAGCCACCAGGCCTGCTCTATCCCTGTTTTATAGGCAAGGGAATGGAGGCTGAGAGTTGCTAGGTGAGTCTCTGTGCATCACACAGTAAAGGAGTGATGAAAATATAGCTTAATGCCAAGCTGTCATTCTGCAGCGAGGCTTGTCACCCACCCTGGCAGCACCCGAGGGCTGTCATACAGTGGCCCACACACAGTTCAGACTCTGGGGTCTGTGTGTTCAGATTGTCAGCCAGCCATGTGACCTTGAGAAAATTCCTTAGTCTTCCATCTTCATGCTCTTTATCTATAGTATGGGGACCCAGATGGCATCTCCATGGGGCTGTGGTGAGGATGTAATGTGGAAGAAGTTGTGTGTCTAACAGGTAGGAAGGTCATGAACACTTGAACCATTGCTGTCATGAGTCACAGCTCCACTTCCAGCTGTTTTTGTGCTTAATTGGATATGAGTCTCATGGACTTTCCTGCCCAGACTGTCTTTGAACTGTCTTTGATCTGATCCTCAGATCTCAGCCTCCTGAGATGCTAGAATTATAGGCATGCCATGGGCTCTGGGCTAAGATTTTGATTTTAAAATTTTTTTTATTTTTGTCCGTCGTGGGGCCTGAACTCTGGGTCTGGGCGCTGTCCCTCAGCTCTTAGCTCAAGGCTAGTGCCCTACCACTTGAGCCACAGCGCCACTTCTGGCCTTTTCTGCTTATGTGGTGCTGAGGAATAGAACCCAGAGCCTCATGCATGCAAGGCAAGCACTCTACCACTAAGCTACCTTCCCAGCCCAATATTTTGATTTTTAACTTGAATAGAGTTGGAAAATTCTTTCTGTAAAGACTAGACAGTAAATATTTTAGATTTTGCAGGCCGGATGGGATCTGTAGCAACTCTGCTGTTGGAGAATGAGAGCACAGGAAATCAATGAATGAATGAATGTGGTCAAACGCAGATAAAACTTTATTTGCAAATTTATTTACAAAAACAAGCAGTGACTCAGTTTTGGTGTAGAGGTTGTATTTTGCTCACCTTTGCTTTAGTATACTGGGTATTATTAAAAGTCTCTGAGATATGTAGTTTTTTGGGGTGTATGTGTATGGTGTGTGTGTGTCTGTCTGTTTTCCAGAATTCAGGGCCTGGGTGTTATCCCTGAGCTTTTTTGTTCAAAGCTAGTGCTCTACCACTTGAGCCACAGCTCCACTTATGACCTAATTTTTTTTTTTTTTTTTTGGTTGGTCATGGGGCCTGAACTCTGGGCCTGAGTGCCGTCCCTCAACTCTTCAGCTCAAGGTAGTGCTCTACCACTTGCGCCACAGCACCACTTCCGTTTTTTGTTTTGTTTTGTTTTTCTGCTTATGTGGTGCTCAGAAATCGAACCCAGGGTCTCATGAATGCAAGGCAAGCACTCTACCACTGAGCCACCTTCCCAGTCCGGTTTACAGTTGTTTAAGTCAAGTAATGAATGCATTTCTTTTGTTCTCTCTGTTTTTTCCCCTCGCTTTCAACATAGTGTCCAGTAAGTACTACTACTGCATTTGTTACGCATTTGTCCCTTCATTTCTGTGTTCCCCTTACCCTCCCAAAGACAGATAAACAAACAAGACAAAAAGAAAAGGAAGCAAAAACAAGAAGAAACCCTCTTGTCCCATTTCTTAGAGTTTGATCATTTATTTTATTTTTTTAATTAATTAATTATTATTTTCAATCCTGGGCCTTGAACTCTGGGCCTGGGTGTTTGGTGTTCCTAAGGTCCTTTTGCTCAAGGCTAGCACTTTACTACTTGAGCTACAGCACCACTTCCAGCCTTTTCTGGAGATAAGACTCATCAACTTTCCTGCCTGGGGCTGACTTTGAAATGCATCCTCAGATCTCAGCCTCCTGAGTAGCTAGGATTACTGGTGTGAGCTCCCAGTACCTGACTGATATTTTATATGATAAGAGCACTTCTGACTTTTTGGTGGTTAATTGGAGATACAAGTCTCACGGACTTTCCTGTCCCAATTTTGTCAAACCATGATCCTCAGGTCTCAGCCTCCCAAGTCGCTAGGATTACCAGTGTGAGCCACCAGTGCCCGACTTGTGGTTTTTGTTGTTGTTGTTGTGGGGGTTTTTGCAGTGCTTAGGATCAAACCTTGTACATCCGAGGCAAGCACACCACCACTGAGCTGTTCATCCAGCCCCATAATTTTGTTTTAAAGTAGATATATTGCTCTTAGAAGATGATTTAGTAGTCTTCATTAGAGACTGACAATCACCAGTGTTCCAAGCTGTAGATAACCCTGAATCTCTTAAGATACAACGCTCCACAGACTTATCATGGTAGACAAAATTGTTTCAGTAGATTGTATTTGCTGTTCATATTACTCAGCTGACTTTTAAAAAATATATTTTTTATTGTCAAGATACTGTACAGAGGGGTTACAGTTACATGAGTAAGATAATTGTGCCCCCTCCTTTGTTTTTCCCCTACCATCCCTTCCTTCTCCACCTCCCTAACTACTCTTCCTCGCCCCCAAGTTATAAAGTTTGTTTTCAGCATAGTGTCTTGACATGCCATTGTTACAATGGGTCAAACTGTATCCTTATTTCAGCCTTTTGTTTTTTCCCTTCCCCTCCCCAAATTAGAAAAATGTATATACAAGATGCAGGTGCACTGGAATCAACTACAGTGAAAACAGGAGTTATACCCTGGGGGAAGAACATACAAAAGAAACCAAAAAAAATCACATAGTGCATTATAAGTATATTAAAAACAATAGCAACAAAGATCAAACCTCTTATATCCTTATGTTGGGGTTCATTTCGCTTAGCATCATCTTATATCAGCTTTTTATTTTTTATTTTTTGAGACAGAGGCTCAAGCTGGCCTTAAGCTTACAATCTTTTTGGCTCAGCCTCCCAAGTGTCATGCCCAGCTTCCAATTTATTTTTATTTTTTATTTAAAAAATTATCTTCAACGAGTTGTACAAAGGGGTTTTAGTTCAACATATCAGTGTCTGAGTACAATTCATCTGGATCAGTATCACCCCTTCCATCATTGTCCCATCTCTCCAATGCCACTCATCCCCTTAAGTTACCTGATTCCATGTTCACATAGGTACCCGCTTCTATTTTTATTCCTTGATAAAGTACCATTCTTTAAATTAAAATTATATATATAGATAGATAGTGCTGGTACTGGGACTTGAACTCAGGGTCTTGCACTCTTGCTTCGCTTTTTACTTTTTTATTCAGGGCTGGACCACCTGAATCACACTTTCACTTCTGGCTTTTTGTTCATCAATAGCAGATATGAGTCTTTCAAATTGTCTTCGTGGGCAAACTTTGATCCTCAGCTCTCAACCTCCTAAGTAGTTGGAATTATAGATGGGAGCCACCGGTGTACAAAAAAATGTAGTATTTTTAAAAATCTTTTTTTACTGAAAGTACATATAATACATTTAAAATAGATAACATTTATGAATCATAATGTACCTGTACAGGGGTTGGGAAGGTGGCTCAGTGGTAGAGTCCTTGCCTTGCATGCATGAGGCCCTGGGTTCAATTCCGCAGCACCACATAAGTGGAAAAAAAAAGCTGGAAGTGGCGCTGTGGCTCAAGTGGTAGAGCGCTAGCCTTGAGGTGAAGAGCTGAGGGACAGCGCCCAGGCCCAGAGTTCAGGCCCTATGACCAGAACAACAACAACAAAATGTACCTGTACAAAATATCACCCTGTGTGTGTGTGTGTGTGTGTGTGTGTGTGTGTGTATGTGTGTGTGTGTGTACCTGTACAAAATATCACCTTGTGTGTGTGTGTGTGTGCCAGTCCTGGGGCTTGAATTTAAGGCCTGGTGCTGTCCCTGAACTTCTTTTTGTTCAAGGGTAGCAATCTACCACTTAAGCCACAGCTCTATTTCTGGCTTTTTCTGAGTAGTTTATTGGAGATAAGAGTCTCATAGACTTTCCATCTCGGGGCTGGCTTTGAACTTCAGTCCTCAGATCTCATCTTCCTGAGTAGCTAGGATCACAGGCGTGAGCCACTAGCACCTGGCAAAACTTTATCTCTTAATCCTCACAACTGTCACATCATTTTTTAGGAGTGTAAACAGGGCTCAGAGAGGTTAAACAGCTTACTCCTAATCACCCAGCCCTTCAGGGGCAGAGCTAGAACTCAAACCAGGGCAGTGTGTTAGCAAGCTCAATGCCAGCTGATGTCTGGTGGTCTTTTGTTTCTTCCCCATTTCAGCCACTCTGGCCTTTCTTAGCATCTTTCAATGATGCCACCCACATTCCTGCCTCAGGCCCAGTACTTGCCATCCCTCTATCAGGGACACATGTCCCCAGCTCTTCCCATAGTCCATGTCTCCTCTACTCTGAGGCCTTCCTTGGCCACCCTAATCTAAGACATTTCCACCTTCACCCATTACTGTTAACCCCTGCCTCCTATCCTTTCCGCTCTGCAGTGCAGATCTCCATGATTTGTTTATGCTGTCCCAGGAGGAACCTGGCTGACCTCCTCTGCGTCTGGCATGCCACACAGTTGGGGGTGCATCAGTGTTTGGGGTCTGAGTCCACACAGATGGGGACAGTGGAGGCCATCTATTATATGGCCAGCTGAGCCCTTGGTCCCGGAGGAAGCTACAGCTTTGGCCTGAGCAGGGCCTTGGGTAAACAGACCTCTTTCTTCCCAGACAGCCTCTATTTGACAACTGTCTGCCTTGTGACCTGCCAAGCTGGGCCACCACCACATTGCTGAGGCCCCAGGATTCCCTGGGACAAGCCTCGAAGACAACCACACCCCAGCGAGGGCTGTGGAAGAGCAAGTCAGAAAGTTATCCAAACAGGCAGGGAGATGCTGAAGGAGCTGGCGGCCCTGGCCTGAGCAGAGTCCCAGGGGCTGGAGGCTGGATAGTCCTGGACCGGGTTGGGAGGCTCCCTGAGCACCGCCTCTGTGGTAGGATTCTGCCCTAGAAGCAAAGGAGTCCTGGCCTCACCTGTACATTGAAAGCTTTGGGGATAGTAACTTTTTTGTTTTGGGCTGTGTAATACTGGGATTTGAACTCAGGGACTTGTGATTACTAGGCAGGTGCTCTACCACTTGAGCTAGGCCCCTCGTCTTTGTCAGTGTGTGTGTGTGTGTGTGTGTGTGTGTGTGTGTGTGTGTGTGTGTGTGTGTGTGTGTGTGTGTGTTTTAGTGCTGGTATTGGGGCTATTTTGCTCAATGCTAGTGTTCTACTTGAGCCACACCTCCATGTCTGGATTGTGTGTGTAACTGGAAATAACAGTCCCAGGAACTTTTCTGCCTAGGCAGGCTTCCAACTGCAATCCTCAGATCTCAGCCTCTCGAGTAGCTAGGATTACAGTGTAAGCCCCGCAGTGGTTTTTAAAAGTAAAACAATAAGAACAACAACAAAAAAACCAAAGCAGTAGCATTGTTTCCCCCAACAAAAATCACACCAAGAGCCAGCTCTGGTGGCTCACGCCTATAATCCTAGCTACTCACAAGGCTGAGATCTGAGGATCATGGCTCAAAGCTAACCCATGCAGGAAAATTCTTGAGACTCTTATCTCCAATTAACCACCAGAAAGTCAGAAGTAGCTCAAAGTGGTAGACACTAGCCTTACTAGCCTTAGACAAAAGAGCTCAGGGACAGTGCCCAAGACCTGAGTTCAAGCCCCACAACTGACCAACAAACAAACAAACCTCACCAGGTGGCCAGTTCCAAGGAATGTGTAGTAGAGTTGCTTAAGTTAGTTAAGCAAGATAGGCTGGGTGGGGGGAGGGGAGGGACGTCTGCTTTACAGCCCCTTACAGTTCATACCAGGCCCAGGTCCCTGAGGTTCTTAATATGGAAGGAAGTGTGGCAAAAGGAAGAACCTAGAATTTTATTATCAAAATTAGTTTCACTTCTCACAGTGTATAATTTTTTTTTTTTTGGTCCAGTCGTGGGGCTTGAACTCTGGGCCTGGGCGCTGTCCCTCAGCTCTTCAGCTCAAGGCTAGCACTCTACCACTCAAGCCACAGCGCCACTTCCGGCTTTTTTCTTTTTGCTTATGTGGTGCTGAGGAATTGAACCCAGGGCCTCCGGCTTGCAAGGCAAGCGCTCCACCACTGAGCCACCTTCCCAGCCCTCGCAGTGTATAATTTCTAAGTTGTAGTTACCCCATCTTTAAACAAGGCAACCTAATCAGTACCTCCTTTATAGTGTCACCAGCATTGGCCTGGCAAGCAGGAAATGCCAAGGAAGGGCAGAGGGCAATTCTTCTGTCTTTTTAACGCTGTAACATGAATGACCTGAAATGAGTACCTGAAGAGCTAATTATTAGTCTTGCAGTCATCAGGAAAATATTGAACTACTCCAAACCTTGATTTTCTTTTCTATGAAACATAGTCCTGATTGTAATCCTAGCTACTCAAGAGGCTAAGCTCTGAGAATCATAGTTTGAAGCCAGCCAGCAGGAGAGTTCCCATGAAACTCTTATTTCCAAGTAACCACCAAAAAGCCAGAAGTGGAACTGTGGCTCAAGGAGTAGAGCACTCCCTGGAGCACAAAAGCTCAGGAACAGTGCCCAGACCCTGAGTTCAAGCCTCAAGACTGGCACTAAGCAAAACAAACAAACAAAAAAAACTACCACACTGTAAGGTTTAAAGGCTCCATTTAAAATAAATTAAAATCCTAGCTTCTAGCTTCCTTCAAAAATTTGAAAACCCTAGCACACTGATTTCCTATGCCCAGAGGGAGTCTATTAGAGCTAATTAAACTGAGTGTAACTTCTCTAATTTTCCATAGTGCCCATTGTTTTTAGTGTTCCTACTCTGACGTTATATTAATAAACCTAAACCATCACATTTGCCATTTTTGTTTTGAGCTAGTATAAGGGCTTGAATTCAGGGACTTGTGTTCTCACTTGCATTTTTCATTCAAGGCTGGCACTCTACCTCTTGACCCACAGCTCTACTTCCAGCTTTTCACTGGTTCTTTGGAGATAAGAGTCTCATTGACTTTTCTGCCTGGTCTAGCTTTGAACCAAGATCCTCACATCTCCAAATGGTTTTTCCTATAGAAAAGTGTGAAGATTACTCGCACCCTGTTTGTTCCATGTGTTTCAATTACCTGTCTTAGGCAAAGGACACCGCTGTTGACAGCAGTGGCCAAGTCAGCTGCTGATTTATCTGCTCCATCACCCATTCCTGAGTGGACACCCCTAGCCAGACCCCCTTGGACTTGTGTTTCTGGATTGGACCTTTGTCATTACCCCAATTATCTTCTGAGTCCCCTTCCTTGTTGCCTGGCCCCCTATCTATCTGGAGAGTGCAGGTGCCAGAACTGAGGCATGTCTCCCCAAATTCTCTACCTGGGAAATCTCACTCCAACCCCCCATCTAACACCCAGCCATTGTGTGTGTGTGTGTGTGTGTGTGTGTGTGTGTGTGAGTGTGTGTGTGTGTGTGTGTGTGTGTGTGTGTGTGTATATATATATATATATATATATATATATATATATATATATAATTTTTTTTTTGCCAGTCCTGGGGCTTGAACTCAGGTCTGGGCACTGTCCCTGAGCTTCCTTTGCTCAAGGCTAGCACTCTACCACTTGAGCCACAGCACCACCTTTGGCCTTTTCTGTGTATGCGGTATTGAACCCTAGGCAAACACTCTACCATTGAACCACATTCCCAGCCCCATTATATTTTCTTTATCAAACGTTCACAAAGAACCATAGTCAACATTTAAATTAATGATACACATTCTTCTGTCTCCAGTCTGAGGAGATAATAACCAATGAATTTAAGGTTTTGGGAGTTTCTCCAGGGAAGGGCTTCCCCCGCCCCTCCCCCCCTGCCCCCCTTGGGCCCCCCCCCGGGCCCCCCCCCGGGCCCCCCCCTCCCTGGCAAGAAGGTGAACTACCTGAATGTAAGGGAAGGATCTGGTTTCTAGAGAAGACTGTCTTTCCCTCCTGAGAAGAGGAAATGAAACAATACTGACAACTTAGGAAGCTGGAGGGAAAGGAACCTTAACAGTAATGAAGTCCCTTTCAATGAGGAGGCCTTGAAGGGTCATGGCTGAATCCCTGAGCTGTGAGTTGAGTCTGGAAGAGTAGAACTACACCACCTGTGTGATCTCAAACCAGTGACTTAACCTCTCTGACTCTCGGTCTCCTCATCTATTAAGTGAGAATGAGAATAGATTTAAGTTGAACAACTTACCCTAGATCAGGGCTAGGCATACAAATGTCCTATAAGAAAGTAGTAGCACTTGGAGGAAGTTTTAAAGTTTTAACAAATTTTGCTTCTCTGCATTTTTGTAGTTTTTTGATATGATTGTGTGTGTGTGTGTGTGAGTGTGTGAGTGTGTGTGTGAGTGTGTGAGTGTGTGTGTGCTTGGTAATTCTCCTATCATCATAAACCTATGATGTTAGCTAAATAGTAAATGAAAGCCAAGGGTTGGGGGTTTCAGTCCCATTGTAAAGCCATATACTTAGCGGGTGCAAGGTATTCTGCTCAATCCCCACTACTTTAAAAAACAACAACATAGTTTTCTTTTTTCTTTTTTCTTTTTTCTTTGGGTCCGGTCGTGGGGCCTGAACTCTGGGCCTGGGCGCTGTCCCTCAGCTCTTCAGCTCAAGGCTAGCGCTCTACCATTTGAGCCACAGCGCCATTTCCGGCTTTTTTTCTTTTTTCTTATGTGGTGCTGAGGAATCGAACCCAGGATCTCAGGCATGCAAGGCAAGCGCTCTACCACTGAGCCACCTTCCCAGCCCCCATAGTTTTATTTTTTATACTTATTATTTGCTTATTTATTTATTCATTCATTTAATTTTTTGTGACAGTATTGGGGCTTGAACTCAGGGCCTTTTGCTCTCATTTGGCTTCCCCCCCACCCCCCCTCAGGAGCTGGCACTCTACTACTTCAGTCACAGCTCCACTTGTGGCTTTTTGGTGGTTAATTGGAGATAAAATCTCACAGACCTTCCTGCTGGGTCTGGCTTTGAACCAGAATCCTCAGATCTCAGTCTTCTCTGGAGCAACATGCAGCCAGGGTTGGGTGACTCTGGACCTTCGGCAGTGTGCATCTTCTCTTCCTGAGATCCTGGCACATGGCTCACTGTTGCCTAGCAACTGCCCCTGCTCCTCATCCTGCCAGTGGGGGGGGGCGGGAAATAGCTGCAATGATACTTCATTGTTTATTTGCATTTTGTCTACTACCAGAGAGGGAGGGGCTCTGGGGCTGCATTTCTTCTGCCAGGCCTGAGTTTGTTCATGTCCTCAGCTCATCTTTTCAGCACCTCATTTACCTCATTTCTGGGAGCTGTTCTTTTTTTAGCACCCACCAGCCCACCTCTTCCACCTGTGTTTTAGACACTGGCTGCCTGCATTAGCACAGCAAGCACATCTGCATATTCATTATTTCAGGATGTAAAGACAGAGAATTTGATACTCTTTTTTTTAATTTTTAATTTTTTTATTCTTATGAGAAAGGTGCTGTACAAGGGGTTACAGTAAATGATTTTCTTCATTCTATTTCTTTTTCAGTTAAATTATTGGAAAACACCTTTGGTCGCTCATCTTTTTATCCTTCTAGCATAGTTTTTGTTGTAAAGGAGTTTTGTTTTGTTTTGACAGTTCTGAGACTTAACTCCAGGCTTTCTTTTCTTGCTTGGTTCTTTTGCTCAGGACTGGCACCCTACCACTTGAACCATACCTCTATTTCCAGCTTTTTCCTGGATAATTGGAAATGAGTGCCTCTTGGAATTTTCTACGCTGGCTTCAAACCATAACCTTCAAATCTCAGACTCCTGAATAGCTGGGATTCTAGGCTTTTGTTTCGTTTGGTTTGATGATACTGGAGCATCATGCTCGCTGGGCAGAATCTCTACCAACTGAGCCAGGCCTCTGGCTGGGTGCAAACCTGGACTTCAATTCTGTTTGTGTTTTTTTTCCTGATGTAGCTGGGATTCTATCACACCCAGCTTCTTTCTGTTGAGATGGAATCCCCAGACTTGTGCTGCCTGAGCTGGAATTGAACTGTGATTCTCTGGTCTCAGACTCCCAATTAGCTTGGAGGCAGATGTCAGCCACGGGAGCCTGGTTTGCATAAAAGTTGTTGTTGTTGTTGTTGTTGTTACTATTATTCTGAGACAGGATCTTGCCATGTAACCCAGGCTGGGTTACAAACTAATGAGATTCTTGCCTCAACTTCCCAAAGGCTGGGCTGACAGGCATGTAGGGATCATCCCATCTTAGAAGCCTAAAGTTTTTTGTTTTTTTTTTTTGTTGGTCGTGGGGCTTGAACTCTGGGCCTGAGTGCTGTCCCTCAGCTCTTCAGCTCAAGGCGAGCGCTCTACCACTTGAGCTACAGCGCCACTTCCAGAAGCCTAAAGTTTTGATGTTAATGTTTTCATGTTTTAGTTAATGTCATTAAATGTAATTATCTTTTCCTCTATAGTTTCTCTTTCTTTCTTTCCTGAAACCGAGTCTGGAACTATGTAGCCCAGACTGACCTCAAACACACAATCCTCCTGCCTCAGTCTATTGGGGTTACAGATATGTGCCACTGCACCTAGCTTTTTGTTTATGCTGTTTGTATTTTGTCTGTAAAATGCTGTGGCACTATAAGATCTAAAGGATACTAAACTGTAATTTTCTATAGATACTTGTTTTTTATTTATTTATTTATTTATTTTGTCAGTCATGGGGCTTGAATTCTGGGCCTGGCTGGGCACTGTCCCTCAGCTCTTCAGCTCAAGGTGAGCACTCTACCACTTGAGCTACAGCGCCACTTCTGGTTTTTTAGTGGTTTATTGGAGATAGGAGTCTCACGGTCTTTCCTGCCCAGGCTGGCATTGAACCACGATCCTCAGATCTCAGCCTCCTGAGTAGCTAGGATTACAGGCTTGAGCCACTGGCGCCTGGCTGTTTTATTTATTTATTTATTTTACAGCTTAGTGTTTATTCCATAGAAACTGACGTTTGCTTGTGGTATGGGCAAGGATGTTCTCTTGCTTATTTTCTGCTGCCATAACAAAAACACTGGACAATAGTAATATATAAAGAATAGAAATTCATTTGGCTCTCACTCCTGGAGATTGGAAACCCCAGAGCTGGGCACCAACACTTGGAGAGGGCTTTGAGCTACAGCCTGCAGAGACACAGAGCAAGTATGCCAGCTTGCGATTTTTTTCCTTTTGAGTATATGTATTTTATTTACTGCTATGCTGGGACTGGGACTGGGACTTGAACTCAGGGCCTGGGCGCTGTCCCTGAGCTCTTTTGCTCAAGGCTAGCTCTCTGCCACCTTGAGCCACAGCTCCACTACCCATTTTCTGGTTGTTAATGGGAGACAAGAGTTTCATGGACTTTACTGCCAGGGTAGTCTTTGAACTGCGATCCTCAGATCTCAGCCTCCTGAGTAGCTAGGATTACAGGCCTGAGCCACCAGCAACAGTTCATTTCTTGATCACAATACTTAATTGCTTTTTGTGTTGATTCTGAGATAATAACTTACTTTTCTCTCTTAGTATGCTAGATTATTAACCATCCTTGCTTTTCTGCAATAGACCTAATTTGGCCATTTATTTAATGCATTGCTGACTTTAAAAAATTGTGGCAGGCACTAGCCTGTAATCCTAGCTACCCAAGAGGCTGAGATCTGAGGATCATGGTTCAAAGCCAGCCCGGGCAGGAAATTCTGTAAGACAATCTCCAATAAACCACTCAGAAAACCAGAAGTGGCTCAGTGGCTCAAGTGGTAGAGCGCTAGCCTTGAGCTGAAGAGCTAAGGGACAGCGCCCAGGCCCAGAGTTCAAGCCCCATGACCAACAAAAAAAAAAAAAAAATTAAAACAAATTTTTAAAATGTGCCAGGGGCTAGGAATGTGGCTTGAGAAATCTACCATCATTCTTTTACAAAAGAAAAAGTAGTTGGCTTAGTGGTAGAGTGCTTGCCTAGCATGCATGAAGCCCTGGGTTCGATTTCTCAGTATCACATAAACAGAAAAAGCTGGAAGTGGTGTTGTGGCTCAAGTGGTAGAGCACTAGCCTTGAGCACAAAGAGGCTCAAAGACAGTGCCCAGGCCCTGAGTTCAAGCCCCAGGACCAGCCAAAAAATGTGGCAAAATACACATAATAAAATTGATCTCTATCATTTAAAAGTGTCATGATGCTGGGTACCAGTGGCTCATGCCTGTAATCCTAGCTACTTAGGAGGCTGAGATGTGAGGATTGTGGTTCAAAGCCAGCCTGGGCATAAAAGTCCTCGTGAGACTCTTGTCTCCACAAAACCAGAAGTGGAGCAGTGGCTCAAAATTGTAGAGCAAAAAGTGCTCAAAGACTTCCCAGGCTCTGAGTTCAAGCCCCATGACCAACAACAACAACAAACGAAGTGTAGACAGCAATCACGCCCATCCCTCTTCTGAACCTTTCTCATCTTGCCACACTGAATCCAACCTACTTATAACACAGCTTCCCAGACCTCCTTCCCCCAGTCCCTGCCAACCATTACTCTATCTCTATGAATTCCATAACTATACCTCACCTGAGTAGAATCATACAAGATTTGTCCTTTTGTAACCAACTTATTTCCCTTAGCCTGATGTCCTCAAGGCTTACCCTCCTTTATTATGGATCACAATTTCCTTCCTTTTTAAGGCTGAATACTATTCCATTGTCTAGATTACCACATTATCCATTTGTTTATTGATGTATATTTGGAATATTGCTGCTCTGAGCACTGGCATACAGACATGTCCGTAAGACTGTGTTGTCAGTTCCTCAGGACAGCTACCCAGAAGTGGGATTACTGGGTCATAATTCTATTCATGTTTTGGGAGCTACTATATTTCTTTCCATAGAGGATGCACTGTTCTATATTCCCAACCAGAGTACCTAGGGGTTTCCATTTCCCCATGTCCTCATCAAAACTTTTCATTTTCTGTTTGGTTGTTGTTTTATGATAACCATAGTAGTTAGTAAGAAATAGTATTTTATGTTGTGTATATGTGCGTACATGTGTGTGTACATATGTGTTTGAGACAGGGGCTCACTGTGTAGTCCACACTGCCCTGGAACTTGTGTTATCCTGCCTCCTCAGCCTTCTGATTGCCTGAGTTGTCCATTCAACATTCACTGTGTTTTAATTTGCATTTTATTAATGATGGGGGATGACATAAAACATATTTGCATTTACTTATTGGTCATCTATATAATTTCTTTTAATTTTTATTGTTATATAAAGGTGATGTACAGAAGGGTTACAGCAGTTACGTAAGTCAGGTAATGAGTACATTGCTTTTTGGATAATGTCACCTCCTCTCTCTCTCTCTCTCTCTCTCTCTCTCTCTCTCTCTCTCTCTCTCTCTCTCTCTCTCTCTCTCTGTTTTTCCCTGCCATCCCCATCCACAAGTTATATAGTTCATTTTCAACATAGTGTCTAGCAAGTAGCACTGCTGCCTGCTGCATTTGTTCCATTTTCTTGAGTCCATTTTGATAAATATTATTTTATATGATAAGAGGCACAGAGGCATTGTGCCTTTGTGTTCCCCCCCCCCCCCAAGAGTATCATCCTTTGGTCTCGCTGTGTGTGAACGCCTAGAATCTGGTATAATTTATCATGTCGTGGTGCATTAATTTCTCTGAAGAAATATCTATACAAGTCCTTTACCCATTTTTAAATTGTTTATTTTTGTTGAGCTGTAGGGATTCTTTGTCTATCCTTGTCAGATCTGTGATTTCAATATTTTTCTCCCATTCTATGGGTTTCCCTCTTCCCCTGTTAGTACACAGATGTTTTGAATTTAATGAAATCCAAGTTGTCTTTTTTTTTCTTCTGTGGTCTGTGTTTTTGATGTCATAGCCAAGAAATTATTACAAGTTCAAAGTCATAAAGCATTTCTCCTACAGTTTTTAGTTTTAGGGCTTTAACACATTCTTAGTTTTTGTATAGAATGAGAGGAAAGTGTTTACCTTCCTTCCTTTGAATATGGATACCAGGTTTACCCAGCATGCATTTGGATTTCATAGTATTTTATGTGAGACTTCTGGGACAGACTGGTGTGCCTCACTGCTGCGACCCTCTCCTCGCGCCCCCCCCCCCCCCAAGCAGGAAGGTTGTCTCAAGCTTGAGACACCCAGTAACAGAATACAAAGTTTTCCCCCTGATATTTCATATAGAAAGATAGAAAAACCTTCATTCTGGGGCTGGGAATGAAGTTTAGTGGTAGTGTGTTTGTCTGGCATGCATGAAGTGCTGGGTTTGATTCCTTGGTACCACATAATCAGAAAAAGCCGGAAGTGGCGCTGTGGCTCAAGTGGTAGAGTGGTAGCCTTGAGCAAAAGAAGCTCAGGGACAGTGTTCAGACCCTGAGCTCAATCTCCAGGACTGATAAGAGAGAGGGGGGAAGGGAAAAAAGGAAGGGGGAAGAAAAGGAAGGAAGGAAGGAAGGAAGGAAGGAAGGAAGGAAGGAAGGAAGGAAGGAAGGAAGGATCTTCATTCTGAGCCCAAGTTTGTCTACCTGCAGCCTCAATCTGTTGGTTCTGACTGGTCCTCTGGGCTGCAAGAACCATAGCGCTCTCTTCTCCCCAAAAAAGAAAAGAAAAATGAAGGAAAAGAAAAGAAATATTTAATACATATATACATAGCCAGTCCTGGGGCTCAAACTCAGGGCCTGCTATCCCTGAGCCTTTTTGTGCTCAAGGCTAGTGCTCTACTACATAAGCCACAGTGCCACTTAGGGCTTTTTTCTGAGTAGTATATTGGAGATAAGAATCTCACAGGTTTTCCTGCCTGGGCTGGTTTTGAACTGTAGTCCTCACATCTCAACCTCCTGAGTAGCTAGGATTACAGTTAGGAGCCAGTGGCACCCAGCAAAAGTACTTTGAATTCAGCCAATAACTTAACTCTGTACTGGGAAACTATACCGGGGTGTAAGAGGCATCACATTTACTCTACAATGCACTCTAAAAGGAAGTCCATTACTGATTTCTGAATTTTGTAAGTTAAGCAAATAAGGGTTGAAGAGGTTATAATTCTCCCAAACAGTCATACATAGCCCCATTGGGAGATTTCAAAGGCAATGATCTTGTCCAGTCAGCAGACTGTACTATGACTCTCTTCTTCCTCAGCCCAGCTAGCTTGAGTGAAAAAGCTCAGGGACAGTGACCCTGAGTTCAAGTCCTACAACCAACAACAACAACAAAACAATTGTTCAGGTATGATTCTTTCCAATAGCTAGCAGAGGAACTTAGCTCTTTGATGCAAGCACCATGTTGTCCCTAGTGACACAGGACACTGAAACTGGGTACTTGTCATCAAGTAAAACCTCTGCAGTTTTGTCATATCCCTTGATGCGAGATTGTTCTACACACACACACACACACACACACACACACACACACACACACACACACACACACACACACACATTCAGTAACTTGTTAGGGGTCACACAGGTAGTCTGTGACAGAACCACAATTCAAGCTCAGGAAGTTGGGTTCTAGAATTTGTACAACCCTGGACTGCCTCCAAACATTCCACCCATCTCAGCCTGCTTTGGGAGAGGGGTCCTCCCTTCCTAACAAAGACAACTGACAAATGGTCTAGAGGCTTTGAAAGGTGAACAATGTTAAGATCTACCATAGTGTATGCTTCTCTTTTATCCCCATTGCTTTCTGGTTACAACTGTGATATTTCCTTCTAAAATAAACCTGAGTACAAAGAGGTGAGTTGGTGTTAGAAAAATATGATAAAAGTGATAAGGTAAGTAGGTTTTGAATATAGCAGAAATAATAATGGTTTTAAGGGAATCTGCAAAGATGTGGGAACACTGTCCAAACAGGTTAGGTAAGGCTATGTTGTAGGAACAAAAAGGGTTCAGGGGCTTCATTATAGCAGTGGATCATTGATCTCTTCAGTGTATTCCTCTTCTAGACCAGCAGGGGGCTCTCCTTGCCTTATTTCCTCAATAACCACAGCACCAGCTCTTAACATGACATCCCTCCAATTGGCTCTTAACACCTGTTCCTGGAGAAGGAAGCCTGTTCTCCCAGGAAAGACAGTCTGGCACCACCATCTGATAAGTAGGCATCCAGGATTCTTTTGGTTGGTGGGTGGTGTTCATAAGCTGGTGAGTTTGTATCTGTTCTCCTCAGGGAGGTTAAGATGAGGTGGGTTTTAGCTGTGCCAGGATTTGGTTCTGCCACCACTTTGAACAGATATCCAGAGAAGGGAACCTGGAAAGGAAGACATCCAGCATAGAACCTGTATGGATGGAAAATTCCCCTGGAAGCAAATTGCTTGCGAGTCTAGGGGCCTAGCACAGCAGTTCCTAGTTAGGAGCAATTGTGACACTTAGGGGACATTTGGACACATCTTGGGCTATCACCCCTGGGGGTAGGAGGGAGCTGATGCTCCTGGCATCTAATGAGACTCTGCTCAGCATATATAATACACAGAACAATCTCCCATACAGAGTTATCCAGTCTCAGAGGCCCATAGAGGTGAGGTCAGGAAATTGACTAATGACTGCGCTTGAACCTTTGTCAATGTTGGCATCTATATGAATTCTTAATGTCTTTCATTTTCTGAAAGTTCTACAATACGCAGAGAATCATTTTAGTTGACTACTTACTACCTACCAAGCACTTCGATATTACCAGTTTCTCCTCAAAAAACCTTTTCAGACAGTTCTCTCACAAGGAGCTCTTAAGTGCCTATTTGTTGTTTACTTCTAAATTGTTGATGTTGTGAAACGTTCTGTGAGGAATGTCATCGCCAAAGATTGACTCCTATTTGGGGGTTGGGGAAATAAAAATATGGAAACTTATAGGCAACTAAACATATGTGCAATTTCAAATTAACACAAAGCCCTGAGAAGAATAGGTTCAGAGACAGAAAATAAACATCAACCTGAGACATAAAACATGTATGAAAGTCCTTCAGGAGGTGACACTTAAGTTTGGATCTGAAAGTTTTGCTTTTGGGACTAGCTATACAAAGAACCAAAAATCGGGCTGGGAAGGTGGCTCAGTGGTAGTGTGCTTGCCTGGCATGCATGAGGCCCTGGGTTTGATTCTTCAGTACCACATAAGCAGAAAAAGCCAGAAGTGGCGCTGTGGCTCAAGTGGTGGAGCTGAAGAGCTGAGGGACAGTGCCCAGGCCCAGAGTTCAAGCCCCACAACCGGCAAAACAAACAAACAAACAAAAAACCAAAACCAAAACACTCCAAAGAACCAAAAATCATAGTCAAGAAGGCAAAAAAGTACAAGATAGGGTGGCCTGTGTGGTGGCAGCCACCTGGGGGTGGGGTGGCAAGGGGAAAGAAATGAGTCTGGAGGTGTAAGGATGGAGAAAGGTGTGAATTTACCTAAGTCTGTGACAGGAGATTTATGAGCTGCTTTAAAAACGCACGGGAAGTAGTAAAAATCTTAAGAGTAGGGCAGGACCTGATCCAATGTATGCTTCTTGATCACCGGTAACCCCTGGGTCGGGGGCTAGAATAGAAAGGAAGAAAGCCCAGAAATGGGGCTTCCACCCACGCTAGCTGTGGTAGAGATGGGAAGATGGCTGAAAACTCGGAAGCGAAAGAGTTGGGTTTTCTGATGGATTCGGACGGAGAGGAGGGAGAACACCGAGAGTGACTCGGAGCGAGGAAGGGTTGTAGATATGATATGTGGACAATACTGCACTCTTGAATGGCTGGGCAAGGGGAATGGATTGTTCCGCACCAAGCACTGAGTACAACTCCAGGGCCAGGTTTTTTTTTTTTTTTTTTTTTTTTTTTTTTTATTGTAGAGATACTATACAGAGGGTTACAGCTACATGAGTGAGGTAATGAGTACACTTCCACTTCCTCTTGAACATTGTTACCCCCTCCATTGTTTTCCCCCTACCATCCCCTCCCTCCCTCCCTTCCCCAAGGTTCTTTTTTTTTTTTTTTTTGATCGTGATTAAGTGATTACTTAATTTCCGGAAATTCACAGTATTGTGGAATAATGATGCTCATTTAAAGCAGGGCCAGGTTTTTTCCACTCGTGCATCCACGTGAATTTTCCTACGGAGACAGATCAACGTATGCCAAGGCCGGGGGGCTTCCACTTGGAGCCCACACAGCGCCTGGGCCCTTCCTCCAGACGCCTGCGCACTGGCGTCGGGTGATAGAAACATCAAGATGTAGGAAAGGCCGCGCGGGAACTGCTTTTCAGATCTTGCGTTCTGATTGGTGGCGTGGTGGCGAGCCGTGAGCCGGCTTCCACGCGAGATTTGGAAAGACCCAGTTGCGTCTAGGCCTGTGATTGGAGGGATTGTAGCGGCCTCTGCTGTGATTGGCGAAGGCCATGCGGCTCTTTACGAGCGTCTCAGCGCTAGTTCCCGTCTTTGGCCACTAGGAGGAGCTCGGGAAGCGCCACGGGCGGCTCTGGGCGCCCCTGGGCCCGGCTCCCCAGGGCGTCTTGTGGCTCAGCACGCACAGCTGGTGTCGCCCAGGGCGCCCCTTTTCTCGGCCACCGCGTGAGACGCGGGTGGGATGGGGCCGGGAAGGGGTGTCAGGGCGCCCAGCTCCGGCCCGGTGGTGGCCACGCTTCTCTGCGCAGCTCCTTTGGCCCCTTGCGCTGGCTCCCAGCCCCGCTGAGAACATTGGCCGGCCCGAGGGGTGGGGCTGCAGGTTCGCGATCGGTGAAGGCACCGATCCAAGTTGCAAAATCGTGGCAAGTCGGAGCAAGTGACTCAGCAACGCCCTGCGGGGCTGGGACGGCCTCCCTCCACGCCCCCGAAGACCCTCCAAGAGCTTTTCCTAAGTAGGACTGTCTTGGGCTTAAATGGCCTCTTTTCCCGTGAAGGTTGGTAGCTCCAGTCACCATAGGCAAAGATGCCTCCTACCTGTCCCCAGGTGTGCGGCCAGCTCCCCTCCGTTCCGCTGGTGCCACTGTTCCCTCTCACTCAACCACTGAACTTGTTTCTTTCTCTTCTTTTTTCGTTTCTTTTCTTTTCTTTCATTTGTTGTTGTTGTCAGTCCACGGGCTTGAACTCTGGGCCTTGGCTCTGTTGCTGAGCTTCTTCTGCTCAAGCTTAGTTCTCTATCACTTGAGTCACAACCCCACTTCCAGCTTTTTCAGAGTAGTTTATTTGGAGATGAAGAGTCTGTCTCACCAACTTTCCTGCCCAGGGTGGCTTCCAACTTCAATCCTCAGATCTGAGCCTCCTGAGGAGCTAAGGTTACAGGCGTGAACCACCCGTGTGCAGCTGAAGTCCTTTCTTTACCTTCTGACTTTGCCAGCCCTTTCCTTGAGACGGTTAGAAGGGAGAATAGGGTTGCGGTTACATTCAGATTTGGGAGAAACAGTAAATTTCTAAAGAACAAATGCTGTCCCAGTGCAGCATTTGGGGCCTACGCATGCCCCTCCCCCCAAAAAAAGATTCCTGTTTCTCTGAAAATCCAATGGAACCTTGTGAAGGAGGAGGTCTTGGGTTGCTGTGTCTCCAGTACCCACAATAATAGCGTTGAATAAGTGTTCAGGAGATGTGTGGACAGGTGAACAGGTGATTTCACCAGTTCACTGATTATCCAGCCAACCCTGTTTATATGAAGCTCAACTGGGTTCTGGAAAAATTCTGCCCACAGGAGGAGAGCCATTCGCTGTCTGATTTAACCATAATGGTGTGAAGCTCAGGGGCTGTGGGAAGATAGTCCACTGGACTTGCCAGGGGAAGATGAGCAAGGTGGGCCGGGAAGGAAGAGAAGGTTGGGAGAGAAGAGTGTGATGTATGACCAGCACCCTGACAGAGGGTGTTGCCTGCCTGCCACCTCCCACAGGACCCATGCCAGGGTGGCACCATGCTCATCCTTAGATGGGGAAATTGAGGCTTGGGAGAAGTAAAGGGGCAGCCTAATGCAGTTTGAGAGGAGAGACAGAGAGAGAGAGAGAGAGAGAGAGAGAGAGAGAGAGAGAGAGAGAGAGAGAGAGAGAGAAGCTGAGCTTCAAAGTCAGGTCTGGCAGATTCTGGAAGCCTGCCTGCTTCTAGAAAAGCTGCCAGGCTGAGAACTAGAACCCCACCTGAGGGATAAACTTCCCAAGGCGGGGCTTGCTGGCTTAGCAGGAGAGCATGGAGAACCAGGAGGAGGGTCCAGTCCTGTGTCCCCACTCCTGTTCCGGTTGGGTCTCCAGGGCCCCCTTGCTGAGCCCTATGGCTTATTCCCTGCCTGGGACCTGCCCAGGTCCAGTCTCCATGGTGACCGCCGGCCACCATCTCTGAAATCTCATTGTGACTAGTATTAAGGGATTAGCTCTCCAGCGGGCCTCCTAGGGTCTTGGGTGCCAGGGTGGCAGCAGGAGCTGGCTCAAGGATGAAGAGGTGGCCCACCGTGCGTGACGCCACCACGCCAGGAGGAGGATGTCAGAAGGGGGCGAGGGATTTCCCCAGGACCCATCAGGTACTGTCCTGACTCCCCGCCTATGTGGAGGAAGTATAGGTGGGTGGGGAGAGAGAGTCCTTGGAAACAAGAGAAGGAGGCTAGAATCTGGAGCAGTGTGGAGAACTTTATCCTCAGCCCACAGGCCTGGAAGGCCAAAAGCCTGAATGGCTGAATGATATTTTAGTCAGAACAGGATCCAGATCTCCTAGCGAGGCAAAAGGAGCCCCAAGGTCTCCATCAAGCCGATTCCCAAGCTGCCTATAGACCAGCTATAAAATATTCACTTGGCAGCCAGGGAAATTGAGGCCCAGAGAAGGAAAATGACTTGCACCAAATCAGTGAACTAAAGTGAGTCAAGAACAGAGAGGCTGAAATCAGGATTGTGGTTCGAGGGCAGACTGAGCTAAAATTTCCAGAGACCCTTATTTCAACTAATAGCTTGGTGAAGTGGCATACTCCTGTCATCCCAGCTATGTGAGAAGCATAAATAAGGAATCACAGTACAGGCTGGCCTGGGCAAAAAGCAAGAGCTTATCTCAAAATATAACTAGAGCATTTGGGTGCTGGTGACTCATGCCTATAATCCTAGCTACTCAGGAGGCTGAGAGCTGAGGATCATGGCACTCTTATCTCCAATTAATTACCAAAAAGCCAGAAATGGAGCTCTGGCTCAAGTGGTAGAGCACTAACCTTGGGCAGAAAAGCTTAGGGACAGTTCTCAGGTGCTGAGTTCAAGCCCCAGGACCAGCAACAAAAATAAAATAATCAGAGCAAAAAAGGCTGGAGGCATGGCTCATGCCGTAGAACACCTCTTTATTAAGCACAAAGCCCTAAGTTTAAATATGACAGAGACAGAGAGAATCCTGAGGGTATCTGAGTTTGGTGGCTTTATACCTGTATTTGTAGCTTTTCAGAAAGTAGAAATCAAGAGGATCAAGGTTTAAGGCTAGCCCTGACAAAAGTTAGCAAGACTCCCCCATCTCAAACAATTAGTTGGGCATGATGACTCTCTTCTGTGATCCCAATAACAGAGAAGGTGTAAATAGGAGGATGTGAGTCCAGGCCAACCCCAGCAAAAACTGTAAGATTATGTCTGAAAAGTAACTAAAAAGGATTAGTGGTGTGGCTCAAGTGGTAGAGTGCCTTCAAGTGGCCTTAACCAAAGATACAGGTTAAAATATCTTTGCCACTTGCTGGACACAGGTAGCTCACGCCTGAAATCCTCTGGAGGCTGAGATCTGAGGATTGTGATTTGAAGCCAACCCGGGCAGAAAAGTTCTCATGAGACCCTTATCTCAAACCACTCAAAAACAGGAAGTGGCACTGTGGCTCAAGTGGTAGAGCCCTAGCCTTGAGCACAGAGGCTCAGGGACAGTACCCAGTTCAAGCCCCACAAGTGCCCCCCGCCCCCCAATAAGCTTTGCCACTTCTATCTTGAATTCTAGGCCCCTCCTGCTGAGTTCCAAGAACAGCCCCCTCAGGCTCCTGCCCCTTGGAGTCTGTTCCATTGTCCTGGCCTTCCTCCTTGGCTCCTCTCCTTCTCCCCTGCCTCCTGTTACAACGTGAGAATAGCAGAGAGCACTGGAGAGGCTCCACCAAGCCCCAGGAATGGTGCCCACTCACTGGGTCTCTATTTGAGGGACTTGTTCCACACTCTAGCATCTCTTCAGGGGCTTTTGGGCCCAGACACTATGGGAGCTCTGGCTGCCCAACCTGGCTACCCTTTCATCTTGTCTAGGAAGGGCAGGGCTGCTCAGAAGGCTCTCAGAGAGGGACAGCCATCCCAGAAGGCCACAGTATAGAGGACAAACACCAGCTTATGGAGAAAGTAATGTTTCCTGTCTGCATTGTTTTCTCTTGTCAAAGCTTTCATGGTCCTAGAAACGTCTATTGTAAATGCAAAAGGCAAGGTGTGAACCGAGTAAGAGGTACGGTGGGAATGCAGGGCACTGTAGGTTCTTATTATCACGTAAGGTTTCCAGAAGCCTTAGAAACTATTGGGAAAAAGTAAGAGAAAGAATCATGGGCTGAAGAAGTTGGGCAGAACTCATGGCCAAGAGGTAACGGGGTGCCTTTTTATACTGTTTATTTGCTTATTTATTTACTTATTTATTTATGTCGGTGGAAGGGCCTGGACACTATCCCTGGGCTTTTTTTTTTTTTTTGGTCAGTCATGGGGCCTGAACTTGGCCTGGCTACTGTCCCTCAGCTCTTCAGCTCAAGGCTAGTGCTCTACCATTTGAGCCACAGCGCCACTTCTGGCCTTTTCTGCTTATGTGATGCTGAGGAATCAAACCCAGGGCCTCATGCATGCAAGGCAAACACACTACCACTAAGCTACATTCCTAGCCCCCTGAGCTTTTTTTACTCAAGGCTTGTGTTCTAACACTTTGAGCCACAGCTCCACTTCCAGTTTTCTGGTGGTTAATTGGAGATAATAGCCTCACAGGCCTTCCTGCCAAGGCTGGCTTCAAACTGCGATCCTCAGATCTCAGCCTCTTGAGTAGCTAGGATTACAGGTGTAAGCCACCAGTGCTCGGCTTATACTTTTGATTTTGAACCATAAAAATGTAGTGATCATTCTACAGTGCAAAACTTCTTTTTTTTTTTTTTTGCCAGTCATGGGGCCTGAGCTCTGGGCCTGGGTGCTGTCCCTCAGCTCTTCAGCTCAAGGCTAGCTACAGTGCAAAACTTCTAACCAATGAGACAAAGTAGAAGCAATAGTGAATGTAATCGCTTGCAGGTTAACAACAGGTCAGGTGTGTAACCAAGATTGCAACTCGGCTCTACATCCCTCCATCTTTGATCTAGAAGGGGCCCTTGATTTTGAGTTGCCACTAGCAACAGTAATAATCACTGATACCTGGAATCGGACCCATGTACAATCCAAAGATAGGGCTGAACACAGAAGTGATTAAAAAAATAAAAAGCCCCTTTCAGGTTTGGACCAGCAAGTTGCAATCTGATGTAAAACTTGGACCCATACTAAAGCATTTCTAGCCCCAATTTTCAAGGCTTCCCATGCTGGGTTGCAATTGGGGCTACACATCACAAGCATTTGGGAATTTCAGAACTACTTATGCTTGATACCACCCATTAGGACCCAAGACCTGATCTTTGGTTTGTGCTGTAGGCCTTTGTATCTTTGTGCTGTTTTGTTTTGTTGTGGTGCTGGAGATGGAACTCAGGGCCTTGAGCATGCTAGGCAGGTACTCTACCACTTGAGCCATAACTTCAGCCCCACCTCTTTTTTTTTTTTTTTTTTTTTGCTTTAGGCTGTTTCATACAAGGTCATACTTTTTGCCTGGGATCAACCTGGAACTGTGATCCTAATTATGTCTCCCACACAGCTGAGATGACAGATATACACCTCCATGGCTGACGTATTTGTTGAGATGGAGAAGTCTTGTTAACTTTTTGCCTATGCTGGCCTGGAACCTTGATTCTCTCCATTTCTGCCTCTTGAGCAGCTAAGATTACAGATGTGATCCCTGTGCTTTGCCTTGGGGTTTGGTTTTGTTTTAAAGATCCCAGATGATTCTCTCTCACTGTTTGGATTGAACCTCTGCTTTGTGCTAGACAAAATTTCCCAAATGGGAAACCAAGACCAAGGAGGGGAATGACCTTGGTTCAAGGTCACATAAGGGCTGGCACCAGAGTTAGGGCAGGATACCCAGGAGCTTCTAGGATGTCTTTATGAAACTAAGGAAAAGATGCCCATCCCCGCCTCCAGGCAGGCCAAGCTCCCTGGGCATGGGGACAGGGTCTGGATTCCCACCCCCACTCAGCCCTGGAAAACATTTGTGCAATGAGCAACCTGTGCAACTGTACACAATGATCCTGGCCTAAGTCTCAGGATTTCCAAACACTTCCTCTCAGTGACCTCCAAGCAAATCCCTGGGGCCCCTTAGAATAAGAATGCAGGGAGATTAAGGATGACTTCTGGGATACAGACTCATTCCTTACCCACCCCCCACACCAAGACCAGGGCTTGATCTGGGCAGGGGCTCCCCATCACCCTACTGGTCCTACTGGGACTGGACAGGCCCCATCTTGCTCCCAAGGTCACCCTGCAGATAAAGTCAGGAACATAAACAGAAGAGATGAGCATAAACAGGAGAGCAGCACCACTGGTTCAGATGTCACAAGCCACCTGGCAGGAGGCAGACAGACCTCAGACCCAAGGCCTCCTGGTTTCTCTCTGATCACAGTCCCAGATTATCCTCTCTGCCTGACCTCCTTGTGGTCAGCATCTCCCACAATGCCCTGCTCTCTGATCAACATGGCATCCATGGCCTTCTGCTGGCTGGCCTTCGTGGAGCCTTTGCTGTGTGGCCAACTTGGAAGGGCCGGCAAACCTGGTGATTAGAGTGGAGATTCTGGAGCCCATTTGGGTTTGAGTCTTTCTTCTGATTTCTTTTCTTTCTTTCTTTCTTTCTTTCTTTCTTTTTTTTTTTTTTTTTTTTTTTGAGTCCGGTTGTGGGCCTGAACTCTGGACCTGGACGCTGTCCCTCAGTTCTTCAGCTCAAGGCTAGCACTCTACCACTTGAGCCACAGCGCCACTTCTGGCTTTTTTTTCCTGCTTATGTGGTGCTGAGGAATCGAACTCAGGGCCTCATGCATGCAAGGCAAGCGCTCTACCACTGAGCCATCTTCTGATTTCTTATTAGCTGTGTGAGCATGGACACATGATTCAACCTCTCTCTGCCTGTGGCCCACAGAGTGATGATTTGAAAAAGAAAACACACACACACACACACACACACACACACACACACACATACACACACACACACACCTTGCCTAAGGCACAGAGTGGCTTGGGAAATCCTGAACAAAGACATGGAAGCCCCTATCAGAGTTTGGCCTAGATCCTCAACACCCATCTTATGCTCCACTTCCCCCTTGTGATGATCTGGAGTTAGGTATTGTTTCCAGTTCACAGGGGGAAACTGAGGCTCGGAGGGTTCAAAAGCATCAGGCCACAGTTCTGGGCCTGATGCTCTCAGGGACAGGTCGAGGCCAAGACAGAGCTGTGACATGGAGTCTCCATGCTGCTGGTCCCGCCTGTCAGGAGGTCGCAGGACACAAAGGCCAGGTGGAGAACTCAAGTTGGGGACTCTCAGGCCTTAAGAGCTCTTTCTTCCAGTTCTGGGAGGGACAGGAGAATGATGACAGTGGGAAAAAGGGCTTCACAGAAACAGCCATCTTGTCACTGATGTCCTTCAACATAGGACTTGGGCCTAAAGGATGCTGGGCATCCTGTCGCACCATTGAGAGACCCAGGATGCTTAGGGGTGACCTCTGTGTCCTTGGCTGAGGGCCCCCTATTGTGTACATCTTTCTTTCTGGACACTCAGGAGACTGGGGGCTTGGACTCAGTGTTAAGAAGATCTCTTCTAAGTGAACCCCTGTGAGTGTCCTTCCTGAGCTTCTGGGAACCCCCCAGAACATAGCTTGAAGAAGCCCCAGCCCACTCTCACACCAAAGGCACTCTAGAGCTCAAGAGCTCAAAGCTGCGGCATTGCATCCCCCTCTGGGAAGCACCCCACTGCCTTTTATCTCTCTTTGGTAACCGAGCAAATTTGCTCAGGACCCAGAGCACGGACACAGGCAGACTGTTGACTCTGGAGCAAACTCATCCCTTTGGAGGGCCAGAGGAGGCTGGCTGCTGGCTGTGCATGCGGAGGCCAGCGGCCTCTTGCATAACCCCGGAGGCCTCCTGCCCTCCCCTGCCTTCGCAGGGTTAGGGGTGAGGCAAACCGCAAACTCATGCCCAGTTAATTTTTTAAGGCAAAATCAACAGGCTCAGCAATGATTAGCAGGCAGGTAAGTTCATCTTATTCACACTGAGTGGAGGGAGGGAGGAAGAGGCTGGTGGAGGCCCAGGGATGGGGCTCAGTTATCAGTTAACCACATGAATGTTGTTTCCTTCCAAACCCACACTGGCTTTCAGCCTCATCTCCTTCATCTTCCTCTCAGCACTAGTCTGGTGGCATCCGGTTGGCCACTAGTCATTGAATGCACACACACAGCCATCTACAGTTCTATAGGAAGGAAAGCAGGGGTTCCCCACTCCTTGTAAAGGCAAAACTCCCAGGCCACCATCCGGTGACCTGGAACAAGACCCTTCCACGTTCAGAGGCTCAGTGAGGCACCCCCAGATCCATTGCCATTCAATAGTCCCATCTGTGGCAGCTGCTATTCACTGAGGGTCTGGATGTATCCATCACCCATGGCTGGATTAAGGAAGCAGCCCTTCCACTCAAAGGTTCTTGAAGGTCCAGGTGGGGATTTTAGCCATGACAGGAGGAGGAGAACTTGAAGCTCCAGGAGGGGCAAAGTGGCCCCCAGATAAGCACCAGAGGGCACCTACCTGGGTTTTGCCGTTGGCACCAGCAAGCATCAAATCGCAGCTCCAGGCAGAGGCCAATCCTCTCAGATGCGAGCCAAGGGGTCTCCATGAGGGGGACTCCAGGGGTAGCCTGGCAGACCCCAGCTGCCCAGCACTCCTACTCTTAGAATTTGAGAGCAGCCAGGCCGGGCCAGCCTGGGGCCAGGTGGCTGCCTAGACTGGAGTTTGGTCAGCAGTTGGGGACCTATATTGTGAGATAGTTAGGACTTTGTCCACAAACTGGAATTTGAAATTTCAAAGGGGCGAACTGAAGGGCCCTACCCCAGAGTGGAGATGGCTCTTGGCTTCTTTCCCCCACGACTTTTGTTCTTTGTCTTGATAAGTCCCACTTCTCCCTGCACCTCGCCCCAGGAGGCAGGTGGGAGAGGAAGGAGGGAAGAGAGTTGAGTGGGGGCTGGGGGAGCACTAGGGGAAACCATGGTTCCAGGTGGCCCTGGGGTGGCCAGATGTCTGCAAGATACCTCTATCCAGGCAGCCCCAAAGGGGCAGGGGCAAAGGGGAAGGACAGTTGCTGGATGGATGACATTGGGGCCAGGGCTTGTTCGGGGCTAGGGAACACTTCTGCCTGGGAGCTTTCAGGAGATGAGGTCCTGATTCCCAAGATTCGCTCAGCTAGTAGCTCAAGAAGTCCATGGCCAACGACCCTGGCCACTATTATTGCCCTCTACAGCTGTCCCTGGACATCCGTTCCAGGAGATTCCAGGACACACCCCCTCCCCCTGCCATATGAAATTTGAAGTTGCTCAAGTCCTTGGTATAAACTGGTGTGTATTTGCATATGACCTCTATGCACCCTCCCTTATGCTTTAAATCATCCCTAGATGACGTTTCCTACCCGGTACATGTGAATGCTATGTAAACAGTTGTTATGTTATAATATTTAGGGAATGATGGCAAGAAAAAAAGTCTGTACAATGGTCAGGCCCTGTGGTGTGCACCTGAATGTAGTCCTGGCCCTCAGGAGTCTGAGGCAGAAGGACCAATTGAGTTCAGGAATTCAAAGCCACTCTGGGCAACACAGCAAGACCTTGCCTCAATCAGTCAATCAGTCAAACAACCGTCAACCAATCAGATGTAAAAGACTATATCTGCAGATGTCCGATACAGATGCATATGTTTTTTTTTTCCTGAGCATTTGCAATCTCAGGTTGATTAAAACCTTGATACTAACCAAAACCATAAGGCAGAAGGCCACCGCACACCAATACCTAGTCACTTCCTGCCCTCACCATCCTTCCAAGGAAGACATCCCCTCCACTTGCGTGCGTGTGTGCATGCGTGCGTGTGTGTATGTGTGTTTCCTGATGCTGAAAACAATATTGAGAGAAATAGAACCCAAGATTTCATATAGTAAATCACAATGCTTAGATTTTGATTTCAGTTTGTCTGGCTCCAAGATCTCTTGTGTATGCTGCTAAAGGACAGTGGCAGAAGGGTTGAATTGTCGGGAGAGTGCTGAGAACCAGATCAGGTGATCTCACACAGAACTACAGATTGGGCCCATTTTCCAGCAGGAGAAACCAATGGGTTAGAAAATGTGCTTGAGCTCCCAGAGCTGGTAGATCACACAGGCGAGGTGGCATTTACAGGGGGAGGTGGCCTGGAAAATATTGTTTGGAGTTGGTTAAAGGTGGAGCTAAAAGTGGTGAATGGAAGAGATTATGCAATTTACAGTTGATGAGGGGGAGCTTTGCTGTGGGGTAAGGCTGTATTGGGGCTGAAACATGCCACCACACAGTCCTGCACATTGGCCCTTGGTAAGCCATGGATTGTGTTTCTGGTACTTGGTGGCTCTTCATTTACAGGCTATCCCTTTCATAGGAAGTTGTGTGTGTGTGTGTGTGTGTGTGTGTGTGTGTGTGTGTGTGTGTGTGTGTGTGTGTGTGTGTGTGTGTGTGTGTGTGTGTGTGTGTGTGTGTGTGTGTGTGTGTGTGTGTATCAGTACTGGGGCTTGAACTCAGGGCCTGTCCCTTAGCTTTTTTGCTCAAAGCTGTCACTCTACCACTTGTGCCTCAGTTCCACATCCAACTTTATTTCATTTTGTTTATTCATTTTCTTTTTGTGGTTAACTGGAGATAAAAGTCCCACAGACTTTCCTGCTTGGGCTGGCTTTGAACTGAGATTCTCAGATCTCAGCCTCCTAGGTAGCTAGGATTACAAGCATGAGCCACTACTACTCGGCTTAGTAGGTTGTTCTTATGTGTTAACATAGTATGGCCCTGCTGACCCTATTTGATTGTGGATCTCTTTTGATTCAGTCTAAGTTTTCATCTATAGAAAAACACACTGCTATTTTTGTCACCTAATTAAACTCCAGCTTGCCAGTGATTACATTTCACATTCAGAGAGGTGGAAGTGTCTCTGACAGTTCATGAATCACATTTGGACACGTGCTGCTGGGTTGGATAGGGAGTAGCTACAGGTAGCTTGTCCCAGGTGGCAGAGACCTGTGGTTGGGGCCTCTTTTCCAACACTCCCAGCACTGTCCCCAAGGTTGATAGAGTTAGGATGGATGAATGGAGCCCTAGAGGAACCATCAGTACTTAAAGTCAACTTCTAGTCTTTACCAAATCTCAAGATGTGGGTTGAGGGGGCCTTTCTCTTCCTCCCTACTCCCTCATTGTCTTGTTCTAACCAAGCATTGACCAGACAAGAATCTTCTCCTCCTTTGACAGATGGGAAAACTGAGGCCCTGAGAAGAGATGTGACTTGAATAAAGGCATTCAAACAGTGACAGAGCTAGTGTTTAAAGTCCCAGGCACCAAATCCCACCCCTTTCCTCCCCCCAGAACCCTCCCCCACCTTCTTCCCCACTATATCAGTATCATGGGTCTGGGGGCAGAGAATAAAGCCACAGAGGACAGTGTAAGAGCTTTGAATGGTTGGAAGAATATGTAAAGGTCTCCTCAGTCCTCAAACACATGTAGCATCTTCCTCTATTTGCCCAGTCTTTAATTCATTCAAAAATTCATTCAATTACTAGCTTACCCTTTCACCAGTTTACCTATTCCTTCATTTCACTCATCCACTCAACTCACACATTAATTCACCCTGCCTCCAATTCTCTCATTCCTAGTCTACTCACTCATTGACTCCTCCACTCTCCCACTAGGAACTGGCGCTCATTCGTCCTACTCTTGTTCTAGGCTATTGCCATGTCTTTCCAATCTGTCCTCCAGCCTGCAGAGCAGCACAGGCTCCCAGGCCTCCAAAGTCTCTGCCCTCCTTCTATGCTATCTCTTCAACTAGTTTGGGAGGCTCTTGAAAAAATGTCAGCAGCAAAGGGCTCAGAGAGGCTGAGAACGTAAGACCAGGGAGACAGGAGCTGAGGATGGGCCTGCCAGACTGCATAATTTTTCAGGGCCAGGTGCAGCTATGACCCCTTGTCCTAACATCATGAAGGTTGTCAAGAACAGTAGCAAAGCCAGGGGTGGTAATACATTTCTGTAGTCCCTATACTAGGCAAGCTGAGGCAGGAGATCAAGAGTTTGATTCCAGTCTGGAGTAGATAGTGAGTTGGAAGCCAGCCTGGGTCACATAGATTTATTTTTATTATCTTTAAATAGTAGTACAAAGAATTTTCATTCAACATATAAGAGATCTTGTCTTTAAAAAAAGTAACAAAAGGGCTGAGGAATGAAGAGTGTTAGCTAGGTATGGCCTGGTGTTTTTCTTTTCTTTTCTTTTCTTTCTTTCTTTTTTTCTTTTTTCTTTTGTCAGTCATGGGTCTTGAACTCTGGGCCTGGGCACTCTCCCTGAGCACTTCGGGTCTTGAGCCACAGCGCCACTTTGGTTTTTTGGTGGTTAACAGGACATAAGAGTCTCACAGACTTTCCTGCCTGGGCTGGCTTTGAATCTTAAGCCTCAGATCTCAGCTTCCTGGTTATAGGCGTGAGACACAGGCGCCTGGCTTGGTGTTTTTCTTTTGTTTTTTTTCTTTTTGCCAGTTGTGGGGCTTGAACTCTGGGCCTGGGCACTGACCCTCAGCTCTTCTGCTCAAGGTTAGCCCTCTACCCCTTGAGCCACAGTGCTACTTCCAGCTTTGTTTTTCTGTTTCATGTGGTGCTGAGGAATCAAACCCAGGTGTTATGCATGTGAGGCAAGCACTCTACCACTGAGCCACCTTCCCAGCCCTTGATGTTTTTCTTATACCATCTCTCTTTTACTAACACCCAAACCACCCTGTGAGATTGGTTATTCATTTTATATAGAAGGAAACTGAGTCTCAGAGAGAAGAATCATTGACCTAGACTGACAACTAGCGGGAGGTAGGCGCCTGAATGCAAACCCAGGTGTGTGGGCTGCAGACTTTATCTTGGCCTATTCTGGGAGGGGGTGGGAGCCAGGGGATCAGTGATGGATGGAGTCTGGCCCCACCAGAGCAGCTGGGAGCAGTGGGGGTTGGTGGTGGGCACCATCAGGCCATAGAGAAACAGGGGAGGGGCAGGAATCCAAAACCCCCCCATTCTCTCCCAGTGGATATATGGGAAACTAGAAGGAAACTGGGCTCCCAGAACAGTGACACAGGAGAGCAGTATCTGGGCCTGGAAATTACGTTTCCAACTCAAAGGCAGCTTTATCTGTGCAGAGAGCATGGAAGGCAGAGCTCAATGATTTTGGGCATCTTAGGGTTGGCCTGAGCATATGGGAGAATGGCTCAGGAGAATGAACGTGGGGAGTTATGTTGCCCGCCTTACAGAAATGATCACTTAACATTGGTGAGTTAGGGCCCCAACAGTTGTAATTAGCACCCTGGGTGTCAGTCAGAAACCAACAAACAGCCAAATCCCTGCAGGTCTGCCCAGCCCATCCGGCAGCAGGGGACGATTAACCATTAACCCCCACCCCTCCCCACAGAGCCTCCACCCCGAACAGAGGCTAGGCCCCAACTCCAGGCTGAGCCTCCCAGAGGACAGCTTGAAAGGGAGGAAGGCAGAGAGGGGACCTGGGAGGAGGCAAGGGGGAGGCGGGGGGCGGGGACTGGGGCTCAGCCCAGAGGCTTGGGGTGGGCACCCTGGGCAGGGCAGGTGGCTGAGGCGTGGGCAGGGGAGAATGCGCCTCTCCAAAACCCTGGTCGACATGGAAATGGCCGACTACAGTGCTGCGCTGGACCCAGCCTACACCACCCTGGAATTTGAGAATGTGCAGGTGTTGACGATGGGCAATGGTAGGTGAGGGCAGGTGTACTGCCCAGGTGTGTGCCAGTTGGGGCAGGTGTGCCCAGGGATGGGAACGGATCTTTGGCACTCAACTTCGAGGTGGGAGGAGAATGATAGGAAATGGTAGATTGGTCCTATTATAGGCTGGCACAGGTATTTCCAGGTGAAGCAAATGGATCCAGGTACAGGGACCAGAGGTATTCTGGGTGAGAAAAATCTACAGGGGCAAATTGCAGTAAACGTAGACCCCTAGGTTTTCTCCAGGCTTTTCCTCAGCCTGTGTGACAGCTCTCCAAGTGTCACCGGTAAAAGGGACATACCAGCGAGCGCCTCCTTGGTGTCCTGCTTCTGTAATGCAGTCAGATATGGCTCTCTCTTCAGCCCCCTGGGTCTAGGTGAGAGAGATGGGAACGTATGTTCTGTTCTTGAAGATGGTTGCTAGAGGCATGAGTAAATTCCAACGTGTCTTTGGGACTTTCTTAGGGGAATTAGAGTTCAGGGACAATGGGATTCTCAGAGAAGGTTTGCTAAGCCAAGGCCAACACAGCTGGGTGTGTTGTGAGTTCATGTGTTGTGTTCCTGCGTTTCCATGTACGCGTGTGGGCAGGATGGTATACTGTGTGGGCAGACGTGTACCTATAGGAACACACTTGTGTTCATTTGTGTGCTATCTCCATGTCTCTCTGTTCATTGAAAAGATCTGTCTGTGAGAGAGGCGACTGTTTTGCCTAGCTTCATAAACGATATAAATGTGTGCGTGTGTGTCTGTGGATGTTTGTGCACATGTGTTGTGCCTGTGTGTATACTACGGTTGTGAGTGTGGACGTTGTTTTGTGTATACCCAGGATCGTGCCTGCTGAGTATGCACACCCCTCCCCCCACAGCTGGGGCCCCATTTCTCGGATGCGTGTTGAGTGTGTGGATTCCTTCAGGTTGCTTTTTGCTAGATGAGATTCGCCTCTGCCACACATCGGTCTGTGTGCAGATGTGGTTGCTTGTGAGTAGCTCAACAGAGGGTACAGCTCTGAGGAGGGAGGATGCCTGGGTGCTAGGAAGTTTCTGGAGAGTAAGGGCCCTTCTGGATGCCTCCATCTCCGAGACCTGGGGTTGTCACTGCCTTCCATCAGTGGCTCTGACTGAACATCCGTGTGGGGCTGTGGCTCTGGCTAAGGTCTAGAAAGCTGTGGTTGGGCAGCCAGAAGGAGGAGGCTGTGTCTGGGCATTGCTCCTGGTCTGTCCCACCAGCTGCTCCCCCAACCCCTCTTCACACACTGTTTGACCTTGGATCTGTCACTTCCCCTCTTGGCCTCTGTATTTTCTACAAAATGAGCTCCTTCACCACCAGGTTGTTGAACAGCAAGATTTTAGGAGGCTCCCTGGGAATCATGGGAGAGGCTCCAGGGGAAATGGCAAATGAACTGCTGCTGGCCTGGGCAGGTGTGGTGTGACCCCTGGGGACAGTATACACTCCTGGCGAAGCCCAGGAATCTTGGGCACCCAAGGCAGAGGCTAAGCCCCTTGGCTGTGTATCCCCAGCACGCTGTTACCTCGCGAGAAAGATCCTTCTTCCTTATGTGAACACAGCACGCCATTTTCCTTCCCAAGCCTCAATTTCCTTCTCTATAAAATAAGGATAAGCAGGGTGCCGGTGGCTCATGTCTATAATCCTGGCTACTCAGGAAGCTGAGATCTGCGAATTACTGTTCAAAGCCAGGCCAAGCAGGAAAGTCCATGAGACTCCTACCTCCCATTAGCCACCAGAAAACCAGAATTGGAGATGTGGTTCAATTGGAGATGTGGTAGAGCACTAGCCTTGAGCAAAAAGGGTTCATGGACAGTGCCCAGGCCCTGAGTTCAAGCCCCATGACCGGCAAAAAAAACAAACATACAAACAATGATAACTAGTAGCCTTGCTCTCAGGCCTCCTCAGAGGATAATAAGGTTTTTCCCTGGTGGCTGGGCCTGGGCCTCAGGATTGTCTCAAGGACTCTAAGCATCTGCACAAAGGGCTTGCTTTCCCAAAAGCTGGATTTTGCAGTGGCCCGGGAGCTGAGGTTGTATGAGATTGTCCCCCAAAAGGTACGTCCTGAGCTGGTGGCTGCTCTAAGGCTCCAAGGACTTTTTTTCTCCTCTCCATCCCCTACTCTCAAATCAGGAGCAGCAGCGAGTGAAGGGAGGTAGTCCTTGTTTCTTAGAGAGCCTGACCCAGCCCAGACAGAATGGCCAGAGGAGTCCATCACACCAGGCCCTGTCCTCAGCAGCGCAGTGAGTGTAGTGCTAGCTAAGCCACATCACCTCTGAGCCTCAATATCCTCACCAGGAAAATGGGGTGACCCACTGAACATGGGCATCTGCCCAGGATGGGGGCTCATTGCCAGGCCTCTTCCTGAGTGGCAAGGACTTGTGGGGTCAGCTCTTCCTGGGGGTCGGTGGGGGGAGAGGCTGCAGGAGAAAGGGCACCAATGTGGCTTAACAATTATCCCCATCTCCAGGAATAATTCACCAGGTGGAAGGGGCTGTACTCCTGGGCACACTCGAGTCCTAGGAGATGTTCAGCCAGGAGACTTGGGCACAGAGGCTGAAGTTTCTTCTGCAGAGAAGAAAAATGGCTCACATGTATAGATTTAGAGCTACTGTGCCAAGCACTTTCACCAGCACTGACTGTCTGATCCTCAGAGCCACCCTTGGAAATCCTAATGCTCCCCGATTTACAAGAGAGGGGGAAACAAAGGCATGGAGAAGTAAACAAACACAGCCAATGCTATACAACCAAATGCACCACTGGGATTTGATCGTCACAGGCCTCCAGCATTACAGCTTTCTCCAATTATTTAGAGTTTCTGTGGAAACACAAAGGCAGGGGGGAGTTGTTCCTCTGTGGTGGACAATGGGGTATCGTAGTGTTTATCATCTCTAAAGGATTATCCTAGTAAAAGATTTATTTCCCCCAACAGAGGTGTTTAGCTGCCCCAAATTGTCTAAAAAGAAAAAGAAAAACCAACTAGACCAATTAAACTACTCACTTTGGGGGCAAACTGAGGCCAGCTAGCAAGAAAAGAGAGGTGGTGGCCCAAGGCTACTAGTTAGCTACAGCATCCTTAGGCCCAGGGTACCTGCTATCCCAGCCACGATGCCCTTCACCAGTGTTGGTACTAGTACAGAGGCTTTGACCTCTGGGATAGGACGTGATCCTGAAGTGCTCAGGCCCAGGCCATGACCCTCCAAGGAGGCAGAGGAATGAGTGATCTTGATGAGCATGTCTTCCTGCTTCACCAGAAGACTTAGCAAAGTATCTAGGCACCGAGCTGAGAAAGCATAAGATTTGGTTCTTGGAGAGTATCTGTTCTTGCCTCTTTTCCACAGCCCCAAGTAGGCATCAGGGAGCCTAGGAAGCTGCCAGGTCTTCATAGAAAATGGCTTCCTTCAGAGGCAAAAACGCATCTCTCTCATAGAGTGTCCCCCCACTCCCCAAGTAATCAGCAGTATACTCAGCTCCGATTTATAGATGCAAAACTCACGCCCCAAAAGCCCACGTGACTTGCTGAGGATGCAGAGGGAGGAGGAAGTGGTGGAGCAGTGGTCCTGCTGGGGTCTGGCCTGGCTCATACTGGTCTTTGCTCTTCCTGGAGCCTCACTCCTTCCCTTCTGGCACAGATACATCCCCATCAGAAGGTGCCAACCTCAACGCGCCCAGCAGCCTGGGTGTCAGTGCCCTGTGTGCCATCTGTGGGGACCGGGCGACAGGCAAGCACTACGGTGCATCGAGCTGTGACGGCTGCAAGGGTTTCTTCCGGAGGAGCGTGAGGAAGAACCACATGTACTCCTGCAGGTGAGCAGTCTCCATTTCTTCAGCTGGGACACAGGTGCATTGGAGCTCCTGTCTCCCAGGACCTCTCTTCTCCTTTGGGGGAGGAGGCAATCTGGCCTTTGAGACCTTCAGACTCTTTTTGGGTCCTTAGACCTCGTGGATCTAGGTGGGAAGAGCTACTCTACCAACTCCATTTATTAACCTCATAAAAACATGTGACTCCGCAAGGCGCGGGTGGCTCATGCCTGTAATCCTAGCTACGCAGGAGGCTGAGCTCTGAGGATTACAATTCAATGCCAGCCTGGACAGGAAAGTCTGTGACACTCTGATTTTCAATTTTCCACCAGAAAGCCAGAAATGGCACAAGTGGTAGCACGCGAACTCTAGGCATTTCTGCCTATCCCAAGGGCTTTCCATAGCTTTGGAGATCTCTCGTGTGAAAGCAGCTGCCATTTTGGATAGTAATAAATCACAATGTGGCTCCTGTGCCAGCTCCATCCATGAATTACCTCCACATCACCTGTCACCGCCCCTCTGAGGTGACATCTATTATCTCCATTTTATAGATGAGAAAGCTGTGCCTTGGAGGGCAGGAGTCAGCCAGTCTGGATTAATGGTGGAGCTAGAGTTGACCCTGAACCACCCTCCTCTCCACCCCCTGCCCTCCCACTGCTGTGTGGCCTTGCCTCTACCTCCCAGGCCCTAGAGTAACTTCTATGGGACAAGTATTGACTCAAAGCCATAACCAGGAGCCTGCTGGGGGCTTTGAACTCTCATAGGATGTAGTGGGAGTCACAATACTATGGCACTCAATAGACAAAGATTCACAACTCAGCTCTACTGCCTTCCAGCCGAGCCGATCAGAGCCACGAGTCACCCTCTGAGCCTCAGTTTACTCTCAGAGAGTCCATAGGTCCCCTTCCTGGTCCCGATGGGTTAGTATGAGAATTCCTGGAGAGCAGAGATAGAGCAAGAAGGGTTGGGGTGGACCAACGGCCAGAGGCTTCATTCTGTTCTAAGAGTGGGGAAGCTGTCTCTTCTCCATCCAACCATCCAAAGCCCTCTCCAGATTTAGCCGGCAGTGCGTGGTGGACAAAGACAAGAGGAACCAGTGTCGCTACTGCAGGCTTAAGAAGTGCTTCCGGGCTGGCATGAAGAAGGAAGGTGAGCCTCAGCCCTCCCTGCACCCCACCGCCACACCTGCACCCAAGCTCCCCACCGTCATTTACAACTGTAGCCATACTTTATGGCTCAGGGACAGGCCCCAGGGTGACTGGCTAATGGCTGAAAGGAGGGAGGGCCTGGAAACCTGACCACAGGGAGCGGCTGGGCTTGGTCTTGAGAAAGATTCAGAGATAAGCTCCCACTCAGCTACTCAAGCACCCAGTAACTGCCACCAGGCCTGCCTATGCCACTCATGGTGGCCAGGATAGATGCTTTTGCTTAATACGAGTACTTTAGGCCAGGCTTCAGTAGCTCACACCTGTGTCCTAGCTATGTATGAGGCTGAGATCTGAGGACTGTGGTTCAAAGCCGACCTGGGCATAAAAGTCCATAAAACTCTTATCTCCAGTTAAAAAGCTGGACATGGAGCTGTGGCTCAAATGGTAGAGCAATAGCTTTGAGCACAAAAGCTCAGGGACAGTGCCCAGGCCCTCAGTTCAAGCCCCCAGAATTCACACACACACACAAAGTTCAAAGGTTAGGAAAAGTATAGACTATGAGAAATAGCCAGGTATCTGTCACTCAGCCTGCACAAATATGAGCAGCTAAGGTTCTATTCCTGGGCTTCCTGTCCAGAAACTATCACCCCAATTGTCTTCGTCCTCATCTTTGGGCATTGGGTGATCTCCAGAGTTCCCCATCTAGACAATAGGAGCAAGACACCCAACTTGCATGGAGGATGGAGAACAGAACATGAAGTCATGACTGAGCTGGCTCTTCCCACATTCGATAGGTCCTTTTACTCCTATGACAACTCTATGGGCGGCCCCCTTCCAAGGGAAGGGGCAACTGAGGCCCAGGGTGGCTAAGCAACTTGCTTGAGGCTCTGCAGCTGCTCAAGAGAACAGTTTAGGTTGGAGCCTAAGCTTTGTGCTGTTGAAAGCCCCTCAGCGCTACCTTCTTTATTTCCCACCCTCCCCCGCCCCAGCCCCTGGGAACCATGAAGACTTATATTTGGCCCAAGTGAAGAAAGTGTTGTTGTTGTCTTTTTTAAATTATCTGGTTTTCAAAACAGCCTGAGTTCATTTTCCTATCTCTTCTTTTTCTTTTCTCGGTTCATGTTATCCAGGTCTTTCCCAAACCTTCACTTCCAGCCTAGGCTTGTGCCATCCTGGCCAGACCCTTAGTCCTTAGTAGAGTCCTGTACACACAGGCACATACTCATCCCAGAAACAGGAGCCCGAGATCCAGTCCAGCTGAGAGAGAACTGAAGCTTGGTTTGGCCACTTCCCCATCCCTTGTCTCTGCCCCTGAGCCCCTTTTCTCTGTCCCTTCCTCAAAGTATTTTCTGTGTGATCTCTACAGCTTACAGGGAGCTCAGGGGCACTGATGGAAATCAAGGCCCGACAGTCCTTCTGTATGTACCACAAATCTAACAGACTTTTCTCTGCTAGTCTGATGGAGAAAGGGCGTGATCCAGTAGCCAATGCCCCCTCCCCGCCCTGTGGTTTTCTATGGGGATGAGGCTCTCTTTGCCCATCCTCCTCCCTGAGATGAGGAGAACTTTGTGGAATGGGAAATGGGAAAGGGAATGTAGGTGCTTGTCTTGGCATTGGTGGTAAGACTGGGAGCTTATAGTCTAAGGGCCAAATGTTCTATAGTTTTAAGATTTTAGGCCCAGCGCCTGTTCAGGGGGTGCTGTGTTTGAGAAGAATCTCTCAGACAGAAATATCAGCAGGTGGAGGGGTCGGTAGCTCTCCGGAGCACAAGACTTTATGTGACCTGGTCCTGCTGTGATAGTTCCTTATAGATGTCTCTAGTTAAACAGACAGATTCATGTTCACCTGAGTCACCTGAGGGAAGTTTCCACCCACTCTGGCCCTCAGTTTGCCCATCTGTAAGTTGAAAGGGTTAGGTAATGAGGCACAGTGCCAACTAGCCCAAACCTTAGGTCCTGGAAGGGAAGAAGGTCTTGGGCCACCTCATGTAAGCCCAGCTGCTTCATTGGTGGACCTGGACATTGGGTACCCCATCCAGACGATAGAAGATTCAAGCAAGCTAGTGAACACTAGTTTATTTGCATGCCTGGGCTAGCTGGAATGGATCAGCTTTGAGAATGGATCAGGGTGTTGTATGACCACTGTGGGTGAGCCCTGGGAAGTTAGGGCTGGCTCTACTTCAATCTTCCAGGCCCCGAATATCTATACCTGGCCTGATGGGTAGTTCCTAAAGCCAAGTGCAAGTCAAGTTTCACTGACCAGGACAAGTAGGGATAAATTTTCATTTCTTTCCCTTTCAACCCCTCCTGTCAGAGGATTTGAGGACTAGACCTTAAAGGTCCATTAAGACCAGAAAGTGAGAGCTTAGAAATATAGGGTTTATAGACCAGTTTAGGCCTAGGAGTTATCAAATCTATCCCCATTTCACAGGTGAGGAAACAGGCCAGAGAGGTGATGTAATGGGTCAGGGAAGCAATCAGATCTAGAGCACAGGCTTCTGGGAACTATGCAGACACCAGGCTCTCTGGGCTAAGTTCGAAGTGAGCGATCTATTTGGGAGCTATAATCTGATCTCAACTCCTGAAACTCCCTACGACCCACTGAATCTCATCATAGCCTTGTGAATCATGGTCAGAGGAAGTCTCCCTGAGGCTGGAAGGGGCTTCTCCAGAAAAGGAATGGGTAGGGAGAGGGGAAAACATGGGGGTCAACCAGTAAGCTAACAGCTGGCAGAGAATTCTGTCCTATAAATATGGCTGGGGAAAGACACCTGCCTAGTCTTGGCTCTTCAGCTGGGACAAAGGTTCAGCTCTTGGCATCAGAAACTAGGCCAAAAAGTAGGGCCAGGGGACATAGGAGGGACAGGTTGGTGACAGCCCAGAGCCATCTGATGGAACCTTCCTTAGAAGCCTAGCTCTGCCCCTCCTTCCTCCAGGCTCCACTCAAGGGTCCTCTAGGAAGACAAGCTCATCTTCTTCTCCACCTCTTCTCCATCAGTTAATATTCAATAGAAGTTACATTAGGTCCCCGACCCTGCTAATACTGAGCAAACATTTGGAAAACATCATTCCGTGACTGAGCTCGCCCGGGCGCTGATAAGGCCGGCTAACCTTGAGGAGCTGACAGAGCCTTTCATTCTGCCCGCCTCTGCACCTCACCTGCCCCTGTGGGTGCTGCATGCAGGTGATGGTTGGGCTGGCAAGCCTTGCTGCCAGGGAGGGGTGCAGGAGGAGGCAGGGCAGAGGAGCTCTCCTACCTCAGGATGTCTGATCTACCTCACTGTCCTCCCAGGCTGGGGTGAGATCACTTTGCCTTTTATTCTGATTTCCACATGTGTGGAATCAGGTTGAGTAGTTGGGATGTCAGGGTTCCATGGGAAAAATGGGGTGCTGATCCAAAAGGGGAGCAGTCTCATCCAACACTGTCTTTCACTCACTCCACAGATCGTTTCTTTTCTCTTCTTTTTTGGCCTGAGACTGGGACTGGAACTCAGTACTTGATGCTGATTGGCTAAGCACTCTACCCACTGAGCCAGGCCTCCAACCCCTCAACAGATATTTATTGAGCGCCTACTACGTGGCAGGCTGTGTCAGGCAGCCCACGGGTGGTAACAGTGGAGAAGAGGAATAGAATTCTGGTTTTCTGGAAATCCATTGCTTAGAAAGAGACAGAGAATAAAGAGGTCCACAAATAATTCTACAGGAAAATGTCTTGAGGAAAAAATGAAGTAGGAGGAGAGCTTGGGGGGGGGGGCAGGGTAGGGGGAGTCTGACATTCTTCTGGAAACAAGACAAGAAGCAGCTGAGTCAAGGGAATTCCAGGCAACTGGGAACAACAGGGGCAAAGGCCTTGAGGGCGCATGTGAGTGTGTGGATGTGAGGCGCTCAGGGACAGGTGTGGCCAGGTGTGGCTGAGACAGAGTGAGCAAGAAGTTTGGTGACAAGGGAAACAAGAGGGGAAGGGTGTTCTGAGGAGCTGTGACCTGGCGAGACATTGCTTCTGAGCAGAGGCACAGGTGACCGGGCTTTGGATCTCTGTGCAGGTCTCTGTGTCTTCTGAGAATTGCACAGCTTGGGGCTCATGGCCAGGAGCAGGAAGGTAGTGAGGGAGGTAGACATGAGAGGCCTGAGCAGGGCAGGAGCAGTGGCTGCTTTGTGAGAATTATTGGCTTCAAGGGTTGAGGACAAACGTGATGGGGAGATCAAAGCCCAGGAGACGCCCCTTGCTTGGGCTTTGGGGTCTGAGAGATTGGGAGACTCCACTTGGGGTTCCTAAAGTGGGAAGGAGCGCTAGGAGCAGGCGAAGGGGCAAAGCTTTGGATGGGGAAACTGAGGCCCCACAGAGAACACTAGTCCTACCAGTACAGGGAGGGAGGAGCCCTCTGGGATTCCAGGGACTGGAAGACGGACTGCCAAGGACTGTCTGGATCAGAGGGATCAAGGCAATGTGAGCTGGGAGCCAGGTAGATGGGAGGCAGCCTGGCCTCTGAAGTTTGGTAGGTGAGAGCACAGGGATCCTCCAGGAGGAGGAGCCCCTCCTCCCACCCCCACCCCGTCCAGGGCGCCTGCCCCATGTCACGCATCCCAGGACTATCTCAGTGTCACCTGGTACAACTCAGTTTGCTTGTTCTATACACTTTAATTTGGAAAGAAAGAGACCAGCTTCCAAAGCCAGTCTGAAGGTCTGGGATCTGGACAGCCCTTCCTCCTCCAGGCTCCAGGACCACCACCTGCCCTCTGCTGATCATCACTGGCTCTCATTCCTCCGGGGGAATGGGCAGATCACTGCCACCGCCTCGCCATCGCTCCCAGGCAAAGTCCTGATGTCTAGAAAGTTCTCTCATAAGCTAGGTTAGAATCCAGCTCCTCTCACTTTCCCACCCTGAGCTGGGTGCTGCCCTTGTGTTCCCACTCACAGCGGTGTTTGCTTCCCTGTGGGTTCTGAGACACCTGCCCCACCCGTCCCTGCCTCTCCTCACCTCTCTGTGCCCCTCACAGCCGTGCAAAACGAACGGGACCGGATCAGCACCCGGAGGTCGAGCTATGAAGATAGCAGTCTGCCTTCCATTAACGCGCTTCTGCAGGCCGAGGTCCTGTCCCAGCAGGTACCAGTCTGGGATTCCCCCCACCCCCTGCATTTCTACTGCCGCCAGACCTACCAGCCAGATGTCACAGAAGAGAAGGTCAAATGTGGCACAGCCAGTTTAATAGCAAAGACAGAACCCAAACACAGAGCTGGCATCCCAGGAGCCCTGCCTTGGTTTAGTCGGCTACCTACATTCCACAGGCCAAGTGGATTTTGTTCTCACTAAAGGTTTGGGATCAGTCTAAAAAAACACAGGAGTGGGCCACTACACTGAGGTGGCGAGCTGGGGCTCAGCAGACCCCCTTTGTAGGGTTGTTGAGTAAGAGCCCTTGCTGCCTGACCTCAGGCTAATCACTGCACATCTCTAGGCCACAGTGGTTTCAGTTGAGAGATGATGAGGAGGAGGATTTTCTCCCGGCTTTATCTCTTGGGCTCTGGAGAGCTGAAAGAGGAGAATGATGATGAGGAGGAGGAGGAGGAAGAAGAGAAGGAGGAGGAGGGGGAGAGGGAGGGGGAGGAGGAGGAGGAGGGGAAGGTGGGTGAGGAGGAGGTAGGGAAGGCATCAGGCAAAGGCCCCAAGGGAGACCTCACCTCATCTCCATGTTCTCCCTTCTGTGCCCTTGTGCCCTAAGTTTCCTGCACAGAGAGAAGTTCCCATGCCCTGGCCCCTACCAGACAGGGAACTTCCTGGAGTGTGGCTCTGGGTTAGGGATGGGAAGTGTCAGGAGGACCTGCCACCCAGCAATTCCTCATTTCCCATAGATCACCTCGCCTGTCTCTGGGATCAATGGCGACATCCGGGCAAAGAAGATCGCCAACATTGCGGACGTGTGTGAGTCCATGAAGGAGCAGCTGCTGGTGCTGGTGGAGTGGGCCAAGTACATCCCCGCCTTCTGTGAGCTCCCTCTAGATGACCAGGTAAGGAGTGCGCCGCCACAGACGCCAGGCTTGGGCTGGGAAGGTGGCTCAGTGGTAGAGCGCTTGCCTTGCATGCATGAGGCCCTGGGTTCAATTCCTCAGCACCACATAAGCAAAAAAAGAAAAAAACCGGAAGTGGTGCTGTGGCTCAAGTGGTAGAGTGCTAGTCTTGAGCTGAAGAGCTGAGGGACAGCACCCAGGCCCAGAGTTCAGGCCCCACAGCCGGACCAAAAAAAAAAAAAAAAAAATACAGACACCAGGCTGCCAGAGCCCTAACAGCTCACCTGATAGAGAGGCCCTGGTTGGATTTTTACAAAACACACATAGCAATCATGGACACCCAGAACTCAGCACTCAACAACCACTAACTCATTTTTTTTTCATCCTACTGACCAAGTGGTAACTACTATTATTCTTCTCATCTCCCATTCTTCTCATGGGTAAAGAAATGGGCACAGAGAGCCTAAGTAACTTACTCAAGGTCACATAGCTGCCAGGGGTTAGAACCAACCAAGGAAGCTCCAAAGTCCAGGTTGCTAACGAGTACACCACACAGCTCTCCTGGTGGGGGATGTTGACAGGGACCCAGGAGCTAGGGATCAGGTGATTCAGGCTTGAGCTCTGGCTCTAAAACCAGTTCCCTGCCTAGATGATCCTAAGCAAATTATTTCCTCTCTCTGAAGCTCGGTTTTCTTATCTGTCAAGTGGGAATTAATGATCTACTTTAGAGTATTGTCAGGAAGCCGAAGGATGTTCAATGATTTAAAAGGTGCAAGTAAGCCAAGTGCTGATGGCTCATGCCTGTAATCCTAGCTACTCTGGAGGCTGAGATATGAGGATCATGGTTCAAAGCCAGCCCAGACAGGAAAGTCTGTGAAACTCTTATCTCCAATAAACCACCAGAACACTGGAAATGGCACTGTGGCTCAAGTGGTAGAGCACTCGCCTTGAGCTGAAGAGCTCAGGGACAGTGCCCAGGCCCAGAGTTCAAGCCCCATGACTGACCAAAAAAAGGGCGCAGGCATAGAATCACATAATGGATCAGGCATGACCAGACCGCCATTGCCTTCTTCAGTGTTACTCTCTTCCTTATATTGATCAAGACCATTGAACCCAGCTCTTAATTTCCCTTATGCCCCTTCCCGACAATCCAGAGAGTGTTTCAGGGAGGGAAAAGGCTAGGGGGAAGTTGGTGTGTGTCTGGGGTCAGATGAGTTTCTGGGGGTGCTACATGGGACAGTTCCCGCGAGATCTACCTTGGCCTCTGCAGACATCTTCCCTTCCCCGGGTGAGGGCAGATGACCCAGGCCACCTTCCTGGCTTCGGAAGAAGCACCTGACAATGCTTAAGAGAAGCCTTGCAGCCAGGCAGCTGTATCTCTTGGTGGAGAGAGTCTCCCCCAAATACCGACAAACTCCCGCAATGGGCCCACTGTAAGACACTGGTCTGGCTCCTCAGACCTCAGGGCTGGACAGGGACCGTGATCCTTGGCTTCTTCTCTCTCTTAGGGATCGCATCTGAATGCCCACAGCCTTCTTCTCCTGGCTCCTTGTGCTCTTGCCCTAACCCCTCTTCTGGAGAGCCCACATTAATATTTAACCCCCCTTGTTCCTTCCCAGGGACTTAGCAGGACAAGATACCCCCCAAGCTGAACAATTGTTAACCTCTATTTCCCACCCAAACCTCCCTGGCTGGGGCTCAGAGCATTCTCAGAGGGCAGTGATGGGTGGCCAGTCACACAGGACAATCATTAACATGCCCCCACCTGCCCCCCCCACCCCAGTATTGCTACCATATCTGCGAGTTGGACCCAGGGACCCATTCATGGTACAGAAGGGCCCCATCTTGCCCAGCACAGGCAGGGCCCACCTGAGAGATGAGGAGGCCTTGTCCTCTTTGGTTGATGTCCCTGGAATCAGCTTCCAAGTCTGTGTGGTCTCATCAAGCCACTGAGACCTACAAGGTTGGGTTCCACTGGAAAAGTAGGTTGGGGCCTAAAGAGAGAACTTGCTTGGCTGAAAAGTCACAGAGCAGGTTGGCCAAGAGCTGAGAAGCCAGGTTCCCTGCCATGCAGTTTGAAAACAGCAGTAATAAACAGCCTTTGCTTCCCAACACCCAGAGGGGATGTGTGATCCAAATGGTAGAGCACCAGCCTTGAGGAGAAAACCTAAGGAATCCCAGGGAGGCTCCTGTAGCTGTGCATGAGAACACATGCAGGTGTGCACACACAGAACCCACCTTTACTATTCTTTCTCTCCTTCATTCAAAGATCTACCAAATGTGTAGAGTGTGCCAAGGATCTTCCATGCCTTAGAGCCATTGTTCCTCCTTAAAGAGACCTACCCTGGCCTTGCAACACACAACTCTCACCTTTCTCCCTTCTCCTTTCCCTCCTTTCCCTTTCTATCTCTATTTTCCCCACATCTCTCTTCCCCCATCCACTCCCTGCCTGACACTTAACAGATACCTCACATTTGCTAACTGAAATAATAGGCAGTTAAGTGAATGAGTCCATGGCAGCCCTTTAAAGTTAAGATGCTGTTTAGCTTGCTACAGATTCACCAGCCTCACACACATCACCAAGATGCAGGCAGGTTCTAGAGGCCACCAGCCTGCTGCTACTTTCCTCCCCGCCCCCTCCCCACCCCAGTACCTCTTTGGTTCCTACACAATCATTCATTAAGGCAGATAGCTCAAAAGCACAAAGTACATCCTCCTAGGAGTTGGCTGGGCCCATCCTCCGACTTTAGTCTTCACAGGCTGCTGGGCTTCACCATAGGGAAGGGGCCTGGCACGATTCCCTGCCTTGGGGAGAGCCAACATCCACAGGCCAGTTCTTGTAAGATGCTCCTAAGATCCTACAAGTTGACAGTGTCAAGTGGACAGATCCCAGATCTTCTGGGCCAGTGACTTTCCAAGCTCAGTGGAACTTCTGAATGAGCAGGTGGGAGGGGGAGAGTTGCCAAGTGCAGGTTTCTGGGCCTGCCTCCTCCCCCCAATCAGAACCACTGATAATAGGCCTAAGAATCTGAATTTCCATACAGTGCCTTCCAGAATTCTTCCTAGCAGGTCCATGGGTAGGGAGTTGGGACCCATAGTTTTAGAATATCTGGGACAATGACTCTGGGAAGTCTGTTGAAAGTTTCTGAGCTTCAACTCAAAAGAGTACACACAGAACATGGCCTAAAGTTACCCCCAGCTACCCAGGCCTAAGAAGCAGCTTTACCCAAAGATTGGGCTGTTCTGGGGTGTAGAAAATGTCTAGTTCTGAGCACATGGGCTTCTCCCCTACAGAGTTCCACCTTTCCAGGTCTCTTACCAGTGATGGAAGGAAAAACAGCAGCTTTTAAAAATATATATATAATTTTTATTGTTATTCCTAAGGGCTTGTACAGAGGGGTCACCATTTCATAAGTCAGGTAATGAGAGCATGTCTCTTTTTGGACAATGTCACCTCTCCCTTCACTTTCCCCGTTTCTCCCTCTCATCCCTGCCCACAAGTTACATAGCATGATTACATTTGTTCATTCTCCCTCCCTCCCTTTGTACCCCCTAAAAATCCAAAAGCAAAAACCAAACACCAACACTAACAACAACATCCCTCCCCCACAGTATAACCCCTGCTTTCACTATATTGGATGTCAGTATAACTTGTGGAGGAGATGGGGAAAAACAAGTCATTTAAGGATACAGGTGGACCCGTTGCAACAATGAGAAGTACAAGTTGTCATGTCGAAAACGAACTTTACAACTTTGGTGCGGGGGGGGGGAATTGTGGGGGGGCAGGGGGAGGCTGGGAAGGGATGTGAAGGGTAAACAAAGGAGGAGGCTGCAATGCTTGATAAGAAATGTACTCATTATCTTGCCCATGTAATTGTAACCCCTCTGTACCATATGTTCACAAAAAATAAAAATAAGAAACAACAACAACAAAAACCCATGTTTCCATTTCCTGGAGATCATTTTAATAAATAGTATTTTAAATGTTCAGATGTGTTATGTCCCCAAAGGGATACCCTCCTTTAGTTTGTTTGTATGTGAACTGTTCTGTATAGTTTATCATGTCCTGTTATGTTTTAGATCTAGTTTCTACATGTGAGAGAAAACATGCACTATTTGTCTCTCAGAGCTTGGTTTACCTCAGTGTGATTTATTCTAGGTCCATCTATTTCCCTGAACATGACATAATCTAGTTCTTCTAGTGGATGAGGGAAGACAGTTTTATAATGCCCAATTTAGAATTCAGACACTTAAAGGCATTTAGGACCATTGAGCGGACTTTCCCAGGATTGCTGAGTTGGCTAGGAACAACCTTTCTAGGGACAGAGATGCCAAACCCATCCCTTCTCTCTTCCAGGTGGCCTTGCTCAGAGCCCATGCTGGCGAGCACTTGCTGCTGGGAGCCACCAAGAGATCCATGGTGTTCAAGGACGTGCTGCTCTTAGGTAAGGAGGCTGCCTGCCCCAGCCAGGGCTCTATGGAGGTCATGCCCGGCATGGCACATACCCAAGCAGAGGACATCTCCATGGTGACACGGAGGGTGAGGAGGACAGATCAAATGTGGCCCTGTCCTTGGGCTTGCCAGTAGACAATTCCAGAGTTCAGCTCTCAGTGAATCTGAGTTTTCCACTCAAATGCAAGGAAATAAGAATGCAAGAAAATGATGAAAATCCCCAAGGCTTCACATTAGAACAGTCTAACCCCATAGTCAGCCCTGCCTTCTGATGATCTTTGTGCTGGAGGAGCCAGGGCTAGTCAGGAATGGTGCAACACCCTCCACCCCAGATAGCTCACCTGGGTCTTCAGATCGTATTTATTAAGAGCTTGGATAGCACACAGCGTAGGCCAGGAGCTATACAAACTACAAACCACTCTCTCTCTCTTTCTCTCTCTTCCCCCCTCTGATCATGGAGCTTGAACTCAGAGCCTGAGCACTTGCCCAAGGCTAGTGCTCTATCACTTCAGCCACAGCTTCATTTCCAGTTCTTTGGGTGGTTAATTAGAGATAAAAAGTCTCATAAACTTTTCTCCCTGGGCTGGATTTGAACCATAATCCTTAGATCTCAGCCTTCTAAGTAGCTAGGATTACAACATGAGCCACTGATGCCTAGCTGACAAATAACTCTTTTAATACAACAATGCTAGGAGGAAAGAGTGATTGATTCATTGATGGACTGAGGACTGAGCCAGGGTCTTGCATGTATTAGGCAAGCACTATATCATGAGTCAGCTCCAGGAAACTACTATTTATGCCCATTTTACAAGTGAGAAAACAGAACAATTGAGCTTCTCTAAACATACCCAACTATATGTGGTAGATCCATTCAACATGAATGGCCCAATTCTAGAATCTTCCCTTAACCTTGATACTTTTGTGCCTTCTGAGAGGGCCCTGAACTGCTTTCAAACTTTAGTTATATTGTAAAAAGAATGGTGATACGATAAGGAATCCCCTGAAAAAACAAGTTCCAAGCATCACCTGATGACTTCAGACAACTCACCCTCTTACTCTTGGCCTCCAAGTTTTAAATCCATAACATGAGATCATGACGATCCTGGGGAATCACCTAGGGCACCAGTGGCCTTCCAACTTCGAACCACCGCTGGAGGAGAGGGATCAACCCAAAGTGATGAGCCCATCCTCTCTTTCCCTCTTACCTATCCAGGCAATGACTACATCGTCCCTCGACATTGCCCGGAGCTGGCAGAGATGAGCCGAGTGTCCGTCCGCATCCTTGATGAGCTGGTCCTCCCTTTCCAGGAGCTGCAGATAGATGACAACGAGTATGCCTGCCTCAAAGCCATCATCTTTTTTGACCCAGGTATCATGCGTACCTCCTTATCCATCCCTGATTTGCTAGGCTGTCTGTCAGCCTTCCTCTGCTGTGTTCATGTTCCCCTGTATTGTCATGACAGCCAGGACAGGCCATTTTCATCAGCCCCAAGGTTCAGCAAATCAAGGTTCAAAGGGGTGATGGGTCTTGGCAAGGACTGACTCTGAAGATCTGAGGTTCTCGTCCCCTCCTCCTCTTCCTGTCTTCTTATTTCCTCTCTTCCTTCTTTTCTTTCCTCTTTGCTTCTTTGAGACATCAAAACATTCTTTACTACTTCAAGTATACCTCATCATATATGCTCCCATTAATATCTGCACCGTCGATAGGTGCCACAAAAGTTAAATCCCTTAATAAGTTTTATCAAGAAATCTATGCATACTGAAAATGCAAATACATAGTGTTCACATTTTGGACCCCATTTTGGAGGAGCATTTTGGGTACCTCTTCATGTTTCTTTTAATCATCACCTCAACAGCTCCAGATGACCTGCTATCTGGGCATAGTGGCTCATGCCTTTAATTCTAGCTACTCAGGAGGCTGAATTATGAGGATTGTGGTTCAAAGTCAGCCTGGGCAAGTAAATCCTGAGAGACCCTTATCTCCATTTAACCAGTAAAAAAAATCCAGAGGTAGAAGTGGTTCAAGTGGTAAAGCACCAGCCTTGTGTGAAAAAGACAAGCAAGGATACAAGGCCCTGATTTCAAGGCTCAGTACATATAAATATACACAAATGAGAGAGAGAAAGAGAGAGAGAGAGAGAGACAGACAGACAGACAGACAGTAGAGACAGAGAGAGAGAGAGAGAGAGAGAGAGAGAGAGAGAGAGAGAGAGAACTGCTAAGTCTTATGTCTGGTTTGATTTGTTGTTTGTGGTACCAGAGATCAAACCCAGAGGCAATTGCTCTACTACTGAGCTATACCCACAGCCCTTCCTTCCTTCCTTCCTTCCTTCCTTCATTCTTCCCCTCCCCTCCTCCTTCCTGTCTTTCTGTCTTTCTTTCTTTCTGTCTTTTCTTTCAGTGGTACTAGGATTTGAACTCAGGGCCTCATACTTGCTAGGTAGGCACTATACCATTAGAATCCTGCCCCCAGCTCCTCATATTTCTTGACTTTGATTATTTAGATCCTATTTTTTTTTTTTACCTATCCTGGGTAAGATTTTTTGGTTGGTTGTAAGGCTTGAACTCAGGGCCTAAACCAGACTGTCCCTTGAGCTTTTTCACCCAAGGCTGGCACTCTATCACTTTGAGCCACAGTGTTACTTCCAGTTTTTGGATAGTTAATTGGAGATAACAGTCTCACAGATTCCTCTGCCCAGGCTGGCTTTGAACTGAGATCCTTGGATCTCAGCTTCCTGAGTAGCTAGGATTACCAGTGTGAGCCACCAGCACCTGGCTTCCTGCTAAGAATTTTGCCCTTCTCCTTCGCCATCTTGTTTCCTAATTTTTCCTATTCTTTTCTAAGTTTTGGCAAGAATTTAGTTTAACATAATAGAGTTAAAGTAGAAAGAAACGGAAAATGAGAGAGAAACATTTCCTGTTTACAGTACAGGAAATGTGAAGCCTCAGGACCCGCACCAAAAAAAGAAAAAAACAAAAAAAGATGAACTTGTGACGCACCCATTGGGCCTGCTCCTAAAAACCCTCTAGCTCTTCTTCCCTACTCCTGCGGTTTGTTTTTTTGAAATGGGATCATGGCCTAAGCCTGGGAAGCTACTGTTGGTGCCAGTGTAAGGGAGCTGTTCAGACCCTCGCTACCCTCAGACCCAAATCCTTAACCTCAGTTCAGGTTCACTAAAGCTCTCAATCTGAGCCCCACACATCAGGGGGCGTCAGGGCCTTGCGGCCCCTCCCTGCCCACCTCTCCCATTGCAGATGCCAAGGGCCTGAGTGACCCGGGGAAGATCAAGCGGCTGCGCTCACAGGTGCAGGTGAGCCTGGAGGATTACATCAATGACCGCCAGTATGACTCCCGGGGCCGCTTTGGCGAGCTGCTGCTGCTGCTGCCCACGCTGCAGAGCATCACCTGGCAGATGATCGAGCAGATCCAGTTCATCAAGCTCTTCGGCATGGCCAAGATTGACAACCTGCTGCAGGAGATGCTGCTGGGAGGTCTGTACTGGGCCCGGCTGGGGGGCAGTGTGTCAGGAGATAAGCTACACACACTCCTGAGCTTATCTCTCTGTCTCCTGGCACCACCTTCCTGAGTATTGGTTTTCCTCAGAGAAATGGGGACAAGGACAGAGGTCCGTTTGTTCAGGAGCCTAGTGTGGGTGTGTCTGTCTGTCTGTGTCTGTGTCTGTCTGTGTGTGCATACATACACACGTGCATTTGTGTGTGTGTGTACGTGCTTGTAGGCAGACATGTGTGCAGAAGGGCTCATGAGAACAGATAATAACCAAGTGTATAATAAAGACAATCAATATCCAGGTCATAAAATAGAGTTTAACTGAACAGGGGCCTCTTCAGATAAGTCAGCCAAATGATGACTTCCATGTTAAGACCCACTGGGTCAACGGAAATAGAAGACTTAAAAGCCAAGCGTAGAACATTTCAAGCAGAAGTAATTAGTTTCAGGTCCCCAAGACAGATAAGTTTGTGTGTCTGAGAAGAAAGGTTAAGGCACAAGACAGTGGTTATAAGAGCTAAGATGGAGATCAGGCAGAAAGTACAAAAATAAGACGTACAAAAATAAGACTTTGTAGGCCATGGTCAGAAATTTGGATTTTAGCCAGGTATAATAGTACATACCTGTAATCTCAGCATTTAGGAGAGTAAGACAAGTTCAAGGCCAGTCTGGGCCAAAAGTTCACAAGACCTTTATCTCCACCAACAAACCAAGTATAATGGGTCATACCTGTGATCCTAGCTAATTCAGAAACCATCAATAGGAGGAGTCTGATCTAGGTCTGCCATGGGCAAAAACACAAGACTCAATATGAAATATAATTGAAACAAAAAGGCATGTGTCTTAAGTCATAGAGCCCTTGTCTAGCAGTCTTGGAGCCCTAGTCTCAAACCTCATAACCATCAAAAAGGAAAAATGAAAAGAAAGAAGAGAAAGAACTTGGGTTTTATTCAGCTTGATGAGACTGAAAATCAGACTTTTTTTGGGTCTGGTTGTGGGGCCTGAACTCTGGGCCTGGGCACTGTCCCTCAGCTCTTCAGTTCAAGGCAAGCACTCTACCATTTGAGCCACAGTGCCACTTCCGGCTTTTTTTTTCCCGGCTTACGTGGTGCTGAGGAATCGAACCCAGGGCCTCAGGCATGCAAGGCAAGCGCTCTACCACTAAGCCACCTTCCCAGCCCTCAGACTATTTTAAATAAACTACCCTGATTGTTGGGTTTACAGTGACGTTCAAGAAGTGCTATAAACTGTGGCTGCCCTATAAAAAAATACTCAATAATAGTTTTTTATTACTAGCTCTGGTGGTGCATGTCTGTAACTCCAGAACTCAGGAGGCTGAAGCAGAAAGGGATCTCAAGTTCTAAGCTTAGCCTGGGACACATTAAGGTCCTGTCCTAACAAATATATTTCTTGGGCTGGGAAGGTGGCTCAGTGGTAGAGCGCTTGCCTTGCATGCATGAGGCCCTGGGTTTGATTCCTCAGCACCACATAAGCAAAACAAGGAAAAAGCCGGAAATGGCGCTGTGGCTCAAGTGGTAGAGCGCTAGCCTTGAGCTGAAGAGCTGAGGGACAGCGCCCAGGCCCAGAGTTCAGGCCCCATGACTGGACCCCCCCCAAAAAAAAACATATATGTATATATATATATATATATTTTTTTTCTTATTAGTTAGCCCCTCCAGTTATGTGAAGGAAGGAAAAAGGAGCTCAGGCAAAGCAGTGTGGTAAACCTGACCACCTGTTTGGAGGAAGAGCCCACAGGACCTACTGGTAGATTTTAGTTGGGAAGTCTGAAAGAGGAAGTCAAGGGGACTCTTTGTGCTTTGAGTGGCAGAAAGGATGGTGGGGGGATTCACTGAGATAAGGAAGTCTGGAACAAGCCTTGAGGCTGGGTCTGGACCATGGTCAGAGCCCACTCAAGAGATCCATTCTGAGTTGATCATGAGAAGACTATTGACAGCCCAGGAGACAAGTAACATAGGATCTGATGCATGAGCTCAGGGGTGGAAGGCAGCTTATGGCTTTCCAGCATTTAGGAGTAAGGAGAAGAAGGCTAGGGAAGAAGTCCAGCCAGGGGTGAAAAGAGAAAACCAGAGAAAATCCAGGGTCCAGGACAACAGTAAGGCAGGGCATTTAATGGCATTAAATGAGAGAGAGAAAGAGATGGGGAGAGGGGAAAGAGAAAGAAGCAGGGGGAGAAAGGAAGAGTCCACTGATGGCAACATGGAGGTTCTCTGCATCCAGGGAAGAGCAGAAGCAGAGGATTATGGGAATGGAAACCAGATAACAGTGAGCAAGTAAGACAGTGAGAAAGCGAAGGAGAACAACCTTAGAGAACATTTCACTACAAGAAAGTTGAGGATGCTTCAAGGAAGTGATTATGGCGATAGACAACAGCTTGGGTACACTCACAGGGATAATAGCTAATGGAACAGAGCCCTCGGTAGGACTGAAGAATGTCATGTTGCTGGATGGAGTGAGCTAGGAGGATGGGGGGTGAAATCAAGGTGAGAATGCTTGAATGTGAGGTGGTGGTGATGGTATGGCCTAGAGCAAGGATACTCAACCTTAGTGCTGCTGCCATTTGGTTATTCCTTTTGTTGTTATTGTTGTTTTGTATTTTGGTCTGACCAGGACTCGAACTCAGTACCTGATGCTTTTGCTTATTGGCTAGCTCTCTACCAACTGAGCCATGCCTCCAACCCCAACACTGCTGATATTTGGGACTGAGTGGTTCTCAGTGTGGACTGTCCTAGGCCTTGTTAGCTGCCTCTCTGGTCTCTGTCCATGCAATGCTAATAGTACTTCTGTAGCAATGTCAACCCAAAATGTCTTTAGACTTTGTCAGAATGTCTCCAGTGGGAACACATTCCTCCCCCACTGAGAACACAGTGGCAGGGTAGTTCATCTTGCACTCACCTGGAGCCTGTGAACAATGAGATTGTTCTGGATTGGTTGTTACTGGGATCACAGTCAGTAGCTGTGGTCTATGGCCAGGTAGACATAGGTGAGGTTATCTCTCTGGATGCTTTCATCTCACCTGTGGAATGGGGTTCTAGGATAATCATGAGGATAAAACATGAAATAAAGCAGTATAAAGGACTTCCATATCAGAGAGTGAACTCTGAGAGCGATTGACTACATCCAATCTATGACTCTAATGAATGCATTACTCATCATATATAATCTCAGAGCTTCTGAGATTGCTTCTGGCTTCTTTCAAATCACTTTTGTTCTCTTGGTCCTCTGGAGTCTCTGAATACCCCCCGGAAGGCTATGGGCAGGAGTGGTGAGTCCTAGTTTACTAACCCAGGAGTAGGTCTTCGAAAGGTACTGCCGGTGTTACATGGCTGTTACCCCAGATTCACCATCCTGACTTGACCCCTCTCTACCTACAGGGTCCTCCAGTGATGCACCCCATACCCACCACCCCCTGCACCCTCATCTGATGCAGGAACACATGGGAACCAATGTCATTGTGGCCAACACAATGCCCACTCACCTCAGCAACGGACAGATGTGTGAGTGGCCCCGACCCAGGGGGCAGGCAGGTGGGCACCATGGGCTCTACTGGGTGAGGGGGGGAGGAGGGGGCCTAAGAAAGGAGGCAGGAGCCGGAGGCTGGTGGCTCATGCCTGTAATTCCAGGTACTCAGGAGGCTGAGATCTGAGGGTCACAGTTTGAAGCCATCCCAGGCAGGAAAATCCAAGAGCCTCTTATCTCCAATTAAGCACTGGAAAATCAGAAGTCAAGCTGTGGCTTAAAGTTGTAGAGCATTAGCCTTGAGCAAAAAAAAAAAAAGGTCAGGGACAGAGCCCAGGCTTTGAGTTTAAGCCCCACAACCAACAAGAAAGAAGAAAGAAAGGAAGGAAGGAGAAAGAAAGAAAAGAAAGAAAGAAGAAAGAAAGGGGGGATGGGTGAAGGGACAGAGGGAGGGAGGGAGGGAGGGAGGGAGGGAGGGAGGAAGGAAGGAAGGAAGGAAGGAAGGAAGGAAAGAAGGAAGGAAGGAAGGAAGGAAGGAAGGAAGGAAAGAAGGAAGGAAGGAAGGAAACAGGAGAAGGTTGAGTCTAGCAGATAGTACCAGGAAATAACTCTGTGTTTTAAGGCCGGGAATAAGGGGTGAGATTGTCTATTTGTTAAAGCTATTTATTTAGGGAGGCTGTTTATACAATGAGATGATTGACAACCTCTACCAAATGAAGCTAGCTGTCCTTGAGTTGAGGCAAGCCATTGGATGAGGTGACCGTTGGGTAACAATTCCGTCAGATGACATTGGCCATTAGGTAAAAGTTTCCACTGAAGTAAAGCTGCCCAACTTTGGAAGGTTAGTCATTACACAATTAGAAAGAACTGAGCATGGTGGCACATGTTTGTAATACTAGCATCAGAAGGCTAAAACAATAGGATCATGAGCTTGAGGCAGCCTAAGCTACATAGCTCCACGCCAGCCTGGGCTATATAGCAAGCACCTATCTCTAGAAACCAAAGGATGAGGACATAACTCAGTGGTAGAGCACTTTCCTACCATGTGCAAGGTCCTGGTTTCAATCCTCAACACCAAAAAATAAAAATAGAAGTTGCTCACACCCATAATCCTAGCTAGTCAGGGGGCCTTGACCTGTGGATCCCAGTTTGAATTTAGCCTAGGCAGAAAAATCCTTGAGACTGTTATCTCCAATAACAAAATAGATGAAGATGAAATTGTGGCTCACATAAGTACAGTATCAGCCTTGAGCTAAATAGCTAAGGGAGAGCTTAAGGCTCTGAGTTCAAGTCCCAATAAAGGCACACAAAAATAGAGGATTATCTATTGGGTAAAGATATCCACTGGGCTAGACCATCATCTGAGCAGAAATTGCTAAAATTATTGAATCTGATTAATTCATCCATCAATTCAAAGAACTGATTCATCAATGAGATGAGGTAACCTATTGAGAAGAAATGAAAATTCATCAAAATTGTTCTTTTGGAAAGTTTCCCACTGAATAAAGTTAACCAGTTGGGTGAAAGTTGCTCTCCCAGCATTGATGAGATTGATGAGTAAGGCCAAGAAGTTTCTGTTCCTCAACTTGTAACTCTCAAAGAAATGGTATTTTCTGAGCCAATTAGCCCTGGGTCTCAACCACTGCTCCTTCTCCCAGAAATACATCTCATTGATCTTGGGGACCGTGAGACCTAGATCCTACCTGGCTTGGGAGAAGAAGCTCAAATCTTCATATCAGATGATGAAACATTGAGTGAGAAACTTCTAGACTTCCAAGAACTTAGATTTCATGATTTGAGACTCATAGATAGGTTTGAGTCATGAGACACACTAAGCATGATCTGGGCTGAGAATGTGGCCTAGTGGTAGAGTGCTTGCCTAGCGTGCATGAAGCCCTGGGTTCCATTCCTCAGTACCACATAAAAAGAAAAAGCTGGAAGTAGTGCTGTGGTTCAAGTGGTAGAGTACTAGCCTTGAGCACAGAGAAGCTCAGGGACAGTACCCAGGCCTGAGTTCAAGCCCCAGGACCAGAAAAAGAAAATTATCTAGACTAATGATCTGATTTGATAGAAGAGCAAATTAAGCCTGGGCAAGGAAAGGACTTTCTCAGGACTTCTTCACAGACTCCCACGAAGGCAGGGATTTTGAGCAGCTTCTGTTTCTTTGTCCCTTCAGCCACACCTGAGACTCCACAGCCCTCCCCGCCAGGCAGCTCAGGGTCTGAGCCCTACAAGCTCCAGCCAGGAGCCATCACTACCATCATCAAACCACCCTCCGCCATCCCTCAACCGACCATCACCAAACAAGAAGTCATCTAGCAAGCTTCTGGGGGGTCAGGGCTTCGTCCCAGCCCCACCAGGTTTTTGATCAAAACCTGGTCACCACAAAGGAACATGTGACAGCAAGGCCAGCCCCAGAGCAACAATGGAAAGGGTGCTGGGCCCAAGACCCTGGGCTGAGGGCCACATCCGCTGCCACCCTTGGCCTTGTGACCTGGATGACACAGTTTTGCCTTGCAGGAGGCCCCAGCTGGGAACTTCTCACTGCCTTGGACCACATCTGTCATTTTGAAGCCACTGCCTTCACCTCCATAGCTACTCGACCCCCTCCCCCCACCCTGAAAGGATGATTGTCTGAAGATATGGGACCTTGTCCAAACACAGCTCTCAGCTTTCCCAGTTGGTGCTGGCCCTGAGGTCCAAGCACAGAGCCCCTGAGGTTGGGTCAGCTGGTGGGTCCCCAGATGTCCCCTCTCAGATGTCCCTTCTCTTCACTGTCACCTTCCTCAGTCATTCTAGATGCCTTCTATAAACCCTGACTGAGGCAGAGGGTAGGGGTCCCCCATTCCTCTCCTCTGATCCCACCATACTTCCCTTGCTCAGGCCCTGGGGTACCTCCTCAGAGTGTTGGTCCCCGAGAGAGCAACCCAAGGCTGGTGACTGCCATAGGAACCTGGAGAGAGGACAGGAACGGCCAGGGAGAGCATCTAGAGAGAAGCAGGTTGTCACTTTGTGGCAGGGTGGAAGCAAGGCTGGTAGAGCGGGTGAGACAGGACAGTGGGAAGGAGAGAGCCTGGACCACAGTGCGGATGTGGGGAGGATCTGGAGAGGGACCTGAAGAGTGCTAGGTAGGCAGAGATGGGAAGGCTGGGAGACTTCAAGGTCAGCTGAAGGTCAGAGGCTGTGGTGAGGCTGGAGAGAGCACCAGAGCCTGGGGGTGGGTGGGTTAGAAGGAAGCAGCTTCCCCCCAAGCCCCGTCTCAAAAACTTGCTCACTCCCAGGTGCTGCCCTAAGGCATCATCCCCAGGACTCCTTCCTCTTGCCTAGAAATTGCTACAGAAAATGAAATTGAGTTCTAAGGGTTAAGCGATCTTTTGTCAGTGCCACATCCCTGTCATGACTCAGTTCTCCCTAATCAGAGCAGATCTTACTCATCTGAAAGGACCTTCCGCTTCCCACTGTGATTAAATCAAAACACTTCCTGATCCTTCACCAGCCACAAACATAAAAGGTTTCTTTTTTCTAGAAGTCTTGCCCACTGCCACGTCTAAAGTCCCCTGAAGCTCCAGAATCCTGCTTGCTGATAAATATGAAGGAGAATTCATGAGTCCTGACGCCTTTTCTCTCTTCACTCCGCAGGTCTGGGGGAGGGGCAGTGGGGACTTGGTTGCTGAGAGGCAGACAAATGGAACTTGACAGTGTAGGGATGGGACAGTTTGGGTGAGGGGCAGGGGAAATGTTTGAAAGCCTGGGATCATTTCTTGAAATACTAAACCCTAAGATGGAGCAGCCAGTGCCTCATCCCTTCCCATATCTTTGGGAAGAGTCTAGAAAGTTCCATTTGGCAGTGGAAATAAAGGGCTATGTCCTGGGGCTAGGGGGTGTGATTAGGACAATGAGCCATCAGGCTGACAAATTCCTTCCACCCAAGGTTGATCCTTCAGAGTGGATCTGTACCCTAGCGCCCAGAACATTCCACCTACTAACGATAGTTCCTCTTTGCAAAAAGCACAGAGAAGTATGGGGTGATTGTGTTGGAGGAATCTCCACACACACACACACACACACACACACACACACAGGTGTGTCAGAATGGGCCTTCCCTGCTCCAGAAAGCCAAGTTCTGCTTCCATGCTCAGAGGCAGCCCCCCTCAAGCCATCCTCAATCACCCTCACTCCGGTGCCCCCAGAAATTCCATCCCATTAGCTCAGACTAGTCTGCATGTGTGAGGTGGGAAAGCTAGTCTCATTCTAGTCAATGTGGTCATCCCCACTTGTTGCCCCTGGACCCCACTGTTGTGGAGCCTTCCTGGGAGCACAGTGGAGATCATTTCCCATGGAATGAGTTGGAGTCACAGTGTCCTTTAATGAGAACAGTTTTCTGGAGTTAGAGGGTCAGTCCTCTATCCCTGCCCATCCTTTTCTGAAGGAGAAATCCATTTCACTTGAAGAACCTTATTGCAATGCAGGAAACACAAAATAAACAGAAGTTTACTTTTCTGATTCTAAGCTGAAGATGCTATATTGGATTTCTTTGTTTTCTACCTGAGTTGTGCTTGGTCTTCAGACATCCATTCTGATGGGCCGGTAGAGAGCAGGTGTCCTCCCACCAAGACTCCTTTCTTCAAGAAGTGTTCAGAAGCTTCCAGAATCCATAATGCTCTCTTGGGGTGGAGGGAGGAGAGAATTGGAAATGGATGTATGTCAATTTCTTGTGGTGACTTAAGCCAGTGGCCTTTGCCAGATTTTTCTGTGGTCTGCCCCCAGTTAAAATGAATTGTGAAATTTACATTGTGCCATTCTGGAAGGGGGCCGGGGTCATCACCCTATCTGCATCTTTCTGGGTTGTGCGGATGTCACTAGGTCCTGTGCTGACCCCCCTGACACCCATCACTGCCCCCTAATGAGGCACAAAAGCCAAAAAAACCATTTCATACTCTTTATGTGTTTTAGCAGACATTTATAAAACAAAATAAATGGCACATATGTTTTCTAAGTCCTTGGTATGGATTTTTCTTTTCAGGTGTTAGGAATGAAGAAGGTTTTCGAGGTGTTTGCAGTATACAAAATGCTTTCATATCCATTATTATTTTGTAGTCTTTGCATCAAGCAGTGAGCAGGTTAGACCTTGTGGCTACTTCTCACTGTGTAGATGAGGAAACTGAGGCTGGGGAAGTGGTTCTTCCGTAAAGAGGTAGAAATCCAAATCTTGCTCTCCTGACTCCAAGTACTCCATTTATGATCAGTGAAAGCTGATCCTCCGAAAGAGGGAAAGGATGATGGAAAGATCTGGAAAGACAGCAAGAGGATCCATGGGTCAGTCACCTGCCATTGAGGTCTAAGATGGAACCTTTGTTTCCATCATGTTAGTCTGTCAGTCATACAAAATGCAAAGGCATGGGGGAAATTTCATAGTAGCAAGTGTTTTGAAATGAAAAGAATAAAAGATTGTTTTTAATTTTAAAGAATAAATTTTTTTTAAAAATCTACAAAAATAATTTGGCAGGCTAAGAATGTAGCTTCGTGGTAAAGTGCTTGCCTAGCATGCATGAAGCCCTGGGTTCTATTCCTCACTAACACATAAACAGAAAAAGCCAGAAGTGGCACTATGGCTTAAGTGGTAGAGTGCTAGCCTTCAGCAATAGAAGCTCAAGGACAGGACAGTGTCCAGATCCTGAGTTCAAGCCCCAGGACTGGCAAAAATAATAATAATAATAATTTCATTGTGGGGCTTGAACTTGGGGCCTGGGTGCTATCCTGAGCTCTTTTTGCTCAAGGTGTTATAGTACTCTTCCACTTTGAGTCACAACACTACTTCCAGTTTTCTGGTGGTTAATTGGAGAAAAGAGTCTCACAGACTTCCCTCCTGGGGTTAGTTTTGAACTGTGATCCTCAGATCTCAGCCTCCTGAGTAGCTAGGATTATAGGTGTGAGCCATCAGCACTGAGCTAATCCTAGCTATTCTGGAGGCAGACATTAGGAGGATGTTGGTTTGAGCCCAGTTCAGGCAAAAAGTTCATGAGACTCCATCTCAACCAATAAAACTGGTCACAGTCATGCACCCCTGTGATCCCATCTACTTGGGAAGCAGAAATAAGAGAATCACAGTCCAGGTTGGCCAAGGGATCCTATTCTAACTAAAGCAAAAGAAACGTAGCTGGGGACGTGATTCAAGTAGTAAAGCACCTGCCTAGAAACACAAGGCCCTGGCCAAACTCCAGTATAACACACATCAAAAAAGAAGTCATAGAAGTTTTCTAAGCTATTGTATGAGTGTTAGAATTAAGGATGGACTTGTAGATCTTTACAGTGTACAAAATGCTTTCAGATATACAGTAACTGTCAGACTGTTATAGAAAAGGTCAAATAAAGCCTTACCCAGGCTGCTCTCTGGCAAGAGGCTAGCCATTCAGCTCTCTGGTCTCCCATTAGCTGCCTGCTTGGTTCCTGGGCCACTCCTGTCCCTCTCTTCCTTTTCCCATCCACCAGGAAACGGCTTCATTAATTTGTCCCTGCCTCCACCAGCCTGGCCATGGGGGTGGGGACGAGAGGAGGCTATTTCAGTGCTGAATTATGCTTAATAAATCCATATCAAAACCATAAACTCTGAGCTGCCATAAATTCCCCGACCTTGGCTCTTCCACCTCACCAGCCCTTTGCCCTAGTTAATCTCTGGTCTCGGCGTCGGTGGCCAGGGCCTTACATTTGGTTTCTATTTTAGTTGCTACACAATACCCACTAGGCAACAGACGGCAGCATGCCCATCGTAGAGATGATGAGAGTGAGATGCAGGAGGGACAGGAGCTCATCCATACACCACACATCCAGTGAGATACCCAGCCAGGACTTGAGACTCATTTCTGCTACCACTGCACGTGGGTGGAGAATGGACACTTCTGGAAAGGCTGGTCCTTGTAGCTCCTCTTCAGAGGCTCAAAGGTCCCTGAGAAACTGGACACTACTGGCTCACACTTGTAATTCTAGCTACTCCGGAGGTTGACATATGAGGATCATGGTTCAAAGCCAGCCAGGGCAGGAAAGTCCATGAATCTCTTATCTCCAAGTAACCACCCCAAAGCCAGAAGTGAAGGTGTAACTCATACAATGGAGGACTAGCCTTGAATAAAAAAGATCAGGGACAGTGCCCAAGCACAGAGAGAGACACAGAGAGAGACAGAGATTCCCAAAACAGGCTTCTAGAAACTCCTCATCTTATCTGCCACACTGCTCAGAGTGGAGACCCAAAGTAGAAGGGACCCTGGGTGACAAGTGCTTGAAGAAGCAGGTGTGTCCTCACCCACGTTGGTGAGGACACCCGACTTCCTTACTTGTGGTAGCCAGATCACCTTTGGTGGACACTTCTCAAATTGGTGTCACATATGTAAATCCTAAGCCATTATCTAAGACAGCATCCCAGCATCCCATGCGGCTGTTTATGTTGGTGGAGACAGAGGCTGACTCATGGGACGTCAAGGCCAATGTTTACGGTGCTCTTCCTCTTTGCCAAGCATAGCTAGACAAAGTCATCCCACCATGGCCCTCAGGGGCAGTCACTCTTCTTGTTATTCTCTCATACCTGAGGGAACAAGTTCAGAAGGAGAAAGCAACTTGCTCAAGGTCCTAGCTGACATGACAGCTGAGCACACATCCACTGCCCCACTCCATGAGGGGACTGAGGAGGAGGCTGGTGACTCAGACACTGTGCCGTGGACATAGTGGTGAGAGAACTAGAAAGGGACAAAGGTCAATGGGCAAAGCTCCAGGATGAGGTGTCCAGGGGTCAGGAAGACGCAACACCATGAGACGCCTCCCTCTCAGTGCTCACATAAAGAGAAACAAAGGGCAGTGGAAAATCAAGAGCCCAAGGAGTGGGAGAGACAGCTGGTCAGGTGGAAGGAAGGCAGAGATTGCTGTGTGTGGAAAATGAAGGGGTGCACCCTTTGAAGGGAACGAACTCAAGAGGACATAATAAGGCAGAGACAACGCAGGAGAGCCCTGGAAGAAGAGCAGAGAAGCAGCAAGAGGCCTGCAGAGGGGAGGGAGGCCTGAGGCCAGCATTTGGCCAGTGCCCATGTCACCAGGCCCCTCTCCATGCCCAATGTACTTTCCATTCCTTTTCTTTCTTTTGGTGGCAGTATCAGGATTTGAACTCAGGGCTCTACTCTTGCTACACCATATGGCTGAGCCATACTTCCAGTGTCTCCATGTCTTTGCATTGTCTTTAGCATTCCTGTGTGTGTGTGTGTGTGTGTGTGAAAGAATCTTTCTTATAGCCCATGCTAGCACCAAAGTTGAGATCCTCTTGTTTCTGTGTCTCTGGAGTGCTGGAATTACAGGTGGGCACCATTGTACTCAACCAGAAAACCATATTCTTACTCGGTAGTCAGACAAAATTACCCCAAGGAAAGTTCTGTCCCTTCCTCCCTCCCTCCCTCCCTTCCTTCCTTCTTTCCTTTTTTTTGTCAAAAAGGGAAATGAAACCAGGTGCAATAGTGCACGTCTATATCAGCCACTCACTAGGCTGAGGCAGGAAAATCACTTGAGCCTAGGAGTTTGGACCCCACTTGGGCAACATAACAAGATTACAACTCAAAAATAAGGCTGGATGGTGAGCAAACTTATAAATACCACATAGGTGTTAAAGGCATACTTATTCTTACCCGTGGAGACTTTGTCCTTAAGGTGGTTAAAAGGACAGACCTCCTGAAACTTTCTTAAAAAGACTGACTTTGGGGGTCACGGCATTCAGTGCCATTTCCATGTGTTTGTAAAATCTCCCAGCATTTCCCTCTTGGGAGCAGCATTCTTGATCTGGAGGCCTCAAGTACTAGCTAGAAGAGTTGGAATTTCATTTGGGAAGACAGGAAAACACAGGAAGGTTCAGAGCAGGGAAAAGTTCACTCTGGCTGAACACTGGTGGCTCACAGACACCTGTCATCCTAGCTACTCAGGAAGCTGAGATCTGAAAAATCTTGGTTCAAAGCCAGCCCCAGCAGAAAAGTCTAAGAAACTCTTATCTCCAAGTAGTCACCAAAAAGCTGGAAGTGAAGCTGTGTTGCTGTGGCTCAAGTGGTCTAGTGCCAGCCTTGAGAGAAAAAAACTAAGGGGAGTAGAAGTCCCTGAGTTCAAGTCCCCTAGCACTGGTGCAAAAACTAAAAAATCAATAAAATAAACACCAAAAGTTCCCTCTGGGTGCATTGTGGGGGATGGAATGGAGCAAGTGCTTCCATAGCAAGGAGATTCAGATAACATATCAGATAAGAGATCATATCTGCACCAAGATGGTGGCCTTAGTGAGGACCCAACCTATCCAAAAGATGCTCATTCATTCACTCAACAAGTACTTAGTGACAGCCTTGAGCACTTTGCTATATCTGAGAGGTGCAGGAGTCAGGCCAGGTGACCTGATCCTGGGGAAAGTTCTTAGATTTTTTTGTGGGGGGGAAAGGGGTCAGCTATGGGGCTGGAGCTCAGGGCTTGGGCACAGTCTCTGAGCTTTTTTGCTTAAGGCTAGTGCTCTTCCACTTTGTGCCACAACTCCACTTCGATTTTCTAGTGGTTCATTGGAGATCAGAGTCTCACAGCCAGGTGCCGATGGTTCATGCCTATAATCCTAGCTACTTAGGAGGCTGAGATATGAGGTTCCTACAAATTTGGAATTTCTCACTTTGATATTGCACCTACCGTCATCCTAGCTACTCAAGGAGGTTGAGAGCTGAGGATCGCGGTTCAAAGCTAGCCTGGGCAGGAAAGTCTGTGAGGCTCTTATCTCCAGTGAGCCTCCAGAAAACTGGAAGTAGTGCTATGGCTCAAGTGGTAGAGCACTAGCTTTGAGCTGAAGAGTTGAGGGATAATGTCCAGGCCCAGACAGAGTTCAAGCCCCATGACAAAAAAAAAAGTCTCACAGACTTTCCTGCCTGGCTTGGCTTTGAACCACCATCTCAACCTCCTTGAGTAGCTAGGATGACAGAGAGTTGCAATAACAAAGTGAGAAATTCCCAAGTTGTAAGAACCTGGGTTTGAATAGGGAGGTAGAATGATCTGCCATCTGTCCATCAAAGACATTCCGTACTATGGAGGCAGTGGACTCCTGGATGGGTCAGCATGGAAGCAGGCAGCCTTGAAGGGCTCCAGCCAGTCAAGCAGGGAAGAGGTAATGGCAGCAGGGTCTGGGGACTGAGAGCTGGCCCCCAAGATTCCTGCCTCTGGTGCACCTGTGTCTCCTCTCACCGCTTCCATCAAGATACAATTACCACCCCAAACCAGCTGACTGCCACAGAGGCCCAGCCTCATCAGGTGATGTCTTAAAGGGGAATAGGCTCTTTCAGGGAAGTTAAATTAGACACGTGGAAGGGATTCTGGGTGAGGTAGATGTGCTTTGAAGATAGAAGGGCCCTGGGGCAAGAATGTGGGTGCCCTTGGGGAGCTGAGTGTGATCTAACTCACAACAAGTGAGGAGATGTGATCTGCAACAACCACGAGGAACATGAGTGAACTTGGATCCTTCCCAAGAGACTCCAGAAAAGAACACAGGCCGCTGACAGCCACCATGTCCAGGCCTGAACTCTAAGATAACCAATGACTATTGCACAACTGCTCATTTACCGTGCAGCCATAGAAAACAGAGGAGGAGGTAGGATATTCTAGAAGAAAGAGCCAGGAATTCGCTAATAATGATGAAGTAAAGGAGAGAATACACCACAAGGCAGGTGGTACCATTTGATGATGGGGTGAAAGACTAGGAGGAGACACAGGTTTGAGCTGTTTGGTTTCGAATGAGATTGCTTGAGATGTCAAATAAACTGAGCACTGGATATAGACTCTAGAGCTCAGGGAAAAGCAGGGGTTGGAGATGAAAAGGTCAAGTCACAAGTACAAGTAAGAACCTTGGAAGTTAAACAGAATACAACCAGGATCAGGAGGGGAAGACTGACAACATCTCAGAAATCTACCACCCCAGCTGGGCGCTGGTGGTTCATGCCTGTCATCCCAGCTACTCAGGAGGCTGAGATCTGAGGATCACGGTTTGAAGCCAGCTAGAACAAGAAAGTCTATGAGACTCTTATCTCCAATCAGCCAGCAGAAAAGCAGAAGTGGCACTGTGGCTTAAAGTGGTAGAGCACTAGCCTTGAGCAGAAGAGCTCAGGGACAGTGCCCAGCCCTGAGTCAAGCCCCATGACCAACAAAACTACAAGAACAAAAACAAACAAACAAACAAACAAAAAACCCTACCATCTCTATGATTCCTCTAGAAGATGTTCTAGAAAGGACAAAATCACGAGGGCAGAGATGCTTTTGCTAGAAGCTAGGGCTGGGCTGAGGGTTTGAATATGAAAGGTACAAAAGAGGGAGTCTTGGAATAAGGGAAATACTCTGTGACATCATTAATTAGGAAGTGGTTCAATTACTACACATTTGCCAAAGCTTGCTAAAGCACACACTTAATGGTTACCTTAATAGCTGGGCATTGGTGGCTCACACTTGTAATCCTAGCTACTCTGAGGGTCAGTTTGAAACCAGCACAGATAGCAAAGATCATGGGACTCATCTCCAATTAACCACCAAAAATAAGTGGAGCTGTGGTTCAAGCGGTAGAGTGCCAGCCTTGAGCAAGAAAGCTCAGGGACAGCACCCAGTCCCTGAATTCAAGACCCAGGACCAACACAAACACATTTAAAGAGAGGGTGGAGATGGGAGATCTGTTGAGGTGGGGGTTCACTCTGGACCAAACCACCACAGAGGTTGGTAGGAGGGAGAGGAGGAAGGCCAACGGTGAAGAAATGGATTTAAGCCATTTGGTGGTGGGCCTGCTATGTGCTAGGCATGCTGCACACTCACTGTGTGCACAGTCAGCCCAGTGAGGCCATGTGAACTCTCCTTGTCCAGATGAGGGGGAGTGACTTGTCCTGCAGCGCCATAGAAGGAAAGCCAGTCAGTGTCACATACCAGCTCCTGTTTGTTGAATGAGGAATGAGTGAATGAATGAATGTCAGTGATCTGCAGTGCTGGAGACTTCCGAAGCAGACTCAAGCTGAGAATATAAGAACGTGGCATTTTAGAGAAGTGGAGGAGACCATAAAATGTGTTCCAGTCCCCAAGGGGCCACGCCCAGCCCCTCCCCAGGGCTCTGAGATTGTCTGGCCTTGGGAAGGGCTCCCCGCTTATCTTGGGGAGAGTGAAACTATAAAACGCTTTATAGCTTTGAGATCACTTGTGGCAGAGACCAGGAAGAAGGCAAAGCCCTAGGCCAAGAAAAGTCAAGGGAACATGTACTTCTAACCCAGGCCCTGTGGGGACTGTCGTCAGGCCTGGTCACCCACATATTTCACGTAAGCCCCAAGAGGATGTGGTTGGTACAATACTTTAAAACTTCTATGCCAGCTGGGCCCTGGTGGCTCACACCTGTAATCCTAGCTACTTAGAAGGCTGAGAACTGAGGCTCAGGGTTCAAAGCTAGCCAGGCAGAGAAGTCCATAAGACTTCTATCTCCAATAAACTACTCCTAAAAAGCTGAAGTGGTTTTGGGGCTCAAGTGGTAGAGTGCTAGTAGCCCTGAGCACAAATAGGTTCAGGGACAGTGCCTAGGACCTGAGTTCAACTCCAGGACCAGCAAAACAAACAAACAAACAAACAAAACTTCTAGGTCAGCCAAGTGCTGGCAGCTCACAACTGTAATCCTAGCTACTCAGGAGACTGAGATCTGAGAATCACTGCTCAAATCCAGCCTAGACTTGAAAGTCCATGAGAGTTAATCTCCAATTAACTACCAGAAAACAAGAAGTGGAGCTGTGGCTCAAAGTGGTAAAGTGCTAGCCTTGAGCAAAAAGAGCTTATGGACAATGCTTAGGCCCAGAATTAAAGCCTCCAACAAAAACAAATAAACAAACAAACAAGCAAACAAAAAACGTCTATTCCATCCCTTTTCCATGTTTAGGATGTCTCTGACAATAGGCTGTGTCTTCAAATTGGTGGCTGTTGATTAGATCAAGCAGTTCTGGTCATTGGACACCTGTATTTTCCTTCTGTTTCATCATCCATGATTTATAGATCATCTGAGAAGGGACATGTGTGAGGCCTGGCTCCCTCCTGGACCTGGTGTTGCTACCTTTTGACACAAGAAACATTGGAGGTAGAGCAAGCAGGTGGAAAGCATCTGAAGACAGCAATGAGATTCTCTTCCCAGAAATGCAGTATGAGGGAGGTGTGTCCCACAGTGTGGAGGATCATTCTGTGTGAAAAACACAGGAGGAGCTGGGTGCTGGTGGCTTGCCCCTGTGATCCTAGTTACTCAGAAGAGCTGAGATCTGAGGATTGAAGGGCTGGAAAGTCCCTGAGACTCTGATCTCCAATTAACCACCAAAAAAAGCTGGAAGTGGAGGTATGGCTCAAGTGGTAGAGCGCTATACTTGAGGGGGAGGGGAAGTTAAGGCACACTGTCTAAGCCCTGGGTTCAAGCCCCAGGACTGGCACAAAAAAATGTACAGGAAGCTGGGCGCCAGTGGCTCACCCCTATAATCTTAGCTACTCAGAAGGCTGAGATCTGAGGATCGCGGTTCAAAGCCAGCCTGGGGAAGGAAAAGTCCGTGAGACTCATCTCCAATAAACTACTCAGAAAACTGGAAGTGGTGCTGTGGCTCAAGTGGTAGAGCCCTAGCCTTGAGCTGAAGAGCTGAGGGACAGCGCCCAGGCCCAGAGTTCAAGCCCTGAGACCAACAAAAAAACAATGTACAGGAGTAACACATGCATTTTTCTATTGTTGTTTTGTCACTGTTGGGGTTTGAATTCAAGGCCTTGCGCTTGCTAGGTGGGTGCTACCACTCGAGCCACACCTTTCATCCCTTTTTGCTGTATTTTTGAGGCAAAAACTTGTGGTTTTGCCTGGGCTGGCTTGAACCATGATCTTCCTACTTATGCTTCCCACATAGCTGGAATGACAGGTGCACCACTACCTCAGCTTTATTTGCTGAGATCTGATTTTGCTGACATTTTGCCTGGCTGCACTGCAATCTTTGCCCCTTGAATAGCTGGGATTATAGGTGTGAGCCACTCTACCTGGTGATAGGTACATTAAAAAAAAAAACTAAAATTGGAAGCTAGGTATGACAGCACAGATCTGTCCAGCATTTAAGAGGCTGAGCCAGGGGACCTTAAATCCAAGTCCAGTCTGATCCACAAGAAAACCAAAATCAAACAAACTAACAAATAAAACAAATAAAAAACTCTTTTTTTTCAAAGGGCTAGGTATGGTAGCATATGCCTGTAATCCTAGATACTGTGGAGGTATAGTAGCATAAAGGTCTGGGGCTGATCCTGTGGTAAAAAGGGAGAAACTGGGCTGGGAAGGTGGCTCAGTGGTAGAGCGCTTGCCTTGCATGCATGAGGCTCTGGGTTCGATTCCTCAGCACCACATAAGCAGAAAAAGCCGGAAGTGGCGCTGTGGCTCAAGTGGTAGAGAACTAGCCTTGAGCTGAAGAGCTGAGGAACAGTGCCCAGGCCCAGAGTTCAAGCCCCACAACCAACCAAAAAAAAAAAAAAATAGGGAGAAGCCCCATTTGAAAAATAATGAAAGCACAAAAGGTCTGTGTATATGGCTCAAATACTAGTTCACCTGAACATAAGTAGTGATAGATGACCTGATTAGAAAGCATGGGGCCCCGAGTTCAAACCCCAGTCTTGCCAAAAAGAAAAAGATTATATATATATATATATATATATATATATATATATATAAAATCTCAGTATCTAAGAGCTAGTTTTTGTTGTTGTTGAGACAGGATGGCTTCACACTTGAAATCGTACTGCTTCAACCTGCTGGGATTACAGGAATGTGCTACCATACCTAGCTCCAAGAGCTCTTTTAACAAATAAAAAAGAACAAGTCTGTATAGCAAGAAAGTATCCTGTCATCCTTTAATCAGCATGTACTTGGTTTTTTCATGTATAAATAGAGCACTAGTCTTCCTCACGATGGCAGCATCTGAGCTCAGGCTGCTTACAGGGAACACAGAGGATACAGAGGGCAAGGCAGGACTGAGCCATGGGGCTGGGACTCCCTCCCACAGCATATGTTGGGCTCTTTCTAACATCCCAGCCTGTCTGGGATGCAGACTAGCCCCGGCCCTAGTCTTGGCCCAGCCACACAGCTCCAACTCTGCCACCCCTCAATGGGCTCTGGAAAACAGTGACCTGCAGTTATTCAAAATGTAAGTCGATGAAGACTTTCAGGAAGCCTGCGGTTCCAAAGGACCAGCCGCTCTGGATCCTACTGCCCATGTTAGCAACTGAACCTGACCCAGACCACCCCAACCTGGACTGTCACACACCTCTGATGCCCTTCCTTGGACCTCAGCGTAAGTGTCCAGCACAGCATCGCCTTTCATGGTCTGGTCTCGGTGGCCTGGACTCACCTCATTTTCCAGATGAGGAACCTGACCCCCAGCAAAGATGTCTGTAAATCATATAATCCTGAGATATCTAGCATTATGGCTCTGATTCTAACTTCTTTTTTCGTTGTTTTGTTTTTTAAATTTTTGTGCCAATCCTGGGACTTGAATTCAGGGCCTGGGTACTGTCCCTGAGATTTTGCGCTCAAGGTTAGCACCCAACCACTTGAGCCACAGCTCCACTTTTGGCTTTTTTTTTTTTTTTTTGGTAATTCATTGGAGGTAAGAGTCTCACAGATGGACTGGGAAGGTGGTTTACTGGTAGAGTGCTTGCCTAGCATGCATGAAGCCCTGGGTTTGATTCCTCAGTACGACATACACAGAAAAGGCCAGAAGTGGCGCTGTGGCTCAAGTGATAGAGTGCTAGCCTTGAGCAAAAGAAGCCCAGGGACAGTGCCCAGGCCTGAGTTCAAGCCCCAGGACTGGCCAAAAAAAAAAGTCTCACAGACTTTTCTAACCAGGCTGGATTTGAACCACAATCATCAGAGCTCAGCCTCCTGAATGGCTAGGATTACAGGCATGAGCCAGCAGTGTCTGGCTGGTTCTAACATCTTAGGATTCATTAATAAGCAAATGTTTTGGCTTAGCAACTCACCTCTACCTAGCAGTGCTGGGAGAAAACAACCCCAGTGTCTGCCCACGTATGGCAAATGAGCTGCTAGGTCCCAGACAGGTACAGGGGGGTCCCGGAAGACAGAGTGGGCACTGTGTTGTGGGTGGGCACAGAGGCTGCGTGGGGGCGGAGGGAGGGACAAGGCACCAACCCAGATTCATCGAAGAGAGCAGAAATGGCTTTGTGATGCTACAGGAAGAGAAGATATTTCTCCCAGGGGACGAATGCTGGTGCAGACTGGGTTGCAAGCTGCAAAAGACCAGGGGTGAGGGAGAGAGTTGTGAGGTTGTGTATGGAAGGGGTGCAGAAGAGGGATGGAATGACGAGAGACTATGGCCTTGTGACAGAGGACCAAGTAAAGAGTTTCTAGGAGTTTGACCTTCATCCCGAGGGCAAAGGGAAGCCAGTGGAGTTTAAAGGGAAAAGTGATAGCTTGGTAGTTCAGGAAGATGCCTCGGGATGCTGGGTGCTGGTTTGGAAAGAGAAGAGAAAGGCTGAATGGAGACCCAGGTGAGAGAGGAGGCCTGAATGGACGGAGGCTGGCATTATCCGGTAACTGAAGAGGGGTGGGGGTGGCTACACTGGTACTTCGTTTGGGGGCCTGGGCACTGTCCCTGATTTTTTTTTTTTCTGCTCAAGGCTAGCACTCTACCACTTTGAGCCACAGTCCCACTTCTGGTTTTCTGGTGGTTAATTGGAGTCTCACGGACTTTCCTGCCTGAACTGGCTTCAAGCCATGATCCTCAGATCTCAGCCTCCTGAGTAGCTAGGATTACAAATCTACTCTTTACCTGACTTATGTCAACATAACCCCTCTGTACATCACCGTTATAATAACAATGTCACCCCTTCCCTCCCTCTTTCCCAGTTTTTCCCTCCCATCTCCACCTACAAGTTGTATAGTTCATTTTCAATATAGTGTCTAGTGAGTACCACTGCTGCATTGGTTCACCTTTTGTGCCTCCATTTCTTTTTTTTTGGGGGGGGGGGAGTCCGGTCGTGGGGCCTGAACTCTGGGCCTGGGCGCTGTCCCTCAGCTCTTTAGCTCAAGGCTAGCGCTCTACCACTTGAGCCACAGTGCCACTTCCGGCTTTTTTCTTTTTGCTTATGTGGTGCTGAGGAATCGAACCCAGGGCCTCAGGCATGCAAGGCAAGCGCTCTACCACTGAGCCACCTTCCCAGCCCTCTGCCTCCATTTCTGTGCCCCCCCTTGCCCTTCCAAAGACATAAATGAATAAACAAGACAAAAAGAAAAGAAAACAAAAACAGCATTAAAGACAAAAGACCTCTTGTTTCCATTTCCTAGGGTTCATTTTGATCAATATTATTTCATATGATCAGAAGCACATGGGCATTGCACCTTTGTGTTCCTGCCCTAAGAGTCTTCTCCTTCGGCCTCACTGTGTGTGAATGCCTGAGACCTGTATAAGTTATCATGACTCAGTGTATTTTAGATCTAGCTTCCTCATATGAGAGAAAGCATGCCCTTTGTATTTCTGAGCTTGGCTTACCTCACTTCATATGTTTAGTTCTAGGTCATCCAGTTCCCTGTAAATGACATTCTTTCCAATGGCTGTGTAAAATTCCATTAAACAGTTCACAATTCCGCCACATAAAATGTTCGCCAAGATGATCTCCAACCTCATGTAGTCCTTCAGCCCTGCCTTGCAAGACTCAGTTTCCCATGTTTGAAAGCTGCCTTTCAGCTCTGAGGGTGGGACCTGTTTGGCATCCTCACCACAGCAATCAAACGGTCTGGGTCCTAGTGGAGGGTATGTTTGATACGCAGGGCATTGTGGGAAAGAGCCAGGGTTGTGGAGAACAAGAAGTAGAGAAGGCAGAGCCGCGCCCTTGTCTGCTCCTGGTTGCCTAGCTTCTGGGTGTCTGGGATGCAGGTTTATTTGTTTTCAGGCACTGGTGTTGGCAAAGGGATTTTTCTGGCCAGCTCTTCCACTTCTCTCTGGCTCTTAGGTCCCCCACCCCTGGGGCCTCAGCTCCCAGCTAGGGATGGTGGCTTTTCTCTAACAGATCTGAGCTCAGCCAAGGCCAGGAGTCCGTGAGCTCCACCGGTAACCAGCCCACACCCCCTCTAGGCCATTCCCTCCTTAGATGCTAACAAGAGCCAGTTCTTGGAGATGGAAATTCTCTGTGTCCCCAAAATAGCACTTTTTTTTTTTCGCTAGTCCCAGGGCTTGAACCCAGGGCTCCAGCACTGTCCCTGAGCTTCTTTGGCTCAAGGCTAGCACTCTATCACTTGAGCCACAGGGCTACTTCCAGCTTTTTCTGTTCATGTGGTGCTGAGGAATCAAACCCAGGGCTTCATGCATGCTAGGCAAGCACTCTACCACTGAGCCACATTCCCAGCCCTGCATATGATCTTCCAAACCACATAAGAGCTCTTTTTCACAATGGCTTCTTTCTTTCTTTCTTTCTTTCTTTCTTTCTTTCTTTCTTTCTTTCTTTCTTTCTTTCTTTTTGTTGTTGTTGTTTTTTGGTCATGGGGTCTGGGCGCCATCCCTCAGTTCTTCAACTCAAGGCAAGCGCTCTACCACTTGAGCCACAGCGCCACTTCCAGTTTGCTGGTGGTTTATTGGAGATAAGAATTTCATGGACTTTCCTGCCCGGGCTGGCTTTGAACCGCGATCTCAGCCTCCTGAGTCGCTAGGATTACAGGCATGAGCCACCAGCACCTGGCCACTCTGCCTATTTCTTTGGACACAGTAGGTGCTCCAAAAAAGCAAAATTGAGTCTGATTTGAAGCTAAAGTGACCTAGGCGAACATACACATTACACTGGAAAGCAGATCTTTGGATGAGAGGAAGGAGTAGCCACGGCTAGGGGGGAGAGGAAGACCTACTTGTTATTTTATGCCCTTTTGCCCTGTTTGAATGTTTCCTTTTCACCAAATGCACACAGCAGAGACAATCAATGGAACAAACAGCCACAATTAAACAAACAGCTCCGCCTGCCAGTTTCTTTTGTAACTCTATCTCCGATGTTCCTTCTGGCGAAATAGCTTTTCCTGATGTCTTCATCCATCTTGTTGCTATGAGAAAATACTGGAGAGCAGAGGATCATGGTTCTACAGGCTGCCGGGTTTAAGAGTGTGACAGCCCTGAGTGTTGGGCAGGGCCTTCCTACTGCTTTGTAATCTGGCAGAAGGCTTCAGGCGAGACAGAGCAAGCATGCTTCTATCACAGAGCCTCTCCTGCAATAACACGCTACTACTCCATAATTCCGTGAACAGAGAGATCACCTCCATTCAGTAGCCTCTAATAGTCCTGCCTCTCAATACCACTGGGCTAGGGACCAAGCTGTTAACACTTGACATTTTGGAGACTCTATTCAAGCCCTAACTCAACTTCTGTTTTCTACCACTAGGAAACGTCTTTACCTCTTCCAGGATGGCCTGTCTCTTGGGCCTGCGCTTGCTTCTTTTGGACGGTTCTTTACCTTTTGTCCTCTACCTCCACCTGTATGCCATCCACTCCCCACCGATCTGTCATTCCCAAGGCCCCATGTGGCACCTATACCTGCTGACTTCTCCGGGCCCTAAAGGGAAACCCATGCCTTGAGGGTGAGGATAGAAGCGGAAGTGGTGAATTGCGCAAGGGTGACGCTGACCAGGTGCATTGGACTCAGAAATTCACATGTTGGGTTGAAACCCCTTTGTACAACTATTTAAAGATAATTTTAAAAATAAGTGGTTTTTTAAAAGAGGAATCTAGGTAGGCCTGCAATTCTAGCTCAGTAGGCTGAGATCTGTTTGAAGCCAGACCAGGGAAGGAAAGTCCTTTAGATTCTTATCTCCAATTAAGCACACCACCACCACCACCACCACCCCCCAAAAAAAGTCAGAAGTAAAGCCAGGTCTCTGTGGCTCATCCTTGTGATTCTAGCTATTCAGGAGGCTGAGATCTGAGGATAACAGTTCAAAGCCAGCCCAGGCAGGAAACTCTGTGAGACTTGAAAGTAGCACTGTGGCTCAAGTGGTACAGTGCTCACTTTGAATGAAAAAAGTTCAGGGACAGCACCCAGGCCCAGAGTTCAAGCCCCAGGATTGGGAAAAAAAGCCAGAAGTGGAGCTGTGGCTCAAGAGGTAGAGTTGCTGGCCTTGTACACTAAAGCTCAGAGAGCGTTCAGGCCCTGAGTTAAAGCCCCAGTACTAGTGTGTGCGTGTGCGTGTGCATACACACACACACACACACACACACAGAGAAAGAGGAATAAAAGGAATAAAAAGGCAGAAGAAGGGACAAGTGGAGTGCTTATACCATTGCCCACCCCTGCCCCTCCCTGCTTGTTTTTACTTTCGGCACAGCTAAACTCCTCCATGAACTCAACTTCTGTTTTGACCCAGCCTCTAGCTCAAACCTCAGAGGAGAGTTCAAATAAATCAAGAGTCCTAACTCTTGGAGTTCAAAGCTTGACCTTCGTCAGAGCTTTGGGCAAATCCATGCAATTCCCTGAACTTTCCTTCCTTCAAAGCCTTAGTACCTCCTCCAACTCCAAACCAAAAGGTCACAAAGAAGCCTTGCTTGTAAGACTGCTGTGAGAGGGGGAAAAATAAAGTGATAAAAAATAGGTTCCTGGCAAAGAGCCTGAGCTGTAGAGATACAGACTAATAGAAGTGGAGATTTATGGCCCTGTGGGCCCAGGCTTTTGGAGGCAGGGCTGATAGGAGTGGGGTCACAAGTTGGGTCATGGGCAGAAAAGTCCCATCACTTCTTCCTTATAAAAGACCTGGTGTTTCCTTCGTGGTCTGGGAAAGTGATTTCAAGCAGGACTGGCAGAGATCACGTCCCTCTGAGCCACTGTGGGTCACCCATCTGGCTGGATCTTCTGCTACTGGTCCTTGCCTGTCTGAAGAAACACCTGTAAACAAGTAGACTTTGAATGATGTAATTCACTTACTGCTTCTCAGATCCCCACAGGAGATAGGTTGCAAATGGTGGGGGAGGCAAGTCTCAGAGGGGACAGTGACTCACTCTTCCTGTATCCAGTGGACATTTGTTGAGGTTGCCTAGGACACCAGCAATTCAGCCAGCGTGGCAGAGGGTCCAAGGCTGGGGGCAAAGTCGGGGCTGGACCTAAGGTTCCCTAGCTCCAGGGAATGGGGTCTCACCACCACAGACAAGTCTCTGATAGCAGCTTCTTACATTGGTCATGAGGGCCCTCTGAGAGGGTCATCCTGCTCTGCAGAGTTCACAGCTAATTGGTAGACATCGGAGACCCACTTTGGAATTCTAGTATGACACCTACAGGTGCTGCATGTGATTGTTTAGGCCTGTCATCCCAGCTACTCAGGAAAGAGGATCAAGGCCTAAGTGCAACCCTGGGCAAAAAGCAGAAGATCAGCCAGACACTAGTGGCTCACACCTGTCATCCTAGCTACTCAGGAGGCTTAGATTTGAGGATCGAGGTTTGAAGCCAGCCTGGGCAGGAAAGTCCATGAGACTGTTATCTCCAGTAAACGACTCCAAAAAAAACCAAAGTGACTCTGTGGCTCACGTGGTAGAGCCCTAGCTTTGAGCAAAAGAAGCGCAGGCACAGAGCCCAAGCCTTGAGTTCAAGCCCCAAGACTGGCACAAAATAAATAAGCACAAGACTCTATCTGGAAAAAAAAAAAAAAAAAAGGCCAAGTGGTAGAGTGCTTGCCTAGAAAGCCCTGAATTCCTGAGTTCAAATTCCAACTATGCACCCAAAAGCTGGTGTAGGTGTAGATTAATTGGGTAGAACACCCACTTGGCGCAAAAAGATGAAGAAAGAGTATATGAGGCTTTGAGTTCAAGCCCTAGTACCTGCACATACAAAAGCATCTTTGCTAATAGCATCTGGAGTGTTTACAAAGTTCAAATGAGAAAAAGTTGTTGACCCTCTTCATGCATTTCAAGATCTCAGAGTCAGAACTGGATAAGTAGAAGCCCTGGCTAAATGTAAATTTGTACCATAATCCCACCTGGCCCAGTGCAGGTTGACTGGGGCGCCCCCTACTGCTACATTTTGTCATAACACCTCAGTGCTTGCAATAAAACCATCCTCTATCAGAACCTGGTGTCTCCATTCCAAAGGGCAATCAGTGTTTTGCTTTGCTTTCATTTCACCACCACATGAAGAAGAAGGAGGAGGAGAAGGAGGAGGAGGAGGAGGAGGAGGAGGAGGAGGAGGAGGAGGAGGAGGAGGGAAGAGGGAAGAAGAAGAGAAGAAGAAGAAGAAGAAGAAGAAGAAGAAGAAGAGGAGGAGGAGGAGGAGGAGGAGGAGGAGGAGGAGGAGGAGGAGGAGGAGGAGGAGGAGGAGGAGGAGGAGGAGAAGAAGAAGAAGAAGAAGAAGAAGAAGAAGAAGAAGAAGAAGAAGAAGAAGAAGAAGGAAGAAGAAGAAGAAGGAGGAGGAGGAGGAGGAGGAGGAGGAGGAGTAGGAGGAGGAGGAGGAGGAGGAGGAGGAGGAGGAGGAGGAGGAGAAGGAGAAGGAGAAGGAGAAGGAGAAGGAGAAGAAGAAGAAGAAGAAGAAGAAGAAGAAGAAGAAGAAGAAGAAGAAGAAGAAGAAGAAGAAGAAGAAGAAGAAGGAGAAGAAGAAGGAGGAGGAGGAGGAGGAGGAGGGAAGAGGGAAGAAGAAGAGGAGAAGAAGAAGAAGAAGAAGAAGAAGAAGAGGAGGAGGAGGAGGAGGAGGAGGAGGAGGAGGAGGAGGAGGAGGAGGAGGAGGAGGAGGAGGAGGAGGAGGAGGAGGAGGAGGAGGAGGAAAAGTTCCCAATGCACATCAGAGCAACAGGTCCTGACTCCAACTCAGTCCTGGCCACATCTCCTGGCCACATTCAAATGCAACCCACAACCTGGCCTCCCGGGAACTGCCATTGTAATGTTGGAAAGCGGTTACTGAACATGACAACCATCATGGCTAGGTTTCTGCATCCAATTCCTGTGTGTCGGGATTCCAGGAAGTCAGATTCATCCAGTTTTTTCCTTTAATGTCCAGAATGACCTATGAGATATAGATTGTTTTGCAGCTTGCCCTCCCCCAACACCCCCGCCCCACCCCACCTTCTACACTGAGCTCTGGGCATCTTTCCATATCAATAAATAGAGCTGGATCTGTGAGCACTTGATTCAAAGGCTGAGAAATTTAAGCGGTCAGCATTTCACCTCCCAGTGGAGATTGGTAATAGTTAACATGTATCCAGTACTTTATCGTACACCAGGCCCTATATTAATTGTTTGACATCAGTTATCTCTCATTTGACCCTTAAGGCAAGTGCAGGCAGTTTCAATTATTCAGATGAAGCTTTTGGGATCCCACTCAAAGTCAGATCCCTAGTGTGGATGGCAGTCAGGATTCAAACCCAAGGCCCGCTGACAGAGAGGAAAAGATGCCGCTGGCAAGCAGGCCAGATGGAGGTGTAGACTGAGGCCAAGGAGGAGGCACATTCTGAGAAGCTATGGTTTCAAGGAAGAGACAAGAGGCTTCCTGGAAGTAATGTCATTTGGATGGATTGTGTCTCCAGCCAACGAAGCAGGACTTTGAACTTTGACCCATATCCTATTTCCTCACCCCTAACGCTATCTCCTTGCCTCTCTGGTCACCACTGTTTTTATCATCGATCTACATGTATTCTCTACATATAAGTGAGATCATGCACTTGGAGTTCAAAGCCTGACCCTTCATTGGAGCTTTGGGCAAATCCATGCAATTCCCTGAACTTTTATCTTTCTGTGTCTGGTTTATTTCATGTAGAGTAATGGCCTCCAGATCCACTCATGGTGTCAAATGGCTGGGTCATTTTTTAGGGTGGAATGCTATTCCATTATGTGTGTATACATATATATATATATATATATATATATATATATATATATATATATATATATATATATAGGCCACTGTTTCTTTTCTTTGTTAGTACTAGGATTTGAACTCATAGCCTTGTGCTTGCTAGGCAGGTGTTCTACCACCTGATCCACTAGAAGAGAGGGAAGCAGGATAAGGGGAATCAAGCAAGGCTGTGGTTTCTGGTAAAGCCTTCTGTTCCTCCATGCCAGAGGGCCACATGGCTGCAAGAAGAAGCAGAAACAGCAAGCCAACAAGGCAGCTTCCCAGGAGGCATGTGCTGACCCCCTAGAAAGGGCCAAGAAGCTCCCAGACCGCTTGCCTGTCTAATGAACCACATTCCAGGGCATTCTGGAACATTCACTTCCCAGACTTGTTTTTGAAGAACTCTCCTACTCTCTGTGACCAGCACATTGAAAAAGCCAGCCTGCCACATAATGAAAGCACAGCCTTATTTTTGTCACCCAATGTCCCTTTCAAAATGTACTCAGTGGAAACCACACACACATACACACACACACACACACGCACACATAGAGTTTCCCTGCTGCTGAGTGACAAATCTCAGCAGGTAGACAGTGCTCTGGTCACCTTAGGTGACAACCAACCATCATTTTAGGAATTTAAATGTCCAGTCCAGCTAGTAACTGAAAATCCTGATTTGAGTTTAAGCCTTGTCCATGTCCCCAGCTTGGTAGACAGGATGAGTAGCTAACTCCTTCTCCTCCTCTCCTCTCCTCCCCCAGGTGGGACTGGGGGCCAGGTAGTGGTGAGGAGGGAGAGGAAAGGTCACCTGAGCTGCCACCAGCCTGGCTGGCTTTGAACTGGCTGAACCCAGCAGGCATTTAGAGCTTTCCCCTTGCTGTTTCCGTATGAGGTTGTGGGCGCCAGTGACACGGGCGCCCCCTACAGGCTCCTCACACCCTTGACGTGAGGCTAGAGCGGCACTCTTGACCTGCAAAGGGTGTGAGTGTGTGTGTGTGTGTGTGTGTGTGTGTGTGTGTGTGTGTGTGTGTGTGTATACTTCTCTCTCTGGAGGTCCTTTGCAGCCTCTTTCTCAATCCCCAAGAATCTAACACCCATCCCCACCCTGGCTTCTTCTGGCTGCCCCCAGCTCCCCTCCGGGGTGCCCCAGGGGCAGGACCCATGCCAAGCCCTTATAGGAACTCTCTGCCCATGCAGGCCCATGGGAAACACTTAAGCACTGACTCCCAGAGCTTCCTGGAGTGTGGCTGACTTTGGCACATGCACACATGCGCGCGCACACACACACACACACACACACACACACACACACACACACACACACACACACACGCTCTTCTGGCTCCTTCACCACTGCCCCTGGGTAGCCAGTTCCCATCAGCCCAGCTGTCCCTTGACTCCACATTTAAGCTCTCATAGGAGTACTTCCCTGCCAGGGGAGTGCCCCTTCCCCATCCTGCCCTCTACGTTCTCCTATGGCCAAGGTGAACCCTTTCGTCTCTCCTCTAGATCTATGGGTGAGTGTCGGGGTGATAATAAATGCTGGGGGTGGGTTTACTGCTCACGGCCAAATCTTAGCAGTTGTGAGTCTCACACTGTGCCCTTAAAAACTGATCACTAGGCCGGGCACCCGTGGCTCATGCCTGTAATCCTAGCCACTCAGGAGGCTGAGATCTGAGGATTGAGGTTCAAAGCCAGGTGGGGCAGGAAAGTCCATGAGACTCTTATCTCCAATTAACCACAAGAAAAACCAGAAGTGGTGCTATAGCTCAATGGTAGACTGCTAGCCTTGAGCTGAAGAGCTCAGGGACAGCACCTGGGCTCAGAGTTCAAGCCCCATGACCAATGAAAACAAAAAAAAAAAAAGAAAAAGAAAAAGAAAAAAAGAAAAAAAACCCCTGAGAACTGGTTGTCCCTGCAGAACTTTCTTGCAACACTATACCATGCACAATACCTCTTGAGCCTCAGTTTCCTCAATCTTTACCCATTAGGGATACTGCACTGAAAAAAAGTGACCAGTGAATTCACGGAGCATCGCTAGGTCTGACACACTTAGGCTAGCACTCCAAAGCCACAGATTTGCAGCTCCTACTATGTGTGACATTTACCGGTGACTTGACCTCTGTGTGTCCTCATCTGCCACATGGCACTCAGAAGAGCCTCTACTCTAGACCTCTCTGAGGCTTTCATTGAATGAATATGTATAAAATGCTTAGCTTGGGGGTGGGGAAGGTGGCTTAGTGGTAGAGTGCTTGCCTAGCATGAATGAAGCCCTGGGTTTGGTTCCTCAATACCCCATACGCAGAAAGAGCCAGAAGTAGCACTGTGGCTCAAGTGGTAGAGAGCTAGCCCTGAGCAAAAGAAGCTCAGGGACAGTGCCCAGGCCCTGAGATCAAGCCTCAGGACTGGACCTTGTGGGGCACGGGGTCCAGGCTGGATGGTGTCCACACGAGGGAAGGTGGCTTTTACACTCCTGTGAATTGAGCAAGGAGTGTGGGATCTTCACTCCTCCTGTCCTCCTCCCCTCAGTCCAGGCCCTGGTTTGGAAAACCTTCAATCTGGCAGGGATCCAGGGCCCCTGGGAACAGAGAGGACGTCCTGTCCCTCCAAGCAACCATGCCGACTCAGAGAAATCAATGTGTGCCCACAAAGCCACAGCTGCGGCTCTGGCCTCTTCTGGGAAATCTGCACACACAACTCCAGAGCAGATGTTTACTCCTGGGCAGCTCCATCCTGGGGCACGATTCCGACACCTTCAAGCTCACCAGCCTCGTGGGTCACGAGCGCCACACGACCCTACAACTGAGGTCAGGTGCCTCTGACACCTGTCAAGCACCCACTCAATCCCCCACCTCCCCACTCCTCCAGACCACTGGTTGGGCAACCCCATGACCTCAGCCTGGATCAGCCGCAGCAGGTGAGCACTGTTGAAGAGCACAGGACATTTTGTTCTTTTGAAGCTGAAGAACCAGAGTGCAAACCCCGCCCACCCTCCCCGCCACTTATTTTGTTGTAACTTTTGGCTGTGTGCCTTCACCTCTGTGAGGTCTGGGTTTTCTGTTCATCACACGTGGACTACTAACGGCCCCCACCTTGCAGAACTGTCCTGTCAAGGTGCGCCACTCATGCGAGCAGGTGCACCACCAAGAGGAGATGTTACTGCAAATGGATGGACATGAGGCATAAAAGAAAAGAGCAGCTTATGGGGGCTGGGAAGGTGGCTCAGTGGTAGAGTGCTTGCCTCGCATGCATGAGGCCCTGGGTTCGATTCCTCAGCATCACATACACAGAAAAACCAAAGTGGGCCGGGCGCTGGTGGCTCACGCCTGTAATCCTAGCTACTCAGGAGGCTGAGATCTGAGGATCGCGGTTCAAAGCCAGCCCGGGCAGGAGAGACCGTGAGACTCCTATCTCCAATAAACCACCAGAAAACCGGAAGTGGCGCTGTAGTTCAAGTGGTAGAGCGCTCGCCTTGAGCTGAAGAGCTGAGGGACAGCGCCCAGGCCCAGAGTTCAAGCCCCACGACCGACAAAAAAAAAAAAAAAAAAAAAAAAAAAAAAAAAAAAAAAAAAAAAAAAAGAAAAACCAAAGTGGCACTGTGGCTCAAGTGGTAGAGCACTAGCCTTGAGCTAAGGAGCTCAGGGACATCACCCAGGTCCAGAGTTCAGCCCCACTACTGACACAAAAGAAAAAGAGCAGCTTATGTGAAGCCCTGGGTTCAATCTGAAGTCCTATGAAACAAAAGCACAAACAGAAACAGCAGGAGGTACACACCAGAGTGTATGTAGACATACACAGGAGAGCCTGGCTGCCTGGGTTAGAAACCAGGCTATTCTATCACGGGCAAGCGTTTGTCCCATTTACTGTCAGATGAGACAGTCATGTCCCAGCATGACTCGGTACACTGGCAACCGTGTCTGGCATGTCATAATCCCTAATAAGCATGATCAGTTTCTGATATGTCTTACCAGTTCAGAATGTGAGGCAAGTGTGTAGAAATCACACAGGCTCTTGACAGGACTCACAGGAAACTCATATTTACCTAGTGTGCATGCTAGGAGGCACACATTCTTAACCCATGTATATGTACACATGTGCAGGTGTATACAGAAGCAGTGATGTAGGCAATTTTGTCTTTGGATTTTTTTGGTGAAAGCTTTATATTATAAAACAAGACCAATACAAAAACAATCACACAACTTAAATTTGTGGTTTAAAGTTTGTCTCAAGATAACTACCCTGGTAACCATTAACCCAGCCAAGCAATAAGACTTTTCTAGCCTTTCCAAGAGCCTTCCAAGTATTCCATCCTAATCTCAGCCCTTCCTTAAAGTAATGGAAAACGTATAATATTTCTTTCTTTTTTTCTTTTGGAAGTACTGGGGCTTAAGCTCAGGGCCTTGTGCTTGCCAGGTAAGTGCTGTAACTAGAGCCACACACCTTGCCTTTTTTGCTTTATTAATTTTTTTCCTGATAGGATCTTGTATATTTTGCCCAGGGCTGGCCTCAGACTATGAACCTCCTACCTAGGGTCTCCTGAAGGGCTGAGATTGTAGGCTTGTATCACCATGCCTAGAAAACTTGTCTCAATATTGAAGCAGCTCAAAAATATCTTTATGTTGGGGAGTGTGAAAACGGGCCAGGTAAGGAGATAATAAACGATTATCTCAGGGAACTTCATCCACCTTCAAATAAGAAGCCAGTAATTATGGCAAGAATCCTGTTGTGCACAAAGGAATACAGCACCAGGAGGGGTGGGGACTTGCCCGAGACCACACAGCTAAAGGCAGACTTAAGTGAATTTGTTGTTGTTGTTGTTGTTTGCGGGTTGTGGGGAATGAACTCTGGGCCTGGGCACTGTCCCTCAGCTCTTCAGCTCAAGGCTAGCGCTCTACCACTTGAGCCACAGTGCCACTTCCAGATTTTTTTTTCTGCTTATGTGGTGCTGAGGAATTGGACCCAGGGCCTCACCTTCCCAGCCCAAGACTAAGTGTACTTTGGATGAGAGTCTTCTCCTTGGAGCAGCCAGTCCTGAGGGCAGCTGTAGCAGGAAGAATTCTGGAATGCTAACCCTGAGGTCTGGGTTGGAACTCTGTTTATGGCACTGATTGCCACTTTTCCTTTCTTGAAACAGTAGGATTGCACACCGTGAGAATTTGATAAGAAAACGGCTATGAAATCCCCGGTACGTGGTAGTACGTCTTCAGAAAACGGCCTCTTTCTTTCCTTCTCTGGGCCTCAGTTTCCCCATCTGTACACCTGGATGGAGAAGCCCGGGGCGCTCCGCTTGCTCTCTTTCCAGCCGGGATCCTGCAGCCTCACGGAGCCGCCGCCAGAGGGAGGCAGAACGCCGGCAACGCCGGGAGACGTCGCGCACGCGCACTCCCGGAGACGCCGCGCCCGCCCACGTGCACGTCACTTCCGGCGCGGGGGGCCGGGCCGGCCGGGCGGGAGTGCGGGTCGGTTCTGTGCGTGCTGCCAGACGAGGTGCCAGCCGCCGATTGACCCGCGCTCCGCCCTGCAGCCGGGCCGGTGAGTGCCGGCGAGGCCGGGGTGGGCCCGGGGGGCCGACCAGAGGGACTTCGAGGGGGAGGACACACCGGAAGTGAGGGCCAGAGGCGCGGGAGACCCCAGGAAATGGGGACAGCTGGGGAGGGGGCGATGGCCGGAAGTAAGGGGCCTCGGGAGGCCGCCGGGCTGGGTGCGGAGGCCCCCGGCGGGCTCCACTTCCGGCGTCTGGTTGTTGGGGGTTCGGGGACGGGGTGGGGGTGATGCCCCTGAGATGCTGGGCTCCGGGTGGGGAAGGTGAGGGACTTACCCCCATGAGCTTTGCCTGCCGTCCGTGTGTCCGTCCTCTGCCCGTTCTCGCCCCGCGGGGGCAGGGTGGAGTGTGAGCCGGGGGCCCTCGCCCACCGCCGCCCCCAACATTGACCGAACCCTGCCAGGCCCCCGGCGTGGGGCAGCAGGGCGGGGGACCCGGGCAGGCGGCCTCCCTCCCTCCACTCCAGGGTCCTAATGATGTGCTCAGCGAACTATTGTGACAGTTAAACCAGGGGCTGAGGGTGTGCGTAGCTCAGCGTCGAGGGCTTGGGTAGCACGCACACGAGGTCCGCACCTCCATCCCCGCACTGCCAAGTAATAATGATAATAAAGGAGAAAACGGGTATTTAATGGGGAGGGGGGACAACCCACCCAGGTATGTATCATCGCTCTCCATCATTCTTCTATGTTGGAAGCTTCCTGAGATGTGTATGTGTTGTTTGTTGCCCTGTCCCTACCGCCCGTCAGCGCTGGTCCCTGACACATGGAGAAGGGTGACCAGCATTTATGGGATGCAGGAATGGATGGGGAAACTGACTCAGACATTTCTTGTCAACACCGGTGACACTGGACTACAGAGCAGGGTGGAAGGGAACCACCCTGGGGAAGTCAGGGGAGGCTTCCCGGAAGAGGTGGCAGTGAGGAGTTGTCTGGGGGTGGGGGGGAGGAAAATCCAGGCAGAGAATATCAGGAATGCATACGGTGTCACATTGAGAATGGTGGCTCATTTGTTTGGACTGGCAGAGGGCCGTGGGAAGTCTGTGCCTCTCAGGTAAGCAGAGCCCTGGCCAGGTTGGAATTTCAGGTACCTGTTGCTAACTGTTGTGGAAACAGCCTCAGGCGGGTCCTGTGAAACCAGGATTGTTGTTGGGTTCTTCCCTTCACATACCTGTGTCAAGCTCGTTAAACTCACGCAATAAATGTTTATGGAGTACAGGCTATGTTTCTAATACAATGTTAAGTGTTGTGTTCATGCCAATGAGCAAGACATCGTGGATATGGCTTACACACAATGACAGGTGGAAGACATGGTATGACAAAGATGTGTGGGAGGCCGCCAGTGGAATGCCAGCTGCTTCAAGCCACAGTTCTCTCTCACCTACATTTCAGAGTCTCACTATATGGTCTGGTCTGTTCTTTCCCTCCCCTCTCCCCTTTTCTTTGGGATTGAACTCAGGGCCTGGGCACTGTCCCTGAGCTTTTTCCCTCAAGGTTGGTGTGGTATTACTTGAGCCACAGCTCCACTTCCCGGTTTCTGGTAGTTAATTGGAGATCAGTCTCATGGACTTCCTGCCTAGGCTGGCTTTGAGCCATGATTCTCAGATTTCAGCCTCCTGAATAACTAGAATTGCAGGCATGAGCCACCGACACCCGGCTCTCCACACCCTCTTACAAGTCCATTTTCCAGGCAGCAGTGTGGTCCTTGGGAAATCTAAATTAGATTGTCACTGTACCCAAAACCCTCTGTCTTCTTTTAGAGTAGAAGTCACCGTTCTTACCCATAGAGCCGTGGTCCAGTCACTGGGCCCCCAGGAAGCCTCAGAATTCACCTGCCTAGCGTTCCTACTTATATCTCATTTGCTTATATCTCATAGCCACACTCGCCTCTAAAAAGCCCGGCATGTTCCTTCCTGATGTGCAGGGCTTGCTCCACCCCTCCCTCCTCTTTCCTCAAGCTGCCTAGGTGCACTTTCCTGAGGACTCTGTTTAACATCAAACCCCTATCTCCAGGTATACACAACCCGCCTCCCTGCCTTCACAGCACTTAGTGCTTGTAGTAGGCCATACAGCTTTCTTTTAATTAGCATACATTAGTTCTACAGTGGTAGATTTCATTGTGATACTTTCCCCCAAAAGGTTTATAATGGACACAATCAATCTCATTCCCTCTTATCACTCTAAAATAATTATTTTATAACTTGATATTTATTATGATGTTACTCCTGAAGTAATTTCAACAGAGCTCATTGTTCTATGTTCATACAGGTAATCAGTCAACTTCAGCTAGAACCTCTTTAATCTCCTTGTTAGCTCCATCCCCTCCCGCTAGCCCCACCCCTGCAACAGAGCCTGTTTCTCTTTAGACCACATCGTTTATTATGTTTCTAGGCTGTATCTTCACTGGAACCTAAGCTCAGTGAAAGCAGGGTTCTTTGTTCCTTCCTGTATCCCCAGTGCTTGGAAAGGGGCCTGGTACCTCATATGTGTTCAGTATTTACTGAATGGGACTGGGGGTGATGATTCATGCTTGTAATCCCAGCTACTGGGGAGATGGAGGCTGGAGAGTGATGAGCTCAAGGCCAACCCTAACAATGACAGGGAGACTTTATCTCAAAATCAAAATACAAGAGGGCTGGAGGCATATTGTAAGTAGCATAGTGCTTGCTTAGCATGAATGAGGCCCTAGGTTCAATGCCTAGTACCAAAGCAAAAGGAAGAGGGGAAAAAAATGGATGAATGGAGTGGCATCTAATTGGGACTTACAGTAGTAAATCATGGTGGGCTGTGGGTCAGCTGAGAAACTGGAGGGAGAGTGACAGGGAGGGACCAGAACATGCCCAGGATGAGAACATACCTTGGGAGGAAGGAAGTGGGTGGAGCAAGAGGTTGGAGTGAAAGAGATGGGAGTAGATAGACCCAAGATGTGGAGGGAGCAAGCTGCTTGGCCACTGACTGCAGCAGGCTGGAGGAAGTCCAGCAGATGCAATGAGGACTTCACAGTGTGTACAGGGCCTCCTTTGAGGAACATTGCCCTCCATGTGGAGCTTACAGTGAAGGATCAGTAATGGCTTGTGGATAAGAGCTGGGCCTCTGGAACTGGGCAGTCCTGCTGCTGCTTTATTCCTGGGATAACTCAGCAGTTTTATTTTTAATTTTCATTAAAAATGCTTCAGGTTTTCCCAGAAGCAGACAGTGGGGTCTGGTTGATTGGAGATAAGGAAGATAGCTGGATGCAGGTGGCTTGCACCTGTCATCCTAGATACCCAGGAGGCTGAGATCTGAAGATCTCAGAAGCCAGACCAGGCAGGAATGACCATGAGACTCTTCCAATTAACTACCAGAAAACTGGAAGTGGTACTATGATTCAAAGTGGTAGAGTGCTAGCCTTGAGCAAAAAAGCTCAGGGACAGTGCCCAGGCCCTGAGTTCAAGCCCCATGACCAAACCAGAGAGAGAGAGGGAAGAGAGGGAGAGAAGGAAGCTGGAAATGTCAGGAAGAGCTTTTAGTTCAGTGAAGCACAGGGATAGCAGGAAGCGTAGGCCACAAGAGTGAGGGTCTTGTGAGCTAGGAAGCTTAGTTCAACTGCTCTGTCATTGACGAGTGATCTGTGGAGCGTGGAGCATTTGCCAGATGGTACATGGGACAGTGGCTGGGGGTCACTCATCAAGTAGATTTCTCCAGAAGCTGATCTGACCACTGCATCTACACAATTTAGTTGTATGGGTACATGAAAAAAAAAATTCAAACAGTACACTAAAAAAGAATCTCTTGGGGCTGGGAAGGTGGCTCAGTGGTAGAGTGCTTGCCTTGCATGCATGAGGCCCTGGGTTCAATTCCCCAGCACCACATAACCAAAAAGAAAAAAAGCCGGAAGTGGTGCTGTGGCTCAAATGGTAGAGCGCTAGCCTTGAGCTGAAGAGCTGAGAGACAGCCCAGGCCCAGAGTTCAGGCCCCACGACCGGACACCCCCCCCCCCCAAAAAAAAAAGAATCTCTTCATCGTGTACTTTTCTAGATGTTTCCTTGGGATAACCATTGTCAGCCATTTCTTTTATCTCCTTCCACTTAAAGGAAATTATTTCTGAGCACTGTACTGCAACCTGCCATTCTCCTTATGTTAGTTTTTAGCAATCTCTAATTCCTTTTCATGGCTGAGTAGTATCCTGTTCCTATGGCATCAGACAGACTCCTGTTGTACAGTTAAGGTATTCTAACCATTTTCCATTATAACCAATCCTTGTTGTGGACATGGTATAGTTTGCATATTTGTACAAGTATATGTGCCAGGGGTGGAAGTGCCAAGACTACCACGGGTGGTTTTATTTATTTATTTATGCCATTCCCAGGGCTTGAACTCAGGGCTGAGGCACTGTCCCTGAGCCTCTTTGTGCTCAAGGCTAACGCTCGCCCACTTGAGCTACAGTGCCACCTCAGCCTTTTCTGAATACTTTATTGGAGATAAGAGTCTCACGGAGGGATGGTAATGGGGCTCAGTGGTAGAGTGCTTGCCTAGCATGCATGAAGCCCTGGGTTCAATTCCTCACTAACACATAAACAGAAAAAACCGAAGTGGTGCTGTAACTCAAGTGGTAGAGAACTAGCCTTGAGTAGAAGCAGCTCAGGGACAGTGTCCCAGCCCTGAGTTCAAGCCCCAGGATGGGCAAAAAAAAACAAAACAACAACAACAAAAAAGAATCTCATGGAATTTCCTGCCTGGGTTGGCTTCAAACTGAGGTCCTCAGATCTCAGCCTCTTGAGTAGCTCAGATTACAGGTGTAAGCAACTGGTGCCAGCTCATAAGTGGTTGTAGATTTTAATAGAGACTGACAAGCTGCCTTTCATAGAAACTGTCAGTTTATGCTATGAAAGCGCTCTAAACTGTTTTATTTTTGTCAATTAGAATCTCACAATTGTTTGAATTTAGATTTTTAATGTTGGGTAAGGCTGTCATACTCTTATAAAGATACACAAGGGGGACTGGGAAGGTGGCTCAGATAGAGCGCTTGCCTTGCATGCATGAGGCCCTGGGTTCGATTCCTCAGCACCACATAAGCAAAAAGAAAAAAAAAGCCGGAAGTGGTGCTGTGGCTCAAGTGGTAGAGCGCTAGCCTAGAGCTGAGGGACAGTGCCCAGGCCCAGAGTTTAGGCCCCACGACCGGAACCCCCCCCCAAAAAAAAAAAGATATACAAGGAAGCTGTCCTGGTTTGGTTTTTTGTTGTTGTTGCTGTTTGTCGGTTGTGGGGCTTGAACTTTGGGCCTGGGCATTGTCCCTGAGCTCTTCAGCTCAAGGCTAATGCTCTACCACTCGAGTCATAGCACCACTTCCAGTTTTCTGGTGGTTAATTGGAGATAAGAGTCTCACGGACTTTCCTGCCCGGCTGGCTTTGAACCGCAATCCTGAGATCTCAGCCTCCTGAGTAGCTAGGTTTACAGGTGTGAGCCACCAGTGCCCGGCTAGCTGTCCTGTTTTGATGAAGAGGGTGTATATTGAGCCAGAGCAGGCTGGATGTCTTCCAGAAGATTCTGTGTCAAGTCTGTACCTGGGGAAACTATTCAGATCCCAGTTCATTCCCCTTTGAGGTCTGTGGTCCTGACAGGAACATCCGTGTCCCCCACATCCTGGGGGTTCACATAAGCTGTGCCATGGGCCACTGCATCTTAACCTAGCTTTGGGGGCCCTCTGTGTCGACAGGGACCCTAGGGGCTAATGTCAGAAGAAAGTGACTCTCTGAGAACCAGCCCCTCTGCGGCATCGCTCTCCGAGAATGAGCTGCCGCCGCCGGCCGAGCCTCCGGGCTACGTGTGCTCACTGACCGAAGAGCTGGTCCTCAAAGCTCGGGAGGAGCTGCAGGAGAAGCCCGAGTGGAGACTCCGGGATGTCCAGGCCCTCCGCGACATGGTGCGCAAGGAGTACCCCAACCTGAGCACGTCCCTGGACGACGCCTTCCTGCTGCGCTTCCTGCGGGCCCGCAAGTTTGACTATGACCGCGCTCTGCAGCTGCTGGTCAACTACCACAGCTGCAGGCGAAGCTGGCCCGAGGTCTTCAGTAACCTGAGGCCCTCGGCCCTCAAAGATGTCCTCGGCTCCGGGTTCCTCACCGTGCTGCCCTGCACGGACCCCAGGGGCTGCCACATCCTCTGCATCCGCCCAGGTACTGCCCTCAGCTGTCACTGTATTGTCCCTCTGGGACTGTCCCCGCCATCCTGAGCCCTGTCCTTTCTCCTGGTCCCTTTTGCCAGCAGATGGCCAGAACCTGCCGAGGAGGCAGGAGCATCTCCTCCCCTAGGATGAAGGTGCAACAGCTCTTACCAAGTCCTAGAAGCAGGAACCCGGGGCTACAGGAGCCAAGCCGGCCCTTCCTGTCTCTGCCTCTGTGTCTGTGTCCTCTGGGCCATTCGTTTCTGATGCCTTTGCAAATCATCTTCACACTTGTTTGGTTTTGTTTTCTCCTGAAGACTGCCAAAGAAAGCTAAATCTGGCTCTCAGCTCTCAGATGCACCTGGCCCCCCAGTTAAATGCCCTCAATGCAAATTCTAGCTTTCCAGGGAAAGAATCCGGTGGAACTGCTGCCCTGGAATTTGCCATTCCATTCTCCTCTCTCTCTCTCTCTCTCTCTCTCTCTCTCTCTCTCTCTCTCTCTCTCTCTCCCTCCCTCCCTCCCCTCCCCCCTCCCCTCTTCGCCCCCCCCCTGCCCTAGTCCTGTGGCTTGAACTCAGGGCCTGTGTACTGTCCCTGAGCCTCCTTTGCTCGAGGCTAGCACTCTACCACTTGAGCCACAGCTCCCCCTCTGGCTTTTTTTGTATATGTGGAACTGAGGAATTGGCTTCATGTACACTAGGCAAGCACTCTACCACTGAGCCACATTCCCAGCCCCCATCCCATGCGACCAAACACACTCTCACGCGTTAGTGTTCCCCACTCCTCTCATAGCCTGTCCACTTCCACCAGACCAGATCCCAGAACAAATGGAAAGGAACATTCAGTGTTCTTCCCAAGCAAGCCAGGAATGGAGATGGCAGAGAGTAGAGGTGTCCATCTTGGCTGGCATCAGTGTCCTCTCCAACCTAGGAAATAGAGGTCAGAGACAGGAAGCAACTTGCCCAAGATCTCAGCTACAGGGGCAAAGCACCAGGCTCATATTTTAATCTCAGCACTCAGTTCCATTTCCATTTCCAAATGCACTCCCGCATTTGGAGTTAAGAAACATCCATTGCTGTGTAGGATCACTAATGGTGATTTTTTTTTCTTCTTTTTTTGCCAGTCCTGGGGCTTGAACTCAGAGCCTAGACACTGCTCCTGAGCTATTTTTGTTGTTGTTGTTTGTTGTTGGTCATGGGGCTTGAACTCTGGGCTTGGGCACTATCCCTGCACTCTTCAGCTTAAGGCGAGCACTCTACCGCTTAAGCCAATGCACCACTTCCAGTTTTCTAGTGGTTTTGGAGATAAGAGTCTCACGGACTTTCCTGCCTGGGCTGGCTTTGAACCACGATCCTCAGAACTCAGCCTCCTGAGTAGCTAGGATTACAGGTGTGAGCCACCAGCGCCCGGCCTGAGCTGTTTTTAAGGCTAGCATACTACCACTTGAACCACAGCTCCCCTTCTGGCTTTTTTGGTGGTTAAAGAGTCTCATGGACTTTCTTACCCGGGCTGGCTTTGAACCGTGATCCTTAGATCTCAGCTTCCTGAGTAGCTAGGATTACAGGTGTGAGGAACCAGTACCTGGCTCAAGATCATGAATATCTTTGTCCCATTTGAGACAGCAGTTTGGAGAAAGTAAATCTTTATCTGATTGCTTGTTTGTGTTCATTTCTGTAACATAGTGTCCATCTCTTCTGATCTTAGACAGGTGGATACCAAGCAACTATCCATTTACCGAAAACATCCGGGCCATATACTTGACGTTAGAAAAACTCATTCAGTCCGAAGAAACCCAGGTGAATGGAATTGTCATTCTCACAGACTACAAAGGAGTGAGCTTATCAAAAGCATCTCATTTTGGCCCTTTTATAGCCAAAAAGGTGATTGGCATCCTCCAGGTATGTCTCTTCTTTGCTGTGTGCCCTGTCTGTGGTTCTTTTGGCTTTCTCCAGGTCCTTCTGCTGAAGGTCTCATGGGATTCCACAAACCCCATTTCCCTCCCTGAGATGGGAAATCATCTCAGTCCTGGCTGTCATGGCTGTCAGCAGGGTACCATCTGGAGATGGTACCTCGTGTCTGCACAAGATCAGTGTTAGGGCAAGAATCCCAAAGAAAACCCAGAAACCATGCCACTGTCCAGAGAGAGCCTCTGATGTGGGACTGTGTTTTGGTCAGAGCCTCACTACTCATCTTCTGCACTTCAGAATCCAAATACAGTCCCTTCCATAGCTTCCCACTGTTCAGTGCCCGCAAGGTGCTGTTACAGTCATTACCACACACTCAGTCCTTCAGAGAATCTTTGAGTTAAGCAAGCCAAGACATTTTCTTTTTGATGGGGAAATTGAGACCTAGGGGAACATGGCCACAGTGTCACAGCGGTATAATGGGTCTGGATTTTTTTTTTGGTTACCCCTGAGCACTGTCTCTTGTGACTTATGGGGCACCAGTGGGACAATAGTACCCCTTGTTGAGTTTCCAAAAATGTTCAAGTGTCTGCTGTGCACTTGCTTGTTATCGTGGTCCTATTTATTTGGTCCTTATGGCCAACTTGATTTCTGATTTTGATCCAGTTAACCACTTTCTTTAGCTTCTAGTGTGTGTGTGTGTGTGGGTGGGTAATTTATCTTTGTTTTTGTGCTGGTACCAGGTCTCGAAGTCAGGAACTTGAGGTTCTACTTTTGCATTTATGGCTGATATTCTACCACTTCAGCCATGCCTCCAGTCTGGCATTTTGCTGGCCTGATGTAGAACTATGATCCTCAGATCTCAGCCTTCTGAGTAGTGAGGCTTATAGGCAGGAGCCATTGGTACTCAGCTCTTTTGTGTTTTGTTTTGTTGTTTTTTGAGATAGCCTCACGAGGTAGTCCAGGCTGGCCTTGAATTCATTGTGCAGTCTAAATTGGCCTCAAATTAAACCTGTGATTCTCCTCAGTCACCAGGTCACACAGTAGCAGGAGTGCACTACACCTGGTTTGTTTTGGGGTCTTTGTTTTAGTGTTTTGCTTTGTTTTGGTGATGAGAATAGAGCTCAGGACCTCACACATAGTAGAAAACGTTCTACCACTGAGCTTCACCCTCTGACCTCTACTATGGTATGGTGACTCCAGCTGAGTACCATACACATGCCGTGTCAGGGTGGGGTTTGCAATGTGTTTACCTGGTACTGGAAGATCATCTAGTAGAGACACAAGTTCCAGTGCTAACCAAGCTTAGGAAATATCATATGAATTTCAGCAGAAAGATCTAAGTATTAAAGGCTGTGAACAGGACTGTAGTTAAGGAAACACCTTTGATAAGATGTGTTAGCGAAATGAGCTCCCTTCCCATAGCTTAGTCCACTCCTTCCCTTCTCCACAGCTTAGCATGCTCCCTTCCTAGGCAACACCAGGCCCGTGTAGTAAAGGCAGTAAATAATCAGCCTCCAACCCCCTTTACCTTGGGATGGCACTCCTCTGGGGCAGCTACCACCATATAAGGCAACAGAGCCCCTTAGAGTGACCTTCAGGTCTGGACAGTTGCAGGACCTTTATCTACTATTTTGACAGCACCCATAAATCCTAGTATGCCTTGATGAAGCCCCTGCCCTACCCATCCACACCAGGGTCTGCCTCCTAGCCCCTTCTAGCCCCTCCTAAACCCCCTAGGTTATATAGGTCACCTCAGACAATGGCCGGTGCTTCTTCTCACTTCTCCCATGTGAGAAGGAATCTTGCCAGCTCCCTTTCCCGGCAATAAACCTTGCTCTGTGTACCTAGATGTCTGCGTGATTCTCTGGCAAAGTGTAATTATTCTTTTTTAAGCTTACAGGATGTATCCTACATTTCTCAGGCTGTCTAACCTGCCTTGAAAAGTTTTTGCAACACTGACCCACTAGGTCTTCTATTTTCTAGATCAATCCATGTCAAATCAAACTCTTTTTGCTACTAGAGGGGCAGCTGTCTGCCTGTTTGCTTAACCCTCTCTGACCCAGTCTAGGAGAAACTGCTCTTCCTGTGTGGCCCCAGTAGGGCTGTCTTGGAGGAGTCAGAGCAGACCACAGTTGGGGCTTTTCAGGGAGTTAATGTGGAGGTTTAATGGGGAGACTGGCTCTGGAACAGAGTTTGTAGAAACTGCAGCTGTTCTAACATCCTGTTTCCTTCTTCCTTCCCACAGGATGGTTTCCCCATTCGGATCAAAGCAGTCCATGTAGTAAATGAGCCTCGAATATTTAAAGGCATTTTTGCCATCATTAAGCCATTCCTAAAGGAGAAAATAGCCAACAGAGTAAGTAAGATGCTTTGATTTTATAAGCCTTAGGTTTTTGTTTTTTTCCTCAACTTATTTCAGACTTCAGGTACTTAATTTTTTGCCTTAGAACTAATTTGGAAAATATGGCATTCCAGGTAAATACAAACAATCCTTTCGTTCTTTTCTCTTTTCTTTTCTTTTTCTGGGGCTTGAACTCAGGGCCTGGGAATTGCCCCTGTGCTTTTTCACTCAAGACTAGCACTCTATCACTTTGAGCCACAGTACCACTTCCAGTGTTTTGGTGGCTCATTGGAGATAAGAGTCTCACATACTTTCCTGCCCAGGCTAGCTTTGAACTGCGATCCTCACAGTTCAGCCTCCTGAGTAGCTAGGACAGAAAGAATATGCTGTATGATTGAATACCTAAAGACATGTGTCTGTGTTTTGTATCCCATCTTCTTTTAGTTCTTCCTCCACGGGTCTGACCTGAACTCTCTCCATACAAACCTCCCAAGAAACATTCTCCCCAAGGAATATGGGGGCACAGCTGGAGAGCTGGACACTGCCACCTGGAACGCAGTGCTGCTGGCCTCAGAGGATGACTTTGTGAAAGAGTTCTGCCAGCCTGTCCCTGCCTGCGACAGCATCCTGGGCCAGGCGCTGCTGCAGGAGGGGCTGACCTCAGATGCACAGTGTGACGACTCCATGCGCGCTGTCAAGTCCCAGCTCTACTCTTGCTACTAGCCAGTCCCCCGGGAGTGTCAGCCCACCCAGCTCTCCTTTCCTTTCTTCTTCAGATACTCAGAAGAACTTACGGTGCCAAGGCCTCAGTCTTGCCCTCTGTAATTAAATGGCAGCATGGAAGAACCATAGGGAGAGCACCCTAGGCGAGCCCATCCTGGTGGTTGAGCCTTTGGTCACGTGATTATTTTAGGGGAAGACATGGAAAGTGTTCCCATCGATTCCCAAACTCTCAGCTTGCTGGAAGCTGTCTCTGCTTCATATGTAGCTCAGAAACAAGCAAAGTGGGGACCAGAGTGACTGGTCTTCCCAGGAGAAAAACCACAATTGGCCAGTCAGCATTATTCTCATGCAACCATTTGGCCAGATCCATAATGTGGCCAAATGTGAGGCGCTGTCTTTCCTGTGAACCTTAACTGCAGACTTGTGTTGCTTGAGATCCAGGCCCCAGTTGCCATCACTGGGCCTGGAAAGCACCTTCACTGAGTGGGAACACCAGAACCGGAGCAGCACTTTCTAGCCAGATTTGGAAAGCCAGAGACTTCAAAGCATCCTCGGCATTCCTTTATTTGGATCTTGCAATAGAAACTCCCACCCCCGCTGGGCGCTGGCGGCTCACGCCTGTAATCCTAGCCACTCAAGAGGCTGAGATCTGAGGATCGTGGTTCAAAGCCAGCCTGGGCAGGAAAGTGCGTGAAATTCTTATCTCCAATAAAAACCACCAGAAAATCGGAAGTGGCACTATAGCTCAAGTGGTAGAGCACTAGCCTTGAGCTGAAGAGCTAAGGGACAGAGCTAAGGCCCAGAGTTCAAACCCCATGACCGACCAAAACAAAACAAAAAACTCCCACTCCACCTCATCCCCAAATCCATAAAGCCTTAGCCTTGGTTCTCAATGGAATCATACAGGATCCTAGAAGTGTATGATTTTGTTTCATGTAATAGACTGATTCTAGGCCTATAGAATTGGGATCTAGGGATCAGAGACCTGTACCTCGGATATGAGACTGTAGACAACTCATGAGACTCTTTTGGCTGCTGAGCTTCTGGTATTGGTGTTAAGCTATCGTTAGGTTTTCTGCCTAGAGAGATGTCTAGATTAACTGTCTAGGTCCTGATATTTTGTGATATATTCACAGGCCTTTCCATGAAGAAGTGTCACTATTTGGTCTTGCCCTTAAAGAAACTGATGTGTATATTCCTGGGACTCAGTGACAACAACTTGCTTTTTTGTTGTGATGGTTACAACTGAAAATGAGGATCATTTTTTGTGAGGGACCAAGTGAGATGACCTGAATCCTGTATGAATTCCTCCCCTCCCTGAGACAGTACTGTATTGTCAACCCAGCTCCAGTGGTTCCAGTACATGGGCTTAAGTTTTATTCTTGCAAATGCACTGAGGCAGGTTCCTGCGCGCTCACTTCCAGGGGCCCCGCCCTCTCAGACTCACTGGAGTGTTTTTCTTTCTCTGGTGGGAGGACCAGTTGGCCGAATGTTAATTTTCTATGTCAGCACTTTAGATGTCCCTTGACAGGATTTTAGCCTTAAACCAAGCATGGCATAAGGAGGGGTTCATCTGATGGCTTTTGACCTCTTCAGATTTGTCCCATGCAATTATGGAATTGCATGACAAATACTACCTGTTGTGTGTGATTTTACTCTACATTTATTCAACTAAGCAGGCAGGGAAGAGAGATACTACTCTCAAATCCAAAGGTTCATTGTTCAAAACTGACTGGGGAAGATGCTGGTTGAATGAATTTACTTACCTCATTAATGCCAATTATAGGGAAAGTTATTTTCATCATAGGTACTAACCCTGTGTCCTCTACTTGAGTCCTGGCTGAGCTGGAGGTGCCAAAAAGTAAAACCCATCTCTGGCTGCCCTTAGCTGCATCTGAAGATACAACCAGCAGCATTGCTGGAAGCGCCTACTTGAGGCCAGGTAGAGGCTTCCAAACCCAGCAACCTGGACAGGAGAACCCATTAAAAACTTTTACAGCCTGAGAAAAGAAAGTAGGAAAACAAAAACTAGGCAAAGCCGGGCCCTAGTGGTTCACACCTGTAATCCTATTAGCTACTCCGGAAGTTGAGATCAGAGGATCAAGGTTCAAAATGAGCCCAGGCAGGAAAGCCTGTGAGACTCTTATCTCCAGGTAACCCAGAAAACTGGAAGTGGTGCGGTTGCTCAAGTGGTAGAGTGCTAGCCTTGAGCTGAAGAGCTCAGGGACAGCTCCCAGGCCCAGAGTTCAAGCCCCATGACTGACAAAAAAATCAGTCAATAAATAAAAAACCTAGGCAGAGGAGGATGAATCACTCAGTCTCACCAAGTTCCCAGGCTCAAACCCTGTATCCTCTTCCTGGCCAGTCATCTTTTGTCTATGTGACTTCATACAGTGGAGCTCAGTGGAGAAGTATCTCAGAGGCCCATAAAGGCTCTTTCCCATTTGCCAAACCTTTCTAGTTAGAGCTAGAGGTGTTTTCGTCCAGCCTCTGAGAGGAGCAGCCTGGGCCTCTCTGCCTCCTGGAGTGGCTACACTTTGAGTTGGCTTCAAAGCAAGATCCCATAGTCCTGGCAAGCTGTGAAGCCAGGCAGGATGTTATGTTCACCAGCAGGGGAACAGTGAGCTTCTTGTGGTGAAGTGCAGCGAACACAGGACTGAGGATGTCTCACAAACACCAGGGAAGGAACGTTTCCCACACAGCAAGGTTGTGTGGAATGGGGAAGAGGAAGGGATAGGATTAGGAGAATGGGAGCTCCAGCTTTATCTTGCCTATCTAGCCTTAACATCCCTGAATTATTATAGGACAAAGGAAACTGAACCCTCTGTTCCTAGTATCTGACCACTGTTTTGCCACAGGGACACTATCTTTGTAGAGCCTTGCTTCCTTCCCCCCCCCCCCCCGCCTTTCCTCTCTTTCTCCTCCCAACCGTCCCCCCCTCATGTTATTAGGAAATTTAGGTCAGAATGAACTGCCAGCCTCAAGATGTATGGTAGCTGATAAGTAGAGTTTTCTTCTTCCTCCATTTCCCCTATTGACTTCTGGAAATTGGCTTCTTTGTAGAAATCTATTTTACCTTCATGAGAAGAGGCAGCCAGAAGTGCGACCCCAGCTTCACTGCCAGCTCCTTGCAGAGACTGCTTTGGATGTCTCCACAAAGCTTGTCCTGTGTTTAAGCACTGAAGGTTACAGATCACTTTCTTTTCCCCCCGGAAGGCGTTGGGGTGATAAGAAGCATTTCTCCTGAACTTCTGTAAGATATTGTTAAGGCTTTACTATGAAGTTTCTGTAAATGTCCTTCCACCAGCAGCATCTCTACTGCTATGGTGGCATTGTGATGATTTTCAAGCTAATGTTTCAGGATTTCTTTTCCAGCCTCCTTTCACTGCGGGAATGAAAAACATTGGCTAATGCTAGAAATGTGGCCTCTCAGGGCCAATGACTGCTCAGGAAAAGATGTCTGCACCCCCACCCCCACCCAAGACCCCTCAGTGTGGGGCATCTAGTAACTTGGTAAATCTAAAGGAAATTCCTTTCTGCTCTACCGACTCAGAAGGGATTTGCTTGAAATGCAAGAAAACCAACATCAAATATTCCTGCAGTCCAGCTCAGTTCGTGGAAAGGTCAGCTTTATGCACACAGATGTATCTTCAACTAGCTGGGGTTTTGTTGGTTTTACATCTCACTGGCAGCTTCTTTAGCCAGGCATTGATTGACTGATGCTGAAAGCTGTGTAGATATGCCTTCCTGGCATATCAGGGAGGAGGAACTTGTTACAGATGAAATACTTGAAACCCCTGTGGCCAGCCCTCGGGTACCACAGTCTGATGAGGTGGGAGCCAGGCTCACTTCCTGCCAGTCACATCCCTTGCTTGAAACTGAAATTCAGTTTGCCTTTGAGCATAGGGATGTGGAGTAGACTTACTGTTTGTCTTGATCAAAAATTTATTTTTCTAGTGCATTTTTCTAAGTCAGAATGGTGAAGATAGTAATTTTAGTATGCATGTCTGGGTCCTAAAGAATAAAAAAAAATCCTTGTGTACGTTGAGTATGTGTTCAGTTCTTTTGTGACAGTGACATTTTGGATAAAGATTCTGAGCTTTGGAAGGGCACTGTGGCTGATGGTGGGCTGACTGCCTCCAAAGGTTGTAAGCACTTGGGCCACATCAATGGGTGCCAAGCAGAGCTAGGTATACAAGGTAGAAGAGAAAGCATACAAATGTTCCAGTTCATGGGGCTGGGAAGGTGGCTCAGTGGTAGAGCGCTTGCCTTGCATGCATGAGGCTCTGGGTTCGATTCCTCAGCAACACATAAGCAAAAGGAAAAAAGCCATAAGTGGCGCTGTGGCTCAAGTGGTAGAGCGCTCGCCTTGAGCTGAAAAGCTGAGGGACGCTCCCAGGCCCAGAGTTCAGGCCCCACAACCGGACCCAAAAAAAAACAAAAAACAAATGTTCCAGTTCTCTGCTGTGTGCCAATAGCTCACACCTGGAATCCTAGCTACTTCAGAGGTTGAGATTTTTGGGATCAAGGTTCAAGGCCAATCTGGACAGAAAAAATCTCTACATGATGTAACGAGAAAGCTGGATGCTGAGGTGCATGCCTGTCACCCTAGCTAACAGGAAGCCCAGTATAGGTCAGTTGCATCCTGCTGCACACCTGGACAGGGAACAAGAACCTATCTCAGAAACAGCTCAAATCACGATTTGAGGTGAGGCTCAGCATAAGAGTGTCTGTCTAGTAAGTGCGAGGACCAGAGTTCAAACCCCACTACTGGCGGGGGAAAGAAATGTAATTCTCAAAGTTCAGCCATGCTCTTCAGGAACTGAATTCAGGCCTTGAATCCTCCCTGGTACAGCCAGCCCTACCATACCAAGAATGTTCCAGGAACATGGATTAAGAGCCACATGATATAATATCATTTAATCTTCAGGTACTTAAAGAAGTGAATTGTTCTGTGGGGAAAATAGGGCACAAGAGAAAAGCAGCTTGCCTGAGGACACACAGCCAAACAACAGACAGGAGATTCAAAGCCAGGCAGTCTGACCCCCTCTGCATCAAGAGCCAGAGGGCTAGAAATAATCCTACAGAACATTGAGGAAGAGGGTAGAAAACTTAGAAGAAGAGTTAGAAATGGGCTTGCTTTCTGAAAACATACAGTTCTTTCTTGGGAGCTGGTCCTGAGGTGTGGATTCAGGGCCTAGGTGCTGACTCTGAGCTCTTTTTGCTGGAGGCTTGCATTCTACCACTTTGAGCAACAGCTCCACTTCTGGTTTTCTGGTGGATAATTGGAGATGTCTCTAGGACTTTCCTGCTGGGGCTCAATTTGAATCAAGATCCTCAGATCTCAGCCTCCTGAGTAGCGAGGATTACAGGTGTGAGCCACTGGCACCCCGGCTCACATAACAGATCCAAATTGTAACATTTTATTTCAAAAGCAAGTCAACTCCTTGAGGACCTAAAGGGTCGTGTGGCTTGATTGGCACGGTATATGCTAGGCTGTTTCTCTACCTGTCCCCTTTGTGATTGCCTAGGAGTACACACTGTCCCAGGGGAGGCATACCCTACTGGTATGTCTGGGGTGCAGGTGAACAGGTGAGAAACCCTCCCACAAGATGTAGGCTTCCCCCTGGTGGTCCCACAGGTTTTAGGCTCTCACTGTGATGGACAATGACTTAACTGTCAAAACACTCACCCTACCCCCTGACAGTCCTTGCTGAATCATCTCCACCCCCTTCCCAAACATACCCTATGGTGGTAAGAGAGAACCTGTGAACTGAGGGCTCAACCATTTTTGGACTTGTCTGCTACAAACAGATGCTTCCCTGTAAACTCAAGATTCCATCTCTGCACAAAGATTCACTTCTCAAGTTCCCATCCTGCCCCACTTCATGTGACAACTACCCCAGACCCCTGCCCCACCTGGCTTCATTCTCTGCCCAATTAAAGGTTAAGACCTCAGGTGTAAGAGAGTACATCACTTTCTTTCCAGTCTGGCTGGAAGACTCTGGAATCCCTCTCAGGCTTTTACCCAAAATAAAAGTTTGTTTGTTGAGTTCACTTTCTGCTCTTACTCTGATACCCTCATGACTCAGTTTCCTTACATACCACAGCACAGCTAGCTCTTCGTGGATGGCTTTTCCTGACGAAGCTGTGAGACTTCAGCTCAGTTTCTTACTCTAGAAAACAGGTGCCAACAGTTCCAATGCTTTACCACACAGCTGGGCTATGGGGATGAATGGCGGTGCCGTCCTGTGCTGGAGCAGCAGCACTTTCTCCAGGCCTGTGCCCCACAGGATGGATTGGGCACTCCCAGTCAATGGCAGCAATGACATTGTGTTGCTGCCTTTAATGCTGGTAAGTAGGGCTAGGATAGGGCTCAGTGGTTTTTAGTATATGCAAGGGCATAGGTTCAATTCCCAGTTACCCCTTACTCTCCCCCATGAAGCAGAAAACAAGGACCAGGAACTAGTGGCTTGCCTATAATCCCAGCTACTCAGGAAGCTGAAATGTGAGGATCATGGTTCAAAGCAGGAAAGTCCGGGAAACTCTTATCTCCACCAAACCACTGAAAAGCTGGAATTGGAGCTGTGGCTCAAGTAATAGAGCATGAACATTGAGTGACAAAGCTCAGGGACAAACACTCAAGTGCTGAGTTCAAGCCCCAGGACCAGCACAAAAACAAAACATTAAGTTCCTTTAGAGCAGCACCTTGGAGGAAATGTTAACCAGATGCACCTGCTCTTACTTGACTGGCTTCAGGGTATTACTTTCTTTTGTAAGTGATGTATGGTTTTGGGAGCCAAATGACTCCCCACACATCCAAGCACTCTGCAACATATACCATGTCTCCTATATTCAGACCTTGAGATAGTGAGATCCAATTGAGAAAAGAACTCAGAAATCAAGCCACGTTTGTCTTAATTCCATCTCTTCCTAGCCATGACCCAGAGCCAAGTTTTTAACTATGTTAAGCCTCTGTTTGACCTGTAAAGTGGGGAGTAGGGTATTCATCATCTATTTACAGAGGTGGAAATAAAATCCAGTCCGTGGATGGCACATGTAGGGAGCTGTTTATGTCATGTATGTCATTTATCATTCTTCACCTGAGGATTCAGTCACCAGGACACCCCTAAGGGAACAGGAGGAAAGAGACGAACAGCTCTCCTCCACTCATGAATAAGCCCAATACCAACATCTGCTACCAGCCTGCAGTTATCACATGACCTGGTTACGCACTCTAGCTTGATGTGTCAAGCAAGAACTTGCCGTGAACAAAAAGGCTATCCTCCTTGAAGTCAGACCCAAGTTATAATTTGTTCCAGAATATCAAAAGTCGTACTGATAAATCACATCCATGACCACTGAAAGTTTAATTTCCCAACCAAATGCAGACAACATCAATCTAGAATGTGGTGGTCTGTAATTCCAGTTCTTGGTGGGAGGGTAGCCTGAGTTATAATGAGACCCTATTCTAAGCAGATCAAAACACCACCCTAGAAAGTAAATGCAAATCAAGCCTACCAGCTTTATCTCAGTTGTAACTAGGTTAAAGTGGCAGCCATTTCTGTTGCATTTGATGAATTTCTAGAACATGCCTCTTACCTCAAAGCCAGGACAGGAAGGCTTGTTCCTAATGACATACCAAATGACTTGTCTGGAATGAGATGACACTGTGAGATCAGATGACTCAAAATACTACCCTGCTTTCAAAAGTATGCTCCTGGGCTTACTCAAAACGCTGGCATTGTTTTTGTGTGTAATTCAGCACTCACCTGCATAACTCACTTGAGTCTTAAATGAATGACTGGGTTTCCTATTAGTAAGAAGACTGAGCTCATTCTTGGGGTATGACAAAAAACCAAGCAGACATTGTCCCTAATTTTTTAAAGAAAATTTGCTATTTCAAATATCAAAGTCATGAAGGAAAAAAATGGAAAAGCTTTATTCGACTTTGTTACCCTTTTACAGTTTAGTATTGCTTTGATTTTTGAATTACATAAGGCAAAGGACAGGACACTAAAACATTTTTGAAGTTCAGAAACTTTACAGCTCTTAATGTGGCTCCCCAGCTGTTAAGAATCTACTTTGTGGTGGTTACAAGAGCCACACCCACCTACCCTTAGCAGCCTTCGCAACTTGATTTCCACACAGGAACCTGACATAAACGGCTGGTGTTAAGGACAGGGGTTCCAACAGCTCATACAAAGCCCTGTTTCCCTAACCTCACCCCTTCCCCAACCAACACTGCCCCATGTTTGCTTAATCATCTACAAACACCTCAAGTGCAGCTTCCATCAGATTTTAAACATTTTCTTAAGCTTTTGTTTAATCATATTGAGAGTAGCAGCTGTTGTTCAGAGTGCTTACAATGGGTTGAGCATTCTGCAAATTTTTTTTTTAAGTCAGTTGTAGGGCTTGAACTCAGCACCTGGGTGCTGTCCCTGAGCCTCTTTATGCTCAAGGCTCGCACTCTACCACTTGAACCACAACACGACTTCCAGTTTTTGAGTGGTTAATTGGAGATGAGTCTCATGAGAACTCTTCTGCCTGGGCTGGCTTCAAAATGCAAACCTCAGATCTCAGCCTCCTGAATAGCGAGTATTGCAGGCATGGGCCACCAGTGCCTGGCTTTAGTCTTATTTAAACAATCTTAGGAACAATACTGAGGCTCAGAGAGGCAGCCACTGGTCTGTGAAGCATAGCATGTACTCAGTATGTATCAGCTGATTGACCTGATAGCTAGAAGAGGTCAAAGCTAGGATGCCAACCCAAAAGGCCTGACAACCAGGCCCGTGAACCAGCCTTCAGGGACCACCTCCACCCTGTGATGGAACCTGCTCCCCACCTTCATAAATGGACATCACTTGCCCATATAACTAAACCAGATTCCTCAGTATCTATGTCCCCCTCATAGCTAATTCTAATTACCAAATGATTCTAGGCTCTCAGTTTCTTTCTATATCCTATTCTATGTCTAGATTTCAAGTCTCATATGGATTGCCCATAATCATCTCTTCTATATGTTAGCCAAAGTGACTGATGACATCCTTGTTTAGGATACTCTGAATATGCTTTCTGCTGTCCTCAACATCAATCAGGTTCAAACCTAGGGTTTGGAGGTGGGGGAGGATACAAAGCTTCCACAACTCAACCTCCTTGTCCTTCCCTTTCCAGCTTTAAGGAACACTTTCCCTGAGCTTGCCCGTCAGAAGCGTCACCCACCTGTCCTGTGACTTGCTGGCTGACTCCTAATGACACTTCTAGGACATCCATAGTGACACCCTCTCCCCCAAGTACTTCACTTTTCAAGTAGCTCTAAAATGCCAAGATCGGGGCTGGGAAGGTGGCTCAGTGGCAGAGCGCTTGCCTTGCATGCATGAGGCCCTGGGTTCAATTCCTCAGCACCACATAAACAAAAAGAAAAAAGCCGAAGTAGCGCTGTGGCTCAAGTGGTAGAGCACTAGCCTTGAGCTGAAGAGCTGAGGGACAGCACCCAGGCCCAGAGCCCCATGACCAGACCCAAAAAATAAATAAATAAATAAATAAAAATAAAATGCCAAGATCACAGCACTAATTCACCCAACTAATTTTTACTCCTTTTAAGATGAAGAGCAGGTGCGCCTGTCAAGTTTCAAGTTGCAACCCAGAACCTACACAGCCTGGTGTCAGGATAGACACCCATTAAATCTTTGCTGAGAAAAAATATTTCATTCTCTCTCTTGATATGCTGCCTTTTGGAAATATGGTTTTGTTTTGTTTTGAAGTGGTACTGGGGATTGAATTCAGGGTTTTGTGCTTGTCAGGCAAGTGCTCTTCCACTTGAGCCATACCCACCGCCTAGGAATGTTTTTTGACAGTGCATTAATTGTCTCTCACCTACAAAAGTCGGTGGTAAAAAGAATATTCAGAACAGTTTCTGAATGAATTTAAGTCCTAAGAATATTCAGGTGAGTTTCTGAACGAATTTAAGTCCTGGCTCACTAGTCAAGACTATACATTTTGAAAGAATAGGAACATCTTGACTAAATGCTAGATAAACCTGTTACTCTCCAGAAACAACAAACAGTTGCTGCTCAAGTATTAATGAAGGAGACATAAGGATCTGGGTATGGTGATGCACACCACAGGACTAGCACACAAGATGTTCAAGGAGGATCCTGAGTCTCAGAGACCAGCCTGGACTACATAGCAAGACACTGTCTCAAAAAGAAGAAAAAAAAAAGCTTAATATCTAGTTTAATCAAATACCTTTATAGTGCAAATATAATAAATTGACATGCATTTTACTTTTACATACTGGTAACAAGATCATTACAGAAACATTGCAATGTTTTCCCAAGTGAGTCTTTGCTTTAATCAAACCTACAAAGCATTTATTGAAACAAACATATCTGATAAAGCCATGGACTTGTATCAAGCAGCATCAATGCTATAGTATTAAAAAAGTAAAGAAGACTCAAGATGTGGAAGTAGTAGCCTTGTCAGCAACCCTTCTTCTGGGGAAGGACTACATACATAATCCTCACCCCAAAACTAAGATACGCTACACCTCTGAAGAGCTTACACTAAATGGTAAAGACCTTTACAGAGGAAAATGTCATAGTAATGTATTACTTTTTTGCCTTTTAAGGAGAATGAAATAGAAATATATTAAAGATAGGCTCAAATATCCAACATTCTTATATCTTATACTTTAAATCAAAGCTGTATGAACCTACAGGTCTTTATAAAGAACTATCTTCACAGCACAGCTGTAGTTCTCTTTAAAACACAAAAATGTTCCCTTTGTGCTATATCCTTCCAAGTAAACAAAATATACATTGAAATAAAAAGTTCAGATTCTGCATCAAGCATTATTCACTCTTGCCTTTTGATATATAAATCTGGATATAATCAAATTTGCAAAGGCATTCACTTAATAGTTTAGTTAAAGGAAACTAAAAAGGGATATGAGTTTTCAGCAAAGGAGACCTTTATGAACTTCAGCAGAGTCCTTGGCATTGGAGAGTTTAGCTGAAGTCACGACCGGTAAGAACCAGTGGAGCCACGAGGGTCCAGACATAGAGGAGGAGGCAGGCCCAGCTGGATCCCATCTTGACCCACACAGCTGGCCACTCGCTGGTCATCCTCTGGAAGTTGGCAGTAGGGCTTTAAAAAAAAAAAAAAAAGAGTTATGTGAAGATGTGAAGAACCTGGTACTGACATCCTATATCTCCTGGCCAAGGCTGAAAAACTCCCCCAGTCCCACTGCTTGGCACTAGTCTAGGAGAGTTTTGGTTGGGGCTTTAGAAGCTGTTATTTTTAGGTCTTGTGAGCTGTTTCCCTCCTCTCAAATGGTATTTTGTTTCTTGCCTGCATGAAAAAATCCCACTGTGCTTTGGGCAAGGTTATGATCATCCACTGATTCTAATTACTGGCAAAGACTAGATTGAAATGACCTGCCTTCCTGAAACTTTCTTTCCCAGGAACACTACTGTGACCAAAACACTCTGGTATGGCCAGATCTGGCACTGAATACTTCTGAACAAAGATGGGTTAGACTACATGATGTCATGATTCTCTTAAATAACTCAAGTCTGGAAGAGCTACCAGTAATTTGCACTGCAAAGCATCCTAACTGGGTTTTCAATGCTAGAAAAAAAAAGCTGCTAAAGTATTTCGAGCTGGTGGTAGAGACATATGCTAGCTATCTCTGCAATTCAGGAAACTGAGGTAGGAGGAGTATGAGTTCAAAATGATGCCTGGATCATATGGTGAGATCCTATCTCAAAAAAAAAAATTCCAGGCAAGAACATTGGACTCAGCTTCATTATATGAGTAAGAGAAAGGGTCCTGCAGGGATTCAGTTCCTCCCACCTGTACCAGTTGGTCATGGCCATCATGATGTACAAAGAAGCACAGCAGAGCATCAGGTGGAAAAAGGAGTAGTTGTACTGCACTCCGTCTTTCTCGTTGTCCACGGCCCGCCGTGGCTGTCCATCTTCTTCATCGCCGGCTCCATTGACCGTATCGCCCAGAATCACACTGTCGCTCCCTGAGAGGGTCAGCTTGTTCACTTGGCTGTTGCTGGATGTACGGATGCTGGAAAATGACCCCAAAGAGGACATATTAGAAAAGAGCCTTTTAGGGGCTGGGAAGGTGGCTCAGTGGTAGAGCGTTTGCCTTGCATGCATGAGGCCCCGGGTTCGATTCCTCAGAACCACATAAGCAAAAAGGAAAAAGCCGGAAGTGGCACTGTGGCTCAAGTGGTAGAGTGCTAGCCTTGAGCTGAAGAGCTGAGGGACAGCGCCCAAGCCCAGAGTTCAGGCCCCACGACCGGACCCCCTCCCGCCCCACGACCGGACCCCCTCCCCCAAAAAAGGACAAAAACTACAATAATACAGGACTTTTTCATATTGATAAAACACACCAATTTTATTTTATTTTATTACTTTTTTGGTCTGAGATTGGAACTTGAGCTCGGTACCTGATATTTTTTGCTCACTGGCTAGTAGTGCTCTAACCAACGAAGCCATGCCTCCATCCCCAAACATAGCAATTAAAAAATAGAGAAAAAAGAAAGAGAGCTAACATCACACTTAATGGTAAAAAAACTATTTCTTCTAAGAACAGGAATAAGACAAGGATCCCACAGTTGATTTTTCTGTCCAACTTCTACCATAAGTTCTACTTTAAGCCTGTGTTGTACATCCTACCCACAGGCCTAACTACTGAGCTATACACCCATTATGAAAATGGTTTAAAATTTATTGTGGTAAAATTGATTATATAAACCTTATGATTATACTAATAGAACTACTAAACCAGATTATTTTATTTTATTTTTGGGTCCGGTCGTGGGGCCTGAACTCTGGGCCTGGGCGCTGTCCCTCAGCTCTTCAGCTCAAGGCTAGCACTCTACCACTTGAGCCACAGTGCCATTTCCGGCTTTTTCTTTTTGCTTATGTGGTGCTAAGGAATCGAACCCAGGGCCTCATGCATGCAAGGCAAACGCTCTACCACTGAGCCACCTTCCCAGCCCCGTAAATTAGATATATTTTAGAAGGATAAATTTTATGGTATCTGAATAAAAATTAAACATTAAATAAAAAATTAAAACATTAGGTCAAAAAGCAGAACAAAGTCATAGGTAATTCAGAAACAATGAATATATGCCTGTATTCTAATAAAACTTTATTTACAAAGATAGCTAGACAGTCCAAGGGCTACAGTTTGCCAAATCTTTTTTTTTTTTGCCAGTCCTGGGGTCTGAACTCACTCAGGGCCTAAGTGCTATACTTCAGCCTCTTTGTGCTCAAGGCTAGCATTCTACTACTTGAGCCACAGCGCCACTTCTCGCTTTTTCTGAGTAGTTTGTTGGGCTTTCCTGCCTAGGCTAGCTTTGAACCATGATCCTCAGATCTAGCCTTCGGAGTAGCTAGGATTATAGGCATAAACCACTGGTGCACAGCTTAGTTTTCCAATTCTTATTTTAAGCAATCCTTTAAAAAAGCATGAAGAGAATTTATAATGTAAAAGACTGCCGAAATTAGAATGACCCATCTATATTTTACACAATATATGTATTTACATTATTTCTAATTTTTAAATTATGTAACAATGATATAAACAAAATTACATTGATCTATATACATTACTACTATATACTATGTGTATATATATACACACTATGTGTATGTATATGTGTATATATATATATATATATATATATACACACATAGTGTATATACACTATATACACACACTATATATTACAGAGTACTGTATCTATATACTACTACCAACAAAGGAAAAAGCCTGAAATACTATGTAATAAATGTACTTCACGGGAAAAATGGATTTTGGAGGAAAGGGCACCTTCATTTTCTACTTAATACGTATTTTTTCTTATTTTACCAACTTACATAAAAGAATTTGTCCTTTCCTATTTCAATTATTTCATATTAAAGTAATCCTACAGTAATGCTACTGTACAAAAAAATATCAGTGAAGTGGCTGGTACAAGTAAGTTAAACCTGGAGTTTTGTTTGATTAACTATGGAACTTTTTGGGGGCAGTACTGGGGTTTGAACACAGGGACTTCTGATAGCCATGCTGGCGCTTTATTACCTGAACCACATTCCCAACCCTGTCTCAGTTTTCTTTCAATAGTTTATGTCCTGGTCAACCTGGATTTTAATCCTCCTACTTATACTTCTCTTCTAGCTGGAATGACAGGAGCATCCCCACCACAATCAGCTTTACTGATTGAGAAGGGAGGAGGAGGGTCTCACAAACTTTTGGCCTTTTCTGGTCTCAAACTTCAATTCTCCCAATCTCTATCTCCTCCATACCTTGGATTTCAGAGCACCTAAAACACTAAAATGGCTAGCTCACTGTTATTAGTAATTTTTATGATAATTGTATGATGTATTTTTTTCACTTACCTAGAATACATAAGGCAGCAAAAAAGGACTAACAGCCCACAAACACCATTTGCATCCATAAAGTGGCTATTTGTTGATGGGGGAGCAGCGGTGGGGGCTACAGTGGTTGAATTTACAGACTTTGGGGTTGGTGCAGCTATGTTTGTAATGATGCTCAGCAGGGCAGGGTTGCAGGAACGATCTAAAAACAAGACGTTTTCAATTATTTTCTTGCCAACAAAGAATCTGAAGGTGGTCTATACCATTCAGTCATGATGTCAAAGATGAGAATGCTACACATGAAAGAACTGAAAATTCAGGGCTGGGAAGTTGGCTTAGTGGTAGAACGCTTGCCTTGCATGCCTGAGGCCCTGGGTTCGATTCCTCAGCACCACATAAGCAAAAAGAAAAAAGCCGGAAGTGGCGCTGTGGCTCAAGTGGTAGAGCGCTAGCCTTGAGCTGAAGAGCTGAGGGACAGCACTCAGGCCCAGAGTTCAGGCCCCACGACTGGACCCCCCCCCAAAAAAAAAAAAGAACTGAAAATTCAGCAATCAGTAATGAGTTTGTGTTGCAAGTGGCAATTTCGTTCTAGGAAAAGAAAAAATAGTATTTGTCAAATTTCACATGTGTTCCTCAAGACTTCATTGGTTGTGTACTTTAACAGACAAACCCTTTTAGTTCTTTGCCCAAATTTTGCACACAAGTTTTAGCATATTTTTAGTTTTAACATATTTTTAATTTTTTGTTGTTATTATAATAAAGGTGATGTATAGAGGGGGTTACAGTTATGTAAATCAGGAAAAAAGCACATTTCTCTTTGGACAATGTCACCCCTTCTCTTGCTCTGTTTTCCCCTCCCATTCCTGCCTATAAGTTGTATAGTTTATTTTCACAGTGTCCAGTGATAGTTTTAACATATTTTATATAATAATTTATCATTGGGGTAGAGGGGTTCCTGCAAAAACCATTTTAACTTTAAAAGGAGTTAACAGGAGAAATAAACCTCTAGGCCTGACAACTATGGGCCATGCCTGTAATCCTAGCTACTCAGGAAGCTGACATCAGAGGATCATGGTTCAAAACCAGCAGGGCACTGGTGGCTCACACCTGTAATCCTAGCTATTCAGAAGGATGAGATCTGAGGACTGCAGTTCAAAACCAGCCCAAGCAGGAGGTCCATGAGACACTTATCTCCAATTAACCAACAGAAAACCGGAAGTGGTGCTGTGGCTCAAGCAGTAGAGCGCTAGCCTTGAGCTGAAGAGCTGAGGGACAACAGTCAGGCACAGAGTTCAAGACCCATGACCAAAAACAAAAAACAAAAACAAAATGGCCAGTGCAGGAAATTCCATGAGACTCTTACCACCACCTAACCACAAAAAAGCCAGAATTATAGCTGTGGCTCAAGTGGAAGAATACTAGGCCTTGAGCATGAAAGCCTTAGTTCAAGCCCAGACCAGAGCCAGGAAAAGAAAGAAAAAAGAAATATCCTCTGTATATCACCTTTATAATAATAACAATAAAAATTATTTCTAAATAAATTATATTGAAAGAAAATTTCCCCCTGTTGTTTCTGCTAGAGCTTGAGTCCCAAAGTAAACTTCACTTAAATCAATTCTAACAAAGGATCAAAACAATCCAAAGCTCGACTAGTCCAGGTAAATAAGGCCCAGTCTACTGAAGGACTGCAGAGCGTCAGCCTGCTAGTCTGAATAATTATGGATAGATGTGGGGAATAAAACTTAAAAGGAGCCAGGTGTTGGTGGCTCACCCCTGTAATCCTAGCTACTCAGGAAACTGAGATCTGAGGATGAAGGTTCAAAGCCAGCCCAGGCAGGAAAGCCCGTGAGACTCTTACATCTAATAAACCACCAGAAAGCTGGAAGTGGTGCTGTGGCTTAAGTGGTAGAGTACGAGCCTTAAGCTGAAGAGCTCAGGGACAGCGCCCAGGCCCAGAGTTCAAGCCCCATGGCCAACAACAACAACAACAACAACAAAAAATATGTGAAAACCTATGGTAAGCCACTGTAATTGATGTGTTTAACATTTTCTCCAGAAATGTTAAACTACGTTTAGCTCTAGTTTTTGTACCCACCAAAGGAGTACTTTGCTACTTTCATCACTGAGTTATTGACAGTCCCTTACCAGGTTCATTGGTCATGGCTGACCATGTGAGGTAGATGGTGTAGAGAGTGATGATAGAAGACTGCAGGAGGCCAGAATGAGGCTGGTGTTCCTATGGAATCAAATGGAAAACAAAACCATGTATATTGTTCTAAAAGTTTTAGTCCATTGTGGGGCTTGGGCGCTGTCCCTGGGCTCTTCAGCTCAAGGCAAGTGCTCTACCACTTGAGCCACAGCGCCAGTTCTGGTTTTCTAGTGTTTATTGGAGATGAGTCTCACAGACTTTCCTGCCTCTGCTGGCTTTGAACCGTGATCCTCAGATCTCAGCCTCCTGAATAGCTAGGATTACAGGCGTGAACCAGCAGTGCCCGGCTAAAAGTCTATGTACTTTCTTGGGACTCACTAAACCATTAAGTAACTGAGACCTTCCTGATTCTCAATATTGAAAGATGACAAGTAACCAGTCCTTCAGTAAGAATTAGCTACAAAAGAATTAACAAGTATCTACTGCTGGCTCTCAAACATTTTGTAATCCTGAAAAGTTCTCTATCACAATGGCTTTGGTTTTCTAACCCCTTTGTATAACAGGAAAAACCTATACTCAGTTCTACCACTAAAATGCTAGATGATCAGTTCCTTGAGACTTGAGTTTTCTGAGTCAGAGTCTACTAGGTTCCCCAGGCTGGCCTGAAAGGTATTCTCACACTTCAGCTTCGAAGTTCCTGGGATCCACTTTCAAGCAAGTTTCTTTACAAAGAAAGTGATATGTAGATATTGTTTTTCTTTTCTTTTTGTCGGTTGTGGAGCTTGAACTCCGGGTCTGGGCGCTGTCCCTAAGCTCTTCAGCTCAAGGCTAGTGCTCTACCACTTGAGCCACAAGCCCCACTTCCAGTTTTTTTTGTGGTTAATTGGAGAGAAGAGTCTTATAGACTTTCCTGCCCAGGCTGTCTTTGAACCACAATCCTGAGATCTCAGCCTCCTGAGTAGCTAGGATTACAGGTATGAGCCACCGGTGCCTGGCTAGATATTATTTTTCTATCTAACACTCATTGAATTTTTTTAATGTATTGTATTTTTGGGGTGACAGGACAGTGGGGGAAGAATCTAACGGTACCAAATTTAGGGCTTTATGCATGTTAGACATGCATGATACCACTAAGATACACTCCAAACCTGTACAGTATATTGAAGAGGAAACTTAGGAGAGTATGTGTTTTAGTGGGATGCTGGTGGCTCGTATCTGTAATCCAAGCTATTCAAGAGGTTGAGATGTGAGGATCACAGTTCAAAGCTTGCCCAGGCTAGAAACTCTGTGAGACTCTAATCTCCAATTAACTACCAGAGCTGTGGCTCAACAGTGGTAGAGTGTTAGCCTTGAACAGAGAGCTCAGGGACAATGCCTGGGCTCTGAGTTCAAGCTCCCCCCCACCAAAAAAGGAGCACGCATTTTGTTAATATTAAAATCAATTAGGGCAGGGAAGGTGGCTCAGTGATAGAATGCTTTCCCTGCACACATGAGGCCCTGGGTTTGATTCCTCAGCACCACATAAGCAGACTGAGACAGCACCCAAGCCCAGAGTTCAGGCTCCACGACCGACCAAAAAAATAATAATAATTAAAAAAAAAATCAGGGCGGGGGTGTGTGGAGATGGGAAGGGATGGGAAAGGCAAACAAAGGAGGAGGCAACAATGCTTGATAAGAAATGTACTCATTACCTTGCTCATGTAATTGTAACCCCTCTGTATTTTCACAATAAAATAAATAAATAAATAAATAAATTACTCTAATCTAATTGCCTTAAAAAATTGGCTAACAACTCTTAAGAACCATTCCCAAGATTTAAATACTTTTAAAAGAACTACAGTTTCTCAAGCTGTCTAGATTATTAATGACACAGAAATAAAAACAAGTAAATTCTTAGTGGTTAAATAATTAAGAAAGTGTTTTCATTATATAGAAAAATATTTAGGTGGGGAAAACTCAAATATAAATTCACTAAGTTACACAGGTTCTAAGTTTAGCATTAACTAAAAACCTTTCACATGAGGAAGAAGCAGAAAACCACCATACCTGAACTTTTGGGAGGATGGATACAACAGAAACCACAACACAGAGAATCAAGTTAATACTGATGAAGAATTTGTTTTCTGTGCAGCCATCTGGCTTGGTGTAGAATTTGTAGAGGAGCCCAACAGAGATGATTGCCAGGATATAAAACAAGCTTGTAACAGAGAGTAAAACTAGAAAAAGAGAGACCAGTAAGAATGACCACAATTATACTAAAGTTAATGAAGTCTAATTTTTCTTCTATGCTATACAAAAGATACTGACTCACTATTATGGTAATGTAACAAGATTTAAAAGCCCCAAGATTAGTTTCATATTGTGTTAAACTGACTTATTGTTAAATCCCAAAACCCACCAAGCAACTGAGTTCACTATCTAGATTATTTGATTTTATAGGTTGGATGATCAATCTTCAAATCATTAAGGTCTTCTACAGTTGTATGATTATGATTTTGTTTTGAGGACATGGTTTTGGTAGATAGCTCATGCTGGCCTGGAACTCACTATATAACCCAAATTTATGGCCTAAACTTCTCATCTGCCAACCTCCAAAGTATTGGGATTTACTAACATGAACCATCACATCATAGCTGGCCCAAAATGAGTTTCTAATTTTTTATTTAGAAGAATTATTTTTAAAAAGTGATAAAGTAAAATAAAATTTTTATTTTATTTTTTTATTTTTTCGCCGGTTGTGGGGCCTGAACTCTGGGCCTGGGCACTGTCCCTCAGCTCTTCAGCTCAAGGCAAGCGCTCTACCACTTGAGCCACAGTGCCACTTCCGGCTTTTTCTGCTTATGTGGTGCTGAGGAATCGAACCCAGGGCCTCATGCATTGCAAGGCAAGCTCTCTACCACTGAGCCACGTTCCCAGCCCTAAAATTTTTATTAATCTGAAGAAAGGAATTTAGATTGTCAGCACCAAATGCATAGTACACTAATACAACATTACACATAATTTTATGATTTCACTATTAATTTTTATACACAAATACACATATGTACATTAAAAAAGGACTAGAAGAAAACATATCATGTGTGTGTGTGTGTGTGTGTGTGTGTGTGTGTGTATATTTGTCATGGAGTTTGAACTCAAGGCCTGGGCGCTGTCCCTGAGCTCTTTTGCTCAAGGCTAGCAGTCTACCATTTTGAAACCCAGCTTCACTTCTGGTTTTTGAGCAATTTTTTGGAGCTAAAAGTCTCAAGGGGACTCTTCTGCTCAGGCTGGCTTTGAACCTTGATCCTCAGATCTCAGCCTCCTAAGTAACTAGGATTACAGGTATGATCCACTGGTACCCAGTCAGATTAATATCTTAACAGTGAGAAATTATTTGATAGCTGGATTATTGGAGAAAATGTTTTCTTTTTGGGTGGGAACTGAACTCAGGACCTTGTACATGTTAAACATATGTGTGTGTGTGTGTGTGTGTGTGTGTGTGTGTGTGTGTGTGTGTGTGTGTTGTATGTATATATATATATATTCCATCACTCAGCTACATGATGGGCCCCAGAAATTTTGTTTCTCAAGTTCTTCACACAGAGCACCTATTATTTGTAAATGAAGAAATCTCTTATTTATTCATTTGCCAGGCTAGCCCAAACTTACTATGTAGTCTAGACTGGCCTCACTTAAGATCCTCCTTCCTTGGCCTCCCAAATTCTGAGGTACACCATGTCTGACTTAGGCAGGTGTTCCTCCTAGGCCTCTCAACCATTATTTTTCAAATGGCTAGGCCAGATCACACTGTTCCTAATAAGTAGATGGTTGAAGAGTTCTCTTCCCATCACCAAATTCCCATCATCAAATAGGCTGTAAGTCCAACTCCTAACTTAGAAGAAATATTTTTCTTTTATTTGGCAATACTGAGGTTTTTTTTTTTTTTTGGGGGGGGTTGGTCATAGGGCTTGAACTCTGGGCCCAGGCACTGCTCTTGAGATTTTATGCTCAAGGCTAGCATTCTACCACTTCAGTCACAACTCCACTTCTATATATGAGTCTCAAGGACTTCCTGCCCAGCCTTGCATTGAAACATGATCCTCAGATGTCAGCCTCCTGCGTAGCTAGGATTACAGGCATGAACCACTAGCACCTGGCTGAAATGAGAAATTTTTTTTTTTTTGGGTTGGTCATGGGGCTTGAACTCTGGGCCTGGGCGCTGTCCCTCAGCTCTTCAGCTCAAGGCGAGCACTCTACCACTTGAGCTACAGCGCCACTTCCGGTTTTCTGGTGGTTTATTGGAGAAAGGAGTCTCACAGTCTCTCCTGCCCGGGCTGGCTTTGTACCACGATCCTCAGATCTCAGCCTCCTGAGTAGCTAGGATTACAGGCGTGAGCCACCAGCGCCCGGCAAGAAACGAGAAATTTTTAAGTACCTTTTTCCCAACAGAAAACTTTTACAAGAGATATGGAGTCATACTTTGATTAAAACAAAGGGCTGTCACCCCTATTGGCCTGAAATATATAAGTAGCCATCCAGTTGAGGTTCCTATTCATGAAAACAGTATATCAAAACTACTAAATGTGTGACTACTAATAGGCCACAACATATAACTTCTGATCTTCATCAAAAACAAGTATTTACATTACAAATACAAAAATAAATTAATTGAAAGAACCCAATGACTTAAAATTTATGTGCTTGAGCAAAAAGCCCAGGCACAATGGCCAGGCCCTGATGGGTTCAAACCCCAGGAGGACCAGAAAAAAAAAGTTACTCCTTTTCAGCAATGTAAATAATTCACAATGGAGATTAGAGCTTTTGTAAAAGGTAACTCCAGTGGTACAGGATGGTATACATCTGTTATCCCTGCTACCTGGGAGGCACAAAAGCTGGGTACAGTGAGATCCTACAGCAAAATTAATCAGTATAAAGCCCAGCACCGGTGGCTCACAACTGTAATCCTAGCTATTCAGGAGGCTGAGATCTGAGGATGAAGGTTCAAAGCCAACCTAGGCAGGAAAGCCCGTGAGACTCTTATCTGCAATAAATCACCAGAAAACCTGAAGTGGTATGTTGGCTCAAGTGATAGAGTGCTTGCCTTGAGCTGAAGAGCTTAGGGCCAGCACCCAGACCCAGAGTTCAAGCCCTGTAACTGACAAAAAAAAAAGAGAGAGACTGGAGGGGTGGGAATGTAGCTTAGTGGTGGTAGAGTACTTGCCTAGAATGCATAAAGCCCTGGGTTCCATTCCTCAATACCACATAAACAGAAAAATCTGGAAGTGGTGCTGTGGCTCAAGTGTCAGGAGTACTAGCTTTGAGCAAAGGAAGCTCAGGGACAGTGCCCAGGCCCTGAGTTCAAGTCCCAGGACTAGCAAAAAAAAAAAAAAAGAGAGAGAGACTGGAGATGTGGCTCAAGCTTAATAAGCTTGAGGTCCTGAGCTCAAATCCCAGTACTACCAAAAAAAAAAAAAAAAAATCAGCCAACCAATAACCAAAGCAAAAAGGACTAGAGGTGTGGCTTAAGAGGGAGAGCACCTGCCTAGCAAGTGAAAGGTACTAAGTTCAAACCCAGCACTGCCAAAAGGAGAAGGAGAGAGTACAGATCTATGTTGAGGGTTCATATATTTAAATCACTGGAGATTTTCTTGTTAACCTATGGCTCTCAAATGTGAATTTAGATACTTACCAGCATACCACACCCTTGGGTTTCCTTCTTCCATGCGATTTACCCATGATTCATTCCAAGAGTGAGCCAAGTCTACCAAGAGCACCAGCTGGATGAAGATGAAGAAAGCAGCCCCCACCATGCCAACAATAAACCAGACTACAAACCAAGAACAAAGAGTTACTCTTAGCCATAGGAATAACATTTCAGAATATTACTAGTCAAGTAAGTGAGAGCCATAAAGCCATCCTGGCTCTAGCAGTACAACAGGCCATCATAATTCCAAAGTCAAAGTATCCTCTGAGAAGTGTTCTTTGGGGTTTCAGACCTTTCTAAGGGAAGTGTAGGGCCTGACATTCCAAATAAGCCTTTTCCTTCATTTGGGGGGGGGGGAGGGGGAAGAAGAGGGTGAATGATAAGGAAATGTGGCTTAGTGGTAGAGTGCTTGCCTACCATGCAAGAAGCCCTGGGATGGATTCCCCAGTGCCACATAAATAGACAAAGCGGTAGTGGCATTGTGGCGCAAGTGCTAGAGTGCTAGCCTTGAGCAAAAGAAGCTCAGGGACAATGCCCAGGCCCTGAGTTCAAGCCCCAAGACTGGAAAAATAAAAAAATAAAAATAAACAAAAGAAGGAAAATCCTCAGCTGTCACTTGATGCCAGTTAAAGAAGCAAGTTAAAACAGGAATAATGGAGCATAAGAACCACATGCAGATGTGGTTTAAGTGTTAAGAACCCACCTAACAAGCACAAGGCCCTGAGTTTAAACCCCAGTAACACCAAAATTTACAAGTCCTCGCACTTTCAAACTTTGATTTCGTTTTGCTAAGCGCAAAGATAAAGTATTAAAATACTAGCAGATTCATATAGGATTCCAGAAAAGCTAAGAAATGAGTGTAATGCTTCTTGCTTTAATCAACCAAAGCATTAGAATGAAGCCATATAGTTAGTAAAAGGCAAAAGATTTATACAATATGAAGAGAAACCAGAGCATTGAGGTCATATACTTAGATACCAACTAATTTAATGGTCAGTTCTACAAAATCCATTAATGAAATATATCTCTAAGCGAATCACCTAAGAGTTTATACATCTTATAAATGACCCCTCCAGAGCCATACCTGAGGTGAAAGGGCCCCCAGGGATGTAGAAAGATCCAACCATGATACCAACAATGGCAGCAATTTTGAAAAACCAAAACCTATTAAAATATAAAAATGCACTTGTGAAATGCTAATTTTCATCCTATACAAAGAAAAATGGCTGAACGAAAAGATGAAGTCAACAGCTTTTCCATCCTGTCTATAGACTTACTTCTTCATTTGACATGCAGTTATTTCATCCAATATTTCATACAAAGTATGATAGTCTCATAAAAAATATGCCATTCACATAAACTCATATCTTCCTACTTTTAGGACTGAAAGGTAAGGATTTTTCTAGAATTATGAGGAGTTCTAACAGTGTTATCTACATACATTTAACTTATCAGACATGCGAGAGAAATCCATTTATAACATGTGACATAACAATCTTGTCTACAATCATGCTCATTACAGGCTTAAAGCCAGGACCAAATCTGACTTTCATTCCATCATCTGTAGTAACAGCCTTTAACAACTAAATAGAAAGTATCAGGCTTTAGAGTTGACTGGACTCTGAGCTTCAATCTTCTTTGGTTGAGAAATCTTAAGCAACGTATTAAACCTTTCTGAAATTCAGTTACTTCATCTATAAAATTGGGATGAAATAGACTGAAAATTTACAAAACTCCCTCAGTTTTCAAGTAATAGATAAATGTAAACAGGAACTGGCAATCAGGAGTGGGAAGCAATACAATCAATATACATAAATATTTTTTTCATGGTTTTATCTTTTTTTTTTGGGTCCGGTCATGGGGCCTGAACTCTGGGCCTGGGTGCTGTCCCTCAGCTCTTCAGCTCAAGGCTAGCACTCTACCACTTGAGCCATAGTGCCACTTCTGGTTTTTTTCTTTTTGCTTATGTGGTGCTGGGGAATTGAACCCAGGGCCTCAGGCATGCAAGGCAAGCATTCTACCAATGAGCCACCTTTCCAGCCCCTCATGGTTTTATCTTTTTTTGTAGGTTTAAAAAATGTATCAAGCCAGTCAATCAATATACATCTCTATATATTTTTTCATAGGTTTACCTTTTTTGTAGGTTTAAAAAATGTATCAAGCCAGGCACTAGTAGCTCACACGTAGCTATTCAGGAGGCTGAGATCTGAGGATCACAGCTTGAAGCCAGCCCAGGCAGAAAAGTCCCCATATCTCAACGGCTTAAAAACTGTGGAAGTGGTGCTATGGCTCAAGTGGTAGAATGCCAGCCTTGAGCACAAAGATGCTCAGGGACAGCACCCAGGCCCTGAATTCAAGCCCTACAACCAACAACATTTATTTTAAACAATAGAAGTGTTCGTGTGTGCAAGCACATGCACACATTGCCTAGTACAGTATCTGTTGAAAAGGTGCTCAATGAAATTCTAGGTACCTTAAGCAAAGATATTAAAAAAAAAAAAAAAAGCAAAACAGGACAAGGAGATTCTCCAGCCCATCTTTTCTGAATTATAGGACTCCAAATGAAAATTAACAGCAAACCAAGTTTAATTTCACATGTACAATAGTTCAGAACTACATCTGGACCACTGACATATATATTCCACTGTTTCCATATAAATGGCAACATGACCTGCTGAAAGACAGGAAGAGTCATACCATAAAAAAAGAGTTAATCATCAATCTTACATACCCATTGTGTATTGCTGCTCTTGGATCTTTGCTTGTTTTTACTTTTATCATGAGCAAAAAGAAGGCAAAGAAAAAGATGGCAAGGGCAAAGTTGATCCGATACACAGCTTTATAACCAACCAGCACATCACAATCTGATTTTGTATCCACCATTTTGATTTGGAATTCTCCATCACAGAATCCAGGAATCTGGAGGGGAGGGAATAATTTTATTAGACGGAAATAAAATTCAGAGATCTTATTGCACTGTAAGAGCTTAGATTTATAATACCAACCACTTTAGGAACCATTAGGTATGAATTTTCTCTCTGACTTCCAACTAATAATCTCATTACCAAATAGTATAAATAATTTAGTCAAGAACTAAAAATGGAATGAGTGTGGTGGGCATACTTGTAATCTTGGCATTTGGGAAACTGAGGCAGGATGATTTTGAGTTCTAGCCAGGGCTACATAGTAAGTTTAAAACCAGCTTTGACAACTTAGCAAGATATTGTCTAAATAAATAAGGGGATAGGAGTGTAACTCAGTGGTAGAATACACACACATAGCATGGGTGATGCCCTAGGTTTAAACCTCAGTAGCAGCAGAAGAAAGTGCTTTCCTAAGCATTTATGCTAGTGAGGTTATCTCAATTTTCTTATTAGATTTTCTAGCTATAACAAACTTCTTCCAAAAGCAAAGGGCTAGCCTAGCTGAAAGCTTAAACCTACAAGCAAAGAAAATATCAGTCATTTTTCCAGTCCTGGGGCTTGAACTCAGAGCCTGGGCACTGTCCATAAGCTTCTTTTGTTCAAGGCTAGCACTCTACTTGTTAAGCCTTGCCAGAAAACCACACAGACATCCAGGCACCAAGAACAAAGAAAGATTTACTGCCAGCAAAGGGATTGGCAGGGCAAGGCAGCAAGGCCACTTGAGAAGCAGCCCCATCAGTGTCAGAGGTAATCTTTATAACCTGGAGGGGTTAGGAGGCAGGGACTTCATCATGGCAGACTAGGATTTATGGCAGCTGCCCAAACAGCAGATAAGGGGCTGCAGTTTCCCAGACTGAAGGTCACTTTAAGGGGTCCTGTTACCTTATATGGTAGTAACTGCCTCAGTGAAGTGCCATCTCAAGGTAAAGCGGGGAGAAGGCCGATTATTTACCGCCAGCACTAAATGGGCCTGATTCTCTATTTACTGCCTGCACCAAACAGGCCTATTGATGAACTCTTTGGGAAAGATGCCTGCAAGGTCCTAGGAAAGGAACATAAGCTATGAGAAAGGAGCCATTTGAACTAACACCACCACTTGAGCCATAGCGCCAGTGCTACTTCCAGTTTTCTGATAGTTAAATGGAGGTTAAGAGTTTCATGGACTTGAGGCTGGGAAGGTGGCTCAGTGGTAGAGTGCTTGCCTTGCATACATGAGGCCCTGGGTTCGATTCCTCAGCACCACATAAGCAGAAAAAGCCGGAAGTGGCGCTGTGGCTCAAGTGGTAGAGCGCTATTCCTTGAGCTGAAGAGCTGAGGGACAGCACCCAAGCCCAGAGTTCAGGCCCCACGACCGGACCCCCCCCCCCCAAAAAAAGAGTTTCATGGACTTTCCTGCCCAGGCTGGCTTTGAATGTGATCCTCAGATCTTAGCCTCCTCAAGAGTTAGGATTACAGGCATGAACCACTGGTGCCCAGCTCCCTGAATCTTTTTATTTTTTTTTATTTTTATTTTTATTTTTTGTCGGTCGTGGGGCTTGAACTCTGGGCCTGGGCGCTGTCCCTCAGCTCTTCAGCTCAAAGCGAGCGCTCTACCACTTGAGCTACAGCGCCACTTCCGGTTTTCTGGTGGTTTTTATTGGAGATAGGAGTCTCACGGTCTCTCCTGCCCGGGCTGGCTTTGAACCGCGATCCTCAGATCTCAGCCTCCTGAGTAGCTAGGATTACAGGCGTGAGCCACCAGCGCCCGGCTTCTTTTTTTTTTTTTTTTTTTTTGTCGGTCATGGGGCTTGAACTCTGGGCCTGGGCGTTGTCCCTCAGCTCTTCAGCTCAAGGCGAGCGCTCTACCACTTGATCTTTTTATTTTTTTATAATCTTTTATTGTGACTAAGTGATTACATAAGTTTCACAGTATTGTGAGATAGTGGTACTTAGTAAAATGACAAACAGTTTAACCTTCATGAGGCAAAGTGTCATTATCGTGGTCTATGAGCTTTGACAATACAACTATTTCTTCCACATCGGGTGATATGTACATTTCTTTCCTTTTGTTTAGTGTAATCTGTTCCCTCTTTCCCTCTAATTCCCTCCCTCCCATCGCTGCCCTTGAGTTGCTTAGTTCGTTTTCATCAATGTCCAGTGCAGCTGATGGGCCTCTCTGTTGTGTTTTCCCAGGTTTCCCTCTGATTCTGTGTCCTTCTCTGCCAAAGTCATTTTTAATATCTGTTTTCTGTGGGTTGTTACACTGGAACCTGAAGATGCACATTCTGACTACCTTTATTTCCGGAGAAGGGCTAATCCCTGGTATTATAAGTCTTAGCCACATACAAAAATAATTTAAGCCACTTGGGAGGTGGAAGAAAGAAAATCATGAGTCTGGACTACACAGAAGACTCTCTCTCAAAACAAACAAGCAAACAAAAAAGCCAGGCGCTGGTGGCTCACGCCTATAATCCTAGCTAATCAGGAGGCTGAGATCTGAGGATCACAATTCAAAGCCAGCCCAGGCAGGAAAGTCCGTGAGACCCCTATCTCCAATAAACCACTAGAAAAAAAAAACCGGAAGTGTGGCTGTGGCTCAAGTAGTAGAGCACTTGCTTGAGCTTAAAAGCACAGGGATAGTGCCCAAGCCCAAAGTTCAAACCCCACGATTGACAAAAAACAAACAAACAAACAAAAAAACACTAGGGCTGGGAAGGTGGCTCAGTGGTAGAGCGCTTGCCTTGCATGCTTGAGGCCCTGGGTTCCATTCCTCAGCACCACATAAGCAAAAAGAAAAAACCCGAAGTGGCGCTATGGCTCAAGTGGTAGAGCGCTAGCCTTGAGCTGAAGAGCTGAGAGACAGCGCCCAGGTCCAGAGTTCAGACCCACGACTGGACTCCCACCCCCCCCCCCCCCCAAAAAAAAAAAGACAACCCAGCCAGGCACTGTTCAGGCCTGTAAAAATCCTAGCTACTTAGGAGGCTGGGATCTGAGGACTACAGTTTGAAGCCAGCCCAGGCAGAAAGAAAAGTCTGTGAGACTTTTATCTCTAATAAACTACTCAGAAAAAAGCCAGAAGTGGTGCTATGGCTCAGGTGGTAGAGCGCTGGACTTGAGCAAAAGCTCAGGGACAGCACCCAGATCTTAAGTTCAAGACCCAGGACCAGCAAGAAAAGAAAGAAAGAAAGAAAGAAAGAAAGAAAGAAAGAAAGAAAGAAAGAAAGAAAGAAAGAAAGAAAGAAAGAAAGAAAGAAAGAAAGAAAGGGAAACCCTAGTAACAATAATGCTGCAATTATAATGATCTTGATTAATTGTAATGGTAAGAATAATTATAACCATAATATTCCAAAATAATAAGTAATAAAAACCAGTGTGCTGTTATTTCTACTCACTCTTTTCAGTTCAGTTTCTATCTTTTCTGTCTGCATGATACAACATACGAGAGTGCCCAGAAAGAGAATAGCAGCATAGATGATCCGAGTCACAGTGGAATTCTTACTGATGGGACAGCAACCGCAGAGCAAGCATGATGCACCACTACAGAGGCATGGAACCTGTCATAAGAACACCAGAGGTCATTTGAGATCTCCTTTATTGCAAAGACGATGCAGAGAAGATGAGACAAACCAAGGTTTGACAGTTTTAACTGCAATTATGTGGTTTCAAGGCAAGGGTTCCTTGCATATGGTAGTGTACTGTAATGCTAGCATTGAGGAGGCTGAGGCAGGAGGATCATGAGTTCAAGACCCCTGGGCTACATAGCTAGACTCTGTCTCAACTGACAAACAGAAAACCATAGGCTCTGGAGTCAATATTATTTCCGCCACTTGAAAATAGAAACAACCCAAAGGACCATGGATTGGAAAGATAAAAGATAATGGGACATGTCCATATCATACATTAGTCGGGCATGTAAAGGAATTTAGTACTGATATATGGCACAATGTGCATGAACTTCAAAAACACCACATTGAGTGAAAGAGGCCAAACACAAAAACATCACTATTGTTCCATTTACTTTAAATATCCAGAATGGTTAAATCCAAAAACACAAAGACGGGCTGGGAAGGTGGCTCAGTGGTAAAGCACTTGCCTTGCATGCTTGAGGCCCTGAGTTCAATTCCTCAGCACTCCTAAGCAAAAAAAAAAGCCGGAAGTGGTGCTGTGGCTCAAGTGGTAGAGCGCTAGCCTTGAGCTGAAGAGCTGAGGGGCAGTGCCCAGGCTCAGAGTTCAGGCCCACGACCGGACCCAAAATTAAAAATACAAAACAAAAACACAAAGACTACTAGGGGCTGGGGGGGGGGGGGAGAGGGAAATGCTGAGTGACTGCTCAGTAGTGATTAAAAAATATAAAATGAAAATATAATAGGGGCTTGAAATACATCGTGAGTAGGATCACAAAAAGAACTTTGGGCATTTGTTTTTTGTTTGTTTGTTTGTTTTGGGTCTGGTCATGGGGCCTGAACTCTGGGCCTGGGTGCTGTCGCTCAGCTCTTCAGCTCAAGGCTAGCGCTCTACCACTTGAGCCACAGCACCACTTCCGGTTTTTTTCTTTTTGCTTATGTGATGCTGAGGAATTGAACCCAGGGCCTCTGGCATGCAAGGCATGCGCTCTACCACTGAGCCACCTTCCCAGCCCCGGGCATTTGTTTTTTGAAGGAATGACTCCCATCCTGTTTTCCCAGGTGCAGAGAGATACCAGGCAAGCCACCAAAGTGCAGACTGCCTAACCAAGCAGGGCAATCAGACCTGAGCCAGGCTGTAAACATTTCATTGTGGGACTAGCCTATAAGGCTAAGGCCAAGCTGTGAGGCCAGGAAAGGGTTAAGAGGTTGGAAGACTAAAACTGTATCCTGTGAAGGTCAAACTGTCTAGGCAAGACAGATGTAGAGCTGTTTGAACATTAAAAAAGCTTGGGACCTTGGGTAAGGGAATACTTACCCTATTCTCTGACCAAATGTGCAGTCACCCCCCCCCCCCATACTAAACTCATATAACCCTTCTCCTTGCTCAGACCCTATAAAAACCTTCATCCAACCCTGCACTGCTGACAGTCTCCAAGCTGATGTGAAGGCTGTGTCCCTGGCTGCTATATCTCATCAACAGTCCTCGCCTGTGGAAGTTCAGCCAGTTTCCTTCCTTTTTCCTCCATTTGTCTAACAGGTTTACAATACAAAAAGTCATGGGGCGATGCAGACAGAGACCTACAAAGCCCAGGACCAAGCAACGTTGACAACTATCAGCATGCTGGGCACCAAGGGCTCATGCCTGTAATTCTAGCTACTCAGGATGGCAGTTCAAAGGCAGCACAGGCAGGAAGATCTGTGAGACTCTACTCTCCAAGTAACTACCAAAAAGCTGGAAATGGCACTGGGGTAGAGCATTAGCCTTGGTATAAAAGCTCAGGGACAGCACCCAGGCCCTGAGTTCAAGCCCTAAGACAAGTATACACACACATAAAAGAAACAAATCCTAAAACCAGCACACACACACACACACAAAAAGAAAGTGGTAGAATCCTTAGTTTATTACATCAATTAGGCAACTAATAATTAGATAATTCCAAGGAAACTTACAACTCTGAAACATGTTTATGAGAGAATTCAGCCTATTCTTCCCCAGATCCTAAAATTTCCTTTTAAAAATGCTTACTGTTTATTGACTGCATTCATTTATTTACCTTATCCTCACAAAGCTCCTGCAGGTAAGAATGTTAAGGTATTTGCTTTCAGATAAATGTTGATGAATGTTAGGTTTGCTTAGCCAAGGTATATCCATCTTGAGGTCCCAGGAATTTTGCTTAAGGTCACCCTGAAATAGAAAACTTCCCCTTTTCCTCTCACTCCCCCCCACACCCCTCGAATTAACGTAGCTTAACACCCACCGGGACCACAAGTAATATCTTGCATCCTAGTTGACCACAGGTGACATTCCCAAGGGACCTCAGACTATATACATATCCTTAGTTACCGTCCCCTTCCCCCCCCCCCCCCCCCAGCAACTGAACTCCCTTCTTCCTGCCCGGCACCCATGGACGGTTAACCCCCTTCCTGCTTGCCCCGTAATCAGTTGTGGGGCTCCAGTTCTTTGCTGGAGACTACCCCTCCGCAGGCTTTTCTCCCCCCAACAAACCTGCGCTGGCAGGCAGCTTGCCTACTTTCTGAACCTCTTTGTATTCTAACAACGAGGTCCTAAAATGTTCAGACTCTAAGTTCCGACTCTGCATAATAAGCGGCCTTAGCATCAGAGCAGCAGCGGGCCTATAGTAAACATGCAGATTCTGCCACGTACTCGGTGGCTTTGGCAAGTCGCGAGCCAGAAATATGATTTTCAAGACACCCCAAATTAAATGACGCCACCATAAAGCAGGGCTTCAAAAGGAACCCGAGAGCCCCCCTGCCCGAGGCGCGCTCCATTGCTCACACGTCCTCCCGCCCAAACTGAGCCTAAAGTCCGGAAGGCGGGGGCGGGGCGATCGGAATTGTAAACAATGGCGCTGGGCCTCCCACATTCCTCCCCGGGAGTCGGCCGGCCACAGCCCCGCCGCAGGCTCCACAGCGGGGACGTCGCAGGCTAGACCACACACACCCCCGGAAGGCCACGCACCTCGGGCCCACTCTCGCTTCCCTGGGGGCCTCAGAGGCCTAGGCGGCTCCAGAGACCCCCCGCACCCCGGGCCCATTCTCGGTCCCCACTGCCCGGGCCTCAGAGGCACAGCTCCCCATCACCGTTCACCCCCCAAATCGTAGATCCTACGAGGACACAAGACTTCCAAACTCACCCAGCTGGCGAGAGAGAAGATGCCCAGCACGGCCCCCATGGTGCTGGTGGTGATGGAAGCGGCCGATCCTCAGGCTCGGACGGGGTGGTGAATACCCGCTGAGGCGTCGCCTCAGAAACCCCACGGTTTCTCAAGCCGGAAATAAGGCCTTCGCACGACGCGTCATTCCCGTCACTGCGTGGCCCCGCCCACCACCCTCCGACGCACAGCCCACCCCCAGAGGGCACCAGTCATTGGTTAGGTGGGAAGGCGGGGCTAAATATGGGGCGGGGTTAAACCGAAGGAAAGGCGGAGCGAAATGTAACTGGAGTTTTAACAGCTGACAAGGTGTCATTTCTTCCCCAGTATTAGTTTGAAAGTCTCTGAAAACACATTAAAGCAGCACAACGGGGTGAATTGCACGGTGATTCTCAGTGTCTGGCCTGACAACTGGAGTTATCTGCAGACGATAACAGTTTAATCTTGGCTGTAGAGACTTGTTTATGGAGAGATGGAAGAGCCAAAATTCCTGTGAAGCCCTTTACTTTTAACTTTTGTGTGTGTGTGTGTGTGTGTGTGTGTGTCAGCCCTGGGGCTTGAACTCAGGGCCTGGATGCTGTCCCTGGGCTCTTTTGCTGAAGGCTAGTGCTTTACCACTTTGAGCCACAGCTCTACTTCCGGGTTTCAGGTGGTTAATTGAAGACTAGAATCTCATGGGGGACTCTCTTCCACGCGTTGGCTTTGAACCTTTATCCTCAGATCGTAGATCCTCCTGCATAGCTAGGATTACAGGTGTGAGCCATGCTTGCCTGGTTTTAACTCTTGAAAGATGACCTAACTTTCATGTAACTAGAGGCTAAACGTTTTGCTGAAGGTTATCACAAAGCACATCAGACCTCAACCATAAATAAAGCTAGGGATGTTGTAACATCTGAAACATATAGATTTCCTCACTTTGCCAGCCTATCGGATCTCCCACGCATGTAAAAGGTGAAGAATTGATGACTTACTGTTTTCTGAATTATAAAACTCTGTAGTTGATGTATGTTAATCTTTTTTAAAAAGTTAAAAAAAAAATAAAGTTCATGTAATCTTTTCCACAGTGGAATATGTCATTCAGGATAACTTCAATCTAAACTCTCAGTCCCTGGACACTCATGTTTGGATCAGAATAAATGTGTCTCTTATTTTCTTGAAAGCAGTCATTATTTTATGTCACCAATCTTCATAGAGTTTTCGATCCAGTTAAGAGATTTGACAGTGGGCTGGGAAGGTGGCTCAGTGGTAGAGTACTTGCCTTGCATGCATGAGGCCCTGGGTTTGATTCCTCAGCACCACATAGGCAGAAAAAGCGGGAAGTGACGCTGTGGCTCAAGTGGTAGAGTGCTAGTAACTGGTAAGTATATCAAGTCATAGTATAATGAGTACTAAGAATTGGCATAGGGGATTACTTTTTCAATAAAAGTATTGATGAGTGTCAGAGAGGGTACTTGCTAAACACATGGAAGGCTCTGGATTCAATCTCCATCATTGGGGGGGAAAAAAAGTACCTACTGCCTCCAATGTAAGGGGAGGGGGACCTGGTTTGAGGGGTTTTTTTGATGCTGTTCCTGGAGCCACTTTGTGTTCAAGGCTAGGGACGAACCACAGTGCCACTTCCAGCCTTTTCTAAGTAGTTTATTGGAGAAAAGAGTGTCAGACTTTTCTGCCCAGGCTATCTTTGAACCATGATCCTCAGATCCCAGCTTCCTGAGTAGCTAGGATTACAGGTGTGAGCCGCTGGTGCCCAAATTGATTGGTTTCATTTTCAAACCTCAGACACTATATCCCATGAAATAGAATATTCTGTACCTGATCTTAACCAAAAAGGCAATCAGAATAATCTGACGGAAAGGAAGTTGATTTCATAGACAGTTAAAAAAACAGAAACAAACAAAAAATGTATTTAGTGCTTCAAGTGTGCTGGGATTACAGACATGCTCCACCATGCCTGACTCACATCTTTAGTTGGGGATCAAAGGTATAACTAAATGGTAGAGCACTTGTCTAACATATGCAAAGTTCTGGGTTAGACTCCTAGTAATACAGGAGGAAAAATGTTATAACCAAAACTATAACCAGGGTCAAGAAATAGGGTTTAAAAAAAAAAAAAAGGTTGTTCAGCTGGGCACCAATGGCTCACGCCTGTAATCCTAGCTAGTTGGGAGGCTGAGATCTGAGGACCTTAGTTCAAAGCCAGCCCTGGCAGGAAAGTCCATGAGACTCATCTCCAATTAACCACTCCAAAACTGGAAGTGGTGCTGTGGCTCAAGTGGTAGAGTACTAGCTCTAAGCTGAAGAGATCAGGGACAGTGCTTAGGCCCAGAGTTCAAGCCCATGACAAAAAAAAAAGTCTTTTCAAAATCATTTTTGGGGACATGATAATGAGACGGGATATAATGAGGAAAATGAGGCTTGGTGGGGGCGACACTCAGAAACAGGATATTTCGAAACACAGAAGCACTATGTTTGCTTCAAAGACAAGATACTTTCCTTCCCCAGGAATGCATTCCTCACCCTAAGAATTAACAATTGTCTGGCAGGATGTATGCCTTCCTGAGAAAAATGCTTCCCCCAAATGTAAGCAGCCTCCTACCCAAAATGCAGGCGTGACACCTTCCTTATCTCAAGGACCTTAAGGACCTGTTTTATGACAGGATGCTTAAATCCCCTTAAAGAATGTCCCAAACGTCCAGAAACTCAGAAAATCAAGTGTAATACCAGGAATGATTAGAGCAAAGATAACACTCCTATCTTTGTATAATTTTGAAGTCAGACCCTTTGCCTTTACCATATAAATACCCCTAACAGCCAAATTGCTGTGTCTGTCTTTCCTGTAGAACATCCACATTCTGTTAGCATATGTCTGTTTTTCTGTTTGTCTGTCTGCTTGCCTGCTTGCTTTTTACTTGCTCAGTAAAGCTCCACCTAGTTTTCTTACCATTATGACTTGTCCAGAAATTCTTATTTTGCAATTGAAGTCAAGGGCCCTAAGTGAAAAGTTGCTTTTAGAGAGAAACTTCACCAATCCTCACTTGCATCTGGTGACAAACTGTATTACTAGGCTACACAGGATTCATTGCTAGTTTCGGGAATATTAGGCCAGAGGTTCACCTCTAGGTAGTCCCAACACATCAGGTCTGGCCACTCATTCTGGAAATCAAATGGGAATAGTAGTGGTGAAAGGCAAGCAGGGAATTTAATTTCCAGAAGGATTACGCTGTGAATGCAAAGGGAGACCCAGATTCTCAGTCCAGTCTTTGAGAACTAAAGTGAGCTCTAGGTTTAAATAGCAGAAGAATGGGGGCAGGTGGTGAGATATTTACATAATTAAACAAACCCTCTAGGGCAAACTGTGGTCTCTCTTGGTTTTGTCAGGGAAATTACCTTTGCTTTCCATTTCTGGGATATCTCAGTGTTTATCTGTCAGAATCCCTGAGGGGACAATTCAGTTCTCAAGTGCTGTCTGCTCTTGTTTAGGACTAGGGAGGAAGTTTCCTCTTTTTTTTTTTTTTTTTTGTCGGTCGTGGGGCTTGAACTCTGGGCCTGGGCGCTGTCCCTCAGCTCTTCAGCTCTACCACTTGAGTTACAGCGCCACTTCCGGTTTTCTGGTGGTTTATTGGAGATAGGAGTCTCACGGTCTCTCCTGCCCAGGCTAGCTTTGAACCACGATCCTCAGATCTCAGCCTCCTGAGTGGCTAGGATTACAGGCGTGAGCCACCAGCGCCCTGCAGAAAGTTTCCTCTTGAGGGGGTTCTGTCAGTGAATCTAACTGTAGATTTAAGATAATGACTGGGCAGGTGTTGCTCTAGTGGTCTGAGGATGTTGTAAAAATCAAAGTATCTTAGATATTCTTACCTTGGTGACTTCAGACTGGAGGAAGAGATAGATAAATTTAGGCCTAATCAGCCTACCGGCAGTTTCTAGATAGAAACTTCCTAAATGTTTAACATTCTCTTGGTAGAGTACCTTTATCCAAAGGAGACAAAAGGCAAGTGAAGGCACAGACTGTCAAGCTTTTTTCCTGCTCTGTGTTTGTTATGTACAGTCCCAACTACAGACTCAAAGGTGCTTTTAGCACAAGTAATTTGTAATTCCCTGTTGTACTAGGTATATCTGTAGGCTAGCCCTATGTACCCTAGGTATCTCTAGATGTATAGTTCCTTGGACATTTGTTAAATTTGCTCAGCTGCATGGCTTGGTTGAAAGGTTATTCCATCCCTATGTCATTTTTGCCTGGTGAATTGAAGAATTCATTTTCCCAGGCAACAGCTTAATATATGTGTAGGCCATGGTCTCCTGAATCCATTTTGAAATGCTTTCTGGTGTATATGTCCGGTGCTAGGGATGCAATGTATGGCCTCTAGTATGCAAGGCAAGCATTCTACCATTTGTGTGTTTTTGTTGTTGGGGGTGGGGGTGGGACGGGGAGTGACACTCGAACTCAAGGCCTGGGCACAGTCATTCCCTCCATCAATTTTCTAGTCTATACTTTCAGTCTAGAGTTTAGTAGTTAATGGTGGCGTCCTTGCCTAGTATACCGGAGGCCCTCAGTTTGCTCTCCAGGATCACCAAAACAAAACAACTTACAGTGATTAAAAAAAAGGGGGGGCGGGGAAGGGAGGAATACAATCTAACAAGCTGAGGCCCTTCTCAGGTGACAGAGATGTAAACTGAGGTACAAGCGGCATCGAAGGCACAAGTGCCCGCCCTCGGCTTCGCAGTTCCCCCTTTTCCACCTTCCAACGTGCCAAGGTCTCGGGCTGCCAACCCCAGCCCCAGTAGCTCGCGGTTTAGAATCCCGATTCCCTCTGTTGACCCCCTCCTCCACCTGGGCTCGGCAGGGGCGGAAAAGAACGCGGGATCCTTCTAGTCCCTTCCGAGCCGCCGTAGCGCGAGCGCGGCGGGAGCTCGGCCGCCCCGGTCGCCTAGGCAACGGCTCCGCTGCGGGCTGCGGGCGCCGGGCGGCCCCCGGGAGGCGCTGCGCGCCGGCAGCCCGGGCACCGCGAGGCGGAGAGGCGGCAGGTGAGCGAGGGCGAGCCGGGCCGTCGCGGCCCACACGCGCCCAGGCCAGGCGTCGAATGTTCCGGGCGAGGGCCCGGGCCGCGGGGGACCCCGGGGAGAGGACGGGGGGATCGGACCTTTGTCCCCTCCGCCACCGGCCGTGGCGCCTCTTGTGCCCTTTGACCCCACCCCGCGGCTGTGTGGGGTGCGTTGTTGGCAGTTGGATGTCTGTCTGTCTATCTATCTATCATCTATCTATCTATAGTGTATGATTTGGCCTCACTCGAAAGTTTCTTTTTTGGATTAAAAAATCAAAGCCCCTTCTTGCATAAGGGTCGACGAGGAAACTGAAAACTACAGATAATGTACGCGTTGGGCGACTCTGGGGGCGCCCGGGAGATGTGGTTTGGGCGGGTGACCTGTCTTATAAGGTTGTTGCAAAAATAAGTTTATATTTAAAAGCCTTTCAGTCAGTCCTCAGTGCTTGGGAGCTATTTTTTTTTTTTAAATCGTTACTACTACTACTACAAGGAGCATCACTGAGCATTTACTGTGAGCCAGGGCCCCGGCTGATCGCCAAGGGGTAAAAAAGTGAATGAGACATCTTGTCCTCAGGGGACTCTACGGTGTAAGAGACAGATCAATAATCAAGAACTGGTTATGATTTGAGCTGTGGTTGTGGACATCCAGAAGACACGCCGAGGAAGATAAACCCAGAGGGAGATAACCTCAGATGTTTTTCTACTTGAGATGGTTAAAGAGAGATGGAGACAAGAAGGCTGTCTTTTGCCAAAACAGGAGGCTGGCGAAGTGCTCAGGATTCAGGCAGAGAGAGGGATGTGCAAAGCCTTGGGGAGACAGTGGAGGCTTGTTGAGAATCTACAAGGATTTCAGGCAGACTGTAGGAGACAAGATACTGAGCTGCAGCGGTGATCTGGCTACTTGATGTCGGAGAATAGCCACTGCCCCTCTTGAAGGATTTCTTTGTAAGATTTTCGGAATTTGGGTTTTATTTAAGTGGCAGAGGAAGCCTTTAAAGGGTTTTAATCAGGAGGTGCATGTGTGCTTGATCAGAAAGAAAATGATAAAAATGAGGATTTTTGTTATTTTCTCTTGATCTCATCACTCTTCCCATTTATTTTTTACTTTGCAACCTTCCATTTATGCTGATTCAAGAAGTAGCAATTGAATAATGTCTTATTTCATTGTTATAACAAAATATTCTGAGACAGCGTAACTTTATAAAGAAAGTTTATTTTGCTCATATCTGGAAGTTCTTGGGCCCACTTCTGAGGATGGCCTTCTTATTAGCAGATTCCCATGGTGGTTCTGTATCACATGATAAGAGACAGGAAACATCTCTTCCACTTTCTCTTCCTCTTCTGTTTTTTGGGGACTGAACCCCCATGGCCTTACACATAAAGACTTCTGGCTCCAAGCTGCATCCCTAGGCTTTTTCCTCTTAACTAGCCATGGGAACTGCACCCTGACTCCCTTATCTAATGCTAAACACCCCTAACGGCCCCATCTCTAGAAACTATATTCAGATTCACTTTCTACCTTTTCTTTTTGTTGTTTTTGGGGTTTGAGCTCAAGGCCTTATGCTTGCTTGGCAGGCACTCTACTGCTGAACCACATTTTACCTCACAATAGAGATTAAATTTCAACACTACTGAAGGACACCTGCAAACCATAGTAAGTACCTATGGTATGGCAGGTACTGTGTAGCTACTCATGGAACCAGTCACTACCCTCATGGAGATCACAGACTAGTTAGGAAAATGTGCATCAAACAAGTGGTTGGGTGATGAGAACCGTGGAAGAAAGCCTGTGGTGAGGTGAATACAGCCTTGTTTGGAGGGTCAGATATAAAGTAAGTATTCTTAAGGGAGTTAGCTGTGTGGGGTGGGGAGAATGGTCAGGGAAGAGTTCCATGTTCATGGAGATGAAAGCAGTCAGCTACAACTGGAACTTAAAGGTCAATACTGAGCCAGAGGAGCTAGGCACTTCTGCAGTCCTGGCCCTGGAGAGTTTGAGAGAGGAAGACTGTGAGTTGGAGACCATCCTATGCTACATATGAAGATCTTGTCTCAACAAACACAACCATAAAGACATTCAATTAGAGAGATTTTGTTGTTGAAGTCCCAGATTATGCAGGGTGACTGTATTTCATAATTCTTAGTAGAACAATTTATTTAATCTCACCAAGAAGTGGCCTAAGGAGGAACAAAACCAGAAGAATATAGTAATGAAGGCCAAAGGAGAGAGAGGTCTGCTTTGCTACGTGCTGCTGGAGATGTTTTTAAGTAAGATAAGTTAAAATATGTCTTCTGAATACTAAGTTTCAGAGGTCACTAGGGACCCCACTGAGCAGATCTGGTGAAATGGTGGGGGTGGAATCTATAATATCTGTAGCTTCCAAAGGTTCAATGTAATATATCAGTAGGATGAAGTAAGTGGGATGTGAGAAAGACAGAGTGTAGGCAGCTCAAAGAAGGTTGGCTGGAAGGGGAGGGGAGAGCGCTGGGGAGCGATTGAGGAATAAGGTGAAGTGTGTATGTGTGTGTGTATGTGTGTGTGTGTGTGTGTGTGTGTTTAAAGCCTCGGAGACTGCTGTAATGCAGTTGGCACAGAGTGGGTAGGAGGGAAAGGCTGAGAAGATATGAGAGCTGAACAGGAAATAGATAGCATAGCTTTTCTGAGAAGGTGGAGTAGATAACTAAGAGAGTCTGATGGAGCCCACACTTTGGATGAGTAGGAGAGGCCATGGCTTACAGAAGCACACCAATGAAATGCAGAAGTCACAAAGTAAACCATGGTGTGTGGGGAAAAAGCCATACTTTCATTATCAGTAGAGAGCAGTTTTTGAACTAGTACCGTGTTAAGCCCTTTTCTTGAACTAATTTCAATCCTATAATCTTTACTTAAAGAGATAGGTCCTTGTGAGATAGGTCCTATTATGATCCTCCATTTGTATAAATGTGTGTGTGTGTTGTGTGTGTGTGTGTGTGTTTGACAGTACAAGTGTTTGGATTCAGGAATTCATGATTGCTAGGCAAGTATCTACTACTTGAGCCATGCCTCCAGTCCCCATATCCCATTTAAGGACAAAGAAACTAAGGTAAAAATGGTACCCAAAGGCACATTATATTGGAATGAATCCTGTATTTTGGCCTGCCTGAGTCTAGACCATTTTCTCTAATCACTACGACAGATATAATTATCTATCATTGATATGATTATCTGCTGGGAAGATTCTAAAGAATTAAGTTAAAATACTTAGATGTGATAAGGTTAAGAGCAAAAGCAGTTACAAAATAGAGAAGAAGCTATGGCTTTTTCTTCTCTTCCTCTTCCTCCTTTAAACCTCCTTTTTTCCTCCCCTTCCTGTATCTCCTTTTCTTGGTGCTAGGGATTGAACCCAGGGAGGCCCTCAAGCACACTCAGCATGTGAACCACTAAGCGGTACTCCCACCCCAAACAGTCCCTTTATGCCCGTAATAATAGTTGGAAAAGATAATTGTAGGTGAGATATCAATTAGCAACATGAAAGGCATATACTTAGAAATAAAGCTAAACATGCCTAGTCAGTCTAGCCACATAGGCAAAGGGTAGGTTGGAGTTGGAAGTAGAAACACAGGATGGGAGTTAAGATGATAAAGTGGTACTTTTCCCACGTGGAAAATGGAATACTGTCTGGGCGCCAGTGGCTCACACCTGTAATCTGAGCTACTCAGGAGGCCGAGATCTAAGGATCACGGTTCAAAGCCAGCCGGGGCAGGAAAGCCTGTGAGACAAGTCTTATCTCCAATAAACCACTAGAAAACCAGAATTGGTGCTGTGGCTCAAGTGGTAAAGTGCTCCCCTTGAGCTGAAGAGCTGAGGGACAGCGCCCAGGCCCAGAGTTCAAGCCCCACAACTGACAAAAAAGCCAAGAGAATGGAATACTGACGCTAGGAACAGAGATTGTAGAATGAGGCATCATGAGAAAGTATGCAGAGATGTCAACTGTGATGTTTTTCTAATAATGAACAGCTGAAAACAGACTGGCTAAATTATGATGCAGTCATGTGATCAAGACTTCAGCCACTGAGGAAAGCTTAGGTGGGAGGTACACATAGCAGAGATGTTGCCTCATATGGTTTAGGTGTAAATGGCAGATTACAGTACAGTATGTTCCTAGGGTTGGTTTTTGGGTTTTTTTTTTTTTTTGAGTGTATACATATCGATAGGAAAAAATTTCTTGGACTATTAGTTCTTTCAACGTAAATGTTTAATTGTGGTAAAGCACACAAATTTATCAGCACAAACATTTTTAAATAGCAATTTTTGTTTTCTGGGTTTTTTTGGGGGGGGTCCGGTTGTCGGGCCTGAACTCTGGGCCTGGGCGCTGTCCCTCAGCTCTTCAGCTCAAGGCTAGCGCTCTACCACTTGAGCCACAGCGCCACTTCCGGCTTTTTTCTTTTTGCTTATGTGGTGCTGAGGAATTGAACCCAGGGCCTCATGCAAGGCAAGGGTTCTACCACTGAGCCACCTTCCCAGCCCTTAAATAGCAATTTTTAAGTGTATAGTAGTGTAAGTACGCAGTAGCAATAAGTGAACCATGAAATAGTGAGGGACAACTATTTAATGCTTTCTACTTTGTAGATTTTCACCTATCCAGGGAGTCTCTGGAAGGTAACCCCCCAACAGGTGAGGGATCACTGTATTCGCAGACTGGTACAACTAGTCTCCAGAATTGGTCATTTTACAAACTCAGATTCTACACTCATTGAACCACTCCCAATTTTCTCATTTTCCCTCTACAAGTTGCAGGCAACCACCATTCTGTTTTCTTTGTATGGGTTTCAGCACTCTGGGATCTCATATAAGTGGAGTCATGCAAGTATTTGTCTTTTGTCATTGCCTTATTTCACTTACCATCATGCCTCAAGATTCATCCTTTTTGTTGTTGTTGTAGCATGTGTTAGGAGTTCCTTCTTTTATAAAGCTGAATAATACTTCATTGTATGTTTATAGCACATTTTGTTTCTGCATTTATTTATTGCTGCATACTTGTGTTGCTTTCATATTTTGATACTTGTCAATAATACTGCTATGATACATGAAAACTGGAAAGGTAAGCTCTTCATGTTGTGTTGTGAGATCATGAATAAATGTCTGTTCCTTTCCTCCCTTATATTTTTTGAGCATAGATTTCTTTTTTTTTTTTTTTATGATCCAGAATTGTCTCATAATCAGCCCACAGGGTGGATACTGTTTAGGGAGTGAGGGAGTGAAAGTGCAGAAGGGCAGTGGCAGCCTGAATGCAATGGGAGGACGTTGAGGAGGACACTTAAGGCTAAGAGAGGAATGTGGAAGGTGATGCCTCCTGGCCACTGGTGGGAAGGAGAACAGGTTCTGGCAATGCTAGACTAGGAAGAAGGGAGGATATAAAACTGGAGAGCCACCTGAACCTTTTTTTTTTGGCGGGGGGGGGGGTGGTCATGGAGCCTGAACTCTGGGCGTGGGCGCTGTCCCTCAGCTCTTCAGCTCAAGGCTAGCACTCTACCACTTGAGCCACAGCGCCACTTCCGGCTTTTTTCTTTTTGCTTATGTGGTGCTGAGGAATTGAACCCAAGGCCTCAGGCATGCAAGGCAAGCATTCTACCACTGATCCACCTTCCCAGCCCCCCACCCTGAACCTTTGTGCAGTAGTTTGGATTTTTTCCAGATGGCAGGGAGAAGCCATTGAAAGGAAGGGAAATGAGGCTGACCTTGTAGCTCAGTGGTAGAACAGTTACTTTGTAGGTTCAGTTCCCAGGACTGCAAAATAATAAAAGTGAAGTCAAATAAAGGAAGGAAAATGATGTGATCGGATTTCCCTAAGAGTACCTGAAGTTGAGCACTGGTGACTCATGCCTGTAATCTTAAGATATTCAGGAGGCTGAGATCTAGAGGATCATAGTTCAGAGCCAGCCCAGGCAGTAAATTCTGCAAGACTTCTCATCCAAAATAACTAGCAAAAAGCAAGGCTGAAGGTATGGCTCAAGTGGTTGGTAGAACACCAGCTGAGCAGGTAAGCAAGCTGAGCCCTAATTTCAAACCTGGTACCAGGTTCTTCTCCTTAAAAAAAAAAAAAATACCCAGAGGGAAATTTAAACTTGATTCCTACTCCTGCATAAAAATAAAGTTAAAGTGGATCAAAGACCTTAGTGTAAAATCTGAAAGTCAGAAACTACTAGAGGAAAATGTAGGAAAAATATTCCAAAGTATTAGCAGGCTTCGATTTGAGGCAATAACTACAAGATTTTAGAGAGGAAATGGTAGGGTGACTTTAGAAATGATAGAATTTGGGAGAGAGATCACAGAATAGGCTGATGATTGTTACCTTGTGAATAAAAGACTACATAAAGTGTGTGCTCAGAAAAACTATTTTGTTTTTAGTTGATTTTTTTTGTTTAACCAAAATAGTAAAGTAACAGAAACCTAAGTGAAATGGTATTTCTAGGAAGACTAGTAACATATTTAGCTTTTCAGTGGCCTTAGCTGCATTGTTTCTGCTAGCTAGTCCTTGAAAAGTGCTGGAACTTAGAGAAATTCATAGTTGTATAATGGGAAAAGCCAGAACTTGCGGTTCAGGCAGTTAGAATAACATTGGGCAAGGTCCATAATTATCCTTATCTATAAAATATCTCAGAAGGGTCAGATAGTAGCCACTATAGACCTGGTGTTGTGCATACCAGCAGTCCTAGGACTGAGGAAGCTGAAGTGGAAGATACTTGAGCCTAGGAGCTTGAGCTCAGCCTGGACAACAGGCTATGAAGCTGAAAGAGAGAGAGAGAGACAGAGACAGACAGACAGAGACAGAGAGAGATAGAGACAGAGGGGGGGACAGAGAATAGAGGGGGGAGGGAAGGTGACAAACAGTGAAACTTGGCACTAGAGAGACACTTTGAAACTTGGCACTAGAAAAGGCTTAATAAAGGCTGGGAAGGTGGCTCAGTGGTAGAGCGCTTGCCTTGCATGCATGAGGCCCTGGGTTCAATTCCTCAGCATCACATAAACAGAAAAGGCTGGAAGTGGTGCTGTGGCTCAAGTGGTAGTGCCTTGAGCTGATGAGCTGAGAGACATCACGTAGGTCCAGAGTTCAAGCTCCATGACTGCAAAAAAGAAAAGAAAAGCATTCCTTTTTCCTAGTCCTATTACATACTTCTATTTTTTTTAAAGCTAGTGACATGACCCTGATCTTCAACATCAACTAAACATAATCATATGGCTTTCTGTTAGGGGTACAGGTTTCACCATTAGTTTCTTTATGGTCTCTACAAATTATATGTTGAGTGTGGGACATTATAAATGTGGCCGTATTTCTAAACCAAAGAATGGGAACTTGTGCTGTGCTGATTTTCATGTATTTAGAGGGTCAAGAGGACAGAATAGCGTGAAAGGTAGTACAATCTCAGGGAAGTCATGGACATGCTCTTATTTATGCATCAGCAGAATACAAGGTTGAGGGTTAGATACAAAGCACTTGAGTCCCTTTGGACATGAATTCACATGTTGGCCTAGGCTCTATTTGCTTACACAAGCTACTTAACCTTTTTAAGATTCAGGTTTTCCTCATTTGTTAAATAGATGAAGTAAGCAGTGTTCTTGTTTCTTGTGAGGATTGCGTGAAATAAAGGCCTCACACAGTCTTGACATTAAAATGTCAGCTGTGTCTATTATGAGGCCTTTAAAATAAGCACAATATGCCCGGCACTGGTGGCTCATTCCTATAATCCTAGTTACGCATGAGGCTGAAATCTGAGAATGGAAGTTAGCCTGGGCAGGAAAGATCATGAGATTCTAATCTCCAATCAACCACCAAAAACTAGGAAGTGGAGCTGGGTTCAAGTTGTAGAGCACTAGCCTTGGGCAAAAAAGCTCTGGGCCAGTGCTGAGCACCTGAGTTTAAGTGGCAGGAATGGCACACACACACACAAAACCAGTGATTCAGCAACTTTTTCTTTTTAACAAAAGCCTGCATATAAAGATCTTACAAAATAACTCAGTATTTAGGAACTTACTGTCTAATCATTTGTTTGTGGAACAAGCACAGCAGTATTGTCAGGACCCTGTGCCTAGCCTTGCATGCCCACTAGAAAATCTGACTTCCTTGCCTTCTCGAAGTACATGAATAACTCCTAACACCTATTGTGTCTAAGATGGTCTCTCTAATGTGGACGTTTGGGGCTCATAAAAGGGTAAGTATCTTACCGGTAGGGCAGACTTCAGGGTTAACATAAACACTTGTCGCAGGCTTCTCGCCCTAAGATTTTTTTTTTGGTTGTGCCCTCCCAGAGTACTAGTCTGATTCTCAGACTATTGTCCAAATTCTACTTGCAGCAGTCTTGGCTTCAGAGGTATGTGTACCTGCCATGGGCAGCAGGCAGGATCTAATGAATAGAAAGATTACTCCTTTCTCTGTCCTCCTACAAGTGAGAATGTATTTCAGAAGCCCCCAGAAAACTCGTAGGAGAAGCTCATTGGCTTGAATTGGGTCATGTATCCATTCCTCAACCCATTCCTGTCACTAGGGGAATGCCAACTCCTGATTGGATTAGGTCTGGTTCTTAAGTTCTTTCCAAGAGAGATGAAGTTATTTTTAGACCAATCAGAAATAGAACTGTGTTTCTGTTAGAAAGGATGTTTTTCTTTGTGTAGGGAGAATGGACACTGAGTTGACTGGTCAGTTGGGAATTGTTTTGACAGCTGATAACATTTTAAGTGAGGGCATATTTGTCTGAACAAATGTTAAGTCCAAAGTAGATAGTGTTGCTGACATAGCAGTTCCATCCTTGTCACAAAACTTGAACTGGTATGGTCACTTTGTGGTCACAAGTAGACTTTAGCTTCCTAGCCAGATGGTCTTTGAGTAGGAAAGGAGAGAGCAAAGGATACCTGTTAAAGTACCGTTAAGTGCCAACCACTGCCTCAGTTTCTGTGTCAACAACACAGGGAATAACACAGGGAATCTCTTCCTATTAAAGAACAGGAAAATGGATCTAGGCCTGACAGTGTATATATCCACCATTGTAAGGCTGTCAACAATGCCCATTCTACCTCTTTTTGTTGTTGTTGTTGTCGGTCATGGGGCTGGAACTCTGGGCCTGGGTGCTGTCCTAGAGCTCTTCAGCTTAAGGCGAGCACTCTACCACTTGAGCCATAGCTCCACTTCTGGTTTTCTGGTGGTTGATTGGAGATAAGAGTCTCCTAGACTTTCCTGCCTGGGCTGGCTTTGAACTGGGATCCTCAGATCTCAGCCTCCTGAATAGCTAGGATTACAGGCATGAGCCACTGGCTCCCAGTCTACCTCCCATTTTTAAACATAAAAAAACTATCATTTTTATGTTTCCCATCTCTCGCTTTCACTTCTGGAGACCAAATCCATAAGATTACACTTTATATAATGGCTTTTAATTCTTATTCCTCATTTGACTACATCATGAATATTTTTCATGTCAGTTAATCTACAATAGATGCTTCTTAATGGATACTTGCTTACTGGATCCTCTCCTTTCACTCTATAAAATTTAGTGTTTCATTCTCATGGCCTCTGGATGTTCTTTGCTATTCTCTACTGTGCTATGCAATGTAGTAGCTCCCAGTCATACATTGCTGCTTAAACTGAAATCAGTTGAGATGAAATTGAGTTAAACATTGAGTATCTTATTCTCATTAGTCACTTGTGACTAGTAGTTGCTGTATTAGACAGCCCTGATGTAGGACATTTGTATCACTGTAGGAATTTCTACAGGTATGTGAATGCTCTGCTTTTTTTTTTTTTTTTTTTTTTTTGTCAGTCATGGGGCTTAAACTCTGGGCCTAGGCGCTGTTCCACAGCTCCTCAGCTCAAGGCTAGCGCTCTACCACTTGAGCCACAGCGCCACTTCTGAATGCTCTGCTTTTGAGCACAGCATTCAGGAAGAGAGTTTTTAAAATTGTGATGTATGGGTTACTGCACATCAGTAGAACTGAATATTACTAAGCCCTGTTGTATATTCTGTTATTTATTTATTTGTTTGCTTATTTATTTATTTTTTGGCCATGAGGCTTGAACTCAGGGTGCTAAATTCTTTTTTTGTTCAAGGCTAGCACTCTACCACTTTGATCCACAATGCCACTTCCAGTTTTCTGGTGGTTAATTGGAGATATGAGGCTCACAGACTTGCCTGGACTGGCTTTGAACCATGATCCTCAGATCTCAGCCTCCTGAGTAGCTAGGATTACATGTGTGAGCTACCAGCACCTGGCTTCCTGTAGTACATTCATGTTATTAGTTTAAATATTATAAAGAATGTGCTAGTGAACTTCTTTCTAGATAAATCTTCTCTAGTTTATTTTGGCCAAGCAGTTCAGAGGGATTCTTTTCCTTTTCACAAGAATTCTGAATTTCACTCTGGGAACCATTATAATACTATAAAAGAGATCAAATATTCTGGTATTCCAGACCTAATTTTGTTTTGGGATTTAGCTGCTTTCCTCTATGGGTCACTCACTAAGTTTAAATAACATTTAATATATCAAAAACTTTGGACTGTGTCAGAGTTTTATGTAATGGACTTTATTCTGTTATGACTTCTTTTTCCAACACACAGAGCACTTTGTTTGGACTTTTCTTTTAATAGCATTTCTCATAAATAGTTCTCTTCCATAATTCCTTTTGCATTTGTTTTGTATCTACTACTAAACTCTTAGTTGGTGATGATGGGAGTCCTTCATTGGGCCTTTACCTATTCTAACACATAATGGGTGCCAGTTTATGGTCATGGGCTGAGTGGGTGGATAGATCAGTGTCACTTTCTTCTATTATTGAATAGCCATCTGAATTCATTGTTAGGCCTCTTACTCCATCAGGAGGTTAGGTTCCATATTAGAGGGAAAAAAAGGCATATAAAATAACTTCAACCATAAAGGAATAGACAAATAGTATAGAGAAATTTCCATCATCCAATTTCAATAATTAACATTTTAGAATAGGGCTGGGAAGGTGACTCAGTGGTAGAGCACTTGCCTTGTATGCATGAGGCCCTGGGTTCGATTCCTCAGCACCACATAAGCAAAAAGAAAAGCGGGAAGTGGCGCTGTGGCTCAAGTGGTATAGCGCTAGCCTTGAGCTGAAGAGCTGAGGGACAGTGCCTAGGCCTAGAGTTCAGGCCCCACAACCGGACCCAAAAAAAAATAAATTAAAAAAACATTTTAGAATAAATTATGATTTGGGAAGAGCCACAAGGGATTTTTTTAAAAAACAATTTTATTATTATTGTAGAGGTAATGTACAGAAGGGTTTCAGTTACATGAGTCAGGTAGTAAATACAGTTCTTTTTAAACCATGTCTCTCCTTTCCTCATTTGATTTTATATATGGTAGGCAGGATGGAGAAAGAGAAGGCTGGTAGTCCATAAACATCCCTGGCTACTTTATTATAAGGTCATAAGGTATACCAGTTGACATATGAAAGTGCAGAGAACCATGCCAGCACATGGCGAGTGTAATTTGTGTCATTGCTGCTTCTGTTGCTGTCACACCACCACTGCCTTGCTTAGGAGAGCTGATTGTGGTGGCCTTTATGATCTGTAGTTTCTTCATCTAAAAAGTGAGAATAAGGGCTGGGAAGGTGGCTCAGTGGTAGTGCTTGCCTTGCATGCATGAGGCCCTGGGTTCGATTCCTCAGCACCACATAAACAGAAAAAGCCAGAAGTGGCGCTGTGACTCAAGCGGTAGAGAGCTCGCCTTGAGCTGAAGAGCTGAGGGACAGCGCCCAGGCCCAGAGTTCAGTCCACAACCGGCAAAAAAAAAAAAAAAAAGTGAGAATAATAAGAACCTCTAGTTACACAGGCAGTGATATAGTACATGTAAATGTATTTCAGATTAATTACCATTAATGATTATTTTCCAGAGGAATATTCTGGATTATTGAGACCACACTTTGAGGTTTTGGTGAAGTCAGGCCAATTCCTTGTGTGCTCTTTCATTCTGAGACTTCATTTTATTTACCCCTAGAGTTATTTGTTATTCCTCAGCTTGGCTAATAAACATCATAGCATAGTAAACTTCATTTTCACTTACCAAATGTTTGTTTAAAATGGGTGAAAACAATTTTACTTTATAGAGCTTGCCCATATATATACTGAAGCTGAAATACTTATCAATCAAGTTGATAAAGGGATCAAAATAGTTTTTCCAAGGAGTCCTTGACTAAGGATTGATATTGGAAAAATGCTGTAGCAAGGCTGGGTGCTGGTGGCTCAAAGCTGGATCACTCAGGATCACAGTTCAAAGCCAGCCTGGGCAGGAAAGTCTATGAGACTCTTCAATTAATCACCAGAAAACTGGAAGTGGTGCTGTGGCTCCAAGTGGTAGAGCACTAGCCTTCAGCAGAAGAGTTCAGGGACAGCACCCAGGCCCAACCTGGGTTCAAGAGTTCAAACCCCAGGACCAACCAAAAAAAATTCTGTAGCAGTTTCTATTTTACAGTTTTTGAATTGTAAACAATATCTTTGTGGGCTGGGACTGTGGCTTAGTGGTAGAGTGCTTGCCCAGCGTGCATGAAACCCTAGATTTGATTCCTCAGTACCACATAAATAGAAAAAGCCGAAAGTGCCATTGTGGCTCAAGTGGTAGAGTGTTAGCTAGCTTTGAGCAAAAGAAGCTCAGGGACAGTGCCCAGGCCCTGAGTTCAAGTCCCAAGACTGGCAAAAAAAAAAAAAAAAAACAATATCCTTGTGTACATTTTTCTTGAAACAATTTGTCAGCTCCTAAGTAGATAGCTGTTATCATAGATTGCATAGCAACATTCCTAAAACTATACTTTCTCTGGAAGAGTCAATTTTCATTGCTTTTAATAAAGATTTTAAAAAATATTTTGCCTTCTCAATGATGCAAAAAATTCTAAATATGCACAACATTCACCAAATCACACAGAGACTTATCTGTCTGAGATAAGAACTGGATGCTGTGGGAAGAGAAATGGAATATCCCTGATGGTTCTAATAAATTTCTACAATGTTTGTTTGGACAGGACCCTTGGCTGTCATGTCCCTTGGGTTATGAGAGTTACATAAACATGGGTCAAAAAGCCAGTGCTGTAGACTTAAATTCTCAGGACGCTTGAAAACTGTCTTTTAAAACTACCACTTGTCATTTATGTTTGACTTTTTAAAGCCTTGATTTTTGTTGTTTCATATAGTAAAAATTGTCTTCTAACAGTTGTGATTTATAACATTTTATACTTTTATATACTTCATTCAAATAATCTAAACACCAATTATATCCCCAAATAATGAAAATAATACAAGATACAGTTTTAACTCCAAAAGAGTAGTGTTCTAATGCCACCATTTGACCATAATAATATGTGAACTCTTATTTTTTCCCCATAACATCTTCTGTTTAACTGTTTTGTTGTCTGTGTTGCTCACTGCTTCGTATCTAGTGCCTAGGCCAGGACATGGTCTATAGTTAGCTCAGATGGTCAAGTAGCACATACTTCCTGAATGGCTGAATTTAGTGGATGAGGAACTGAGTTGCAAAGTGATTCTGTCACTTTTCTGTGGTCACATAGGTGCTGAGTAGTACAGCCACAAGGGTCCCAAGGTGGAGTTGAGTTTGGCTTGTTCAAAAACAAAGCCTGACAGTGATAGGGAGAGTGGCACGGCTTCAAACGAGAGACATGATTATCTAGTTGTAAGAAAAGCAACTCCACTTAGGTCATGGAATTCTCTTGTGGTTGCTGGTTCCAAAGTCTCAGTCTAGAATAATTAGTTTCCTTCTTTGTCCTCCATGTATATACATTTCCTCATTTTGTGGTGCTGAGCATAGAACCCAGGGCTTTGCACATACTAGGCAAGCACTATACTGCCATGCTGTATCCACAGCCCCTATATGCATGTTTTGTGGAGACCATCTTGGGAAAAGGATTTTTTCCCTGTCACATTTAGAGTGTCACCCATTGATCACCTCACATTGGTCCTTCAGGTAGAGAATGCAGGCAGATTGATGGGTTTTCCTGGAGGGCAAAGCATATGTTGTGCTTACGATATGTTCAGAAGGTGGCTCCCATATCACTTCTTCAGTGTACCCTGGCCTGTAATGATCATGCAGCAAATCTTGCTTGAATTACATTGGCCCCACTCGTGGCATTATGTTAGCATAGAACATACTGCCAATTGAAGTGATTCCTTGGGGACAAAGCCTTTAGGTCAGCAGCATTAAAAACAAGAACATCTGGCTGTAGTGTTGTACAGTTATAATCATAACTTGGGAAGCTGAGAAAGGAGGATCACAAGTTCAGGGCTAGCCTAGGTTGCATAACAAGACTCTTTCTCCAAAACAAAACAGAACAAACAACAGCAAAAACCAGGGCAAGGGGCTGGGAATGTGGCTCAGTGGTAGAGTGATTTTTCTACCATATGTGAAGCCTTAGGTTCAATTGCTACCGAGGGAAAATTTAACAGTTTAGATCAAAGATTTCATCATACATCTTTCTTGAGGAGCAGTGAAAAGCCTAGGATAATATATAACAAAGAAGGACATAGTTATTGTGCTTATGAATTTAAATACTATTTCAGGAGATACCTACAAGTTGAAAGGTAATCAACTCTTTGAGGCAGCCCTGTGTTAAGTTCCAGGGAGCAAGACTCAGAGGAGGATAGCCAAGTGATGGCTGAGTATAGCAAGGCGTACGGAGGAACTGATGATGCCTGGCCAGCATCCTGGAGAATAAGAATGAGGAGGAAGGAGGAGAACAGGTGTTCTGGTGCGATGGAAAAGAAGGCAGGAGCTGTCTAAGGAAAAAAAATGCTTTGGAGTTGATTGTCAGAGGCATAGGTAAACTCTGTCTGGAGTGCTTTTGGAGGACAGCAGGGACTGATGGGAAGAAAATGACTTAGCCAAGAATTCTCAACATTTTTGCATGTACAAATAACTCAGAATGGAAAGATGGTCAGGTGCACCATGAGCAGTTAGTTCCCGAGGTATGTTGACAGTAGCTGGGACTTTAGTAGAGCCTTGTCTCTGCCAGGCTGTGGTCTACACAGCTTCCATTCACTAACTCATTGAAACCCCCTAATAGCTGTATGAGATAGGCGCTGTTATTGTCCTTAAATTACAGATAGGCAAACTGAGGCATGAGGAGGAACAATAAGGTGCATAAGGTTGAAAAAATTTTTGTATGTTTTTTTAATTGTAAAAATGCTGTACAGAGGGATTACATTTCCATGAGCAAGGTAATGAGTACATTTCCTATTGAGCAACAAGGTTGAAAATTCTTGATTCAGTGCTCTTAACTTCCTCTATGACTGTCCCCTTAATGAGGGTAGGATGGATTCTTTTCTCCCAGCTTTTTCCCTTATCCTTGGGTTTGATGTTCAGAACTATAAAATATAAATGAATAAGCAAAAAGAAAATATAATCTTCTCTGTATATAGTAGTAGGTGCATTCTTCTAAATTCATTGGTTCTAAAATTATACCCGTTTGTTTTTTTCTTTTTCTTTGTTATGCCAGCACTGGGGTTTGAACTCTGGGCTTGGCAACTATCCCTGAGCGTTTTTGCTAAAGATTAGTGCTTTACCACTTGAGCTACAGCTCCACTTTTGGCTTTTTATGGTTAGAGTCAAGAGTCTCTCAGACTTTTCCTTCCCAGGCTGGCTTTGAACCATGATCCTCACATCTCAGCCTCCTGAGTAACTGGCCTTACAGACATGAGCCACCAGTGTCCAGCTTGATTTATTTTTCTTTTTGCCAGTCCTTGAGCTTCTTTTGTCCAAGGCTAGCACTCTACCACTTGAGCCATAGCACCACTTTGGCTTTTTCTGTTTATGTGGTTTTGAGGAATCAAACCCAGGGCTTCATGCATACTAGGCAAACACTCTACCACTAAGCCACATTCCCAGCCCTGGTTTTTCTTTTCTAATATAGTGCCAGGGATTGAATTCAGTGCTTTACCTATTCCTACTACTTGATCATGCCCCCTCTCAGTCCTACTTTTAGCTTGTTTTTGGATGGCCTTTCCCAATTTTGCCATGACCTTCCTACCTCCTAAGTAGCTAGGACCACAAGAATGTACCACTATACCCACCCATTTTATAACATATTTTAAGAGTTAAGTTTGTCATATGTTCTTAGGGGTACTTGTAATCCCTGCAGTCTGTAGTCTTAGGAGTTCAAGGTTAGCATGGACTACATAGTGAGACTGTCAAAAAATTTTTAAAAAGAGAGAATTCTAGATAATAATGAGGTTTTCACTTGCATACATTTTTGTTCTGTAAGACTGCCCCACAAGAAGCTGGCTATTTAACATCCCTACTTAATGGTCTTGTCAAATATTGTGACAAGCAAGAATGCCCTCCTCTCCTCCCACATTTCCAAAAAGCTAAGAGCAGACCAAACCTGTTGAGTGTTGTTGAAGTAACATGTCCCCCACTGAGGGAGCTGTAGATTAAAGTAAAAGAAAATGCATGCCTGTGGAATGACTCAGTGTTAAGGAATGAGGGCTTTTGTTATGCCACTACATATGTTGTACAATTGTATATACATGTCATTTACTCAGTTATACTACCACCATCACTTTGGTCCAGAAAGGCTATTCAGCAGGCCTTGATTTAACCATTAAATGTGTTCCTCAGGCACCTGAACCAACTGGGAAATTTGGGAAGTTCCTATGCATTTCCATTGAAAGGGACTTGTGGTATCCTCAAGGCCCACAGAGCATGGTGTCTGCTGTCTCCCCTTTATCTTTGCCTGCTTTGCTGAAGGCAATGAAGGGTTTAATCCCAGGTTTATTCCAACTATGCTACTCCCTGTACTCCACTGATCCCTTCACTTTTCACTGTTGCTATCAGTCTATTTGTCAAACCTGTCTCAGATATCTTATTGTTCATGAACCTGCCACAGAGCCTTAGATCGTGATAAAAATCTAAATCCCCACAACATACTCTTACTCATGACAGTAGCTACTGACGGCTTTGTGTTTCATCTTCCACGAACATTTCAGCTATAATCTCCCAGTTAACTTGGGTGTGGCAAGCCTTGCTCAAGATTTCTGAAGTAAATGAGTCTCTCCTAGGTAGTCTTATTTCCTTCTTTACTTTCCTAAAATTTAGAATAGGTTCTTTTCCCATGTATCCCTATTGTTCCTGATACATTCACTGTCGTATGTGTGGTGATTCATACATACTAATATCTGAATTCAGTTGGGATGACAGGAAGAAAAGCAAGCATTTCCAAGATGGCATGAGGTCAGATTCTGCCACTGCCACCATACTGCCTTGGATAGTCACATTAGTTCTAAAATCCAGGTTCCTTATCTATAAAAATCTTGAGAGTATCCATATTAGGATACATAATGTGCCTGGCACATTATGATCAGTACATAACAGGTGTTCATGAAGTGGTAGTTATTGTAAGAGAGCCTCAGTCATTCCTTTAGGTCACTTGAGTGAGGAGCTGGAACACTTAGGGTCTTAATTGTTTTAGATGAAATGTTTACTTAGTTTTGGGGCCTCTCCAAGAAGAAACAGGCCCTGGGGAAGGTCTGGTCCAAGGCTGATTAACTGTTCCCTTTTTAGAATCAATGATCCAAGTCTGTGTTTTAGAATTACTTATATAATGTATACCACCTGTTATTTGTGTATTTTTAGTAGTAGGAGTCGGGTAATCCTAATCCTGTCTGTAAAAGAGCAAACTGTTTACCAGAAACAGAGCTTTTTCTTCACACTGACTCACTCTGACTCATCTTCCCATTTTCCTTCCCACCACCTCATAACAGCCTTGCAAAGGAGAGTTTTTAGGGAATTCAGTTGGCTTTTCTGTTGTTGTTGTTGTTGTTATTGTTTAACTTTCTGAAGTTGAAAACTTAAAGGTGTCACAGCATTGATTTCATCTCTTAAAAAGCCTAAGTGGAAGTGGCATTGTGGCTCAAGTGATAGAGCACTAACTAGCCTTGAGCACAAAGAGGCTCTGGGACAGCCTCCAGGCCCGAGTTCAAGCCCCAAGACCAGCCAAAAAAGAAAAAAGAAAAAGAAAGACAAGCCTAAGTGTATGCTGCCCAGGAGTGGCCAGTCTGACCAATGCCCTATAGTCAAGCATCTCACATAGAACACTGTCTATACAAACCAGGTCTGGTGGCTTGGAGGCCATCAAGTGCAAACAGTGTACATGCATATTTTTCTCGTTGAAAGTTGTTGTCATCCTAAATTCTGTTGAACCTGGACATTTGCTCTTCTTAGTTAAGAAATTCAAGTAGATGGGGCTGGGAGGGTGGCTCAGTGATAGAGAGCTTGCCTTGCATGCATGAGGCCCTGGGTTCGATTCCTCAGCACCACATAAGCAGAAAAAAACAAAGCCGTAAGTGGCACTGTGGCTCAAGTGGTAGAGTGCTAGCCTTGAGCTGAAGAGCTGAGGGACAGCGCCCAGGCCCAGAGTTCAGGCCCCACTACCGGACCCCCCCCCAAAAAAAAAAGAAAGAAGAGAAAGGAAAGAAAGAAAGAAAGAAAGAAAGAAAGAAAGAAAGAAAGAAAGAAAGAAAGGAAGAAAGGAAGAAAGGAAGAAAGAAAGAAAGAAAAAAGGGAGGGAGGGAAGGAAGGAAGGAAGGAAGGAAGGAAGGAAGGGAGAGAGAGAGAGAGAGAGAGAGAGGAGGACTTTGAACTTTATACTAAGACAAGTGAGAAGGAGGGGCCCAGGCTGGACTAGGTGATGGTTCCAGCGTGGGTAGGACTGTCAGTTTGAAAACAAATCAGGCTCTTGGTTATCCTGCAAAGTTTTGAGGACAGAGTGGTCTGTAGGATTTAAGGTAGAACATGGTGTCTCTCTGGAAAGACTTCTAGGCTTCCTGTATTTGGGAGAAAATGTGGACACAGCGTTTTCCCCAACTTTGTTGATGATACATAGGAAAATAATCTTGTTATTGATTTATTTTTACTACCTACAGTATATGAGACTTTTCCTAAGAGTAGAGTTTTAAAAATATTGTTTCAGTTTGGAGCTTTAGGGATTTACTAAAGCTTAGTACATTTAAATGTTCTATTTTAATATCTGGATTTCTTTTTGAGACAGGACTTTAATAGGTAGCCCAAACTTACCTTGAGTTCATTACCCTCCTGCCTTTGCCACTCAGGTGCTGCCGTTATAGGCATATACCCAGCTACTATCTAGGTTTTTGATGATGTTTATTTGTAAAGAAAGGAAAATTTTATGGATGTTTTCAAATAGGAAATGTTTTAATTGCTATTAAAAAGAAATAAGCAAACACAAAAATGTAGGGAGATGCAGGGAGAAAAATTAGGGAGATACAACTCCCTAATTTTCCTTTTTTAAAAAAAATTTAAGGGGCTGGGAAGGTGGCTTAGTGGTAGAGCGCTTGCCTTGCATGCATGAGGCTCTGGGTTCGATTCCTCAGCACCACATAAGCAAAAAGAAAAAAGCGGGAAGTGGCACTGTGGCTCAAGTGGTATAGCACTAGCCTTGAGCTGAAGTGTTGAGGGACAGCGCCCAGGCCCAGAGTTCAGGCCCCACGACCGGACCCAAAAAAAAAAAAATTAAAACAATTTAAGAACAGTGCTTAAAAACAATTTATTGCAAACCGGGTGCTGGTGGCTCATGCCTGTAATCCTAGCTGCTCAATCGGCTGAGATCTGAGGATCTCAGTTCAAAGCCAGCCTGGGCAGGAAAGTCCATGAGACTCTTCTCTCTAATAAAACCATTAGAACACCGGAAGTGGCGCTGGGCTCAAGAAGTAGAGCACTCGCCTTGAGCTGAAGAGTACAGGGACAGCGCCCAAGCCCAGAGTTCAAGTCCCATGACGCCCCCCCCCCCCAAAAAAAATTGCAGGGCGCCAGTGGCTCATGCCTGTAATCCTAGCTATCCAGGAGTCTGAGATCTGAGGATCACAGTTCAGAGCCAGCCTGGGCAGGAAAGTCCATGAGACTCACCTCCAATAAGCTACCAGAAAACCAGAAATGGTGTTGTGGCTCAAGTGGTAGAGCACTAGCCTTGAGTTGAAGAACTGAGGGACAGTGCCCAGGCTTAAGGTTCAATCCCTATGACCAACCAAGAAAAAAAAAATTACTGTTGCTGGGTGCTAGTGGCTTGTGGGGAGAGGAGGTTGAGAATGGGAGGATTGCAATTTGAAGCTAGCTAAAGCAGAAGAGTTCACAAGACCTCCTTCTCCACCCACAGCTGAGTGCAGGTGCAGTGTGGCATGTGTGTGTTATCCTGAACTATGTAGAGACTGAGGTGGAGAGGATCATGGTTCCAGACCAGCTGGGACAGAAAAGTCTGGGAGACACTGACTCCATTTCAACCGAAAGAAGCTGAGCATGGTGGAAGTCTGTCATGCCAGTAACAATGAGGCAGATCACAGGTACACCCCTGGGCAAAAAGTAAAACCCTATCTCAAAATCATAAGTGCAGTAAAAAGAGCTAGAGGCATGACTCAGTGGTACAGTGCTTTATCGACTATGAGGCCCTGAATTTAAACTTCAGTACAATAACAACAATAGTTTACTGCTAACATTCTGAAATATATTTATAAGAAGGTTACTTATTTATTCAAAGTTTGCCAGTCTCTACAACCTTACAAATATTTTTGTACAGATTGGCCTTAAATTAAATCAAAATATCCAAACTGCCTCATATCTTCCTGTATCTAAATTCAGAGATACCATCTTGTTGGTTTTAGGCAAATTATAGAGTAATTTAGGCCCACGATGTAAGCTCACCCACAGTTCTTTAGTGATAATTGAGGATTTCCTCTGAGAAACATCCTGCTCAAGCTCTGAAAGTTTCTTCATCTTGGTACTCCCACCCATTTGGTGTATATGTGTACAGATTATTTTATTGTTTCTTGTGGTTTTTTTTTTCTATCAAGAAAATGTGTGTTGCGTGTTAGAGTCATAGAACCCAAGATTTGTAAGGTATGTGAGAGACCAGTTGTAATTGTAAAATTTATTTCTGATTCATTACTGTGAGGAACCAAAGTATTGCTCAAAATATTTTTAAAATTTTCTGTCCAGCCGGGCGTTGGTGGCTCATGCCTATAATCCTAGCTACTCAGGAGACTGAGATCTGATGATCATGGTTCAAAACCAGCCAGAGCAGAAAACTCTGTGAGACTCTTATCTCCAATAAGCCACTCAGAAAACTGGAAGTGGAGCTGTGGCTCAAGTGGTAGAGTGCTTGCCTTGAGCTGAAGAGCTAAGGGATAACTCCCAAGCCCAGTTCAAGTCCCATGACAATAAATAAATAAATAAATATTCTGTCCTTATTTAGCTGAATATCTTAAATTTATAGATACATATCTTGCTTATAAATCTCAACCAGCAATTGCCCTCTCCTACATGTGATGACTAAAATTTAGATATGTATTGGATGGGGTGGGGATTGAACCCAAAACCTTATACATATTAGGCAAGTACTCTTGTGTTTCACCTCTGACCTATGTCCCCCAGTCTTCCCCTTTAAAAATGTATTACACACACTCACACACACACACACACACACACACACACACACACACATTTGTTGGTTTGGGGGCTTGAATTCAGGGCCTGGGGGCTATCTCTGAGCTCTTTTTACTCAAGTTAGTATTCTACTGCTTTGAGCCATAGTCCTACTTCTGGTTTCTTAGTGGTTAATTGGAGATAAGAATATCACAGGAACTGGGTGAACCAGTGGCTCATGCCTGTAATCCTAGCTACTCATGAGGCTGAGATCTGAGGATCAAGGTTCAAAGCCAGTCTGGGCAGGAAAGTCCATGAGACTTTTATCTCCAATAAACCACCAGAAAACCAGAAGTGGTGCAGTGGCTCAAGTGATAGAGCTCTTGCCTTGAGCTGAAGAGCTGAGGGGCAGCACCCAGGCCCAGAGTTCAAGCCCTCCAACTGAAAGAAAAAAAAGAATCTCACAGGGACTTGTCTACCCTGGCTGGCTTTGAACCAGGATTCTCAGATCTCAGTCTCCTAAGTAGCTAGGATTACAGGCTTGAGCCACTGGTACCTGGCTTAAAATAAGTGAAATTGCGTCTTCCTTTCTCCCCAAATTACCACTCTTCATAGAAGTAACACGTAACAATTTCCTGGATCATCCTATCAGAAATTGTGCATGTCTGAGTATAAATAGAAGATACCTTGTCTTAAAGTTATTTAAATGAGATTATAGTATGCATCTTGTTCTGGCCCTAGCATTCACATAGATCCAGTTTATTCTTTTCAATGATTTTATGGTTACATCACTTATAAACATTTTGGCTTCAAGAAATAAAAGCTAAGTTCAGAAAATAGTCAGAACCAAGGCAAGCTCAGAAAACCCTGATCCTCCTTTAGCGGAAGCAGCCAGACTGGGTTTGCTCTAGGATACTGTCAGAAATAAATTTTAACTGTCCCTTTGTCTTTGTGCCATTGCTTGCTTAAGATTTAGGTTCCAGGTGAGACTGTGTACAGTGGGGAAGTACCCTTAGGTATAAAATAGAGACCGATAAGCTTGCAGAAACAATGTGTTTCCATTATACTGGTCTTCTGTTATATAAACATACCATAATTTATTTAACCAGTCACCTCTCTGTAGATATTAGATAATCAGTTTTTTTCTAGCAAAACCCACAGTTGCCTAGAAATTAGCATGTCTTTTTTTTTTGTCGGTTGTGGGGCTTGAACTCTGGGCTTGGGCACTGTCCCTGTGCTCTTCAGCTCAAGGCGAGCACTCTACCACTTGAGCCACAGTGCCACTTCTGGTTTTCTAGTGGTTTATTGGAGATAAGAGTCTCACAGATGTTCCTGTCTGGGCTGGCTTTGAACCAAGATCCTTACATCTTAGCCTCCTGAGTAGCTAGGATTTCAAGGATGCCACTGGCACCTGGTCTTTTGCTTTTTTTTTTTTTTTTTTTTTTTTGATCTTGCCCTCTCTGTCCTCTTGCTTTATTTTCCAAGTAGCTGGGATTACAGACAGCCATCTTCAGTTTGAATGAAACATTTAAGTCAGGAGAGAGAACTTGAACTGAAGCAGCCCTCTCATAACTTCACACTAAGCTTTTAGGTCCAAGGAACCTAGTAACTGCCCACCCTCCACTAGTTTTTCTGTTAAAGTTGCCCCAAAAACAGCAACAGGGATTTCTCACAAGGGGGTACCCCAGACCATTGCAAGATAGGTCAGTGGGGATTCTAAAGAAAGAAGCAGGAAAGCACCTGGGTGATCAGATCCGAAGTAATTGTTAAAGGAAATTACTGAATACTGCACTTTGTCCTCCTAACAGACAGAAAAGAAAAAAGGTATGTTCTACCTAGGTATACCCACAGTGAAGTGGCCAGGAATGGATTGTGTATGAAAGTTAGGGAATTTGTTGGGCCTCAAGATCAGTGCCAGTGTTTTTCTCTGTTTGGGGTAACAACCTAAACATCCTTAACAGTGACTTGACCTCAACTCTGGGAGAATCTGCAGCTAGTCGGGTCATCAATCAATCAGTAAGATACTATGAACAATTTCAAAACAAAAACTTTGAAAACTTAGCTGAGTAGACACATTTGTTAGAAACATAATGACTCTGTGTGTGTGTGTGTGTGTGTGTGTGTGTGTGTGTGTGTGTGTGTGTGTGTGTGTGTGTGTGTGATAGAGAGAGAGAGAGAGAGATACTGGACTATCCCTTCAGCACACTTCAGCCCTTTAATGAAACTTTAATCAGCAATTAAAACCTTTGCTCTCAGGAAGAAAACTCTAGGCTTAATGTCTTTGGTAGGAAGATATTCTTAAGCATTTAAAAGAGAAAGACTCACAGAAACACTTCCTGAAAACAGGAAAAGAATATTATGAATAAGTAAAATCCACAGGCCATTTCACTTACAAATAATAAAAGTTTTAAATTATATATTAGTAATACAATATTCCACTCACCATTCTAATATATCTAACCAGTATTTTGTAGACTTTCTCCTGGCTCTCTCTCTCTCTCTGTGTGTGTGTGTGTGTGTGTGTGTGTGTGTGTGTGTGTGTGTGTGTGTGTGTGTGTTTAATTCTAGGAGGTCTGTGAGTTCAGAATTTGATCCAGTTTGGAAAGACTGATGCTTGAAATCAAGCTCTTCAGTTACTGGCCTTTGTATCACCAATTTCTAGATGCTCTTTGCAGATTAAGGAAGTAGGGTGTTTATTGATAGGAAATACAGATTGTCTCACCTTAACCTTTGGGTTTTACTTTAATGGTTATAATGATTTTTGCCATGCAAAATATTTTTATTTACACATAACCAAATATATCACTATTTTTCCTGAAAGACTTTTGGGTTGTATATCATACTTTAAGAGGCCTTCCTCATTTTGAGGTTATAAAGCATGCTATATATATTTTTTAATTAGTACTTACATGTTTTCATATTCATGCATTTTAATCTGTAGTTCTACCATAAGTTACTCCTCTTATTAACTTCACTTTTCTCAGTCAGATGAAGAGATTAATATGACTTTGAGAGAGGGATGTCTAATAAAGTGTTTTGATCATCTTACAGAATTTGGAATTGTGAGGAATTAATCCTTTTTCACTCAGGAGAATTGGAATGAGCACTCGAAGTCAGAGCTTCAATCTGCAATGTCTGTTATAGGCCCTGGTAATGAAATCGTTCAGTTATAGATAGTGAGGAGGTAATTGTTGAACTAACTGAAGGAATTTCTAGTGTATAAGCCAGGACTGTTCTGTCCAGAGGAAACAGTAGGTTCAATCAGAAGCACAAGAGTATTGGTGATAGTCTAGGAATAACTAGTGATTTTCCAGAAGAGCAGGGGAGAGCCTGGAGTGTCTAGGATAGCATTTGAATAAGACTGATTCTAATTTGCACAACTGCCGTAATAGAGGACCACAGGCTGAATGGTTTCAACAACAGAAAATGGAGGCTGGAGTCCAAGGTCAATGTGTTGGCAAGGTTGGTTTCTCCTGAGGCCTCTCTGCTTGCTTTGCAGATGGCTGCCTTCTCACTTTCTTCACATGGTTGACTCTTGGTCTGTGTCTTAATCTCCTCCTCTTCTTCCTTCTCCTCCTCTTTTTTTTCTTTTTCTTTTGGTAGGTTGTAGGCCTAAATGTTGTCCCTGAGCTCTTCAGCTCAAGGTGAGCACTCTACCACAGAGCCACTTCTGGTTTTCTGATGGTTAATTGCAGATAAAAGTCTCACAAACTTTCCTGTCTGGACTGGCTTTGAACCATGATCCTCAGATCTCGGCCTCCTGAGTAGCTAGGATTACAGGCGTGAGCCACCAGTGCCTGGCTTTTTTTTTTTTTTTTTTTTTTTGAATTTGAGATAAGGTTGCTATCTAGCACTGGCTGGCCTCAAACTAGACACCAGTCATTCTGAATTAGAGGCCCCTCATACAATCTCTCATTTGCCCCCCTTTTCTTCTTGGTATACTGGGAATTGAACCTAGTTCCTCACACATGCTAGGCAAGCGTTGTACCACTGACCCATTCCCAGCCTGAATTATCTCCTTAAAAGATTCCATTTCTAATACTATTCTGAGGTCCTGGTGGCAAGGATTTTAACATGTGATTTTTGAAATAACATAATTCAAGCCATGACAGGTAGATTGAGACCAGATTGTGAAATACCTTGAATATTGCAAGGCCTTTTTTTTCATGTGTGTATGTATATGTCTACATAGCCAGACCCTGTTTAAGAAAAAAAAATTAAGTATATCAAATAGTCAAGTACAGTTTCAAAGTCTGTCAGTTTTACCTTCAGCAGTATCAGTCTTTTGGAACTCTTCAAAATACCTCATTAAAACCACAGATTCTTTGAGTGATGTATCTCATAAGTAGAGAGAGCACTTGCTTAGTAAGCACAAGGCATTGGATTCTATTCCCTGGATTTAGTCTCAGTACTCCAAAGCAAAGTAAACTATAAATTTGTTTTCTGTGATAAGGAAGAGAATAGAAATCCCCACTGCCTTTTTTTAAACTTCTGTGTAGTCTTATTATATCACTTTGAGTTGCTTGTTGTACAATTTCTGCAGGATTATCATTTGCTTGTTCAGAGAGCTACATTTCTGTGTAAGAAGATCCTAAGAGACTAGAAGAGGTCTCAGTGCTCAGATGTCCAGTCTGGACCTCTTATATCTCCTTAGGTAATATGACTTCCTCAAGATCCTTTGGGCTACTCAGTAAAAAAAAAAAATCATTCATTGTGGTTAATAGAATTAAGATTAATAAGACTTTGCTAGAGAACCATGCAGACATCCGGGTACAGAGAACAAAGAAAGGTTTATTGCCAGGAAAGGGGGCTGGCAAGACTCCTTCTCACATGGGAGAAGTGAGAAGAAGCACCTGCCATTGTCTGAGGTGACCTATATAACCTAGGGGGTTTAGGAGGGACTAGAAGGGGCTAGGAGGTGGAGACCCTGGTGTGGACGTGGGGGCCAGGGGCTTCATCATGTCAGACTAAAATTTATGGCTGCTATCCAAATGGAAGATAAATAAGGGTCCTGCAGCTGCCCAGACCTGAAGGTCACTCTAAGGGGCTCTTGTTGCCATATATGGTGGTAGCTGCCCCAGAGAAGTGCCATCCCAAGGTAAAGGGGGTTGGAAATTGATTATTTACTGCCTTTACTACATGGGCCTGGTGCTGCCTAGAAAAGGAACATGCTAAAATGTGGAGAAGGGAAGGAGTGGACTAAGCTATGGGAAGGGACTCATTTTGCTAACAGTGATGGAGCCTATGTTGATTGTTGGAGTTCCGAAGAGCCCGTGGGTTACATGTATACATGCATGTTCATGTATGTGTGTATCTCTATACATATATGTATTTAGCATTTTACCCTATTAAGTGTTCCTTCTGGTTTTCATTTTAGATTATGTTTCCTGGGTTTTTTTTTTTTTTTTTTTTGGGGTCCGGTCGTGGGGCCTGAACTCTGGGCCTGGGCGCTGTCCCTCAGCTCTTCAGCTCAAGGCTAGCACTCTACCACTTGAGCCACAGCACCACTTCCGGCTTTTTTCTTTTTGCTTATGTGGTGCTGAGGAATCGAACCCAGGGCCTCGAGCATGCAAGGCAAGTGCTCTACCACTGTCCTGTTTTTTTTTTTTAGAAAATCAAAACTGTAAACTCAAGACTGTGAGTGTGGCTCATGTTAGAGTACTTGCCTAGCAAGCACCAAGGCTCTGAGTTCAAACCTCAGTTCTGTTAAAAAAAATTACAGTAAACTCATATATATATATATATATATATATATATATATATATATATATATATATATATATATATATAAAATCTTAGGATATGGCCAGGAAATAATGAGTGCTGAAAGTGCTTAGGAGATCTAAGTTGAATCAATTAAATTGGACTCATTTGGTCCCTGTACTGGTTGTAAATTTGGAGTTAGTGATTAGGTGCACAACAACTGTAGGCACCATAATTCACGAACAACTTCCTTTCTCTTTTCTTTCTCTGAACCCATATAATACATGCAGTTCATATGGAAGTCTTCTGGCTGTTGCACCATCCCTTTTTTTTTTTTTTTAAGAATAAAAGACAAGGCCAGAGAGGTCTATTTATTACTTTAGCCAGTAGTGTTCTTTCAGGCTGGCCTGTGGCTCTATCCTTGTCCCTGGGATTGCATCTGTGGCCCATCTACAGGTCTATCCATCCTGGGTACCCACAGTCCTTGAGTGGAAGCCCGGGCACTCATGAGGGGCAAAAGTGGCAGGCCAGGTGGCTACACATCAGCTGGGCATCTGAGGGAGACCCTTCTTGATAAGCACTGTGACTGTTGCACCATCTTAAAAGATTCTCCTCCCAGGGGTCCATGAGATGAAGTCCTAGCATTACTCTCCTCTCTGATCTTCTTTGAAGCTGACACTGACTGTACACAAGTGTGTAGTCTCTCTAACTGGGTGCCAGACTCCCCTTGCTTTTTCCAATTTGTGCAGTTGAATTTACCTTCATGCGTATCATGTTTTTCGTTTTCTTTTTTCTTTTTTTGTGTGACTCTTCACAACTGCCTTAAGTCTCTGGGCCAGTAGCCTTTGTCTTCCCCAAGGGGGAGGCGAGGATCCCTTTGATCTTTTGCCAGCTGTTCCTTTAAAGAGTGTCCTACTTGGGGCTTAGGACTTTCTCCTGGAATGTGTTTTCATCTATGATCACAATAGCTTCCTTGAAGCTCTTTAATAAATGATCTCTGTTGTAAATCCTAGCATTAGTATATATTTAGCTTGAAGTTTCCTTTAGTCCTTTTCTGGACTGTATATGGCTTTGCTCTTGATCTTTTACTTTGTGGCACTGTGCTGAAATGTACTGGGTTTATAATAATCATCAAGCCACCAGGAGCAGTGTAGCCAGCCATGGGAAGTGAGAAGAAAGCACTCAGGTTTCTTGGTTTTTATGATTATCTCATTAGCACTTGAGGGGTGTTCCTGGCTTGCAAACTGAGAGGCTACTCAGAATTCTGCTTCACATTCAGCTTTAGTGGTTGTCTACCTGCTCCTCACCAAGCACTTTGGCTTCTGTTTCCCTCCCCCCCTTCTTCTTTCTTTCTCTCTCTCCTTCCTTCCTTCCTTTCCTTCCTTCCTTCCTTCCTTCCTTCCTTCCTTCCTTCCTTCCTTCCTTCCTTCCTTCCTTCCTTCCTTCTCTCCTTCCTTCCTCCCTTCCCCCCTTCCTCCCTTCCTTCTTCTTCTTTTTTTTCCAGAAAGTTTCACTATACATAGTAGGTGTACACTACCATGTGTAGCTTGGCTTGTGTTCAATGCTAGACACAGAGTGAGCAGCATACCTTTGGACTAGTTGACAAAGTGATACAGGTTGATTAGGTTGAATAGATTGGGGAACTCCTTCTGAAAAAAATGGCAGGGATATTCTTATATTCTTAGAGTTCCTGGAAATAGAGTCATGGGATGAACTACTATACTTTGGGCTGGGAATGTAGCTCAGGGGTACTTAATTTGTATATGTAAGGCCCTACTTCAATGTCTAATGTCATCTAAAACTTTTTGGTCATTGATTGGCAAATTGACCTCGAGAACTTTTCAAATCATTTACAGTAGATAGATAGGTAGATAGATAGATAGAAAGATAGATAGAGATCTCCTTCTTTCCTCACCCTTATTTCTCTCTGGACTTGAAGAAGCAGACTGTAGAAAGGTTGTTAAAGATGCTTCCATTTGTCTTTTGAGAAGTCAAATGTTGGAGTCTTTATTGTAGTGCTCGCAGTCTGCAGGCCAGCCAGGTACAAACCTACAGCCTCCATTTGTCTTCTAATGAACTTCATTAACAAGAAGAGAGGCAAGAAAATAAGTGTTCCTTCTAAGATTCCCTCTTTCCCTTCCCTGAACACTTACTGGAAGCCTTTCCCTTCACTTACTGGTCTTTTCCCCACCCTGCTTCCTGCCTGCATTGTGTATTAGAGCTGGAAGACTCCAGCATTTTAACCAACCTACATATTGGTTGACAATCATTTTCTATCTCCAGAATTAGGCAATGCTTGGCTCAGGGGAGATGCTTTGCTATAAAAACGAGGCAGCTTTTAGAGATAGACTGATTTTTCCAAATAAATTCATTGGCATCGCTGTTGCAACTTTTGTGACTGAAAACTACAGAAGGCTCCACATGTTTGGTTATTATAGTCTGGCCTTTCTTCTGTGTTTCATGACATAGGGACACTGGTAGACCCTCCACACCTCAACTGCTCCTGCTCCAGAATTGGTTGGTAATGAGACTTGTGTTTGTTTGATATGTATATCTGATTACATACTGTTTGTAAATCTGTTTTGGAAGCCTTTTATTATTCTTTTTTTTTTTTTTTTTTGGTCGGTTGTGGGGCTTGAACTCTGGGCCTGGGCATTGTCCCTCAGCTCTTCAGCTCAAGGCGAGCACTCTACCACTTGAGCTACAGCGCCACTTCCGGTTTTCTGGTGGTTTTTATTTGAGATAGGAGTCTCACGGTCTCTCCTGCCCGGGCTGGCTTTGAACCGTGATCCTCAGATCTCAGCCTCCTGAGTAGCTAGGATTACAGGCGTGAGCCACCAGCGCCCGGCCCTTTTATTATTCTATATAAACTGTGCCATGAGAAATGTTCTCCCTATGGGTCACAGCAGCATTACAATATAATACATATTAGATTACATCATTTAGGTACTATTTTGTGCATTTATGGACTGTTGTTTTATTTTTAAAGAATATGTATATATTAGAATTTAATTTCTGATTAATTTCTTTAATGGAAAATACTCTGTACTAAGAACTAGTAGATAAATGGATTTAAAGTCATATGCCCTTAAAATGTGATTTCTTTTTATAATCTTTTAAAATTAAACTCAGCAACTTAAATATGATATCCTGAGGGCAACATGTGTTAGCAAGAGGGTCCGGGGGTGGTGTGGAGAGGGAATGTGTTTGGTGAAATTGTCCAGGAGCAAAGCACGGCTCACTTGAAGCCAGAGATTTGTCATCCAAATATGTGCAGATTGCTGGTGCTATAAATAGTTTGAACTCAAGTAAACAGCTCTCCCCTCTCCCCCAACTGCTGTAGGCCATTATGTACATGGGAGCAGCAGCCCACCCTCCCACCACATTTGTACCCAAATCCTGGGCTGCTTTTCTACCAGGTAAAGATGACCCAGGATCAGGTGTTCACCCCCTTCGGTTCCCCATTTTTGGCTCCTGCTCCTAGTCAGCAGCTCAGCCCACTCCTGAGCTTTTGAAACTTGCCTATGCAAGATTCTTGGCAACCCCTGAAAGCCCTGAGCCACATGGCCATGGACTAAAGGAGATTTAGGAGGCACAGGCGTTGTCTTTTCAGAGCAGAGGCATGCATGGATCGTTTCTTTCTTCTGGAGCCAAAAAGAATGGCACTAGTTGTCAGAACTACCTGTGCCAGCAGCTGATACGCTGTATGCCAGGCAGTCCAGCTGCTGACATTCTGATTCTGAGAGCCCCTTTGAGATCTCAGGCCAAATGCTGACAGTGGAGCAACTGAGGACAGTCCGTGGTTTATTACTCTGTTTCCTCTGGAAAAAATGTCTCCCTCCCCACCCCACCCCATAAACTATTCATTTGCAGTGACTCTTACATCAAATGTCACGAAGAGGTTTTAAGTCATTGGATGTGTGTGTGTGTGTGTGTGTGTGTGTGTGTGTGTGTGTGTGTGTGTGTGTGTGTGTGTGTGTGTGTGTGTGTGTGTGTGTGTGTGTGTGTGTGTGTGTGTGTGTGTGTGTTACTAGAGTTAGAACTCAAGACCTTACACTTGCTAGACAGGTATTCTACCATGTGAGCCACACTCCTAGTCCTTGGCATTATTGAAGGCAGATGATGACCGATGGTAGAATGAATAGGGTAAAGATAAAGAAGCCTGGATAATTGAAAATGGCACCATATCTCCTGTTTCACAGGATCAGTGAGATAATTAATATGGAAGTGCTTTGTGGAACTCATGTCAGGGGAAGGACTAGTGGCTGGGTGGAAAGGGCCGTCTTTCCCTGCCTTCTCTCAGACTTTCAGTAACGTTTCCATCAAATACTAATCTGTCAGTCTACCACTTCTTTTTTTTTTTTAATTTATTTATTTATTTATTTTTTCAGTCTACCACTTCTGAGCTGCCTTCTGTCTCATGATTGGCCTTTCTTCTACCCCTCAGGTTGTGTCCTTGGATTTTAAGCCCACTTCTTTCTGAAGCATGGAAGTAATACATGTTCTCCAGGAGTTTTCTGGGCAAACGCACTTTTAAGTTCCTACATACCTAAAAATGTCTTTATCTTGCCTAGTTGAGATATAGTTCTAAATTCCATGTCATTTTTCTTTAGAGCTTTTCTCTTAGAAAGCATTGCTTCATTGCCTTCTGACACTATTATTATTATTTTTGTCAGTCATGGGGCTTGGGCACTGTCCCTCAGCTCTTCAGCTCAAGGCTAGCGCTCTACCACTTGAGCCACAGTGCCACTGCTGGCTTTTTTCTTTTTGCTTATGTGGTGCTGAGGAATCGAACCCAGGGCCTCAGGCATGCAAGGCAAGCTCTCTATCACTGAGCCACCTTCCCAGCCCATGTTTTTGTTTTTCCTTGAGACAAATTTTTTTGTGTGTGTATGTGAAAATACCATACAGAGGGGTTACAATTACATGGGCAAGGTAAAGAGCACATTTCTTATCAAGCATTGTTGCCTCCTCCTTTGTTTCCCCTTCCCATCCCTTCCCATCTCCCCCTCCCTCCTCCCTCTCCCCCATGCCAAAGTTGTAAAGTTCATTTTTTCGACATAACGTCTTGTATATCTCATTGTTGCAATGGGTCCACCCCTTGAGACAAATTCTTGATATATAACCCAGATTGACCTTTAACTCTGAATCCTCCTGATTCAGCCACCTACTGCTGGAATTACAGAACTATACCACAATCTCAACCTTATTTTTTAGTTTTGAAACAATCTTGTGGGCTGGGAAGGTGGCTCAGTGGTAGAGCGCTTGCCTTGCATGCCTGAGGCCCTGGGTTCAATTCCTCAGCACCACATAAGCAAAAAGAAAAAAGCCGGAAGTGGCGCTGTGGCTCAAGTGGTAGAGCGCTAGCCTTGAGCTGAAGAGCTGAGGAACAGCGCCCAGGCCCAGAGTACAGGCCTCACAACCGGACCCAAAAAAAAAAAAAAAGAAACAATCTTGTGTACTGCTCTGGAAACTGACAATTTTTCTTCTGAAATCTGCACGGTTAAGAGGCTGTGTCAAGGTGTAGGTCTGACTTAGCATTTTCAGACTTTTCAGTTTGAAGAACCATGACTTCCTTCACCTTCGGGAAATTTTTCTCTTAAATTCTTAGATAATTTTCTATTGTTCCCCTCCCACCTTTTTTATTTCCTTTTTCTTTTCTGGAATTCCTATGGAGTGTCATGTTGAACTTCTTAGATGCTTACTCTACGTGAATATTTGTTTTTATCCAATGAGTATTTTTTCCTGTATTGTTAAAGATTTCTCTTTCTTACTTTATAGTTCTTGTACTGAATTCATATTGATAATTCTCAAGAGCTCATTTTTGTCAGCTAATTTCCTTTATGTTCATGGAAACATTACCTTTAGACTTTGTGAAGACGTGGGATTTTTTTTTAAGCTTATTTGTCTGAATTTCCTGATGTTTTATAAGGACTATCTTCTATTGTAGTCTTTTTCATGCTGTTGATTTTCTTCAGATGCTTTGTGATAGATTTCTTGGATATCACAATCAATAATGAAAGGCTCCTTTTAGAAGCTAGGCCTTGGTTTCTTCCATAGTTGGTTGCTTGCATCATGGGCCTCTCCCGTGCCTGGGAACTTGTTGGACGCTCTCTGTGCCAAATGGAAGAGGTGTTTTCAGACAGGGCATAGAAACAGGACCAGCAGTTAGACTTCAGGGCCCTTCTAATGTCAGAATAAAGAGCCAGTCTTAGGCCACCCCTACACTTCATTCAGTTTATTTAAAGAGCCTCCCTGACTTTGCCCGTGATTCTGCTACACTTCTGACTCGAGTGCTGCAGTAGTGTTAGAGTAAGGAACTGTCTGGCATAGGACCTTTAGCTGATCCCTTAATATTCATCCCTGCTTCAGAGTCTTCTCTATTTCTATAGGCCTAGAGCCTTCCTGGAACCCCAGGGTTCTAAACAGCTATTTGTCTCTTATTTCTAATGGTGTTTTTCCACTGTCCTTCTATCCTATCTCTCCCTCCCCTCTCCTCCCCACCAGTGGTTCTTGCTCTTTTATTTTTTTGATGCAACGTCTTACTTTGTAGCTAGGGCCTGGAACTGATTCTCCTGAATTCTGAGATTCTACAGGTATGTGCCCTCCCCCACCCCCACTCCCCCAGTGGTGCTTTGTTACTTAAGCTTCTGTCATGCTTCTATGAAATGTTTATGCCTTTTAGAAATTATTTAGCAGCTTCTTAGCCTCTTTGTGTACCTGTGGCTTCACTGTGCTATGAATACCAACCCTATCTCCTGCAGCTGATTGATGTGAGGATTAGTTAAGGAGATGTTTGTAGACAGCTTGGCTGAGCCAGGCCTGGCCCACAGCACCTCTACTGTTATAGCCTGAAGCAAACTGAGGTCCTTGTCCTTAGGGATCTGTCTTCCTGGAATTTGTTGTTTGCAGAATTATTCTGCCTGGAAGGCAAGTGTTACAGAGTACTTGTTGTAGAAAGTGATGTTGTGTTATGAATGAGCTCCTTGCTTACTGTTAGTTTTGTTCAACCAACAAAACTTGATTCAAAGGGTGACGTCAGTAAACTGATCCTTCTCAAGAACTGCCTTCATTTCCTGACTCCCACTTAAACTTCTGGAATAAAGGCACGGCCAAACAATGGCCCTGCTTCCAGTCCCTCTAGGCTAAGTACATTCCCAGAGAGCAGCTCTCCATGAGGTGGGCCTTTGTTCCTTACTTGAGCTGGAGAAATACAGGCCTTTCTTCTGGCTTCTTGACACTCCTGACTAGATTACCTTGAGTCTTTGTCATCCTTGCCACATCATTAAGGCAGAGGAAGGTAAAAGGAAGTCAGAATTTGAAGCTAGTGTCTTTATCATTAAGACATTGCAACTTATTTTTGCAAGTATTTTTGAACTCACAGTATGTAGCAGGTACTTATCCAACATAAGTATCTTAGAGGGTAATGCTGTGGGTATCTCCATCTTACATGCAACCACCAAGACACAAAGGAGTTGACAAATTACCCATAGCTGGAAGATGGCCTGGGACTATACCGACCCCAGGCCTCTCTCATCTGTTACTGCAGGCCTCTTAACTTCAGCTGTTAACTGCTGCTCTTAGGAGTTTGGGAGCTGGTAGATTTTTATTCCACCACAGTTCACAAACTAGTTCAAAAACCATCCTAACAGAGCTTGTGTTTGGGTCTTTCCTAATAAGTACCAGAGTATTCTGCTAACAAATAAAAAGCCTTAAGACATAAACTACCACTCACTTCTCCTCTACCCACACCTGTAAAGAACTGCTTTCCATGGAGTCCAGTCCTAACTTCTTATACCCAGAAGAGTGACATCAACACAGATCACAGCTGCCCCCTGGGGACAGGGAGTTGAAGCCAGACTTGCTTTAGGCCACCCAATAGTTTGGTAGCAAAGTCCTGTAGATAAGTTCCCCTCTGACCTGGTGGCCTGAAGTTTCCTTTACCAGGCTGGGTAGAGTGACCATTTTAAGAAATAGCAACTGTGTGTGTGGAATGCATACCGACCTAGTTAGGAGATAAGTCTCTGTTTCTAATTCTAGCCCTTTCATTTTGAGCTTATGACTTTGGGCATGTCAGTTGTTTCATTTTCTTGTCCAGGAAGGAGATTAGTACTGCAGCCCTGGGCCTCACTCACCTGGGGTATTGGAAGAATCAGTGAGATTATATATACCACTGAGATCTAGCACCTGTTCTGTACTCAGTGTGTGCTGACTACTTTTAGTTCCCTGACGAGTGCCATTCTCACAGTTCCAAAGTGAGGACGCTAGTAGCCCACTTCACAGTGAAGAACATGAAGTCCAGAGAAGTCACGTAGGAGCCAGCCCCAGGTCTCTGGCTCCAGAGCATACTCAGTTCTCCTTGCCATCCCACAGGAGTGGAGCAGCTCCCTGTGTCTTCTCTCCAGGCTTTTCCTTGTGGATCCTGAAATTTCTTGTTCCTCTCTCTGTGTCTCTGTCTCTGTCTATCTGTCTCTGCCTCTCTGTCTCTGTCTCTGTCTCTGTCTCTGTCTGTCTCTCTGTCTCTCTGTCTCTCTGTCTCTCTGTCTCTGTCTCTGTCTCTGTCTCTGTCTCTGTCTCTGTCTCTCTCTCTCTCTCTCTCTCTTGCTGGTACTGGGGCTGGAACTCAGGATACTATTCCAGAGCCTCTTTGTGCTCAAGGCTAATAACACTGTACCACTTGAGCCACAGTGCCACTTTTTCTGAGTAGTTTATTGGAGATAAGAGTCTCATAGACTTTCTTGCCTGAGCTGGCTTCCAACCCAGATCCTCAGATCTCAGCCTCCTGAGTAGAATTACAGGTATGAGCCACTGGCTCTTGTTTCTCTTATCTAATAGTTTGTGCTGCCTTTTCTTCAGGTCCCCTGGGATTCATTCAGTAAATTCTTTATGGCTTTCTCCCAGAAAGACATTCCAGCTCCATCATAAAGAGGTTTAAGCAAGATGAGAAGCCTAGACTCTAGGACCAGGGTTTATCCCCTGCTTAAGTATGTGTCTATTGTAGGATGCATAAGCTAGTAAGCTCTGCAGGTGTGGGTTCTCAATCATGGAATCTGAGAAAGGAAGGCAATTAAGCCATCATTTTACTGTTGGGGGAACTGAGGTTCCATTGCACAGGGAAATGACTTGCTTGAGGCTATTCATGTAGTCCAGGGAGTGGGGGTATAGGGCCAAGAACAGAGCCCAGTTCCTGAAGCAATAGACCAGTACTGCCTGACTAGCTACTGTTTCCCAGCCTTTCTTTCCTGGGGGCTTGCTTATGGTCTCTTTATGTGGACAAATGCATGCACCGCACTCCATATATGCCTAGGAGACTATAGAGAAATGAAGCAACATGGAGAATTGGGCAGAGAGAAAGAGCTGGATATATGGTCAAGGTCTCCTTTCTATTATTCACCAAAGAAATGAATGGAAACAGCAAAGCAGAGCAGATAGCTCAGAGTCAGCAGCAACTGTTGGAAGCAGAGGGATTTATGCTGGGAACCCTGACTGCACGAGTAGATAGGAAGCCCTTTGTCACTAAGGCTGCAGGGATGAAAATTGAAGGAAGGATGTTAGGCAACTGTGACGGGTCTAGGATGCAGTTACAGCCCCCTGGCTCATTGTCCAAAGGAAATGGATCTCTCCCGTGGAAACTGAGCAAGTGAGTCGAGTGGTTGACATCATCAGGCTGAGCATTGGATTACAACAAATGGGGACTTGGCCAGAGATGTGGGAAACACCCACTAAAACCTCGAAGTGCTTTTCATTTAGGCGACACTGGGAAAGAGAAAGGGCAAGAGGGACTCCTGCCTGCACCTGGGGTCTGGACTGTTCATCTTGAAACGTCGCTGAATTCTACCTTCACTTCTGCCCTGAACCTCTGGACTTGGAGAAAACTTGGCTCCTGTAAGTAGAACTTTACTCCCTCCTCCGCCCCCACCCCTAGGGAGAAGCAGAGATCTCTGGAGAGTTTGCTTTCCAGTTTGCTGGTCACAGAGTCTATTTTTATGTTATGATGTATGGGAACTTGCTCTGAAAATTACAGCTTTCTCTGAAATTGCCCACGGCTAAAGTCGGATCCTCAAGTCTCCCAGATAGGATCTCTTCAAATGCTCGTTTACTTTTTCACCTGAGAACTTGATGGAGTATTAAGGGCTCTAAAAGCAGCTCCTTGGCCCAGATGTAGGTGAAGAAACAAGTTCTCCTTAGACATTGGTGTTTGTAACCCCCACCCCTGCCCTCTCCCTTTTTGTTTTTGTTCTAGAGCTTGAACTTGGGCTGGGCACTATTCCTGACCTTTCATGCTCAAGGCTAGAGAGCTACCATTTGAGCCACAGCTCTTCTTCTGACTTTTTGGTGGCTAATTGGAGATGAGTCCCCTAGGCTCGCTTTGAACTATGATCCTTAGATCTCAGCCTCTTCAGTACTAGGATTACAGGCATGGGCCACTGATACTGGGCAGAAAACCTTATTATTATTTTTTTCTATTTTGAAGGTGGTACAAAATGTTTTACTAGAAAGAAATGTATGGAACTTAAGAATCTCTATACACTTTCATTTATAAATAAAAAATTATATGTTTCATTTCAAATCTAGGCTGGTTAAATTTTATGGTGTATCTAATCACACCCTAAAATAGCTGGTTTGAGAACTCCAAGATGGAAAGAAGAGAAAACTTTAACTTTGGCTTTGTGGTCTTCTTACTGCTTCCTTTCAAAAATTTGTTGTTTATGCTTAGAAAATAAACAGGCCATATCAGCCCTGAGGCTTTCTATACTTGTTATCTATTTTCAGGATTTGAAACAAAATGAGCCACTCTATGTAGAGAAGAAAAGAGAGGGACTTGTTGCCCCTAGTTGCCTGCCTAGTGGGTCTCTGAGCTAAAGGGTGTCAGGTGGCCTGAGATGGCTTGCAAGGTATTGAGGCCCATTTCCTTTGCTGGCAGGTTACATATATTTGAAAAGTTAAAGAGAATATATTCTGGCTTTGAAAAGCAAAAAGTAGAGCTAAAAGTGGAGCTTGAATGAGACAGCATTTCCAAAGCATATATGAGTCCCATCCTATCATATATTAGAAGGCCTGTCCCCCACCCCCAAGAAAATTGTGTGACCTTAGGCACAAAACTAGCTGGTTGTGATATTTCTGAGTTCAAGTTGGAATAAACCATCCATACTTCTCTCCCCTTTGTGGCAGATAGTTATGGCATTAGGAGCAAAGTTTCCTAGGTTGTTAGTATCCCAGACTGGCTGAACACTAGCACCTATAAGAGGTCATAAAAGGGTCACTAATAAACTACTTCAGAATTTTCATGATTTCAAGTTTAGTGTCCTAAAGAAGGAAAACACACAAGCATGCACACTTAAAAATGTTTTATCTAAGTGGATAGAGACCATAATCCACAGGAAGGTGTGGTATTTAGAAGCTGAGTTACTGTCATGGTTAACAGGAAAGTTCTCTCATCACCTTGAAGCTGTAATTGTTCCCAGTAGCTATTCCACTGAAGGCCTGGGTAATGGGAACTCCCCCCGCACACACACAGGATCTTGAAACTTTGAATAATAATAATCCATGCCAGGAGGCAGGGGTTACAAAAGGATGGCATGCCTCATACGTCCATTCAGGCCTTCATGTGCCCCACAACAGTGAAAGAGCCTTTAGTTTCATGTTTACAGTATACTTTCCCTTGCACAAGCCACCCCACTGGTGAGTTTCAGGCATCTTTGGAGTAAGGAGATGTGAAAGAGTACTACATCCTGAGCTCTACTAGCATGTATCTTCCTGAGATATTCATCACACACAGAGCTGGACATCTGCCTATGCTGAACCCTTTTAATCTTCACAGCATGATTTGAGAGATAATCTCCAGTTTACACCAAAGGCACAAAGAGGTGAAGTGACTTGCCTGTCACAGCTGGCAGGTGACAGAGGTGGAATGCTTGATGTGCTACCAGTACACTTTAATCTCCTCACTTCTCTCCCCATCTCAGTTCCTCTATGTGTTTTTTTTTTTTTTTTTAATTGTATTTTATTTTATTTGAGAACATACTGTACAGGGGGGCTACAATTACATGGGCAGGATAATGCATACATTTCTTACCAAGCATTGCAGCCTCCTCCTTTGTTTACCCTTCACTTCCCTTCCCCGCCTCCCCCCTCCCCCCACCCAATTTTACCCCCCTCCCCCCACCCAATTATACCCCCCTCCCCCCCCCCACACCGACATTGTAAAGCTGGTTTTGACATGACATTTTGTACTTCTCATTGTTGCAACAGGTCCACCTGAATCCTTAAACGACTTGTTTGTCCCCATCTCCTCCACATGTTATACTGACATCAAATATAGTGAAAGCGGGGGTTACACTGTGGGGGAGGGACATACAAAGCAACAAAGAAATAATCTTATAAATGCGTTAAAAACACATGCATGAAAGAAACGAAAACATTAAAATACATATTTAAGGGTTCATTTTCCTAACATCACATTATCTGACCTTTTCCGCTTGACTCATACCTATACTAGATATTGCAAGTAAGGGAAACCATGGGACCTATGCTTCTTTGGGCCTGGCTTACTTCACTTAATATAATTTTTTCCAAACCTTTCCATTTCCTAACAAATGGGGAAATGTCATTCTTTCTGATGGAGGCATAGAATTCCATTGTGTATATATACCACATTTTCTTGATCCATTCATCTACTGAGGGGCATCTGGGTTGGTTCCATATCTTAGCTATGGTAAATAATGCTGCAATAAACATAGTTGTGCTGGTAGCTTTAGTGTGGTCTTGTTTGTAAACATTTGGGTAAATGCCCAAAAGTGGGATTGCTGGATCATAAGGGAGCTCTATGTGAAGTCTTCTGAGGAACCTCCATACTGCTTTCCAAAGTGGTTGAACAAGTTTACATTCCCACCAACAATGAAGTAAGGTTCCTTTCTGTCCACATCCCCTCCAGCATCTGTTGTTGTTAGAGTTCTTGATTTTTGCTGTTCTAACTGGAGTGAGGTGATATCTCAATGTTGTTTTGATTTGCATTTCTTTTATGGCTAGGGATGTTGAACATTTCTTCATGTGTCTATTGGCCATCCTTGTTTCTTCTTCAGAGAAGCTTCTCTTTAAGTCTTTCGCCCACTTATTTATTGGGCAGTTGATTCTTTGAGGATTTGTTGTTGGGTGGTTTAATTTTTTGAGTTCCAAGTATATTTTAGATATGAGACCCTTGTCGGTTGTATGGCTAGTAAAGATCTTCTCCCAATCGGTGGGCTTTCTATTGATCTTGCCAGCTATGTCATTTGCCCTGCAGAAGCTCTGCAACCTTATGCAATCCCATTTGTCCAACCTTTCTTTGATTTGTTGTGCTTCCGGGTCTCTATTCAGAAAATTTCGACCTGAGCCAAGGAGACCTAGGGTTTCTCCTATTCCATCCTGTAATGTTTTCAGAGTGTCTGCTTTGAGTTCAAGGTCTTTGATCCATTTGGAGTTGATTTTGGTGCATGGTGATATATAAGGATCTAGCTTTAGTTTTCTACATGTAGTTAACCAATTTTGCCAGCACCATTTACTGAAGAGGCTGTCTTTCTTCCATTCTATTGTTTTAGCTTCCTTATCGAAGATTAGATGGCTATAGGTCTGTAGGTTCATTTCTGGGTTTTCAATTCTATTCCATTGGTCCTGAGGTCTGTTCTTATGCCAATACCAAGCTGTTTTGATTACTATGGCTTTATAGTAGAGTTTGAAATTTGGTATTGATATTCCTCCAGCAGTGTTCTTTCCGTTGAGGAGCGTTTTTGCTATTCGGGGTCTTTTATTGTTCCATATGAATTTTTGGATTGCCTCCTCTATTTCCTTGAAGAATGAGGGTGGAATTTTGATAGGTATCGCGTTGAATTTGTAGATAGCCTTGGGAAGTTCAGTTCCTCTATGTGTTAAAGGAGGTGGGCTGAACTTGAGTCAGATGCAGAATAGAGTTTGGGTCTTAATATGAATACCTTTGTGAGATTCGTTCTTCAGCTTTTTGCACTGTGTGCCATTCCCTTACTCTGTCTATTGTGCTCTCTTGTTGACTGTCTGGCTCCTGTCCCTGTGGGCCTTTGTGAATCCAGAACTGGTTAGTACCACTGTCTGTCTCAAAGTAGTCACTTTAGGGCTTAGTGAGAAGTGGGAGAAGAAAGCAAGTAAGAGTTCCACCCTTAACACCTCCTAGCTTCAAGATCTCCCAACAGATCATCTCCTCTACAGAGTCATAGGAACTCATTGTCAGTCATACCTACTCCAAAGGGAGCAGATGAAAGGCATGTATAAGTTGGTGAAGAAATATATACTCAGCCAGGCGCTGGTGGCTCACGCCTGTAATCCTAGCTACTCAGGAGGCTGAGATCTGAGGATCGCGGTTCAAAGCCAGCCCGGGCAGGAAAGACCATGAGACTCCTATCTCGAATAAACCACCAGAAAACCGGAAGTGGCGCTGTAGCTGAAGTGGTAGAGCGCTGGCCTTGAGCTGAAGAGCTGAGGGACAGCGCTCAGGCCCAGAGTTCAAGTCCCACGACCGACAAAAAAAAAAAAGAAATATATACTCAGGACTACACCCTGACAATATTCAGAAAGAGAACATTTGCAGTATTCACAAGCTCTGTTCTCACAGTCATATGATAGTGTTTATGTGAGGAGCCTCAAGTCTTCTCTGAACACATCAATTTTGGAAATCGCCAGGAGGAACCTTGGAACTGCCATGTTGGCTTTACAAACCAAGCCCCAGAGCTGCTTCCTGTCATCCAGTCAACTGATGCTGGACTTCACATAAGTCAGTCAGTGCAGTCGCTGAAAACAGAAGAGGGTGCTTGTCTCCTGAAAGGCCCTGGCCCAGCCACCTAAGGAGGAGGCTCATACTAGGTCCTGTGTGAGAAAGGTTGACCTCAGCTGATTAAGTCAACTAAACTCACAAGGGGCCAGACATGATTCCTAAGTGAAGACAGATGAATCATCTAAACCTCTTGGAAAGCAGGTTATTTTGCATGCCTCTGGACTGAGCTCCTGGCCTCCTGAAAACCCTTCAGTAGTGCCTTATGAAAACCTTGAGGGGCTGGGAAGGTGGCTCAGTGGTAGAGTGCTTGCCTTGCATGCATGAGGCCCTGGGTTTGATTCCTCAGCACCACATAAGCAGAAAAAGCTTGAAATGGTGCTGTGACTCAAGCGGTAGAGCGCTAGCCTTGAGCTGACGAGCTGAGGGACAGTGCCCAGGCCCAGAGTTCAGGCCCCACAACTGACAAAAAAAAAAACCCCAAAACCCTTGAGCATGGCTCCTTCAAGGCATGATTTCTTTGGAAGTTGTAGTCAGCTGTGATTTGTAGTCAGCTGTGATGTCGGTGAATTACAGATCAGAATGTAGCCACTCTTACCAGAGGAAGTCAGCATTTCTCAACTAAAAGAGGCTTGTTATCTTCCAAGAAATTACTGGTTTCTACTTGGCTAGTAAGAACATGATAACAGACCTTTAGCGTGCAAAAGAAATGAAGTATGGCAGCTAGGGCATTCTTAATTCTGTCCAAGGGGTCTGGGTCAGAATAAGGACCTAGCTTTCCATGCCCTTATTTATCCACTACCTCTGCATTCCCCTGGGCAAAGCCTCATGTGTTTGCCTATCCTAGAGATACTCATGGTCTGGGCTCTGATCTTCTAGGCAGGAGAAACATCTGTAAGTGGTTGGAATCTTGCAGCCTCCATTTGCACTTTCCTGCAGATACGTGAGTTCATGTACTATTAAAAACCTGGGTGTGTTAGGTATTGTGTGTGGGGCTGTGGAGAGTATTGGAGTGAATAAGACTTCGAAGTCACTCATAGTCTGACAGCAATAAAAGACCCAGATGACTCTTAACCTGTGATCACCTACTCCAGGAGAGAGACAGCACTGCTGAGCAGAGGAGCAGTAGCTTTGGAGCCAAGCCTTCAATTCACAATGACAGTTTTTCACATGGTTGGCCAATGTTCACTGAACACCTAATAGTGCCAGCACCAAGCAGGGTAATAGGTGGACAATGAAATAAAACAGACCTGGCCCCTCCAACATGAAGTTCACTGGGACCAATAGTAGTGTTAGGTCTTGAGGAACAACATGGCTGATAAAGAAGAGAATGTAGGTGATGGGCTTCCTTGAGGAAGAAGCGGTGCTAAGAGGCAAGAGGGGAGAGAAAACGATGCTATGGAGTAAGAAGATAACCCAAGCAGGGAGACGGACATATGTGAAATGGTCCAAGGCAGGGAAACATGGAAAACGGAGTGTTGGTGAAGAGAAAGGGGTGGTGGGAAGAAGTTTAAGGCTGTGGAAAGTAAGAGAAGGAGAAGAGTAGAGCCTGACGAGGCTGGCCTGGGCTGTGCAGGTGGTAGTTGCTGTTGCAGGAATGGGAACAAGAAGAAATTTGTAAATTATGAAGGCCTGCAGAAATGTGGTGCATTGTTACTTTCACAAAACAATTATCAATGAAATAAAAAGTAAAGAAGTCTGGGCACTGGCTCACGCCTATAATCCTAGCTACTCAGGAGGCTGAGAATCTAAGGATCACAGTTCAGAGCCAGCCTGGGCAGGAAAGTCCATGAGCCTCTTAACCTCCAGTTAACCACAGAAAACTGGAAGTAGAGCTCAAAGTGGTAGAGCACTAGCCTTGAGCAAAAGAGCTCAGGGACAGTGCCCAGGCTCCGAGTTCAAGCCCATGACCGACAAAAAGAAAAAAAGAAAAAGAAGTTAAAGCAAAGGTTTCTACCAGAGGAGAGCAGAGCACCTTCCAGGTAACTGCAATGGCAGATAGCTCTCTTGCTGGGAATGCTGTGTGCTCTTTCTCTCTTATTTCATTATTCCTCACTTTTCTCTTTCTGTCCAAATGATTTGCAAACCATCCCTACTTCTCTTATCTGGGCTCTTGGCCTCCTGTACTGTAGAAGTCAGAGAGCATCTGGCCAACCAGCAAGCCGAGATACTGGCATTTGCACTTCCTTTCCAGCCCATTGCCACTCCTGAGGGTGGTTTTTTGAACCATGTGGTTTAAAGCCAGCATGGGTAAGAAAGTCTGTAAGACACTTAACCTACCTGTTATCCTAGCTACACAGGAGGCTGAGATCTGAGGATTGAGGTTCAAAGCCAGCCCGGGCAGGAAAGGCCATGAGCCTCTTCAATAAACCACTCAGAAAACCGGAAATGGTGCTGTGGCTCAAGGGGGAGAGCCCTAGCCTTAAGCTAAAGAGCTGAGGGACAGCGCCCATGCCAAGAGTTCAAACCCCATGACCAACCAAAAAAAAAAAAAAAAAAGCCAAAGCAATAATATAAACTGGGTATGGTAATGCATGCCTGTAATTTCAGCACACTAGTTTGAGACCAGCCTGACTACATACTGAGTTCTAGGCCGAGACCCTGTTTCTATAAGTGAATAAAAGCAATAATATATGTACCTTTATAGTGCACTTTTTTTTAAACAAACGTATTTTTTTCCATGTCAGGACAATGAAATCTCCTTCATTCCCTGAAATAGCTGTATGGTTTCTAACACCATAATTTAACTATTTCCTTATTAATGGTTATTTAGTAACTTTCCCCATTTTTTTTTGCTACTTCACTGTATGTTTCACTGAATATTCTTGTATTCATATGAACATATCTATGGTATGATCTCATTAACATTTGGCTGCCCCATTGAATATGTTTAATAGGAACTGTTAACTTTTAACAAACTTTAACAAAAGATTGCTTTAGTTATCTCAGATTATGTCTGGCTCTAATCCTTTTTTCTTCTAGTTCCATAGAATTTCTACACTGATCAATCAAGAGCAGAAAATCTGAAGAGATGCCAGCAGGAAAAAGAAATTAACTACCAGGTGGGTAGTCATGCTATTCACATCCTTTTACCTCTGCATCACAAGTTTGCCTAAGTGCAAAGAAAGAATAGAAATATGATTCAAATGAAGTTAAAGAGGAATTTGGGTCCCAGATAATAGACAAGATGGCTGATTTCAGAGATTACGTAACATCACTTTGCAGTTGTAGTCACGATTCCATTTAGAGTTGTTGTTTTTTCCTCTGATAGCATCAGGGAGACAGTTTATCTCTAGAGGCTTCGTGGGTTTCTTCAGCCATGAACTTAGGCAGAATTCCTACACAGGAGTTATTAACAATTTGGGGATGATGCCACCTTTTTTCTTTTGTTGTAAAGCTGTTTTCATGAAGACCAGGGGACACTATGGGTATTTTCATACCAATGATGGATTAGAGCCATGGGAGCCAAATCAAGCAAAACCCACCCCAAACAAATGAGCGCAGCCTAGTAGTGCAGTGAGGAGGGATGAAGCAGATCCCTTCCACTGGGAAACAGGAAGCGGAAATGACCTGTATGGAAATATAGCATCTTGCGTCAGTATTCGTAGTCTTATGAAGTCCTAGTCCTTCTGACAGAAGTTAATCATTTAAATAGAAGATAGCACAATAATTGGCTTTCCCCCAAAAACATGACTGTATGTCTGCCAATTTGGTGAGACTCCATGCCTTCTCAAGTTGGGAGTACAGGGTGCACAGAGATCTGCTCACCCACCCAGGCATCAGGGTGTGACTGTGAAAGGTATTAGAATCAAAAGCCACATAGTGCCTACTTGGCATACAACTGCCCACCTAGAATTGTCATAAGGATTCTAAAGAACCTGGAGATAAACCTTTCTTTTCTGTGGGGCTTCTTAGATCCATTATACATTGGTCCTGATACCAGGAACTGTGTGAGGAGGAAGAAAGACTTGTTATTTTCTGACTTCAGCACCATATGAGAACTGTGCAGCTCTGTTTGGTGAAGCTCAGTCTAGACTTTGGCCTTGATGGCCAGGAAATGTTCCTTTTGGCAAACTTTTTTTTTTTTTTTTTGCCAGTTCTGGGGCTTGAATTCAGGGCCTGTCTGGGTACCTTCCCTGAGCTGCTGCTGCTGCTGCTGCTGCTGCTGCTGCTGCTGCTGCTGCTGCTGCTGCTTCTTGTTCTTGTTCTTGTTCTTGTTCTTGTTCTTGTTCTTCTTCTTCTTCTTCTTCTTCTTCTTCTTGTTCTTGTTCTTCTTCTTCTTGTTCTTGTTCTTGTTCTTGTTCTTGTTCTTCTTCTTCTTCTTCTTCTTCTTCTTCTTCTTCTTCTTCTTCTTCTTCTTCTTCTTGTTCTTGTTCTTGTTCTTCTTCTTCTTCTTCTTCTTCTTCTTCTTCTTCTTCTTCTTCTTCTTCTTCTTCTTCTTCTTCTTCTTCTTCTTCTTCTTCTTCTTCTTCTTCTTCTTCTTCTTCTTCTTCTTCTTCTTCTTCTTCTTCTTTCTTCTTCTTCTTCTTTCTTCTTCTTCTTCTTTCTTCTTCTTCTTCTTCTTCTTCTTTCTTCTTTCTTCTTCTTTCTTCTTCTTTCTTCTTCTTCTTCTTTCTTCTTCTTCTTCTTCTTCTTCTTCTTCTTCTTCTTCTTCTTCTTCTTCTTCTTCTTCTTCTTCTTCTTCTTCTTCTTCTTCTTCTTCTTTCTTCTTCTTCTTCTTCTTTCTTTTTCTTCTGTTGTTGTTAGTAGGGTTTGAACTCTAGGCCTGGGTGCTGTCCTGAGCTCTTTTTCAGCTCAAGGCACTCTACCATGTGAGCCACAGCACCATTTCTGGTTTTCTGGTGGTTAATTGGAGTTAAGAGTCTAATGGACTTTCTTGCCAGGGCTAGCTTTGAACCTCAGATCTCAGCCTCCTGAGTAGCTAGGATTATAGGCATGGGCCATCAACACCCCACCTTCCCTAAGCTTCTTTTACTTAAGGCTGGCACTCTACCACTTGAGCCACAGCAACATTTCCGGCTTTTTCTGTTTATGTGGTACTGAGAAATTGAACCCAGTTCTTCATGCATGCTAGGCAAGCAATCTACCCTTGAGCCACATTCCCAACCCATGGAAAACATTTCTTGTGAACTGGACACTAGCTTTTAGGGCAAAAGTGTTCTAGGAAAGCTTATGAGTTTTGCCAGTAGACAGGTGACAGTTATCTGCATTAGATGTAGAAGGAGCTGAACGATAACCAGGAAAAGAGTGCCCAAAGCACAGGCTCTGGGTACGAGAAATGCTTTGAGCCTGAAGGGGGCTTAGTGCCCCGGGGACTTCACAGATGTCCATGGACTACACATTGCATCAGAGGGGCCATGGCTGGACTTGAGTCTTCAGGTTATTGTAAATGAGGATAGAGTGGCAGATACTATCCTAACAGCTCTGGTGGAAACCATGCCCTGAATGGTTTTCCAGGGGAGAGATGAAAGTTGGGCTTAGGAAGGAGATTCCCTGATGCCATCCTGGAGAATGGGCTGAGCAGAGTTCCATACTTTCCTTTATCTGTTCTTGTTAACTCTCCTCCCCATGCCTATGTTCCTTTTATTTTTTTCCCCATAAGAGGTCAGAGGACAGAGCCTGGGAGCAAATGTCCTTGGAAAATGAGGAGGAGGTGATTGGTGACTAGGTGGAGACATCCAGCAAAGGTAAACAATTCAGAGGCCTTGGAAAAGTCAGTTCTCCCTGTGAGCCTTGGCTGTGCCATCTATTAAAGGAGGGAGTAGGCATTACTTTTCTCCCCTCTCATTTCACTGTGGATAGTTTACACATTCAGTTAGATTTTCCAGAAGAAAGCTCTCTGCCTTGTTTGCCACAAAATGATTTGTTGAGATCCTCAAGAGGCTGCTGCAGCTGGTCCCCTGTGATGAGGTGATGAGGAAGCCTTGGCTTCAGATCTGTCTCCAGCCTCCTTCCCTGTTGCCCACAGTGGTCCTCCTTAGGGAAGAATGGGCACCTGCTGACTAAAGACTAGATATGTGCCTGGCCATAACCACAGAGAGCTTCTAGCATTGCTATTTGCTTAAACTACATTCTAAGCATTATGATAAGCACTTACCTCCTCCTTCATCTCATTTAGTTTAATTGTATGAAGTACCTACATATTATCTCCATTTCGTAAACAAGGAAACTGAGGCTCAAACTGATGAAACTACTTGCCCATGGTGACATAGAAAGAAGCAGAAGAGCTGGAATCTAGGTTCCATCTCTGCCATTTTACCAGTAATCTTTTTTTTTTTTTTTTGGTCTGTCGTGGGGCTTGAACTCTGGGCCTGGGTGCTGTCCTTCAGCTCTTCAGCTCAAGGCTAGTGCTCTACCACTTGAGCTACAGCACCACTTCCGGTTTTCTAGTGGTTATTGGAGTCTTTCCTGCCCAGGCTGGCTTTGAACCGTGATCCTCAGACCTCAGCTTCCTGAGTAGCTAGGGTTACAGGCATGAGCCACCAGCACCCAGCTACTTCGAGTTTTCTAGTGTTGTTTTTTTTTTTTTTTTTTTTTTTTTTTATTGGAGATAAGAGTCTCAAGGAGTTTCCTGCTCGGGCTGGCTTTGAACTGCCATCCTCAGATCTCAGCCTCCTGAGTAGCTAGGATTACAGGCGTGAGCCACTGGTGCCCAGCTTTATAAGTAATCTTATAAACCTTTGAGACATGATGTATGCCACAGAGAAACCAAGGGGTAGCTCCTCTTTTCTTCCAAACCTTGAAAACTGTGCAGAGCCCTCAGGTGATGAAAACATGGTTTGGAGCTGAGTCCTTGGACCAGCATGTCCATTTAGCATTTCTTCTTAGTCATTCCTTTTCCCTATGTACATTAAGTAGTGGGCTGCCTTTTATCTTGTGGGCAAACTGCCTGGCCACCAGGAGTCTGCCTCCTCATTACCCAGCAATTTTCCTTCTTACTCCAGCAGAGAGCAGACCACACACACACATACACCCATTCTTACTCCTTTGCTAGAAAGTGGCCACTAGCTCTGATCTGATATACACATCAAAGGTGCCAGGGTTATGGCCATGAGCACAGCTCCTTTGAGAGGAGCAGGAAAGTAAATGGAGAGAATGGAAGGTGGGAATCCTGCTTGGCTGAACGAAGTCTCTAAGGCCCAGGTCAGTAAAGGGCTGAGGCTATATGTCCTTGCTAAGTCATTTATAAATCTGCCCCATGGGATCAGTATAGTCAAAATGTTCATACTTCCCAAAGTAGTCTACAGATTTAACACATCTCTATCAAAATTCTAATGATTTTTATCACAAAAATAGAAAAAAGTCCTAAAATATATATTTGAGACCTTGGATAACTATAGCAATCTTTAGCAAGAAGAATAAAGCCATACCACACTGTTGGTGTGGTATAGTTTTGGGAGGTGTGGGAGTTCCTGCTTGTAATCCTTGGGATCACAAGTTTGAGGGCAGCCTGGGCTACATAGCAAGTTCCAAGCCAGTCTAAGCTATCTAGTGAGATCCCTCCCCCCAAATGTTATAATATTAGCATGAAAAGGACATACAGAGCAATAGAACAGAATAGTAGTCCACAAATAAATGTTTTTTTCACAAATAAACTCATGAATGAATAATAGTTCATCATTGACAAAGGAGTAAAAAACACAGTGGCATAATAAATGGAAAACTAGAGAGCCACCTACAAAAAATAGATCCTTACAACATACACAGAAATCAGCTGAAAAACTCTACGTATTGGTCCTGATAATGATTTTTTTATATACCAAAAGTATAGACAATAAAACAAAACAAGTAGGATTATATCAAACAAAAGCATTTCTGCACAACAAGGAAATAATCAGCAAAATGAGAGGCAACCAGAAAAATGAGGAAAATACTTAAAAAGCTTTCATGCAATAGAGGTTAAATCCAAAATAAATAAGGAACTCATATGGCTCAATTAAAAAAATGAGCAAAAGGTTTAAATCTGTTAAACAATTTTTAAGGAAGACATGCAAGCAGCCAACAGGTACATGAAAAGGTGCTGACATAATCAATTGTTGGGGAAATGTAAACTAACTCTGCAATGAGATATCAACTCACATATTAAAGCACTATATCAAAAAGTCAAAAAAAGCTGGGCACCAGTGGTTCATGCCTATAATCCTAGCTACTCAGTGTTTTGGTTGCTAAAAGGAGACCTCCATGTGGTTCAGGCAGAAGAGAGTTTATTAGGGGAAACTAAACTGTCAGCCACCTTGAGGTGGAGGTGTGCAGAGATGCTTGGAGAGAGAGCAAAGGGAAGGAGCTGTTTCTCCCAGGTGGATCTAACACTTAGCAGGCTAACATCTTATGATTATGGTTCGAAGCCAGCCCAGGCAGGAAAGTTCATGCATGAGACTCTTGCCTTCAGTTAACAACCAAAAATCCAGAAATGGATCTGTGGCTTAAGTGGTAGAACACCCAGGGTTGAGCAAACAAGTTCAGGAAGAGTACCTAGACCCTGTACTGGCACACACAGAAAAGAAGTTAAATGAAAAGTGTTGAGAAGGACATGGAGAGAGGACACCCTTGTACATTATTGGTAGGAATGATAGAATGTTGAAGTTTGTCAAAAATTTTAAAATTTCTGGGCATTGTGGAAGCTATAGGATTGCATGTTTGAAGTCAAGTTGGATTATACAACAAAAGTCCCAACAAAATTAAAAATAGCCAGACACCTGTGGCTGGAGCCTGTAATCCTAACTACTGAGGAGGCTGGGATCAGAGAGTCACAGTTCAAAGCCAGCCTGGGCAGAGGAAGTCCCCACGAGACTCTTACCTCCAATTAACCACCCAAAAACTGGAAGTGGCTCTGTGGTTCAAGGGGTAGAGCACTAGCCTTGAGCTCAGAGAAGCTCAGAGATAGCACCCAGGCCCTGAGTTCAAGCCCCACAACTGACAAAAAAAAATAGAACTACTATATGATATAGAATCCTGCTTCTGACTATTTAGTTACATATATAATATATATGTAATATATATATATATATATAGTCATTACTGGAGTTTGAACTCAGGGCCTCAGACTTGGTAGACAAGTGTTTAACCTCTTGAAATCAGCCCTTTTTGCTTTAGTTATTATTCAAACAGAATATTAATTTTTTCCCTGGCTGGCTTGGACTATGATCCTCCTATTTTTACCTCCTGCATAACTACAATCATATACATGCACTATGACATAGATGTTGAGATGGAGTCTTTGAACTTATTTGCCTTTACTGGCCTACCAGTCTTTGCCTCCCACATAACTGAGATTACAGGCATTAGCCATCAACTTCCAGTTGAACTACTATATTCATTGCAACTTTATATATAGTAACCAGAATATGGAAACAACAATTTAAGTGTCCGTTGACAGGTAAATATATAATGTTGCAATGTATATACAATGGACTATTATTTCAGCCTTAAAACCAAAGGAAATCCTGCCATTTGAAACATGGTTGAAATGTGGAAGATATTATCCTAAGTAAAATAATTCATACAGAGAAAGAAACACTGAACGGTTTCACTTTTATGTGGAATCTAAAGCAGATGCAGAACATAAAAGGGTGGTTACCAGGGACTAGGGGCCTGGGGGAACGAAAAGATAAAAACTTGCAGTTATAAGATAAATCAATTCTGGAGACCTAAGGTACATTACAGTTTGATAACTGTAATGAATAATAGTCTGTACTTAAAATTTTCTAAGGAAGTATAACTTAAATGTTCTTACCACAAAAAAGGTAACTATGTGAGGAGATGGATATTAATTACCTTGATTGTGACAAGTATCTTGAAGTATATACATATATTCAAACACCACATTATCACATTGTATACCTTGAATATATACAATTTTTATTTTTTAATTGTACCTCAATAAAACTGAAATTGATCTAGAAATTTGTCCAGTTTACTGGAAGCTATCTCTTAACCTTTGAGCTACCTTGTTATCTTAAGACAGTGGTTTGTACTTGTAGCACACAAGTAAATGCTTTTGCGTCAAACATGGACCATACTTTTACACCCAGTGTCAGTGTCTCATCAGGTACTGCTCTTTGTTATCTGTGTTTTTCTGAGTAGAAGCCTGAGGTTTGGAAGTTGTAACATTTGCCAAAATACCAAAGCAGGAAAGTGGCAAAGCCATGACTTTACCATAGTTTCCCTCCCCTCTTCTCCCCTTTTTTTTTCCCCTTCTCCTCCCCTTCCTTTTTCTTCCCTTCCCTTCTCCAATCCTTTCCTTCCTTCCTTCTTTCTTTCTTTGCTTTTCTTTTTTTGTAGTTCCATACCTTTTATTTTTTTCAACTACCCAAAACTACCTCTTGAATTTAGCTTCTCTTTTCTGATTGTAACTACCACCACTTTTGTTGAGTATCTTGTTGTCTGAGCCAAGGCATTATATTTTTATTGTTGCTAACCCTAGGACCACCTTTCACAGAAAGTATCATCCTCATTCCACAGATGAAGAGGCTCAGAGATGTTAGGAACCTTACTTTGAATACACAGTAGAACCAGGATTTGAACTGGTTTCATTTGAGGTTGTGAACTTTCAACTGTCACCCTGTACTTCCTCCCGTCCTTACTTCTCCAGTTTTCTAGAAGGAAAACATGCAAACATTATTTGTGTATTTTCTTTACTGTTACAACAACCCAACAATGTGGAAATTGTTGGGTTTTTTTACCCTATAAATGGAGAGAAAACAAGGCTCAGAGGCATTGGATGATTCACCCAACATCACAGAGTTAGAAGTGTGTGGATCCCTGCTTCACATAGGCTCTGTTCTGTGCCCTCTGACTCTCAACTTCATCTCCTTACAGCTGGGGCAGAGCCCTCCATCTTTATTTCTTTTTCCAAATTCTAGTAGTCCCCAAGTTGTTGTTGGTGGGGTATGTATGTGAGAGGGTTCAGCTCCTTTGATTCCCTGTCTCCAGCCCCTCTGCTGAGACTCTTCACAGCCAGCAGAGCCCGGGGCACTGGGGGGAGCTGCCTGGAGGGTGGGACTCCCCAGCTGCTTATCAGCAAGACCTCTGGGCCTTTCTCTCCAGTACTTTCCCAAGCCATGAGACTTGAATCCTTTTCTGACTCAAGGCCCCTGGGAATCCCCAGGGCTGTTTTCTGGCCAAGGCTAATTGTAGAGAGCCAGCCTTCTGTTCCAGCTTCAGTGGAAGGGCTGAGAGCCAAATGCTGTGGTTTTAAATGAGGGATTGTGGGATTCAAGGACCCTGTGATCATGGGCACAGCTTTTTTTTTTTTTTTTTTTCTTTTTGGTTGGTCATGCTTGAACTCCGGGCCTGATCATTGTGCTGAGCTCTCAGCTCAAGGTGAGCACTCTACCACTTGAGCCACAGGGTCACTTCCTTTTTTCTGGTGGTTTTTATTGGAGAAAAGAGTGTCATGGACTTTCCTGCCTGGGGGGTGGCTTTGAACTGCTATCCTCAAAACTCAGCCTACTGAGTAGTTAGGATTATAGGCCTGAGCCGCTTTTGCACACACACACATGCCCATACACATTTTCTAGACAATGACCTTGGTTCTGCTACTTAAATTTATCGCTGACTTTAGGAGATGTAGAAGCCGAAGTGCATGTGTCACTTGGACACATTCTCCCACATGCTAGGATTTACGTAGATAGAACTTGGCCTTGGGTGAATCTGTTTAGGGGTGAACTGAGAACAGGTTACCTAGTATTTCCTTATGCAATGTTCCAAAGTCCAGTTGTGAAATTGCATAGCCCACTGAGCCCTTGTTTCATCTCACTGAACTGAACGTTCCACACGCTCTGAGCTATGTGGGGTTCTGGAGGGAGTCCGCAGAAAGGTACTGTAGGCAGCAACACTAAGAACATCAAGGATAGCTAAGGTTCAGTCTGGCTTCTACCTCCAGGTATACCACTAAATGCTGTGTGCATTTAATCCTCACAATACACCCTTAGGTTGATGTGGAGAAACTGAGGCATAGAGAGCTTGAGTAACTTGCCAGTGATCACGCAGCCACTGAATCATTGAGTGGTATATGACTCAAGCATGTGAGCTTAAACTTCCAGCTTTAGGATGAAAGTAAAGGGCATTTTTAGGAAAAGAAAAAGAAAATGGACTGTGTGAAGGGCACACAGCCTTGTAGGTTGTGATACTAAACAGTGCTGTGTTGCAGCCAAAACCCCTACGTGGTAGTGCTTAGCACTCATTGAGAAGGAGAACTTCTCTCCACTATAATTCAGATAAGACTTGTCTTACAGCTTAATTGAAATAGAAGTCATGTATCACAGAGCTTCCCCTTTCAGGGTACAATACACAATTCGGTGTATTCACACTTGTGCCTTTGTCACAGTCAGTTTGAGCTCCTGTTCATCCTGTACAAAGACTCCTGTGGACATCCCCATCCTGACCCCCCTTGCCATCCCTCGGGGAGGCTTTCTCACCAAGAGTCATCGTGTGGGAGGCTCAGTGCTCTGGGAATAATTAGACAAATGAAATTTAACTTTTTTTTCTCTCTCTCCCCCTTGTATTCCCTGCTTTTGGGGCCTCTTCAGCTAATGTAGTTTATAAACGGCACTGTTCGTTAATAAGCTGCAAGCATGTCTCTGATATGCTTTGCTATGAGGTTGATAAGGACAGGAAACCAGAGTTTTTTGGATTACTTTCCACATGACAATGTCTCCTGTCAAGTTGGCTCTTTGCAGTGAGCAGCAGTAAGACATCGATGGTTTCACGGGGCTGTCTTTCTCTGCTGGCAGCAGAACCAGGGCACTGCAGCACAGGATCTTCTTTCTGCCATCCGAGTCTGTAGAATCTTCTTGCTCAGTTGTCATAAGGGCTACTCATCACTCGTTGAAACTCAGGGGACAGCACGCAGAGGACACTGGAGGACATTTAGCTGCGACATGCAGCGGCCGTGTCCATGGAGCACATCACTGTGGATCTCTCCTGACGCCACAGTTCATTCATTCTTTTAGGAAACACAAGGCACTGCTCACCAAGCAGTGTGCTGGGTTCTTAGTGTGTCACTCCAGTGCTTATCTTCCAAGTGATTAACGTGTGGATTTGGTCAGGTGGCAGTAGCTATTTGACTTGGGAGTTTGGGGACAGGCTAGTCCTCTGGTAAAGATGAGACACATGCTGTGTCATCCATATCAAGACAGAGCCACCACCAAACACACCTAACACAGTGAGGAAATGAAAGTTCAAGTCCTCATTCAGTTACCAACAGGTGGAAGGATTTAGGGTGGTCCATAGTACTTCTTTGATCCCAGTGCTATCCACTGTAAGGGTTAAATAAGAAAAAGTACCTTCAGGATCTGTACTGAAAAGAGTTCCTATTTCGTAATGAGACTATAATGCCTTGGAGAAAGAAAGCATCTTCTACAATTGTCAAAGCTAGAGCATAATGATTAATTAGTAAAATTGTGTTGAATGAATGAATGTAGTTAAGACACTATCTTGTTTCTTTTCATTCTCTATAGTATATTTGAGGATGCTTTATTTGTAATGTAGAGGACGGGAGAGGAAGCACTGAGCTGGAGGGAGGTAATGAGATTGCTCTCATTATCCACTGCTGTGTCACATAGCACCCTAATACTTATAAACAGCAGCAAGTCATATACTCTCTCAGGAGTATATGGGTCAGGAGTTTGGGGACAACTTGAACAGGTAACTCTGACTTGGATCTCTCATTCAAGTGATGGTTGTCAGAGTTGGTTCACTGAAGGGTAACCAGAGCTCTCTGCTGTGTCTTGCCACATAAGCTAATGAGGCCTTCCTCGTGTGCTCACCTTATGAGGCATCCTCACTGCCTAACAGCATCCAATTTCCTCCAAAGGCAGGTGTCCCATGAGAGAGGCAGGCTGAAGGTGTATGGCCCCTTGTATCATCTTAGACGTCAACATCGCATGTACTGCATTTTATTTGTTAGAGGTTACAAGCTTCTGGGTACCAGTGCTCGTGCCTGTATCCATGCTACTCAGGAGACTGGGGTTAGAGGATCATGATTCAAAACCAGCCTAGGCAGACAAATCCAGAAGACTTACCGCCAGTTAACCATTCAAAAGGTCAAAAATGGAGGTATGGCTCAAGTGGTAGAGTGTCAGCCCTGAGCACAAAGCTAAGCAGAAGCTCACAGGCCCAGAGTACCCACACCAAAACCAAACCCAAAACAAACAAACAAAAAACCCCATATGGATGGAGAGTATAACTCAATGGTAGAGCACTTTCCTAGCATGTACAGAGCCTATGGTTCAATCTCCAGTGCCTCAAGAAAAAAGTAGTCACTAAGGCCAATTCATTCAAGAGGATTCAAACTAGATTTCAATCCATGGTAGGAAGAGTAGTAAAGAATGTGTAGACAGGTTTGAGAATACCACACAACATGGTAGTTTACTCCTTCGTTTGTACTTAGGGTTGGAGGAGAAGACCTTGTCCTGAGATACCCAGCCTGGCACCCGCAGAGCCAGAGCGGAGGCCAGCCCAGCCCTGGACCTTTAGCAGGCCTGCTTGGAAGTGATCTCACTTTCCCTTCCTGCCACTCCCTTCACAAAGATGGAAGCTGCCTCTTTGGGAACCTTGCTTTGTAGCTGAGCCCCACAGAGTTCAGATAATGTACAGATATTGGCAGAAGGCAGGAGGTCTGTGGACCAGCATGCCCGACCAACCACATCCAGCAATCCAGCTAGGCTATCATGCCTTATTCTAAAGACCTCCATAGAAGTACAGACTTGTGGATTGCTGAGTTTAAATCACCATTCCTGTTCCCAGCCCTGTTTGAAGTAATAACACTGGCCTGTCACAGGGCCCAGTGTAGCTAGATTTTTTTAATGTGTGTAAAAGTTTTTTAAATGTGTACTCCAAAATAATTGTTTTTACTTCGCTGTGAAGTTTGAATAAGGTAGCAGTTCATACAAAAACATCAAAGATATTTTACCTCCAGATGAAACTTCAAAATAGTTTGGCTAGCATTGTATAATATTTTCTTGGGGATTCTTTGCTTTCTTTCCCTTCCTTCAGAAATGACTTGTTATGAGGCTGGAGACCGGGAGGAAGACAGGACACGTTTTCTGAGGCCTTGTGTCCCCTTGGTACCAGGGCTGTTGGGTCCTGGGTCCGAGGCTGCAGCCCACAGCTGGGCAGGTGCTGCTCTGGCCATGGCAGGGTTCCCACAGGAAGCCACTTCTCTCTGTTTTTACTACACTCCTCAGATTTGTAAACGGAAGAGCCCCTGGACTGTGCCAAAAGCTACACAATCTGTTCCAAGTCTAGCTATTAGTCCTCATCACTCAGGCAAATTCCATTTTAGCTCCAAATTGCTTTCCAAATATATTTGAAAGGTCATTTCCTGTTTGTTTGTTTTGATTTTTCATTTTTGAGCAGTACAAGGGCTTGAGCTCAGGGCATTGTGGTTGCTTTATCACTTGAATCATGTCTCCAGCTTTCTTTGCTCTCATTACTTTTTGAATAAGGCCTCAAATTTAGCCTCGGCTGGCTAGATTGTTATCTTCCTATTTATAATTTCTGTGTAGCTGGGATGGCAGATGTGTGCCACTTTCAGTCTTTTCAGTCGTGGGACTTGAACTCAAGGCCTAGGGCTGTCCCTGAGCTTTTTAGCTCAAGGCTAGCACTCTACCACTTTGAGCCACAGCACCTCTTCCAATTTTCTGGTGGTTAATTGGAGATAAGAGTCTCACAGACTTTTCTGCCCCCACTGGCTTTGAACTGGGATCCTCAGATCTCAGCCTCCTGAGTAGCTAGGATTATAGGCATGAGCCATCTGCGCCTGGCTTTGCACCCAGTTCTCTATTGGTTGAAATAGGGTCTTGTGAACTTTTTTTTTCCAGGGCTAGTGTCAAGATCCTCCTGAGTAGATAGAATTACAGGCCTGAGCCACCATACTAGCTCTGTTTGTCCCTTCCATCCTTCCCTCTCTTCCTCCTTTCCTTCCTCCCTCTCTTCCTTCCTCCCATTCTTCCTTCCCTTCCTCCTCTCTTTCTCTTCCTCTTTCATTCATTCAGAGATTTTCCCTTCCTCCATGAGTATCTGTCAGCATCCAGACCCCCACAACGACCCCAAACCTCTGTGAGTAAGAAAGAGCTTCTTTCTCTAGTATCCTCGGGGCTCAAGCTGATAGATGTTAGGTGGCAGCTGTTAGACTCTGGTTGGCAGTTTCCTCGGTGTAGATCACACTCCATTTGCCTTTCTTGTAATTTTAGCTCAAAGCCACCTTCCTAAGGAGACCCTCCAGCCCAAGGCGACCCTTCCAACCATACCACCTGCCACTTTTGTCAGAACCCACACACATGACAGGATCACTCTTATACAGCGTGTATCATCACTGCTATGATAGATTAGTTTTTATGGTTAGTCTACAGTATAAACCCCATATCAGGCAGAGTGCCTGTCAAATAGTGAGTACTCAGTACACAGTGATTGCATGAATGAATGAATGAATGAGATGTCAGAACTGAAGAGACTTGGGGATCATATTTTATCTTGTTATATGGAAGGGGTAAGGGAAGGAAGCTGGGGAAATGAGGTGACTCCTCAGTTCCCCCATAGCTGAGAGGTCAGCTTTAGCTACTATTGTGATCTTGCTCAGTAGTGCAGAATGGCCTCAAATTCATGGTTCTCCCACATCTGTCCCCTAATTGCTGGGATTACAAGCATGTACCACCAGACCCAGCTTTCTGTGTCTTTAAAAAATATTCACAAATACTACTTTAGTGTCTAAGTGATATTTCAGTTGGATATAAATTGCTTAGAGATACGTATTTTTTTTCATTGTACATTTAGGACATTTGACTTGTCTATTATGAGAACCCCTAAAGTATCTTTATTGAGAATCTCTGCATTTATTTCACATATAACTTGGATTGCTTTCATAGAAAAAATTATTATAAACTCTCTTAGAGGTTCATGAATATTTTAAAAGGTGAGTTTTTTGCTAGGCTGCTCCTTAGAGAGTTGGCAGGTTTCATTTTCGGTAACAGTGAAACTGAACAAAGATTGATGCTGGCTTCAGTGCAGTCTATAATCCCCTGAGAATGGCAGAAAATTCTAGCACATTTCCAGTTTTAAAGGTTCTTCCTTTAATTTTTTGCTTTGCTACTGACTGGAAAGAGCAGGGGTGTGAGTGGAGAAGAATACAAACATGGACAAAAAAGAAAACTAGGCACTGAGGCTTTGGCTGGGAGAGTTCCCAGACCTGTTTGGAATCGCTGTTCCCTGAAGGATGGGGTGGAGCGCCCCAGCACCCTGGCTCAGTAGATGTTTTCCAGGATTGAGTTTTGAGCTTGGCAGCATTCCCTTTCCATGACAGAAAGAGTCACCTTTCTACTGGGCAGCATGTAAGGCCAGACGGGGCAAGGGCAAGGGCAGAGCCCTTGTGCCAGCACAAGGCTGGCATTCTAGATGAGCGTAACTTTATCCCATGGTGTCAGGTCCTAGAGATAGCAAGCCAGTGCTGTGTGGGGGACAGAGGCCTTTCCCAATAGTCTGGGGGACAGAGGCCTTTCCCAATAGTCCTGACAATGAGTCTCTGCTGTTCCCAAAGAGAGAGAAAGGGGAGAGGAATGATGGGCGCCCACCTGTCATGGGTGCATGGGAGAATGGTGGGTGGGTAGTTGGGCGGGTAGACAAGTGGATGGATGGGTAGAAATCCAAAAGAGTATTTATGAAATCCAAAGAGTAGGGGCTGGGAAGGTGGCTCAGTGGTAGAGTGCTTGCCTCGCATGCGTGAGGCCCTGGGTTCGATTCCTCAGCACCACATAAGCAAAAAGAAAAAAACCGGAAGTGGCGTTATGGCTCAAGTGGTAGAGCACTAGCCTTAAGCTGAAGAGCTGAGGGACGGCGCCCAGGCCCAGAGTTCAGGCCCCATGACCAGACCCAAAAAAAAAGAAAAAAAGAAATCCAAAGAGTATTTGTGGAGGGTGGAGGGTGAGGGAACTTGTGCTTTCTAGGTGAGCTCTCTCTATCTTTTGAGCCACACCCCAGGGCAAATCACCTACCCTTTAACTGGTGCCAGTGGAGCTTTGGGGAGGAGGAGGAGCAGAGCATGTTAACTTAGCTGCCACTGTTGGCCCTTCAGTCTAGGGTGGTGAAGACCCAGACTAAAATGCCTGTTGTCATGGAGCTGCTGTTCTGAGCCCAGGAGATGAGGAAACAGGTTTGGCCTGCCCACAGTCTGCCTATTGGCAGCTGGTATTATGAAGAAGAGCCTGGAGCCCAGGAGCCAGATTAGTCAGCCTGAGAGTTGTGGTGATAGTTATACCACTTAATGACTTGCTTAATGGCCATTAATCAAGTGACATTTGTAAAGCACAACAATAAATGCTGTCTTTACTGTTTCTGGCATTGTTGTAATCTGTACTTGGTGGTGTTACTATTTTTGTCACGATTCCAACAGGCCATCCCCCTAACCCTGTGACCGGCAGAAGGAACCACCACTGGGAAAGTTTGAGTTGACTAGTGCAGCTAGTCAGCTAGATCTGGAGGCAGCTAAGGAAAAAGCCAAGCAGCACGCACCATCTGCTGGAGATAGATGGGATTGCCTCACACAGTTTTGTTACTGCCTTTATTTAAGAGCTTTAGATTGGTGTAGGGCCTTTGTTCCAAAGAGTAAGCCATAGATCTTGATCCCCGAATAATCCTTAAGTGTTCATGGCTGGCTCATCTTTGTGTATGTGGTCATCTTCTATCTCTAGGATTTTTTTTAGGACCGTTAACCATGTCATGTTAGCAATCATTCCTAATTTCACATCTTTCCTTTCTAACCCCCTTTCCCACCTCTTCTGATCTTCAACCTCCTTGCTCTCTGATCCACTCTGCCTCTCCCATTGGAAGGCTTCCGGCATCTTGAGGTCAGTGTGGCGAGCTAGAACTCTCCCTTTCCACCTACTTCACTCCCCAAATACTCTTCCTATCATTCCTCACAGTGGCAGGGGACAGGAACCTAAGTCTCCACAAGCCAAACACTTCAGTCCTGTTGGTTTGTCCTCCATACCTGCAGCATCTGGCTCACTGTCACCTTTGCTCCCCACCATTTTCTCCCTTCTGAGCCTCCACAGGGGTCTCCTAACTCCACCCTTCTAGGCCGACTCATGAGTCATCTGTGATGTTCTTCCTCTGCTGCCCATTACACAATGGCTGTTTGTTCTTGGATCTTGACTGATGGGTCTCTTCCTGACCCCTGGTCAGCCATGGTCAGATCCTGGTGGTCACTCCCATGTCCTGCTTTCTCCCCTGAAGCCTTGAGCACCCTGGTCTTAGCCTCAGTCCTAGATGGTTTGATGCCATGCAGTTTGATACCTGCAGTAGCTCTGTGAGGGCAGGGATGATGTGTTCACTGGTGTGTCCACAGCTCCAGCCAGTGCCTGGCACATGATGTTGATACATATGGAAATATTAACCAGTCTCTTAGAATAAGACTGAACACCTGTTCAGGATGTGAATGGTGGCTGGGTGGGTATGAAATGACCAGTAACTTAGTAGTTGTGTGTACTTTTGTGTGCCTTCTGTTCTGTCTTCAAACAGAACAGAAACTTGAAACAAGTACTAAGTATCTCATTTTGTCAGAAAGTCTCACCACCTCACTTCTGCCCCTCTGCCTTCTGTCCTCATAGGCCCAAGGAGCAATGCAACAGGCATGATGGAGGTCGAGTCCTCCTACTCGGACTTCATCTCCTGTGACCGGACAGGCCGTCGGAATGCAGTCCCTGACATCCAAGGCGACTCGGAGGCCGTGAGCGTGCGGAAGCTGGCTGGAGACATGGGCGAGCTGGCACTGGAGGGGGCAGGTCAGAGCCAGTGTCTCCATCATCCCAGTGGTGGGGGGAGGGAGCTTCTGCCAGCTCTAGGCTGGCCCCCATTCCTAGACTGCCCAAAGCAGCAGCCGCATTTAAACTGGGCCCATCTCACAGTCAATGGCAGAGTCCAGCCAAGCTATAGGCTGGAGGATGCCGGCATCCAGGGCATTTCCTCTCCCCCTGCCCCAGTTCACTTGCATGTCCTGTTGGTTCTCCTTCAGGATACATCCCAACGAAGATAGTAGGTGCTTTATGGGGCTTCCTGTATGGGTGACAGCTTCCATCTTCCACACTCACATGACTCACAGGACAAGGGCTCATTTGTTTAAATTTGAGCTCTGAGAAGGAAGCAGGGGCCTTTGTTCTGCCCGCATGTGGCAGGAGCTTGGAAATCACTGGCTGATTGAAGGCCTGGGTGGAAGGCTGCATATCTACTCAGGGATAGCTTAGGACATGTCTCGTTCCTCCCTTTCTCCTGTCCTTCCAGAGGACCCTGTGCAGCTCAAGTCCTTGGGTCATCCTCTGACCCGTGACCTGGCTCTTCCCCCAGTACACTGCAGTGTACTGTGTGCAGTGGGGCAGTCCTTACAGGGCTGTAGCCTTGGCTTTCTGTGTGCAGCTCCAGTCTAGAGTTATTGGTCCTTGATGCCAGGAGTGGGGACCTCCAAGGACTGAAGACTTTGGGAGAGCAGCAGTGCAACCCTCTCCTGTTAGAGATGGACAGCCTGAGAACGTGGGTGGCTTTCTTGGGGCTCTCCATCAAGTTACCATGTTAGCAAGGCAGCTTTAAGAGTCCCCTGACACCTCTCCTCTGTACCCCACTCAGGAGCCCCTTTGGTCAGCCCTTAGTCCTAGGGTGGAGTAAATGCTTCTTTGGGTTTCCTGTTGCTTCCCTGTCCAGCCTCAGCTCACTCCTCCCCTCTTGCCCTCTAAGCCCAGCCACAGTAGAACCCTGCTGGTCCTCAGAAGCCCTGCTGGCCTCAACACCCCCTCCCCTGTCTGCTTCTTTAGGGACTATGCCAGTGATAGGCAGTGCTCAGAGCCAGGCCCTGGGCTAGAGGCGTCCTCCTGCCTCTCAGCAGCCTCCTGAAGAGGGCACTGAGACTGCTGGGGGGGAGGGACTGGGCTCAAGTTGGGTGCTCTGCTCACCCTGCACTGCTGGTATAGTGAGCGATGGCAGGTCCTCCCGTTACCTCTTCTACAGTGAGGCTTTAGTGAGGCTCCACCCCAACTTACTGGGCTAGGTGTTGCTGTGTGCTGCTGTCCCCACTCTCCTCCCCACCCCCCTAGGTTTCTGGCTGTCTTGGATAGAAAGGGGGTAGAGGCTGTCAGTAATAAGCTGGATCAGGCTTCCTAAATACAGTGTAATGTAGACACACATATCCAGGATGTGTCACAACACCCTTAAAGGTGCCTTGAGGCAGGCCTGGCACCTGGTACTCCTAAGCTGGCCTGCTCAGTATCCTACATGGTTTTCTAACATACTCCCATTCACTCAGTTCACGTTGGGGACTTGACATTTGCCTTCTCCCTCTGGGGAACCCGTACAACTCCCTTCACCCCATGCTCCCAGCACCTGTCTACCATCCCCACTTTCAATTGACTTATTATACTAGCAACTCCCCGTGCATGTCTGGGTTAAGATATTAGACAGTTGGCTGATGATCTTTGGCCACTGCCACCCCCAGTCCAGCTCCTGCCATAATCTGGAGCTTTAGCTATTTGATCAGTTTGGCTGTTCTCCTCCAGTTCCCCAAGAAAACATGCTCTCCTTTCCTCTCCAGAAGGACAGGCAGAAGCAAGCACTTCTGACAAGGAGGCCAGCAACCAACCTGAGAGTTGTGATGGAACCACCTCATCTTGAGTCTGCCTTTGTTCACAGAGGCTGGAAGAGAGACCTGCTGTCCCCCTCCCCCCCGGAACAAGAGCCCTGGCACTGGCCAAGTAGCCTCTTCTCTGAGCCCATGTGCCAGGCCAAACTATGAAGCCCTGTGGAGGCCTCCATGGCCCCTTCTCAGAAAGCTCTCTGCCCACCCCACAGGCTCCCCATCACCACCACCCTCTCGCCATGCCCAGGTACACTTTGAAGATGCTGTAACCACAGGATGTTATTTATTCAGTGGGGCAGGGCTCGGGTCAGGCTCTGTCTACCAGGTGAACAGCCAGGTCACGTTCCTTCTGCAGCCGTCTGGATGGGACTGAGCGTGTCCCGGCACCGCCCCTCCTTTCCAACCCCAGCCTCTGGGCCAAGACCTTCATATCCCTTTTTTAAGAAACACTTTTAAACTTTTGTAAAAACTCAAACCTTTCTTCAGCAGAGGGAGGGAGCTGACAATCAATTCCTTTTTGTTCTGGAAGCTGTTTCAAGCTGGCTCTGACCATCTATGCAGCTCTGAGGCTTCTTCATGGAGCTTCACAGGTCCATTGTTAGGGAAAGGATTTGGGATCTAAGCTAACTGACCGATTCTTTGCCCTTTCTACCAAGATAAGTGACACTTAGGCCCTGAGAAATAAAGCTGATTTGTGTGACTGATTTCTCTTTCCTTTGAACAGTGAAAGCAGAGGCTGGAGGCCTTGTTTTCTCAAGTCCGTTGTCAGCTGGGCTGTAACCTCCCAGGCTTGCATAGAACACGCTTCTAAGAAGATGCCAGTGTCCTTTCGTGACCAGCAGTGCTCCTGGTTCTGTGTCTGATGCGCCTTCCCCCACTTACCTGCCCTGTCTCACAGCCCATAGCTTTGAGCACCAAAAGCAAGTTTTCCACTTAAGCTCAGAGTAGAGCCAAGAACACAGTGGGCTATCTAAATGGACAGCACCTAGGAAGCCTCATTTCTTTCCTTTTTTTTCCCTTTGGTTGGTCATAGGGCTCGAACTCTGGGCTTGGGCATTATGCGCTCTTCAGTTCAAGGCGAGCGCTCTACCGCTTGAGCCCCAGCGCCACTTCCAGTTTTCTAGTGGTTCATTGGAGATAAGAGTCACCAACTTTCCTGCCTGGTCTGGCTTTGAACTGCGATCCTCAGATCTCAGCCTCCTGAATAGTGAGCCACGGGCGCCTGGCTAGGAAGCCTCATTTCATACTCTTGAGTTTCCATTCACAGCCTTTACGGGGCTCTAGGACCCTTGCTGCTGAGCAGGCTGCCCATGTGCCATTCCCAGTGCCCTTCCATTCTCTTTGCTACCTAAATCACAAGCCCAAGACCACACACATGTGCTGCACCACACCAGCCACCAGCTGCTTTATTGAACCCAGATTTTTTTTTTTTTAGCATGAATCACCTTAGGAGGAGGTTCCAGATTCGTATATGCCATTGGTACATGACATGATCAGAGGAGAGACAAGGCCCCACAGAGGTCTGTCTGTACACAGACAGGCTTACAGCTATAAGAGCATCAGGAGCTGACTGTTGGCTCAGTCTTCCTGGAAGAAATAAAGGTCAGAGTGTCACTTGATCCCACGGAGTTGTGAAGATGCCATCCACAGGGTGAGGCTCAGAGGTAGCCAAGTCCTCTTCAGGGGTCCTGCCCTGCTGGTCAAGTTAGAGGAGCAGAAGTCAGCAGTGTAGTGTAAAAATCACAGCACTCCAAAACCAGGAAGGAACCCCTTCTACAGGTGACAGGACTGAGGCCGCCCAGGAAGGTAGGAACAAAGTGAGGACCTGGCCCAGCTCCCTGCCCTGGGCTTTAGGCAGCCATGGCAACAGCACAAGCTGCCCCAGATGGTGTAGACTGGCCATCAGGAAGTTTCCCCTCAGGCAAACAGTCACACAGAAATAAGCCGCTGCTGAGAGGTGGCCGTGAGAGCGCCAGCAGTCATCACACATTCTTGGTGCTGCCCAAGAAGTGCTCTTGTTAGAAGTCTCACACAAGGCCGAGCGGGAGCCAAGGCAGGCCTGGGCAGGAACATACCAGCCTTCTGGGGTGACATGTTGTAGTCTTTATAGAGCCGGTCGAGGAGCTCCCTCTTTTCGTCCTCTGGGAGGAAGCTGGACTTTGCTGCATTGATGTTCTAGAGGGGCCAGAGAGGGAGATATGGAGCCAGAGCAAGAGCGGAGCCCTTGGTGACCCAGGGACGACAGTCCCTGCTCTTCACAGGACATGGCAGGGAATCCCCAGCCATCCCAGCAAGCATCAGAGCAGAGACCATGTGGTTCTTAACACAGGACCACATGGCACGGATGTAAGCAGTAGGTTAGCCAAGGCCTGGAGGGATGCGGTAGGATGGGGGGGGCAAAGAGCCATTCAGGGCCATGCTTGGGACACTGGGACCCAGGACTGAGACTCAGCCTGGCCTATAGAAGCAGCTGAGCAAACCTCAGAGAGAGGGGTCCACTCAGGGCACTTCACTGAAGCAAAGGCTAAACTTCTGACCCTTGGACAGGACATCTGACCCAGGCTAGGACTTTTAGGCAGATGCCAGTAATCCTGAGGTTCCAGGCCCTGCATGGGGCCTCAGCCCCTGGGGCCGGCTTCATGGTGACAGCTCACTCCCACTTACCAGCCGCTTAAACTCCTCCTCAGTAAAGCCCATGTCCCCTTTGATAATCTGGTAATCAGTGTTCAGGGTAGACTTGAAGATGAGAGGGTCATCCGTGTTGATCGAGTAGTTAGCCTGATCGTTCTTAAAGCTGGGAAGGAAGAAAGGTTCCTTTTACCCCCACCTGTCCCCATTGATCCTCCTGCAGCCTCAGACAGTCCTGAAGGACTGGATTCTGGCACAGAGGAGACACAAACTCAGAGAACTCTGGGGACTTTGTCCAGAGCCACCTAGCTGGCAACTCACAGCTTAATGCCACTGTCACTGTGCTTCTTCGCTCAAGGCTAGTATTTTACCACTTTGGGCCATAGCACCACTTCTGGCTTTCTGGTGGTTGACTGGAGATAAGACTCTCATGGACTTTTCTTCCTGGGCTGGCTTTGAACCGTGATCCTCAGATCTTAGCTTTCTTTTTGATCAAACCCAGAATGTTGTATTTGCTAGGCAAGCACTTTGCCTCTGGGCTAATCCCAATCAAACTCTGGATTCTCTCTCTCTCTCTCTCTCTCTCTCTCTCTCTCTCTCTCTCTCTCTCTCTCTCTCTCTCTCTCTCTCTCTCTCTCTCTCTCTTCTCTCTATCTCTCTCTCCCCCCCCCCTCCGGGCCTGGGCTCTGTCCCCCAGCTTTTGCTCAAGGCTAGTGCTCTACCACTTTGAGCCACAGCTCCACTTCCTAACCCTGGATTCCTATCAAATCTAATGGCTCTTTCCTAGTGTTCTCCCATCCTTGACTTATGTAGCAGAATTGGACACTGTTGACCCCTCTTGGTCTTGTCCCTAGATCTCTATGACATCATACTTTTGGCTTTCCTTTTTCTGTCCCTTAAATGTCACTGGCCTGGGTTCTATCCTAGGCTTTCTCGCTTCACTACCTCCCACGTGTCTCTAAGAACCTCCACTTGCCACATGCTAAGCCAGGCGTGGCGGCCTGCCATCAACAGAGCCTCAGAGCACAAGCCCCTCCCCTCCATATAGCCTTGATTGACAGACCAGCACTGCTCTGACCATTGCCAGTTTTCACTGCCTCAGAAGGCAGCCTTGCCTTCCTGATACCAGGTATTGTGTTCCAGGGCTCAGTCACTGGACAAAAGAAGGACCTTAGGCCTGGATAGACATGGCATAGGATGAAGTAGCTTGGGGAAAGACTGTCCAGGGGCCAAGCCCCAAGCTAGCATTAGGGAGTGCCTGGCTGCACCAGGAGCACAGAACAGGAAATAGGAGAGGAGTGTGGACATTTCACTCTGTGGCATTCTCTAACTGAGTTTGCTGTCAGAGCCCCTGGCTCTGCTAATTAGGATGGAGGGGGGAGGGTGGCCGATCTCGAATTACAGTAAAGTTGAGCATTTGTCGATGAGGTCAGTCACACCTGCTTCCCAAGCGAAGAGACTTCGTAACTAAGACCCAGCATGAGCTGGTACCTGGACCCTGCATTCCCTCCCATCCGTGGCTTTCCAGGAACAAAACATCTCACCGAACAACTGCATGCTCCGTTTTCGGGTTCCAGGCGCCTGTGAGGTAGCTGGACCGGGGGCAGACCTGCAAGGGCAGGTGTGTGGCTGGCACGGCAGGTAGCCCCAGGCCACACCTTGCAGCGGCAGGGCCACCTGCTGTGCCGCATTCTCGCCAGGTTGCATTGGCCTTGCTGCTGCTGTGGCCTATGAATCCTCTACTGTGGATGTCCACTGACCAGCCCACAGGACCCACCTGGGTTTTGGCCTCTCTGTCTAGTAGGGGAAGGGAAAGTAAGAGACAGTTCCCCCCAGCCCTGGCTCCTTACTTCAAAGTGCATGTTCTCCCTTCGCAGCCTCTGGTAAAGGGCCTCATCCTCCACGGTGTGGTAGCCATGTCCCACCCTCTCAGTCTTGAGGACATCCACAGCCTGTGGAGAAGGAGGGAGGAGAGAGTGGGGTGAGCCAGGGTGGAGGGGGCAACCAGAAGGGGTCCCGTGGCCAGTGGCTCCTCACCTCTCTCACCACCTCGGCAGAGCCCACTTCCCCAGCATGGACCGTGCGATGGATACCACTCTTTACGGCCTCCTGGAAAGACAAGAGCCACGTCAGGGCTTCCTGGGGAGGGCCTTGGCAGGCCCTGCCTCCAGCAGACTTTGGGGCTAAATTTTGGCCAGCTTGATGGTCCCCATGGACAGACTGGGCTTCAACAGCACAGGGCAGTCTGACTTTGATTCCACCTCCCATCCCCCCCCCCACCCTCCCCCCGGCATGTCTAAGAGATGGCTGTCATTTATCATGTAGTCACTGAGAGGCACCTTTTGAAAGTGTGTACATGTTCTAGCACCCCTAAACATCACACTCATTTTACACAAAAGGAAATTGAGGCTCACAAAATGAAGTAATGGGACCAAGGCCAAACAGGAAGTATGGCACCAGGAAAACTAGGCCCAGAGAGAGACAGTTTTGTCCAAGGCCATACAGCAACTAATAGGCAGACAGAGGGTCAACCAGCACTCCCAATACTGCATGCTGGCTTTTCTTTATACCAAGTTCCAGACTCCAGCTCCAACCAGGACACACCTGGAGGGACTCAGAGCATGCACATTCTCCCTATGAGATCCTTCAGGGCAGAGAATCCCCTTCCATAGGCCCACCTCATAGGCCGCCCTGTGGCCCGGGAAGAGGCTGCTTCCTACAATGGTCTCATCCCCAGCCAGGTCAATGGCCACCACAGTGTTCTGATGGTACTTCTTACACAGCTCCAGCACCTCGAGGGACCAGCCTGTGGAGAGATGGCCCCAGGGCCCTGTCAGCAACACTGACCTCCTGCAGGTGCTCCCGTACCCCATACCCCTGCCTGAGGCCCACACAAGACAGGGCCAGTGACTTGTCTTCAGATACTGGCTGCTGTGTTCTAACCACATGGCTTTTGGCAGATTCTCTGCCTGAGCCTCAGACTGCCCCTACCCAGGGCTATAGTAAGGCTATGCCAAGGTCTGGGGGGGAAAAGTACAAGCACAGAGCTGGGGCTCAGTGAGTGGCAGATGAGCTGTTTCCTCAGCGCCTGCAACATTACCCAAGGTGGTCTCTCAACCCCTCCTCGATGATGAAGAAATGCTGTAACTCATATCATATTGCTGAGCCCATAAACTTACTCTTGTGCATTGACTAAGAATGACTAATGGGCTGGGAAGGTGGCTTAGTGGTAGAGTGCTTGCCTAGCATGCATGAGGTACTGTGGCTCAAGTGGTAGAGTGCTAGCCTTGAGTTGAAGAGCTGAGGGACTGGCCCAGGCCCAGGCACCACGAGACACACACACACACACATACACACACACACACACACACACACACACACACACACACACACACACACACACACACACACACACACACACACACACACACACACACACACACACACACACACACACACACACACACACTGACAACACAAGCTTTGTGCTTTCCTGGTTAAGGGACAAGAGGTTTCACCTTTCTCTGCCTTGGTTTCCCCATCTGTCAAATGGGAATAATGAGTGGAAATCTCTGATGCAGGTAAATCTTTCCTCCTGGAAAAGGCCATTGGCTTTGATGCCTACTAATGCTTAGGGCAGTTAGGTGTGGCCATCCTGGGACAAAGTGTAACTGAGGTACAGAGAGGTGGCCTGACTTGCTCAAGGTTGCACGCGAGCTTGAACCATGAAGCTCAAGCCAGAGAGGTTTGGTCAGTGTCAATGACCAGGAGACCCCTCAAAGCAGACCTGTGCAGAAAACTATCAATCAGTGGCTCAGATAGGGTGAGGCCAGGCCCCTAGGGTCTCAAGAGAAGTCTCTAGACTTGTATGTTCAGGATCCTTTGGTTTTGTTTCCTAGAAGTCATGTGGCTGCCAAGGCCTTGCTTTCCTGGGAAGAAAAGTGTTGCCCAGAAGGGCTGAGTCTGCCTAGGAGGCCTGTGGTATCTTTAGGAAGCTCCGGGATTATGCCAAGGTGCTCAGGGGCACCAAAGGAGCCAAGTTCAGACGCATAGATGGACAGCTGGGCAGGGCAGTGTGGTACTCACTGGGCTGGTGGCGCATGCAGCACAGGATGGACCGGACCTTGACATTGAAGGCTTGCTCCCCCTCCCGCAGACCCTGGTTCACTAGGTCAACCACTTCATCTGGGGTGAGGTCCCCTCTGTGTGAGAAGAAGAAGGTGGCCTGAGGCAAACAGAAAGCTTGAGCCTGGGCCAGGGAAAGAACAAATCTCCTCACATCCCTCCTCTTCTGAGAGAAGACTGACAGAGGTCCTGGCAAACCCCAGCACTGCTGACACTTCTAGATCCCAGCATGGGGGTGTTAGACACAGCCCTCCCCACCCCTGGATAGGGAGTGTGGCTAAAGCGTATATCAGAATAGAGATTTGAGGGGGTATAGGCAAATGGGCAAGAATGAGCCTGACTCATTTCAACTATAGGGTAGAGCAGGACCTTAAAGGTCAGTAGCAGGCTAATGCTCCTGACAGCAGGCAGAGCTATGGCATTGAGATACAGCCTTCTGATTTCACCAAGTTAAGGGGTGATTCTTGTCCCTCTTAGAGCCAAATAAAGCCGATCGGGGCCATGGGCCGTGTCAGAGTCAGGCTGTCTCCATCCCTCAGCATACTGCTTCTGTGTCTGGCTGGGCCTACCCAGCCAACACCCTCTGCAAGCCCCTCCCACCACGGTCACATACTCGGCCTGGTTCCAGGGGATGGGATCCACTTTGAAGTTGGCCAGCAGGTGGGGGCTGTAGCGCACCTCCATGTACACCACACGCTCCTTGGCCTTCATCTCCACAATCTCATAGGCTATCCTTTTGATGGCCTCCCTGCAGCCTCTGGAAGGGAAGATGGGGTTGGAGGGTCAACCTTCTCCAAGATCCTTGAGCAAAAGAGGTTGTCCTCAAGCCTGGGCAGATCAGGTCTACTTCTGTCCCCAATACCTCATTTCCTAGTCCCAAGCTCTGGCACCTGCTGGATAAGCAGATTTATTTATAATATAATGTCATTTCTACTTCCGATGACATGCCAATCCTCCTCCTCCCCACTGCTGGGACTATGTTGTTTCTAATTGCCTTCTGTCTCCGTGTCTGCCCTCTGCTCTTCCCCACACAGCAGCTGGAAGAAGCCTTTAAAAATGTAAACTAGGAGCAAGAAGTGCTCTGTGGAAGGATACTCTCCCAATCTGTGCAAGGCCCTGGGCTCAATATCCAGCAACACATACATACCCACACCAATCATGTTTTTAAAAGGATGCTAAAGTATGTCCCTCATTTCCTCTGAGGCCTAATGGCTTCCAACCACTTAGATGAGAACAAACCAGCCACACATTATAAACATCGTCTGGGCCAGTGCTTGGCACAGAGGAGACAAATGGCAAGTATTGTAGTTGTTAGGACTGAGTGCAAGCTCCAGGACTATACCACAGAGTGAGCTGTAAAGGTCTCATTGGAGCCAGGAGGAAGGGATAGTGCAAGGACTTGGCCTTCTGGGTGGGGAGGAAGACGCTGGTCCTCTGGGACAGAGAATGCATCCCAGCCTGTGCTCAGCTCCACACAGGGAGGAGAGCACTCACCGCATTGCCTAAAGGCCCAGCCACCTCCCCTCACTGTGCAAGAGAAGGTGAGCTGTGGCTTCCCGGCAGAGGGAAGAGCCAGGGCAGAAGGCATGAGGTCAGACATGCTTGGTCTCTGAAGACAGGAGAGGAAGACATGGGGTGGTGGAAGAACAGGAGGCCAGGCTTGGAGTGTTCAAGGCTGTATGAACTGACATGGTGCCCTTGGCTTTGACTATGGGGACACATGGAGATGTCAGAAAGTTCAGAAGCAGGGAGAAGCCTACGGATTCAAAGGGTCAGGAGAGTTCCCTGTGGCACCCTTAGGTGCCCACTCCTGGGTCCTTTTCAGTGTCTAGCAATATTCCTGGCCCACAGCAGTATAAAAACAGGAAGACAAGGGCCTGAATCCTTCTCTACTCTTGCCACCCCATACTCTAATCTCACCCTCCAAGAATGAAGCCCTGAATGAGGGGGCAGGAGACCCAGGTTCAGACCCTGCTCTCACTCTACTTCTCTGGACCTCAGTTTACCTAGGCCAAAGGCTTCTTTGTCCTTTTTTTCGGGGGGTCCGGTCATGGGGCCTGAACTCTGGGTCTGGTCACTGTCCCTCAGCTCTTCAGCTCAAGGCTAGCGCTCTACCACTTGAGTCACAGCTCCACTTCCAGCTTTTTTCATTTTGCTTATGTGGTGCTGAGGAATCAAACCCAAGGCCTCAGGCATGCAAGGCAAACGCTCTACCACTGAGCCACCTTCCCAGCCCAGGGCTTCTTCTTTGATATCTTTGATTGTACCATGGGATGATATGACCTCTCGTGGGCCATGGCCCCAGAGGACTAGCACAGGTACCAGGCCCCTTCCGCCTTCTGTCTTCTGCCTCTGGGTGGCAAGAGTGATGGTGAGTACATGCAGGACTCCTGGTGTGCAGGAAGCTTGCCTACATGTGCTCAGCAATGTTCCCACACAGTGTATAGGGACCAGTCTGCCTGCTCACCAGGGCCAACGCAAGGGCAGCTATGTCTTCCAGACAGCCCAGAGGCTCTAGCTTAAGAGCCAGTAGCCTGAGCTCACGTGGTCCTTCCTCAGGACCCCTCCTGTCTGATGTTTGCCAGCCCATGGACCTCTACCCTCTTCGCTAGTTTTCCCCCACCCATGCTTGCCCTGACCTGCAAACCTGACCTCAGATGTCACCCCTGTATAGGCTGGTTACCCTTACTCCTCCTGTTAGGTGCCTCTGATTACCTCATCCCTGGACTTTCCACCTAGCTTCTGGACCCCTAACTTCCAGATCCCTGATTCTTGCCTGCCTTGGGGCACTCTGCCTCATCCTAGAAGGCTCAAGGTGACACCAGGGCAACAAGATGGCCCCCTAGCCCGCTGTGGGTCTGAGACACCCCTGCATTGTCCAGAGCCTCCATTTCTATCTGGCAATGTCAGCCAGACACCAGTGGCTCACGCTTGTAATCCTAGCTACACAGGAGGCTGAGATCTGAGGATTAAAGTTTGAAGCCTTCCAGGGCAGGAAAGTCCCTAAGATTCTTATTTCCAATTAACCACCAAAAAGCTGGAAGTGGAGCTATATCTCAAGTGGTAGAATGTAACCTTGAGTGAAAAACCTAAGGGATAACAACTACAACAACAAAAATACAGGCAATATCTACCTTGTAGGCCATTGGTGACTACAAAAGGTAAGTAAGATTCAGTCAGCAGTATCTATATTCTATGTCTAAAGATGTTCTGTTATTTTAAACAGAAGCCATGGGAGTCACTAGGCACACCAGCGCCCCTGCTGGCCATGGAGGGAGCCATGGCCTTCAAAGCATGAGGCACTTGCTAGGGATAAACAACTAGCTCTTGTACACTGCCGGCAAACTGAAAGGGTTAAGTGCCAAACATGATAATCACTTCATGAGTCAGATTCTGGGATCTGTCCATTTCCTATTTGGCCGCTTCTGCAGCTCACCACCAACTGTTTAAGAAGGCAAGCAAGGCCCAAAGGCAATGGAGAACTTCATTCTAGTGTATACAATGGTGATGGCAGGCTGGGGCTTCAGGGGGCCTCTGGCAGTGCCCCAGCCCAAGGGCCAGCTCTGGTCCTAGTCACAGGGATGGACACTGCTCCGGGACCTCAGCTCGCAGGCCACTTACGCAATTACGGGCATGTAGATATTGAACTTGGTCAGGAAGTCTGGGAGGCTGGTTGGATTGTCCATGCCAATGATTTTCTGCAGCTCCTCTTCCGTGTCAGCTGGGAGGGGGATCCCCCTCTTCCTGTGAAAAGAAGAGAGGATGAAGGTCCAGGCAGGACCCAGCCAGGCCTGATGGATACAAGGACTCTGTGACCCAGCAGGAATATCTCCATCCAGATCCTCCCTTTGAACAGATGGGAAAACTGAGGTCCAAGGCTAATAGAATCAGGACTGGAGTCTTACCAGGACTACTTCTGGCTCTAAGCCAGCATAACTTAAGGGGACTGAGAAGGGCGAGAATTCATTTGTCTCCACATGTGTATATGCATACACACTCCCTTCAGGACTCTGGGGAGCTGATCTAAGTACCAGGGCAAGCCCACCACTTCCTCCCCACCCCTCCAGCAGTGAACAGAGACCACTGGACTGGTGCCCAGTCAGGGACTACCAGGAGCAATATCCTAAGCAGCACAGTTTCCGGGGACAGGAGCTGGTGCCATGGCTTCCCCCTCCACCCTCTTGGCTGGCACAGCACAGTGGCCTGTTTGGCCCAGTGTGCTGCTCCTGAGTAGGGCTTGCACACTGGCCACCCGGCTCAGGGATCTGTCACCTTGTACCAGCCTCCAGCTCAGGCTGGGCAGCAGCCCGGCTCAGCAAGGCCGCTGGGAACGCCCGTCTGGCTTGGAGAGCTGTGTTCTCTAGCAGTGTCTCTGCCTCTCCTGCAACCTCCTCTGCAACCTTAATCTCCCCTGTGTGCTTGGATGGCTCCACCCAGCTCTGTGTGTGTGTGTGTGTGTGTGTGTGTGTGTGTGTGTGTATGTGTGTGAACCATCTTGAAGATAAAAGGGACAGCCAAAGAGATGTCCCTCATACAAGGGACAGAATATGAAAGAGATAGACTTGGAGGAAACAGTATAGCGACCAGAACTTAAAACATCAACATGACTGTCCTCAAGGAAGCAAGAGGAGGTTACCTGCCTGAAACAGGAATATCTCTTTGTAGCAAGGGCCATTCGGGAGCCAGGGATGTGGTGTAGGGCAGGGCTCTTGCCTAGCGTGTGTGAGGCACTGGGTTTAATCCCTAGCACTGCAAAAAATTAATTAATAAAATGTTTTCCTACATGAATGCTTGCTCTCTAGGCCCCCTGGATATGCCCCAGTTCCTGTAGGTGCCCAGCAGGCACCGCCAAGGCCACCCTGGCATACTGCCAGTCAGCCTGCTGTGGCTTCTCACCAGCCTGGGACCCCATAGGCTGCTGCAGGGTCGGTGTGGTGCACAGAAGCAAGCTGCTCAGGGACCATGGGGATGAACTGAGTCTCCGGCTGCAGCAGGGCCCAAAGATACCACCTAAGGCCTCATCCGGCCCTGTGGCCCTGCAGAGGCTGCAGGGGAGCCAGCTGTCAATCTGTGGTCCAAGACAATGGCTTAGACTACAGTCCTGGGGCCCAGCAGACTGGAGGGCCATTCTGTCAGAGGCAAGGGAGGGACAAGGGTAGCTCAGAGCGGCACAATGATGGGAGGGAGGGTGGCCAGATTCCATGTGACATGGTGAAGGATCCTGAGGAAGAGGTAAGAAGCTCCTGGAAAGGGCAGGATCCCAGAAACAGAAGAAAGAAGAAATGAGGAGAAAAATCATGGAGACAGAGATGTGGCCCCTGGACTGGGCCTGGCTGCGGGGTGTGGGGTATGGGGGGGAGGTGCTACAGATCAGGGTCTCCCCTCATCCTTCTTTCCCTGGCTACCCCATCTAACCATCTATTTACAGCCCCCTGCCTGCACACACTGCAGGACAAACTCCACCTGCACCTGCCATGCTTCCCAGGGCCCACCCGGGTGACAGAGTCAGGGAAAAGCAGGCCAGGCTGGCGGCTCCCTGACCTCCCTCTCCTCTCACCTGGGACACTCTGGCCTTCTTGTCCCCACCGAGGAGTGCTCTATGACCCCTAAACAGTGCCCTGATTAGATCTCATCTGGGTGTCCCACCCTAACAACCTTGGCAGGGCCTATGGAAATAGTTGGCAGCTCCACGTAGCCAAAGGACAAGCGGAGATAAGGCAGAGCCTTCGGCCCCTCATCAAGGCCATAAGGTGCTGATTAATCATCTATTATAAGTGACATGCACAAGATCTGCTAACCTCTAGCAGCAGGGCTGAAGGGAAGTAGACCTGGGCCAGGGCACTGGGTTCAAATCTCTGCCATGGACTTTCCAGGCATGCATGGGTGAAGTGGCTGGCATGAGGAGCTGCTAGGTTAGCCAGGAAAGTGCTGAGGGCTGGCTCTGCCATACAAGTAGTACAGATCACTTCAATGGCAGCTCCCAGGGGAAAGGAAAGCTCACTGGAAGTATAGCAAGATGGAGGAAGTGGACTTACCAGAACTCTCCAGGAGACTTGGAGTTGCGAATGAACTAGTTTCCTCTTGAGGGGCAGGAATGCCTGAGGGGATTCTCAGTGATGGGACAGAATGTGCCAGAGCTAGTGAGTCCTTACAGCTCCCCACAAACAAGTGTGGGGTGCAGTAGGGGGACCCATCTCCCTAACAGCTTGGGAGGGAGAGGGAAGGGGCTGTGGTCACTCTCAGTCTATCCTGGCTCAGTCATCGAGAGTCAGTGTCTCCACAGAGCATTTCTTCCGGCCCAGGACGGGCTTGATTCCCACAGGGCCCCTGGAAGGACTGGTGCCCCTGGCATTCTCCAGGAGCCTCTGGGAGGAGTTGCAGGTCCCTCCTGAGCCCTGGGGAGGACAGGTATTATCTGTGGACTTACTTGGAATAGTATAAGATGGTTTTAACATTGATGGCTCCATCCAGGTGGAGATGAAGCTCTACCTGCAAATTGCAGAGAGAAAAGGGGGAGGGAGGGAGAGAGAGAGAGAGAGAGAGAGAGAGAGAGAGAGAGAGAGAGAGAGAGAGAGAGAGAGAGAGAGAGAGAGAGAGAGAGAGAGATTAGCTAATAGCAACATTATCTATGATGACCATTAGCCACCTTCTGGACCCTTCGATTACACCACTTTTTAGTCTCACCTGAGGGGTGAGTTCAACTCTATCTCATTTATAGACACTGAGATTCAAAGAGGTTAAATATCTTGCCCAATACCACACAGCAAGCAAGTAGCAGAAGTGGGAATCCACCCTGGCACTTGAACCACAGATGGAAAATGCGGAACCAAAATTCAAACTCAAATCCAGTCCCAAGGCTTTTGCTCTTGACTGAGCATAAGACCAGTTCCATAAGAACCATCAAGCCCAAGCCCTCTGCTCTTATCCATGTCACCAAACCAACTCCAAGTTTAACTGATAGGATTAATGGCAGATCCCCAAACTAGGGAGTATCTATAGTGCATTTCAGGCTCTGAGCTGGGGATATAACTCTGTGTGGGGCGAATGCTTCGCAGATGCAAGGCCCTGGGCTCCATCCTTAGTACCACAAAATACAGGAATAATTGAATAATATCAGATCCATTTTCAGAAGCAGACACTACTGGAATCTAGTTTGCCAGAAATTAATATTTGACTACCTAAGATCTTTATAGTATTCTAGAAAGGACTGCCTGTACTTAGGCATTTTTTTTCTTTTCTCTTCTTTTTTTTGTGTGTGTGTCAATACTGGGGCTTGAACTCAAGGTCTAAGTGCAATTCCTTAGCTTTTATACTCAGGGCTGGTGTTCTATCAATTAAGCCATACTTCCATTCTGGCTTTTTGGTGGTTAAAGTTAAGAGTATCACAGAATTTCCTGTCTAAGCTAGTTTTGAACCAGAATACTCAGAGCTCAGTCTCCTGAGTAGCTAGGATTATAGGCATAGACACCAGTGCCTGACCACTTGGGTGTCTTCATGATCACCTCTTGCATACCCCAGCCCTGTGTAGCTCCTGGTGTATAAAGCCAAGCCTAGCCAGGTGCCAGTGGCTCACACCTGTCATCCTAGCTACTCAAGAGGCTGAGATTTGAGGATCCCAGTTCAAAGACAGCCCAGGGAGGAAAGTCCTTGAGACTCTCATCTCCAATAAACTACTCAGAAAAAGCTGTAAGCAGCACTGTGGCTCAAGTGGTAGAGTGGTAGCCTTGAGAATCTCAGAGACAATACCCAGGCCCTGAGGTCAAACACCAGGACTGCACCTCATCCCCCAAAAAAGCCAAGGCTATGTATGAATAGGGAGTCTAGCTTAACTCCCAGCTCTTCCGTGATGGTGTATATGAGATCTCAGACAAGGCACATGACCTTACTGAGCCTTAGTTTCCTTAAATAAGCAAACACGAAGCAATTACATCTCCCTGTCCAAAAGTAATTGTAACAATTTAAAAAGACAGCAGAGGTGGATAGGTATATTTTAAGGAAAGAGTTCCTTCATCTCAGCCAGGATGTGTGCCGTGCCCAGAGCAATACAGCAGGTTCCCTCACATGAACTACAGGACCTTTCCCAGGCCAGGAGACCCTGAAAACTCTCAACAGCCATCTCTGCCAGGGTGGAGCCATCTCTGGACACTGATGACCCAGATAAGCAATCTGGCTGGAAGAGGAGCCATGCTGGGGAGATGGTGGCCCAGGGTACTTCAGGATCACCCGCAGGACTCCTTTCCTGTAGAAGAAACTCTGCCCCGGCAAGGTCTCCTATCCAGGGGGCCTCAGAGCAACCAGATCTCTTCTGCAAGCAGCCATCCAGCTGGCCCCAGGCAGAGCACTCCTCACATCAGAGCTGGGGATCAAGTTCGTTGTCGAGCGCCCTGACCATGGGAGTCCAAGTCTCACTGGGCCAAAGGTTTATTGAATTCTCAAAGTGAGTTCAGCACATTTTGGAACGTCCAAGCTCCTAGCCCTGAGCACTGCCTGCTAGCCAGCTGTGTGAGTGACAGTGAAGCAGGCTTGCTTCCCTGAGTCCCTATTGCTTTTCCTTAGCCCTCATGGGACGACGGGGAAGATCTTACCAGAAGCAAGATGGTGTCGTGGCTAAGGGGGCATCTCACAGTGAGAGTTGGCATCCTGGCTCTTCCCCCTCTCAGCCTGAGTGACCTGGAAAAAGCCACGTCATTTCCTGGCCTGTGTGTCCTCAGCTGCTACCCAGGGAGCAAAGCCCACCCTTCCTGTGCTTTGGAAGTTTCAGTCACGTGAATGGCCACAGAGCAATAGGAACAGAGCAAATGCTCAGTATATGTCACCTCTGAGTCTTGCATTTGACAAAAAGCTGGGGAGCCCCCTGTTGGGTCCTAGAGATGCCTAGGACAAAGTCTTGTTCTGTGGCCCATATTCCAGCAAGCGGGGAGAAACGCCAAGCAAATGTCATATCCAGAAACACAGTCCACAACCAAAAGGATCCCTCAGGAAGTACACACGAGGAAATACCAAATGAAAGACTTCAGGCTGCTTAGAGAAAGTGGGTTGTGAGCTAAAGGACCAAGGATGAAGAGGAAGCGACTGTGTGAGGTGAGGAGGAAGGCTCTAACACTTTCCAGGCAGAGAGAACAGAGCGTGTAGGGGACCAATGAGATGGAGACATGAGATCTATGGGAGGAACTGAAGCTTCCTGATGCAGGAGATCACGGGATGAGGGCCACTGCAGGACCTGCAAGGAGCACAGCACCTGAAGCTGGCTAGAGAGAGAAGCCAACTGAGGTCGCCAGTCAAGTGTTGGAGGCTGAGGCAGAGGCTTGAGAGTTCAAGACTAGCCTGAGCTACCTAGAGCTACCCTGTCACAAAACAAAGGGCCTAGAAGGAGGCAGGAACGATTTGGCCAGGTATAAAGGATGACAGAGGAGCTGCACCAGGTTGCTGAGAGGGGGTCCCCGGGGCTGCTTGCCCCTGTTGGAGGGCACGATGGGTCAGCATAGCTGCTTCTGGGGAAAATAAAACACTGAAATGTCAAAGCAGGACCTCTCAGACAGTGCCATCTTCCTAGGCCTTCATGACCATCAGAAGTAGAAGCCCTGCTGGAGGCTCATGGTGAATGGATGTGAGCCAGGACTCCCAGCATCCGGTTGGCATGGGCCACTCAGACTGGGGCTGTGTATTCCTGTAGCACAAGGCCTGTGTCCTGGCAGAGCAGGATCTGGGGCTGTGTATTCCTATAGCACAAGGCCTGTGTCCTGGTAGAGCAGGATCAAACACACCTTTCTGTACTCAGTCATAGGCTGTAGGAAGACGTGGAGACGTGGAACTGAGGGCTTCACGGTGGAGAAAATAACACAGGAAAGGAGAGCAATGGAGAAAAGGCATCGGAAAAGAGCACTGAGGGAGAGAGAGAGAGAGAGAGAGAGAGAGAGAGAGAGAGAGAGAGAGAGAGAGAGAGAGAGAGGAGCTAGCCATGGAGAAGCCCAGAGAGGAAGAAGCATACCAAGCAGGACCACAGCAGGTGTCCAGCATCTCACTCAGGAAGCAGGCTGGGAATTGCCTGGAGATCTGGCTCATAGCTGTAATAAAGGACTTCAAACAGAAAAGGTTTTCATCGGGGTGGCACCTTTAAAAAGCTTTTCCTGCCTGCTGGGTGGGGAGCTGGCTGGAAAGAATCCTGAACAGGAGACAGAGTGCCAATGTATCCAGATGTATCCAGATGTATCCAGATGAGACTCGCCCCATCTGAATACAATAGACAGTCAGCAGAGAGAGTCTCACAGGCAGTGGTGTGGGGAGGATCTCCGAAAGTCTGGGCAGGACATGAGCTCCCCTGGTGCTGCCCAATGTGCCCAACCCTCCCCCTCCCCCCACTGCCAGGTTTCAGTCTCCTGAGAGCCTCGTCAGGCATATGTAGGGGGAGAAGCAGAATCACAAGTTACCTCTATAGGTAGCATAAACTTTGGCTGGCTTCTCATAGAACATTCTAGAAAGATGCCATGGAAAAGTCTGTCCACACACCCCAGATGACCTTGGGGTGCAAGCCTGCAGATTGGGGTGGGACCCTGACCTCCTGGTACTATTCTGGATAGAGAAGTAGCAGGGGGCCTCTAACATTTGAATGTCTGCTATGTATGTCATCCTTAGAATCATGATGAAGGGAGGGACTAGGGTGTGTGTGTGTGTGTGTGCGTGTGTGTGCGTGTGTGTGCATGTGTGTGTGTGACTAGGGTGTGTGTGTGTGTGTGTGTGTGTGTGTGTGTGTGTACCAGTTTTTTTTGCTGGTTAATTGGAGATAAGAGTCTCTCAGATTTGTCTGCCTGGGCTGGCTTTGGGTCAGGATCCTCAAATCTCAGGCTCTTAACTAGCAAGGACTACAGATGTGAGTCACCAGCTTCACTTTCGTTTTACAGATGAGGAAATGGAAGCTCAAAGAAGTATTGAAAGAAGACATTACCAATCCAGCATCTGAACCAGGTCTGGTTCGTGAATTCCTTATCACTCTGTAGGCCTCACCTCAGACAAGAACAATATGGCAATAGTAATGATTAGTAATACAGCTACTGGCTAATCATCAGACTCGATCTCATTGACTCCTGATGCCTAGGTATGGTATACACCAGTCCTAGTGGCAGACGACAAAATGAACTTGCTAAGCTCAGCTCACAGGAGTTCAAGGACCTTCCCAGGGTGACAAAGTGATAGGGGTGGAGCAAGGTTGATACCCAAGTCCTATCACCTCTAAGCCCACGTCTTGCCCACAGCCCCAGCAATGCCCTGGCACCAAGCCCATGATTAGTCTCCTGACCTTGCTGAGAAGAAATCATTTCCCTTGGCACTTGCCCTTGGTGGGGCTGACGCACAGCTGGGAATGCTGTTAGGAGGGCTGGAAGTGCTCCCAGGACCAACGTGAAAAGGAAATGGACTCAGTGATCACCAGACATTTAGTATGTGACTGGCACTGAAGAAAAAAAGCACTGAGTCCTGGCTTTCAAAGACTTGCTTGGCAGTGCCTACTGCCAGGTATAGTGGTGCATGTCTATCATCCCAGCTACCCAGGAAGCATAAATAGGAGGATCACAGTCCCAGGCCAGCCTGGCAAAAATGAGAGACCCAGCTGGGTAGGACATTCACACTTATAATCCTAGTTTTTTGGGAAGCAGAGATGAAGAGGATTGTAGTGTGAGGCCAGCCCAGACAAAAAGTTCTCTAGACCCTATGTCAACCAACAGTTGGGCACAGTTACGTGTACCTATCACTCAAGCTATGAAGGCAACTGAGAACAGGAGGATCGAGGTTCTGGGCTAGGCCTGACAAAGAAAAGTTTGTGACACTACATCCTAACAGAAAGAAAATGGGTGTGGTACTACATGCTGTCATCCCAGCTACAGTGGAAAGCCCCAAATAGGAGGAATCCTGGTCCAGCTGCAGGCCCAGGGAAAAACAAATCCCTATCTTAAAACAACCCGTGCAAAAAAAAAGAAGAAGAAAAAAAAGAGCTAGAGGCGTGGCCTGCCTAGCAAGTGGGAGGTCCTGAGTTCAAACCTTAACACACCACACACACACACACACACACACACACACACACACACACACACACACACACACACACACACACACACACACACACACACCCTGCAATACTCTACCTGGAAAAAGAATAATTAAAGCTAAAAGGGCCTGGGGACAGGGCAGCCCAAGAGCTTAAGGCCTGAGTTCAAGCCACAGTATAGCCAAGAGCAGTGTGCCAGGACAGGCATATATAGGTGAATGCCAGAGAGGTGCTCTTCCATCCTGCAGCATCCAAGGTCGCCTGGTGTGTGTCTGTGGCAGAGCCAGGATGGAGATCCAGTATAAAGACCCAGGTCTTGGATTCCTTGGCCAGCTACTTCCAGATCTGACTCAAGCAGTGACACTGGCTGCCTTCTGGGCAAACCCAAGCAGACAACCTCTCCCCAGGCTTCTAGGCCCCCAGACACACCGCTAGTTCCGTTTTCACTCCACTGGCCTCTTTCTCATTTATATAACATGTCTGTCTCCTCATTAGCAGTTCCTGAGAGCAGAGACCCGTCTGCAACACCCTGTTGTACCTGCAGTGTCTAGCACAGCAGGATGTGCTTTCTCCCTCCCTGTGCTCCATCAGCAAAGCTGAAAGAAGGCGGACCTCCCCACCCTGAGTCTGGCAGAGACTGCTGCAGCCCCTAGCCCTCCTTTTCTAGCTCTGCTCTTAGCAATGAACGTCATGGGACACAGCCCAGTGCTGGATGTTCCCAGGCTCTCTCGGTTGAGGCCAGGAAACAGAGCATCCCTGAGCCAACAAACCATTTCAACTCCATCTCCTCCAGGGAGGCCTCCAAGCTCTGCTCTATTTGGGTGCAGAGTAGAAGGGGCTGAGCAATGTCCCAGTGTCTCATGCTCCTTGGGGTCCTGACAGAGCATTCCATTGCTATGCACGAGCCCCTCGGAGGTTTCCCACACAGCCAGGTCAGTGTTTACCTGACCTGGGAACTCAGCCCCATTGTCCCACTTTATAGATGATAAGATTGAAGCTCAGAGAGATTAAGAAACCTACCTTAGGTCACAAAAGACTAATGAGTGTCACAGACTAATGAACCCCACAGCCAGGAAGTCATGTGACCTTAAAGCCGGAAGTTTTGCTCCTGCAACCAGTTCTCTGCATCCTACCCAGCAAGGTACTGAGTTGGCGCTGCTACTGCTGCTGCTGATCAAGAGCAGCTGTGGCTGGCTGGCTGTGGGCTGGCGTGGCTCCAGGCCTGCACTTGGTGTTTGGGAGATGAGAACAGGTCTAATTCTTATGTGACAGGGGAGAAGCTGAGGTACAGGGAAGTGAAACTCACTCAAGCTTCCTTGATTCAAAAGCAGGTCAGGACTCAGGTCCAGGACCCAAGTTCAAATTCCTGTTGTAGCTCCCTGGTCAATGGGGCCATAAAGACTGCCCCAGCTCTGCAGCTGTTCTGAGCACTTAGGGAGCAGATTTGCTTTACCCCTAATGTAGCATCAAACCTGAGTTTGGGCTGCCCTGGTGGGGTCTTCTCCCTTGTCCAAGAGCTTCATGGTGTCCCCGCTCAGGATACTTGGGCAGATGGACAAGTCTCTCCCAACCCCCTGAGGAGGCCTCCCATGCTGAGTTTGGAGGCTGTACAGGGAGGTTAGCTGGCCTCCCTGCCTCCCTGTGTGACCACAGGCAGGCCTCTTTCCCTCTCTGGTTCTTCCTTCCTCTTCTGTCAAACAATGAAACTCAATCTTCATCATTCCCCATCCCCCCACCCCCAAAACTGCCACATGAGTAAAAATGGGTAAGACAGGCTCTTCCCAGGGGCATTTTGGTTTCAACAGGTGGCTATGGTAACAGAAAGGCACTGAGAGCCCAGAGCGGTGCACCCAGGGGCTTTGTCTCAGGAAGACAAGAAGAGAGAGCGACACTACAGGTGGCAAGGTCTGCCAGGGCCCTTGCAGCACCCCCAGGACGGAAACACACACCCAAGAACCCCCTGACACCTGCAGAGGTTGTAGAAGAACAATAGGCACAACAGTTTCCCCCCCCCCCCCAAAGGCCCAGGACTCTGGTGTCTCCATTCCATCGTGCCAAGGAGGAGACTAAGATTCGGGATTTGTTGTCTGAGCTCCTGTAGCTACCACGCAGGGAGGCAGGGATGGAAGCCCTTCCTGTCTGTCTGAAGGCCCAGGCCAAGGTGCCTGCCAGGGTGGCACCTGCTAGGCCAGCTGCCCTGATTCTGACTTCTCCCCACCCCTGCCATGCCACAGTGGGAATGGCAAATCCGCAAAGCAGTTCAACTGCCAGTTTAGGTGGATCTGGGTTCAAGTCTGTGTTGTAACTTTGACAACTTCCTTTTCCTCACAGTCAGTTTCCTTCTACGCAAATGAAAATAACAGAACATACCCCAGAGGGCTGATGGGAGGAAAAAATACAATACTACATGCAAAGAAGCTAGCACAGTGCCTGGTATAGAGTCAATATTCAAATGTTAGGGAAATAAAGGCACACTGGTGGTTTGTGTAGCCCCAGTTCCCTCTGCAGGAGGAAGGGACAGTTAAGAAACTGAGACTCAGCTGGCCACTGGTAGCTCACGCCTGTAATCCTAGCTACTCAGGAGGCTGAGATCTAAGGATCGTGGTTCAAAGCCAGCCTGGGCAGGAAAGCCCGTGAGACTCTTATCTCCAATAAACCACCAGAAAAACCGGAAATGGCGCTGTGGCTCAGGAGCTAGAGCACAATTCTTGAGCTGAAGAGCTCAGGCACAGTGCCCAGGCCTAGAGTTCAAGTCTCATGACCAACAAAAAGAAAAAGAAAAAAGAAGAAAAGAAAAGAAAGAAAGAAAAAGAAACTGAATCCCTCAAGCTGCCCAGCTGTTTCCAAGTTCTGTAAGTAGGGATGAACCCAACTCGATGAATCATCCAAGATTCCATGCCGTAAGATGTGGAAGGCACCTAGGATCTAGTACCATTCCGGAGCAGTCATAGCTGTTACAGCAGCCACATGGCCAGCATTGCTGACCATGCTCTACCCCTTGAGACGCATGGCCCCAGCTGATTTTGCTTTTTTTTTTTTTTTAAATGTAGAGTCTAGTTTTCAAACAGAATTTCATGTTTTTGCTCATGTGGGCCTAGACCATGACTCTCCTATTTTATACCTTCTGTGTAGCTGGGATGATAGCTGTGTACCACCATGCCCAGATTTATTGGTTAAGATGAGGCTTCACTGACTTTTTTGCTCAGGCCAAACTTGAACCACAATTCTACTGATCTCCATCTCTTTCTTGTATTGCTGGGCATACAGGGAGTCTAGCTCTGTTCTTCCTTCTTAAAGCTGACTAAACCTTGGCAGGTGATGGATATAAGAAACTAAAGAATCCAGCAAGGACCCAGGAAATGGGCGCTGGCAGCTCTAGTCCCCAAGTCTGGTAAAGTGAGATCTCATCATGTAGCTAAAGTTGGCCTGGAACTCAAAACCCTCTTTCTCCAATCTTGGTAGCAGAGATTATAGGCATGCACCACTGCAACTGGTTTATGGGTGTAGACTTTAAAGCCAGCCTTCTCTGGGCTCACTTTCCAATTTGGCTACTTCCTAGTTGTGTGGTCTTGAGCCTAGCTAAGTTCTCTGTACTTGTCTCCCCATTGGTAAGCAGGGATGACACTTGATTGCCTCTTAGGGTCTTTGCCAGGATCAAGTGGATTTAGGCAGTTCCTGTGGAACTAGGAGAAGGCCATAGAACAATTGGCCTGCAGTAAATTCCAGCTAGTGATACAAAGAGCTACACTTATTATCTGATTGTCCAGAGCTAGCTAGGTTACAGTGGCTCCTTCCCACATCCCCAGCCAGCTCCAGCAGTGTTCCGTCCCTCTGAGAGGAGATTTGTCACACCTTAGACAAAGCAGGATACACTACCTTTATGTTCAAATTAGCATCCTGATAGCCATGCAGCCTACCCACACAGGCCCATTCTCCATGTGAGGCCCTGGGGGAGAAATGACCCATCAGCATGAATCAACTGAGAGTACTGGACAATCTCCCCAAACTGGGGGTCATGGTCAAAGTATCTCCTCTAGAGCTGCTCCCCAAGTATCCCAGGATCAAACAGGAGCACACAGCAAGTGCTGATGAACTGCAATCAGTTGCCACCTCCCTAAGTCCAGGGGTTCTGTCTATTGGATTCCCATTAGGGAAAGTGGTTTCCCCGCCCAAGGGCAGAGTCCTGAGCTGGCCAGGAAGTCCTAATAACATGTCTAGGGGCCTCCAGACAAGATGTAAGGGTGGGTCAGGAGGAAAAGCCTACTTCCCTAACTTCCCTCAGGGAATAGGGAGTACTTTCCCCATGAGGGCATGGGTAGTGGGGGCCCAAGCCTACCTACCCTCCCTCCCTCTCTTCACAGACTGGGAAGTCACCTACATCTACAACAGTAAATTGAGGCTGACAGCCTCTGACTCCTCCCTCCCCCCCTCCCCGCATCTCACATCCCATTGACCAATTGACTCTGCTTGGCTGACTCCAGGGCCCCGCCCAGCCCTGGACAGAATCTGTAAAGAGCAGCAAAGCCCGCCACGTGCGTCCAGACCCTCTTTAACTCCCCGGTTCCCAAGACACCACAGCTGGTGGGTGGAGAAACAACCGGGCTCTGCCTCGGGGCCATTGGTTGCCACTCCCCCCCGCCCCCACTGGAAAGCCCACTGTGTGTGCCCGGAGGCCCAGAGCCCCCAGCGTGGGGAGGGGGCCTTTCCCCAGCTCCCCGGGCTTGGGGGCGGGGGGAGGGCCGTGCGCGGCTGCCAACCTCACCCGTGGTTCCCACGGGCGCAGCCACAGACCGGAGCCACCCCGATGCTTAAGTACAAAGCCGCTGCCGCCCACCGGGCGCCCCGGGCTGTCCCCGGAGCCCGTGTGGAGGTGGACGCCGGGGCTGGTCCCCCGAGGTTCGCGGACGTCGGGACCCCAGCCCGCGCTCACCAGATGCTGGGCGCCACGGCGGCGCTGGGTGCCCACTGGGCAGACGGCGGGGCTGAGACCCATCGGGGGGCCAGGCAGGGGCAGGGCAGGAGCTGGAGGCCGGCCACCGAGCCTCCGCGTTCTGGGCGCTCCCTGCCCCAGGGTCGCTCGTTGAATCGGCCCGGGGCGAGCCAGAGCCGGAGCCGAGAACGAAAGCACCGGCCAGAGCCCCCGCGTGCTTCTGGGGTGAGGATGCCCGGGCCTGGGACCCCACAAACCCTGGGGAGACCAGGAGCCCCAGCCCGCGCTCACTTTGGAATTGTCGAAGGCGATCGACTTGCTCATGGTGCCCAGCGTGTGTTCGGCGCGGCTCCCTCTGCCGAAGCCCATGGAATCTCCGCCGGGTCAGGGTCGGGTCCGCGTCCCCGTGGGTCCTGCAGGACCGAGGCCCGCCAAGCCACTTTTACTGGGCCGGGCTCCACCCTGCCCGCCCAGCCACGCCCCCGCCCGCCAGCCACGCCCCTCGCCACGCCCCTCGCCACGCCCACTCGGGCCCACGCCCCTGCACGAAGCCCCGCCCTGTGCGGCCCGCCCCGCCTTTCGCCGGAGCCCCCGCTCCGCCCTCTGGCCCCGGCCCTGCATTTCCTGGAATTGTGGACGCCCCTGCTCTCGTGGGGCGCTGTGCACCCAAAAACTTGGGCAGAGCCTCCTGTGGGCAGGGCCACCGCCCCAGCCCTGCCCCCCGCCCCTTCCTGGCTCCTCCAGCGACACGACGACACTTCTGATGCCTCCCAGCCGTCTACTGTGTGCGGCCCGAGCCGGAGGCCGGTGAGATTCCACCCGCCAGACCACGCTCACCGCAGCCCCCCCCCCCCGACAGAAACGACCAGTTAGGGCGATTTAGTGGGGGCCCCAGCTGGGATCCAGGGCCTGCTGGAGATCGCCAGGTTGAAGGGGTTGTGGCTGGAGGGTGAAGCCAAAGAGAGCACCCAGGGGAGAGGACGGCCATCCTGGAGACCCGGGTGACTGGAGAGTCAGGGAGAGGGGACACAGTCACCCCGAAAACCCTTACAGGTGTGTAAAATGTTCACACCAGCGCTGTTCAAAATAAGAGCATTGCCCCCCAAATGCTCATCCACCGGCAGGTGGGTAAATAGGAGGGAATAGTCACACCATGGACTCCAGTTTCTGCATCTTGCTTTCCTATCCTGGCACCTGGGAAAACCTTTCCCAGATCCTAGACCATGGAAATTCTGCTTTCCAGGCAGTTGAGATAATGGGGAGACAGCAAGTCTGTGCTCCTGGAGGTTTTTGTGCACTCCTCCAGAGTGGACCCGCCCTTGCCTGTGAACAGCACCGTGGGCTGTCTTGCCTTCTGGCTTCTGGCTGTTTAGTTGGTAGTAGGCATGGACAGATCATGGACAAGGAGAGGCCAGAGTGCCTTATTCCCTTTCCTTTCCTGCTTAATCACAGGGGCAACTGTCTACTAAAGCCTTGACTCCTAGCAGGCCTACCTCTTCTCCAGGTCCCCTTCTGTCCCTTCTCTAAGGCAACGGCTCCTCTCAGTTTTCATTACCAGCTCCATTTTTCATTCCACCACCCATTGCTGCCCTCTGTGCGCTCCTCTCTCTGGGTTAGAGATTCTGAAACAGCAGAGCCTGGGACAGAGTTTGGCTTGTTTGGGAAGGATCCCAGGTACCTCAGTCCTGGGAGTGCAGAAGTAAGGCAGGGAAGGGGAGTCCATTAAGGAGCAGGATACTATATGGAATGCCTGGGAGATGACAGAGACTATGGCTTGGACTTAACCCAGCTGAAGAGTCAGGAAGCTGGGGGCTTACCCACCCAGTCACCTCTGGTATTATGTGTGTGATCATTGTTTTATGGTACTGGGAATCAAACCCAGTCACTTTTCAGATGCTAGAGAGGCCCTCTAGGCCCCGTCCCCTCTAGTATTGCTAAAGGCTGCTTCCAGGATAGAAAATGACACTCTTACTGGATTTAACATAACCAACTAATCTTGCTAAACTTACTCCTTTGTTTACACAATAGACAGCCAAAAGGCAGGAAGTAGCTTTTTCCATGAACAGTGACACCTGCCCATCCTTGCTATGTAATTCCTTTATTAAACCGGCCTCCATCCTGCAGTTTGAGTGTATCACTGGGATCCTGCTGGGACCCTGAGGGATACAGACTAGTCTGAGCTTCTCTGCAACACACAGTGGGCCCACATCTACTGAGAACTGGGGGGAGGGATGGAGAGAGATGCCTTTCCTTAAATGTTAATGAAGGCACCAGAGATCCGTTGTAAAGCATGCAAGAATTCTAACCAATGGAGCCTTCCTGCAAAATCTGGGTATGGATCTGATTGCAGCCAACAACAAAGAAAACAAAACTGAAAACAGAGAACTAAGGGGAAGGAACACTGGTCAGAAATGTTCTTTGCAGTTTAACCAAGAATTAAGTTGTGACAATATCCTTGGTAACTTAGCTACCAAGGTAGTTGTTAAAAGTTTTGAAGAGGAAGTGCCACATGATGGAAAAAGAAGTAGGCATTCAAGGCAGATAGTTATTAGGGTAACTTAGCTACCACGGGGCACAAAACGTTGTAGAAACATGGCAGAAGGGGAGGGCAGGACAGAGTTCTTGCTTGGATGGATGGCCCCCTCCAGTCCTGGGTTCAAGGCTGAGATACTTCATGTACATCTTAAGGTCATCCTGTGTCAGAAGACAAAGCTTGAGAGAGCCAGGGACAAAAGTGACACTTGTCACTTTGACTGGCCACAGCAGGGTCACATGGCTACGCTGAGTTGCAGGGGAGCCTGGAAGAGGACATTTGAATGTATCTTTCTCCAAGGAAGTCCTTTCATTCATCTTCCCACAGACCTGCTGTCATCTGCCTCACACAAAAAGTCCTGTGAGAATGAAATCACCTTGTTTACTGGAAAATGGATGAAACTGGAGATCATCATGTTAGGTAAAATAAGTTTAAAAAGATGAGTAGCACATGTTTTCTCTCAAATGTGGACTCTGGGCAGGGGGACATGGAAATAGAATATTGGGGAAAAGGAAGGGGATTGGGGTGGTAGGAAGAAGGTCATGTGGGGGTGAATATGATCAAAGAATGTTATATGCATGTATGAAAATGTCCTAATGAAACTCATTGTTTTGTACAACTAACACATACTCTGTGTGTGTGTGTGTGTGTGTGTGTGTGTGTGTGTGTGTGTGAGAGAGAGAGAGAGAGAGAGAGAGAGAGAGAGAGAGTTTTGTGGTCTTGGCTAACTTCCCCAGCCAGGTAACCAAGTGGGCTGGTTCATTTTCTCTCCCATCTCCAGCCCTAGCTCAGGGCCTGGTGGAGAGGAGGAGCTTGGTGTGGGATGGGAGATGATGGAGTTTTAGTAGGCAGTTCCAGACACTGTTGTGGGGGTCCTGAGACAGAAGGGAAGCTATCTGTTCCTCATGTGAATAGGGGGCGGGTGTACAGCTCAGTGCAGGGCTCAGGTGCCTCGGGTGGGTGCTTCTGGGCAAAGATTTTAAGATCAGCTCTTCCCGCCACACACATTTGCATGAAGTATGTCATTATGATGGCCAGTGTTTACTAAGTACCTATTATACACCTGGCATGACAGGAGATGGGCCTTTGTGATCTTACTGGTCCTCTCAGCAGCCCTGTGAGGCAGTGCCCGAATTCACCCCTTGGCTTAGGCAGGAGCCAAGGCTCTAAGCTAGCACCACTGGTGAGAGGTATAGTAGGGTTGAGTCAGAAGGTCCCAGTCTTTGGGCACGTGGTCCCTGGTGATAACCAAGAGAAGGCAGGAGACAGTATGGCAGCCATCCCCAAGGAAGAGCCCAGGGTTTGCATCCCAGGTCCTGCTACGGTCCTGTGTGGCTGAGGGGGGATGGTTGCCCTCCCCTCCTGGTATGTTCAGTACCCGAGTTCCCTGAGCTGGCTGTGCCAGGCACTGAGGACAGGCAGTTAGCCCCACTGGGATTGATCACAGTACAATGGCCCAGTGTAACACTGTGTGACAGTGCATTAAGTGATTCTTCTCCTAGGCTCTTGTTATCTTCCTCTGTGAGACTCTAGCAAAAGGCTAGGAAGGCCTGGAGCCAATGGCTCACGCCTGTAATCCTAGCTACTCAGGAGGCTGAGATCTGAGGATCACAATTTGAAGCCAGCCCAGGCAGGAAAGTCTGTGAGATTCTTACTCCCAATAAACTACTCTAAGTCAGAAGTAGTGTTGTGGCTCAAATGGTAGAGTGCTAGCCTTGAGCACAAAGAGGCTCAGGAACAGTCCCCAAGCCTCGAGTTCAAGCCCCAGTACTAGCAAAAAATAAAAAATAAAAAAAATAAAAAGGCTAGAAAGTCAGAGGGTTGCAAACCCCACTGCTGACAGAGCAGGCCTGGAATGCGGATGGGCATGTGCTCGGCTCTGTGGTTTTGTGCAAGTCCCCGTGAGCCCTGATTTCCTCGTTTGGGAAGTGGGGATTATACACGTGCGTCCTAACCCTGGGATCAGGGGGTATGCATCATCTTGAATGCATGATGGCCCGTGGATAGTCCCCCAGGCTGATGTGCAGACAGAACCTTACAGGATGAAGAGTTGAGTGCTAAGAGGCAGGGCCTGTGGCAGCTGGGGTGGGGGGCGGGAAGACACCCCGTGTAACTGTTGCAGGGCCAGAGTATTAAACCAATGTTTCCAGATCCTCTAGTTACTCAAGAAAAGCCAGAACTTCAGTTTCAATGTTTATAATGTGTTAGAACAGCAGCTTATTCTTCCAATTCTATGAGCTCAAGAAAGCATCTATACACCAGGTGTTACCCTGGGCCTGCAGACTCCATACTGCTGATACATATTTTTGGCGCTGGAGTTTGAACTCAAGGCTTTGCCTGGTTCCTGCTGATTCTGACCTGGAAAGAGAATGGGGGAGGAGGAAGTTGTCCCTTGACTCACCTTTATGAGAGAGATTTAGTATCCCTTGCTTGGCTTGTAGACAACAGAACCCCCAAAATAAAGCCAGCATTGGTGGCTCATGCCTGTAATCCTAGCTATTCAGGAGGCTGAGCTATAAGGATCATGGTTCAAAGCCAGCCTGGGCAGGAAAGCTTGTGAGATTTCTATCTCCAGGGAACCACCAGAAAAGTAGAAGTGGAACTGTGGCTCAAAGTGATAGAGTGCTAAGCTTGAGTGAAAAAGCTTAAGGACAGCACCTTGAGTTCAACCCCACAACCAACAAGGAAGGAAGGAAGGAAGGAAGGAAGGAAGGAAGGAAGGAAGGAAGGAAGGAAGGAAGGAAGGAAGGAAGGAAGGAAGAAAGAAAGAAAGAAAGTCTGTCTCAGAAAGTCTCAGAATGGCAGTCGTTGGGAAAAGATAGAAGTTTCTCTGACTTGTGAAAGTCCAAAAGCTGGCAATGCAAGGCTGGTGTGGCATGGTGGAGCCATGAAGAAGGCTCCTTCCTTCTCTCCACCCTGTCATTTTTAGTGCATTTTTAGAGCATTAGCCATCACATCTGCAGCCCACAGTTGAGAGCCAAAGGAGGAAAACAGCCACCAGTGCCTCCTTCTTTTAAATATATACATCCCAGGAGTTCCTCTCAACTTTTACTTATGAAGTCACACATAGACACATTTATTTGTAAAGGAGACTAGGTAAACGGGGAGATTCTGTTACTAAGGAAGGGGATAGTAGATATTGAAGACAATGAGCCATTCCTGCCACATCAAGTAACCTGGGGAAGGGGGTGGGGAGGATAGTAGAAGGGGAGTTGAGCAGGAAGCCAGATACCTGTCTTGGGATACCTGACTTGGAGTGTCTTTGTGATCAAACAGAAATAAAAGCAAGACAGAACAACCCATGCAAATAGTAAGGACCTCAGGAACTGGCCGAGAAGCTGTCTGTGCCAGGCAGTGCTGAGCCCTATGTGAACACCCCCTTGGATGGCTCTTCCACAGCCTCTCCAGTGGTGGTGGGGAAGAGTCGCCTCCTGTCTGTGCCAGTTCGGGTGAGCGACCTATACATCCAACTGACCCCTGGCCCTTCAGGTTTGGGATCTACCATGGATCTTCAGAGGGGCCTAAGCATTTCTGAAGTTCTGCAAGTTGTCTGTGTCCCAGTGGCAGCTCCCCCAGAGCAGCCAGGCCTCAGCCCCTTGGCCTCTTGTCTGCTGTTATCTCCCCCACAGGGTGCCCGTGTCCCAGGAGATAGATGTCCATTTTTACGAGTTCTGTGTGTCATTTCCTCTGGAATTCCAGAACTAGATAAGTGTGTGCAGTCTCCGGCCAGCGCTCAGCACTCAGGAACAGTGCATAGTGACCCAATCCAGGCTACTCCTTCCTCCTCCAGCTCTGGGGGCCCTCGGGCTTCCAGGAATCTCTGTCTCTCTGTCTCTGTCTCTGTCTCTCTCCTTGTCTGAGCCTGGGTCTGGTTCTGTCCTCATTCTACTCTGTGCCTGTTTCTCAAGGGCAGGGCCCAGTCTCAGTCTTCTATCTCCGCAGGACCAGGCTAGCCTCAGGTGTCCCTGGCAAAGCACAAATTTGTTTTTAGATGAGTGTTTTTAAAGGCCTAAAATTCAAAGCTGAGGGTGAGAGTCAGGAATTTCTATATTGGAATGTCCCAGTTAACATCCCTCTGCAAAGATACATACCTAGTGACTTTGCAATGAAGTCCAAGTTCATGGGAAGTCAGCAAGGGTCTTATCCCTCTGTGAAAAGCTGCTAGAAAGGCATGGAGTTGGGGACAGACATAGTGACCAGCACTTGTGGGTTCTCTCTCTAGATCCTGGCTAAGTGACTGCTGCAGGACCTTGGAATGGGTTGCAAAGGCTTGTTGAATGCACAGCATGCATCTGCAGGCCCCAGCCTCTTTCCCAGTGGGATTCCTAGGGGCTGAGCGCCATGATAACCCGCCAGCCCCAGAGGGAGGAGTTGCATGGTAGGATGAGGATTTCATAGCAAACACCAGCAGTCCCAGGGAAACCCACAATGGTGGGTCAGCCCTCTGAGAATGCTCCTTGCACACCCTCTCTGAGTGCACATGGCCCTACCTGCTCAGCTACTTACCACCCACCATGACCCCAGCTCAGCATGTGGGCTTGGAGCCCTCCAGGATGCCTGCTCCACTCCTCAGCTCCAGACATTTCCAGCTGTGCATCTTTGGGCAAGTTATTACACCTCTCTCTCTTGCTTTTCTCATCTGTAAAACAAGTGTAACACAAGTTCTACTTCTGAGGATTATTATAAAGATTAAGTGACTTTAAAGCACTTTCCATGGTGCCTTGTTGGTAGAGCAAGCTGGACAGGCTACATCCCTTAAATGCAGACATCTGGGGGTCCTGCCAGGCCCAGACTCCAAAGTTTTACCATCTAGTGACACTTTAACCATTTCTATACCACTTTACCCTACTTCCGGTAGACCTGCTGAAACACTAGAGTATAAGTAACTTGAAGACTGCCACTACATCTTATCTAGATATATCCCTGAACAATGACCAATCAATGAATTTCATTAAAAAAATTACTTCTGCTCTTCTTCAGATCATGTTATAGTAAATTAAGGAATGCTCATTAGATGTCCAACCCCTTCTAATTAAGTTACAATAGTAACACATTAATTATTGAACATGAGTTTTAAGTTTATATATTTTAATGTTTAATATAAAAATTATAAGAAACATGGTGGGGGGAGGATTGAGTGGGGGGGGCGGGAGAGGATGGGAAGGGATGGGAAGGGGAAACAAAGGAGGAGGCTACAATGATTGATAAGAAATGTACTCATTATCTTGCCCATGTAATTGTAACCCCTCTGTACAGTATTTTTCACAATAAAAAAAAGAAACTAATTTGAAAGATAGTGTGTATGTGTGCGTTTGTCTGTGTGTGCCAGTACTGAGGCTTGAACTCAGGGCGTGGGCTCTGTCCTTGAGCTTTTTTGCTCAACCACTTGAGCTACAATCCATTTCCAGTTTTCTGGTGGTTAATTGGAGATAAGAGCCTCATGGTCTTTCCTGCCTGGGCTGGCTTCAAACACAGCCCTCAGAGCTCAGTCCTGAGTAGCTAGGATTACAGACGTGAGCCACTGGCTCCTACCCTTACATGTTTTTAAATGAAAGAGTAACTAATTCATAGGTTGCTTAAAGATTGTGTCAAAATATGAGTTTTAGAAAGAAATAGGGGCTGGGAATGTGGTTCAGTGGTAGAGTGCTTGCCTTACATGCAATTCTTCAGCACCATATAAACAGAAAAAGCTGGAAGTAGCTCTGTGGCTCAAGTGGTAGAGTATTAGCCTTGAGCTGAAGAGCTCAGGGACAGTACCCAGGCCCAGACTGCAAGCCCCACAACCGACAAAAAAAGAAGGAAATAGCAGCAACATAGTAAAAAGAAAATCCAGTAACACAAAGTAGGCTATAAAAGTTCGAGAATGGATTTTTGTCGAAGAAAGTTAAAAAGAGGAACTTCCAGAAAGTTAAAAAGAGAAAGAACAGTTTTGTTTAAGGAAAACTTTTATATTATTAAAACTATAGGAAAAAGGAAAGTACTTTTTTGTCCTAAACAGGTAAAAGGTTAAAAAAAGATAATGATGTCGGGTGCTGGTGGCTCATGCCTGTAATCCTAGCTACTCAGGAGGCTGAGATCTGAGGATTGTGGTTCAAAGCCAGCCCCGGCAGGAGAGACCGTGAGACTCCTATCTCCAATAAACCACCAGAAAACCGGAAGTGGCACTGTAGCTCAAGTGGTAGAGCGCTCGCCTTGAGCTGAAGAGCTGAGGGACAGCGCCCAGGCCCAGAGTTCAAGCCCCACTACCGGAAAAAAAAAAAAAAAAAAGATAATGATTTTTTTTTTTTATAATAGCTACTTAGAAACTGGACTATAGTCACATGGAAGAGCACCTTCTTAGCATGTGTGAGGCCCTCAGTTCAATCACAGTATTATCAGGATAGAAAAGGAAGGAAGGAAAGAAGGAAGGAAGAGAGGAAGGAAAATGAAGAAGATGGAGGAGGAAAAAGAGAAAGAGGAAGAAGGAAGGAAAGAAAGAAGAGGTGGAGGAGGGGGAGGAGAAGACACAACATCTCCTTTAGTGAAAAGCCCTGGACTCTTCATTTGGTCCAGAAAATGACTGGGTACCTAGAGGCCAGAGCGTATCTGTGCCTTGACTTCACATCTGTGCCTTGACTTCGCATCTGTGCCTTGACTTCGCTTCTGCCTCCTTTGCTATGAGCCATTCTCCTCTGCATCCCCTTAGATTCCAGAAATAACAGAGCTGATGGATAAACACCTTGTGACAAATCCAATCTGTCCTCCAGGCAGCACTGACTCACTACTTGGTCCTGAGATAATGATCAAGTAGACACTGTGTGACCAGACTTGTTACTTACATGCTTCCCAAAGCATGTGCCAGTACCCTAAACATGGAGTCACTGAACGCTTTTATTCATCTTTCCCAATGTGGCCATGTTGATTAAGTCTCCTTTCACTGTCATTTACCACTGTTCAGCTCTCAGACTGGTAGCTGAGCCTTCTCTATTGAACTCCCAGAGCTGGAATTCTGGTAACAGTTTAGGCAAAGTTGGCGGCTTGTGGAAGAAGAATCTTATGAAAGAAAATATGTGTGTAAGCTGGGCACCGGTGGCTCACGCCTGTAATCCTAGCTATTCAGGAGGCTGAGATCTGAGGATCACGGTTCAAAGCCAGCCTGGGCAGGAAAGTCTGTGAGACTCTTATCTCAAATAAACCACTAGAAAACCGGAAGTGGTGCTGTGGCTCAAGCAGTAGAGTGCTCGCCTTGAGCTGAAGAGCACAGGGACAGCGCCTAAGCCCAGAGTTCAAGCCCCACGACCGACAAAACAAAAGAAAGTGTGTGTGTGTGTGTGTGTGTGTGTGTGTGTGTGTGTGTGTGTGAGAGAGAGAGAGAGAGAGAGAGAGAGAGAGAGAGAGAGAGAGAGAGAGAGAGAGGGAGAGGGAGAGGGAGAGAGAGAGAGAGATGAAGTTGGCTAAAATTAAAAGGAAATAATGTAAACTAGTTTTAAACCAGGCCAGTGTTTCATGCCTATGATCCTAGCTACTCAAGAGTCTGAGATCTGGAGAATCATAGTTCAAGCTAGCTTTGGGCAGAAGAGTCTGAGGACTTCATCTTCAAAATAATCAGCAAAAAGCCAAGCTACAGGCAAGGCTCAAGTGACAGAATACCAGTTGAGCAAGTAGGTCAAACCAGTGAGAGGCCCTGAGTTCCAGCCCTGGTAGCAGCAAAAATGGAAATCAAGCTTTTATAAAAAGCTAAATTACACTAAAATTTAGAAATATTGATTTGCTCTTGTAGGAAATAATGAAAAGGTTTTTCTTTCTTTCTTTTAGGTAAATGGCCTAGGAAACAAAGTACGCTTTATTGAGATATATATATATATATATATATATATATATATTATATTATATTATATTTTTTTCACTCTGTTCTAGGAAGGGAAGAGCCACCTCAGTAGCTTCTGAGGCAAGTATGTTCCCATCACCTCAATTACTTTAGCAATCTTGGTTCCCTCAGCTCCTACTACATTATGCAGAGCTAGTGATCGAGTTTGCACTATTGATATAATTTTTGTGTTACCATTAGTTAAAAACCCGGTCTTCTTAATATTGAAAGTTAAATTTTTATTAGGGTTGCATAGCCTTTTATATTTGTGTTTCTAAATCTTCTTTTTTTACTAGTGCTGAGATTTGAACTCAGAGTCTCACACTTGCTATGCAAGTACTCTATCATTTGAGCCATACTTCCAAGTCTAAAATAAGTTTTTTATTTAGAACAAACTTTGTAATTTCTAGAGTGTCCTTAAGAAATAGGGACAGATCAGGAAACAGATAGGAGCCAAAAGGAAGAAATGAAAGAAACACAAGAAAAAAAACACAAACAAATAAGCAAAACAATGAACAAGAACTCACAAGCTATCAGCTGCATAGAATATGGGACCTACACACAGGATCTGATAACCATCAGACCATCTGCCTGTAACAAGAAAACAAACTTCAGACCTCACATCTACCTTTCCAACCTACATCTTGACATGACAAAGAGATACAATACAGTGTTTTTTGTTAAATGATCCTAGTTAAAAATAATCTATGTAATCTTGTGCCATGTCCCCCAGATTTAGTAGAAAATCCTGTGAAGTAGGTCTATCTTGAGAAGCCCATGATCCTTTTGTTGTTGTTGTTGTTATTAGTTGTGGGGCTTGAACTCAGAGCCTGGGTATTGTCCCTGAGCTCTTTTTGCTCAAGGCTAGCTCTCTGCCACTTTGAGCCACAGCTCTACCTCCAGTTTTCTGGTGGTTCATTGGAGATAAGAGTCTCACAGACTTTGCTGCTCTGGCTGGCTTTGAACCATGATCTTCAGGTCTCAACCTCCTGAGTAGCTAGGATTGAGGCGTGAGCCACCAGCACCTGGCTCTCACACTCCTCTTAAGTGTACTTTTACTCCATAATTGAACTTCCTTCCAATTCTTCACTGGTTTCATCTCAGAATTCTTTCCCTGACATTGACAAGAACCTCAAAACACTAGGTAGAGGCCTCTCTGGTCTCTGTCTCTAAGACCTCCTGGTCTTCACCTCCAACAACACTTGAAAGTTACATGACACATGTCCAACTTCAATTCCTATGAATACATTACTAGTATGTGTTCCAAAATCATCTGAAATACCTAAACATCTGATAAGTCTATAATTCCCATGATAAAAATACCATATGTCACAGAAATAGCAAATATCTTTGCCTATTGTACATGCTTATCAGATCTGAAATCATGGACTACTTTAGGCCTTGTTCACAAATTGCTTTACTCTGATTCCCTTTTCAATCATTTTGCAAACTATGATCCTAAGGTCTTCATGGAGGATTATGGAAAGAACTGTGACAAATATATGTTTCTGGTAACTTGGAGATCATTGCATTGGCTAATTCAGTGGTCCATGACAATACTAGACAGTCTCAGGTAGAGAACAATTAATTAATGTGAGACTGAATGAACTGATAGTCTCTATGACCTATCAGCTCAAATCCCCAAAGATGAAATCTGGCTGGACTTCCAACTCAGAGCATAAAAAGACTAAGCTTTCCCTCAATCCTTTAAATTCCCTGGGAGGGGCATTTATTCATCTTGGACCTGACTTGCCTATCGATACCAGTGCCTCCCTCTCCTCCTTAAATTCCCTGCCAGACTCCCTCAAGTACAATGCTCTTGACGGCTGACCTCAGCAAGGCTAAGACAGGATTTCAGGGTTTTCTTTTCAAATTTTTCTGGTTTGCAGTGTCTGCTGTTTCTGCTAGATTAAATGGCTTGTCTCTTGTGTATTCTCATATTGCAGAAAGCCCACTGAAACCACAGTAGGGCAGAACGATGACTGGACATGATCCAGGAACTTGCTGTGCCTTCCTAGTAATGAGGGTTTACAAGAAACACACTTGATCAATAATTAACCATCAATGCTTTCAATGGAAAGATCTCGATCATAAGAGAAGCATGAAGACACAAATAAAGCAAAGGGGTCCACAAGTTCCTATCAGGCTTGGCAGACATAGGTTCCCCCTTACCATCTCCTTTATTTGAATACTTAACCATTTCCTTGTAGACTTCTGGAATGCCGCATTACTGCTAGTAACTATGTCTAACCTGAGATGTGTACCGCACGTGAGCAGCCAATGCTTGTCACCAAAGCAATTGTGACACCACTTTCTGTGATCCCTGCTCTATGACACCAGGGCTGGGGACACTATTGCCAGAGTAGTTATTCTGGGCATAAGACTCCATCTTTTTCCAGGTAGGCAACTGACTCTTGCCTCAAAGAACATCCTTCTTGGGCTGGGAATGTGGCTTAGTGGTAGAGTGCTTCCCTAGCATTCATGAAGCCCTGGGTTTGATTCCTCAGTACCACATAAACAGAAAACATCAAAAGAATCTCAGGGACAGTGCCCAGGCCCTGAATCGAAGCCCCAGGACTGGCAAAAAAGAAGAGAAAGAAGCTCCTTCTTTTTTCCTGCTTGTGGGAGCTTCTGCTTGAGGTCAAGCAGAAGCTTGATGTCTGGGGTCCCAGTGCACATGGGATTAGCAGTGTGTTTGGGGCTTTGAAGAGCAGGTGGCATGTATCATAGAACACATCCATGGGATCCAGATTCTTTTTCCATAATGATTACATGAATCTTCCTAGACAATCACTCTACCACTAAGTTACATTCCCAGCCCACTACATTACGATTCCTGCAAAAAGTAAACCTAATGTTTTAATATTTGCCTACCCTTTTGAGTTGAATTCAGCTACCAAATGAGTTTCAGTGCTAAATTTGTACTGTTTTGTCCTGTTTTTGTGCACATCTGCTAGGACTCATTGCTCCCTGAGGACAGCTCAGAGGAGGTGTCACAGCCCCTCTGGCTCCCAGAGCTTTCTGAGCACACTGTGAAGGTCGAGGGACAGTCTCTCTTCTGATGTCCCCCTGCTCCTCTTGGCACAGTGGCAGTGGCTGGCAGTGGCTAGCAAGGAGGAGTAGATTGTAAAATCAAGTCTGAGGGCCTTTTCCAGCCTAAGCTGGTAGAACTATCTGGTTCCCCACTGTGGGAGGGGGTGGAGGTTGTAGGGCCTTGTTGACCAGCTGTGTTTCTAGCAGCTTCCAGGCAGTTGTCTTATCTGGATAAGGGAGATAACAGAGCCCAGAGAGGCTCTGTGGCCTTTCACCGTCCCCTGGGTGTACACGACCATTTCTGCAGCAGAGAAGTGCAGGAAGCTTCTTGGGTTGGGATGGGTTTTGTCTTGCCAGCGAGTGTTGTTTCAATAGGCACGGAAGGAGTTGTCATGGTTTGGAGAGGGCAGGAGCCTGTCCCCGCTCCCTCCACACCCCGACACAGCTACTGGGAGGGGTTCATACTCCCCAAGTGCCCTCCAACTCTGCCAACACAGGAAGGGCCCAGCCACCTCCACCTGGGATTCGTTTTGCAAGTTCATTCATTTTGAGATCAGCTTGGGAGGAAAACATGGCTCCTGTTTCCTGCCTTTAAGGTGTCAGCAATCAAGAATATGGGTTCTCTCTCACGACTCAGAGAGAGGCTGGGGGTATGGCTCAAAGTGTTAGAGTGCCAGCCTAGTGAGCTTGAGGTCTTGAATTCAAAACAACAACAACAAAACCTCCCCCAAAAAAGACCTCCCCAAAAAGATGAAGAAAGACAAGAAGGAAGAGGATGGGGCCTGGCCTTTCCAAGGATCCTTTCCCAGGGTCCAAAGTGGGCCAGCAGGGGTTCACATTCATCTCCTGAGCCCAAGGAGCCCTCCCCTGGATCTCCTGCATCTGCCCAGCAACAGGGAAGACTAGAGCACTTCAGGGCAGATTTTAAGGTCCAGGCAAGAGAGGTGCAGCTGCATGTTACTGCCGATCACATTCCCCGGGTTGCAATGTGTTCTCACAGGCTAAGTACCTACAAGGGAGGGTGGGAATGTCACCTGGGGACTATCTGGACCAGGAAGGAAAATATAAGGGCTTGGTGAAAGTTTACCAGTGTCTGCCACAGCTGAGATGTTATGTGACCTCTCATTCATTCATTCATTCATACTTGGGATGGAATCCAGAGAGCTTTTGGTATGCTAGGCAAGTGCTCTTCCCCTGAGCCCTACTCTCCAGCCTCTAACTTCATCTTTTATCGAGAAATTCCAAATTTAAAAAGATATTTTGTGGATGAAACATGACTAGTGTTTGACCTACTTGCATCACAGGCTTGCAGTCTATGATGTATAGGTGAGCAAGTTGTGCCCACATGAGCTACAATTCTAGAGACAAGGCCAGGGACAGGCGAGGTGGTGGCTCCAGTTATTCGTGTATTTACAACATCATTTAACAAACACCTACTGAACTCCTGCTCTAGGCCAGGCACCGTAGGGTCTCACAGCCAGCGAGGATACCCAAAAACAGCAGACAAAAAAAATACTGTTCCTGGGGCTGGGAAGGTGGCTCAGTGGTAGAGCGCTTGCCTTGCATGCATGAGGCCTTGGGTTCGATTCCTCAGCACCACATAAGCAAAAAGAAAAAAGCCAGAAGTGGCCCTGTGGCTCAAGTGGTAGAGCGCTAGCCTTGAACTGAAGAGCTGAGGGACAGTGCCCAGGCCCAGAGTTCAGGCCCCACAACCAGACCAAAAAAAAATACTGTTCCTTCATTTGAAGAGCTCAGTTATTTTTATTCCTGTCTGGACAAATGGTGTTAGTTAGTCCTGGGCACTGTCCCTGAGCCTCTTTATGCGCAAGGCTAGTGCTCTACAACTAGAACCACAGCGCCACTTCCGGCTTTTTTAGGAGTAGTTTATTAGAGGTAAGAGTCTCACAGACTTTCCTTCCCTGGGCTGGCTTTGAACTGTGATCCTCAGATCTCAGCCTCCTGAGTAGCTAGGATTACACTGCCTGGCTCAATAGTGTTAGACTTTAAAACTGAAGTTTAAGAGCTAGGGTGTGGCTTCATGCTAGAGCAGGGAGTTGTAGAACACATATGGAAAGCTGGAAATAGGGTTCCATCCCCATCAATGCAGGAGGAGGAGGAGGAGGAGGAGGAGGAGGAGGAGGAGGAGGAGGAGGAGCCTAATTCCTCACGAGATTTCTTCTTTAAGTCTCAGAGGACCTCTCAGTTGCTTCCCATCTCGGGCAGCTACTGTCTAGATGACCCTAGCAGGTCACTTCAGCCTCTGTGCCTAAGATTGGTCTATGTGGCACTGCTCAATGCCTACTAAGTACAAAGTGCTCTGGGCAGATGTGCCCTCTTATCTCTACAGGGCTGATAAGGGCATGGAGTGTAGGCAGCTCCCTATCCTGAAGGCCATCTGCAAGAAATGATACTGGGGTGGCATGGGCTCACTGGTGGCAGGCACTGCGCCAAATCTGTGGTCAGGGTGGGGAGTCAGGATTGCATTCTGGGAGAGGCAGACTTAACAAAGTCATGAAGCTTAAGCCTTAAAGCCATTCCCTTGCCAAGCACCTTCCTGCGACCTGGGTGGGACCCAGTGCACTCAGAACCCCGTGCTACTGTAGAATTTGCCTAAATCGGGTCTTGTTGACAAGAATGGATTGAAAATGCTGCCTGTCCACTCCACCTTCCCTGCCTGTCACACACTGTCACTTTTTGGGTATTGATGGGGTGGTAGGGATGGTGGTTTGGGGGATCTAGCTGAGGGAAAGTTGTCATGGAATAGTGTCATCAATGAAAGGCATGAAGTAAAAAATGTCACTACAAAGAGCACACTGACAACAAACAGGCTAATAAGTAGTATCAGTTCAGAGAATTCTTAAGACGGATAATCAAGGAAGGATAAGAAGCCTTTTAGCTTATGCTTACTTATTGTTTGATTTTGCAGTGCTAGGGATAGAATCCAGGCTTTGTACATGCTCAAACCAGGCTGACAACCATTGTCTCACACTTGTTTCATTTATTTTTTGTAGTTTTTGTTGTTTTGCTTTGCTTTGGGTTGTTAATAGGAGATGAGTCTTACAGATTTCCCTGCCAAAACTAGCTTCAAACCTTCTGAGTAGCTAGGATTACAGGCATGAGTGTAAGTTTTATATGAAAGAAATTTGATATTCTTTTTCTAAATTTGATAATCCTAAAATTTTATAACATTAACAATAATGAATAGAGCAGCTGAAGGAAGCTATTCTAAAATATCAGAAAAAAAAATCCAGTTGGGCACCAGTGGCTTATACCTGTAATCCTAGCTCCTCAAGAGGCTGAGATCTGAATATCCCAGTTCAAAGCCAGCCAGTACAGGAAAGCCCATGAGACTCTTATCTCCAATAAACTACTCAGAAAAGGCCAGAACTGGAACTGTGGCTCAAGTGGTAGAGCACTAGCCTTGAGCACACAGAGGCTTAGGGACAGTGCCCAGGCCCTGAGTTCAAGCCTCAGGACTGGCAAAAAAAACCCCAAAGAACACAAAAAAAAAAACCATAAAAATTTAAAAATCCAACCAACTATACTAGAGAAAGGATGAGATTATCTTCATGTATTTTTTTTCCAGAAAACGACATTCCAAAATGAGATCCTATGATGCACTTATCCTAAAAAGTATACTACTGAAATATAGGAATGGAAATTAGTATAGCGGTATATCACATTAATGTAAAGTTTAATTGATATAATTTATGATATAAAGTCAATATCATATAAACCTTAGTTTATTATCATTATAGAACTTAACATGTTTGACAGCATGTCATTAGCACATTATAAACCCTTGCTGGTTGTATTGCCAAATAGGAGAAGAATCTTAGGCTGAATCCACAGAGTCTCAGGCCAAAAAAAAGGAGCCAGTCCATAATATGTCCTTCAATTTCCCCTTGGAATCCTCACTTGGCTCTATTTACCTCCCGGGAGTGAGGCGCTCACTTGGGCTCCAAGTCTTGTAATATCATGGGTGAAAACTCTGGCCGTGGGAAGTTCTTCTGTTAAGCTGACTACCATGTGTGTGGAGTTTTCCCATGCTCCTCCTTGTCTGCAGATCAGGGCCCCAAGGATAGCTGGCTATTTCTCTACATCTCATGATAATTCTGCTGACACTTGGGAAGCGGGGCTCACTGGCTTGGTTCTTGTTTTCACTTTCAAAGCAGAACCCTCCTTGCCCCTAGCTCAAGAATGCACCTTCTACTAACACACAGGAGAGGGAGGAAGGCTGAGGATGGTGTTATAGAAGGTAACGCACATTGAGTGCTATGTGCTAGGCCATGTACTTGATCTTGATAGCCGTCCCCGGAAATGGGCAAAATGAGGAAGCCCAGCTAACAGATGAGGAATCTGAGGCTACAGGAGACTAAATCTGCAGGAGACTAGATCACAGAGCATACAGTGGTGTAATTGGCCATTTTGACTACAGAGACCCTGTTCTCAATCACCACATTCAATGGCTTAGAATTAGGAGATTCTGCACGTGTAGATAAACAAGATATCAAGTTCACTTATAATCCCATTCATCAGGAAGGCTCAGCAATTATGACTGTGCATGCACCTAATAACAAGACTTCAAAGTACATAGAGCAATACTTGATAGAATTAAAGGGAGAAATACAATTATAGTTGGGTTTTCAATATCTTTTTCAGTTTTTTAGTTGTAGTTAAAATATGCATAACATAAAATTTGCCCTCTCAACCATGGTTTTTTAAAATAGTTTTTATTGAGATTAAGTGATTACATAAATTTCACAAATTTCACAGCATTGTGGGATAGTGATTCTTACTTAAAGTCACAAACACATTTTAACCTTCACAAGGCCAATTGTCATTATCATGGTCTATAAAGTTTGTGAATTCTATAAGCTTTGACAATACAACTCTCTCAACCATTGTTAAGTGTGCGTTTGGCAGTGCTGAGTTCATTCATATTTGTCATGGACGCGTCTCCCAAACTCTTTTCATTTGGCAAAACTGAAACTCTGCACCCATTGAAGCAAACACACCTCATTTCCCTTCCTGAATCTCTAGAATTCTGTCCTGTCTCTATAGCTTGGACAGGTCCGGATTCCTCAGGTAACTGTGTTATCCAACACCTGTTTTCTGTGACAGGTGTGTTTGAATTGCCTATTGTGTCCTCAAAGTTCCTCCACATGATGGGTTGTATCAGAATGCACTTCCTTTTAAATTTTTTTTTCTGGTCCTGGGGCTTGAACACTGGGCCTGGGTTCTTTCCCTGAGTTTTTTTTGGGTTTTTTTTTGGTCGGTCGTGGGGCTTGAACTCTAGGTTTGGGCGCTGTCCCTGCACTCTTCAGCTCAAGGTGAGCACTCGACCGCTTGAGCCACAGCACCACTTATGGTTTTTTCTAGTGGTGTTTAGGAGTTTCACAGACTTTCCTGCCTGGGCTGGCTTTGAACCAAGATCCTCAGATCTCAGCCTCCTGAGTAGCTAGGATTACAGGCGTGAGCCACTGGTGCCTGGCCTTTCCTTGAGTTTTTATGCTCAAGGCTAGCACTTGAGCCACAGCTCTACTTCTGGATTTTTTTGTGATTAATTGAAGATAAGAGTCTCACAGATTTTCCTGCCAGGGCTGGCTTTGAACCACAGTCCTCAGCTCTCAGCCTCCAAGCTAGCTAGGGGTATAGGTGTGAGGTGCTTGGTGGGCCTTCCCAATTAAGGTGGAATGGCAGACAGTTGTATGGCATAATCCTATGAAATACTAGTTTCTGAAGCTCCAAGAAGACCAGGAATGGGCAAAGAGCCATGGGCACATGGGAGAGTTGATATTTGGAGCCACCAGACCCCACTGCTGTCTGGGAGGGAAGCAAGTCAAGGCTTTGGTAAACAGAGACCCACCCCAAAGACAGAGGCACAGATCTGCCCTCGCCCTACAGCCTAGCTCACACCTTGACCCCTCATAGACCCTGCCCAGCCCCAGCCAGTTCCTGTGAGAGGTCAGGCTGTGTCTGCTGCAGTGACTGCAGAGCAGGATCTGTCCAACGGAGCTAGGCCCAGCCGGGTGCCCAGTGCGGCAGCCAGCCTTTGTCCTCCCTCCCGCCCTGCCCCTACCTTCCCAACCCACCAGAAAGCTGGGTCCCCAGCTCTCAATGCCATTGTAATAACAGCCATTCAGAGCTGCTCGGCCCTGCACGCTTCACCAGACACACTCCGGGGCCCACAGGACCCTCACAATGGACTGAGGGGTGAGGGGAGGGGAGAGAGAAACTGGGTAGATGACCACTTTAGAGGTGAGGGGACCAGGGCTTAGCAGAACAATGGACACAACTGCCTAGAGAACCACCTAGAAACCCTGTGTGGCTAGAACAAGGTGAGAGCCAAGAACCACAGGATGTAGGATGGCGACACGGGCACTGACAAGATGGTGTAAGGCCTTGTGGACCATGAACAGGGCTCTGACTTCTATTTTTCTAAACATCTGTGGAAGAATTTGTGTGTGGGGTTTGAACTTGGGATCTTATGCTTTGACTTAGCTTTTTTGCTCAAGGCTGGTATTCTACCACTTGAGCCACATTTCCATATCCAGCTTTTTAGTGGCTAATTAGAGATAAGAGTCTCTTGGATTTGTCTACCTGGGATGGTGTAGACCTTTAATCCTCACATTTCCAGACAGTGGCGTAGCTAGGATTACAGGTGTCAGCCACTGGTGCCGGCTTAAGAAATCTTATTGACACAAGAAAAATATTCATAATGTATGCCATGAGAGAAAATCCTCCACCCACCTCTAACTTCACCCCTAACTATGCAGGCCAGCCTTAATTACACATTCTGATCCTGTTAGTTCCCTTAAGGTCCCCCTGCCTTGATTGCCCACTGAGAGACACTTCCTCCACGGTAAGACACTACACCAGCCAGCTAGAGGATCTGTCTGCATCTTCTGGAGTTCAGTAGACGAAGGAGACAGTTAAATAGTGAGTATGACTGGTACCCTGAGCAGGGACCCATTGAGGGGGATGTGTGGAGGGAGGCTCTGCCCCAGTCTGTGGCCTGGGCGTAGATCCCAGGGTGGAGGCAGTGGAGGGGAGACCTGGCTAAAGCAGTCAGCCAGGCTGGCAGAAGGACCAGGAAGAGAGTAGGAAGTGAATTCCAGGATGAAGTACAGCCAAGTGCAAACACCTGAGAAGAGAGCCAGGAGCTTTACCGTGGATGACCGATAGGGCACAAGCAGCACCGTACCTCTTTGTGCCTGTGTATTATTTCCATACACTACCACTGGGAAATCCTGAGAGCTTCCTGGTGGACAGGCATGAGCACGGTCTTAAAGGAGTTGGGTTGGCCTTGTTTGCAAACCAGTTCCAAGGCTTCTGGGATAGCCCTTCGCTGGGTTTCTCCCAGTGTGTCCCTAAACAGGGAGATCCTGGGAGAAGGCCTGATGGAGAGATGAAGCTCTGGCCATGTACTCTGGCTGGCCAGGCTAGATAATGGCCAGGTGAGAAGAGCCCTTTGGGGCCTGTCGGAGAGGGGGAGAGGGTGGCGCTTGCACATTCTCTTGGATGTCTGTCTGTCTATCTGCCCAGTCACTCTGGTGTATCAGCTTCTGATCTTCCAAGGAAACAACAATACCTCAATTTGAAATAAGAGTTCAAATCACAGATCAGTCACTAAGAAGCTGGGCAGTCTTAGGCTAAGTTCTCAGGTGCTTTGGACTTATCTCTTCATCTGGGGGAAATGACCTTATTAATAGAGTTAGGAAAGACAAATGAGGCAGACAAGACTTACCTGCCTCATAGCTGGTGCTCTGAAGATATGATGGCACACACTTTCATTGTCACCTGAAGTCTCCATCCTTTTTAAACACGTGGCTGAGATAAAATTCAAGTGTCCATCAATGTTCTTACTTCATGTGTAGATTGATGTATATAGAGCTTCACCATCCCCAAAGAAACCCTATCTCCATTAGCAGGCATCCCTGTGTCCCTGCACACCTCTCTCTAGTCCCTAGAAACAACCAATTTACTCTCTGTACCTATGGAGTTCCCTATTCTAGGAAGAGGGAATGGAATGGAATCCTGTAATAGGTTTTTGTGAGACATTTCTTTCACTCAGCATACTGTGTTCATCCATATTGTAGCATAAATTAGTACTTCATTTATTGCTGAATAATATTCCATTGTATGGATAGTCCACTTTGGGAGGGAGCAATGGCTGGTACTGGGGCTTGAACTCAGGGCCTTGTGCTCTGGCTTGGTTTTTGTTGGTTTCTTTTCAGTCACAACTGGTGCTCTACTTCTCGACCTACATCTCCAACTCCAGCTTTTTGCTGATTAATTAGAGATGAGTCTCTTGAGTTTGTTCTGCTTAGCCTACCCCTGAATGGAGATCCTCAGATCTCAGTTTCCTGTGTAGCTAGGATTATAGGTGTGAGCCACTGGTGCTCATTTTAGACTACATTTAATACATCTGTCAGTTGGTGGACTGCGGGTTTTGTGTCTTTTGGTTTTTAGGAGTCATTCTGCTTTGGACATGTGTGTGGACATAGATACTGAGATCTGAAGACATGGAAACAGTGGTGGTGAGAGCAAGCTGAGGATTACAAACAAGATAGATAAGCCTCCTGTATCTGGATCTCAACTTGCGCTTACTGACTTGAGCCAAAGGGAGCTAGCACTGACCAGAGATGTCCCAGCTACCAACTTACGCAAAAGAAACAGCAGGTTTGTATTGATCTTGCAGGGAGGGTCTATCATTTAGTAGTTGTCTATATCAGGTCATGAGCTTAGGTCTGAGTTAGGTTTTTTTTTGTTGGTGGTGGTCATGGGGCTTGATCACAGAGCCTAGGCACTGTCCCTGAACTTTTGTCTAGCACTCTACTACTTTGAGCCACAGTTCCACTTCCAGGTTTTTGGTAGTTGATGGGAGATGAGTCTCATGGACCTCCCTGCCCAGACTGGCTTTGAACTGTGATCCTCAGATCTCAGCCTCCTGAGTAGCTAGGATGACAGGCGTGAGCCATCAGGGCCTGGCTCATGTTCCTTTTTGTGTGTGCAGACATCTGGGCATTGCGCTTGGAGGGTTGGTAGGCAATGTGCTCCACCTGGGAACTGCTGAGTTAGCACCCATACAATCGTTTGTGTAAATGTCCTGGCTGAAGGACTTTCAGTGATTGTGCAGGTTAGAAGATACCGATTGGCCTAGGCCAATGGTCAGTAGGCCAAGTAATCCCATATTACAGTCTTAGATAAAACATTTCCACAATGATCACATGTCCATATGCAGAGCTGAGTGGAGTTGAACTTCTGAGGCAGCAAAGGGACCAGACATAACATGAAGACAGAGAGCTGAGCCTTTGATCTTCTGTTTTCCACCTACCCAGTCTCTGTGCCTTCTGCCCAGCAATGGGGCACCTGTGCTACCTGAAGACTTCCTTAGGTGAACAGTGTCATGCTCAGCCAGGTAACCAACACATAGAGCTAGCACATAGAGCTAGAGGGCTCATTTTGTTTTTCCTGTAGGGACAACTCTCCCCGCCCCCCCACACCTTTATTGTTCATGCAGCCATCTTTACTTGATTGAGATTGGTTGAGTCATAAAGTATTCCTAGTCTATAAATACTCTGGCCTCATGGCCTAATCTGGTATTTTATGATAAGCTACTGAGAGACTACAAAGATAAAGGCCAAAGAAACCGCCCAATCATGCTTCCAACAAGTAAGCAGATTAAGCCCTAGAGGTTAAGGGTTAAGGTCTAGGTTAAGGATCTAGAGTTTGTCTTTTGCCCCTTTACGATGGTTCTTGCCAGTTTCAGACATCCATTTTCATTTTTTCTGAGGTATATACATGGGAACAGAATTGCTAGATCATAGGTAACTCTGTGTTTAACTCTCTCTCTGTGTGTGTGTGTGTGTGTGTGTGTGTGTGTGTGTGTGTGTGTGTGTGTGTGGGTATGTGTGTACTGGGGTTTGAACTCAGGGCCTTGAGCTCTTGCTCAGTGTTTTTTTTTCCCCCATGCTCTAATACTTGTGCCCTACCCCCACTTGTGGCTTTTTAGCTGGGTAATTGGAGACAAGAATTTCTCAAATTTTTTCTGTCTAGGCTGGCATTGAACCATGATCCTCAGATCTCAGCTTCCTAAGTAGCTAGGATTGTTGGTATGAGCACTAGCTCCTGGCTTTGTCTGTCTTCTTGGTGGTAGCTGTCTTCACAGGTGGGTGGTGGTATCTCACTGTGGGTTTGATTGGCATTTCCTTGATAGCTCATTTCCATCTTCTTCAACAAAACCCCATTTGTATTCAAGAGGATAAATCCTGGGATACCCCAATCCCAATTTGGAAACACAAACCTACTCCTAAGAAAGAAGGGCATGGTAAGTAGGGGAAAAGAGATGTCCGTTAATGCTGCAGAGTGTAGTGCAAATCACAGAACTAATTATCTATGACATCTAAAGATTATAACAATTATAGCCCATTTAGTCATGGCTTACAGAAGTTTCTAACACATCCAAATACTTTTGTTGTTTGTTGCTTGCTTGCTTGCTTGTTTTTGAGATTGCAGTGTTATCCAGGGACTAGTCTCTAACCCATGGACTCACGTGATCCTCCCATCTCCGTTTCCCAAGTGACTGGGACTACAGGTGTGTACCACCATGTCTATGCATCCAACTGTGTTTTAAGCACCTGGATGCCAAGCTCTATAGCAGCTTGGGAGCAAAGGTTAGGGGAAAAAAACCCAGTAAATGGGAAACCCTAAGTAATTGGGAGTGACGGGCATTGGTTGGGTGATGAGTTCCCCACCATTCCCCTCCTCTCAAATTCCCCCTCCAGAAGCTGAGCAAGGACATGCCATCGGCGTCCACATTTCCTGTACACATGGGCTCATGCTTGCACCCATCCACATCTGCACCCTGGACACACTCAGAAACACACACACATACTTGTATGCGCGTGCGCACACACACACCTTCTAATGTTTCCAGCATATGCTGCTTATCTCCATGTACCCACAATCTACCTAAGATTAGGAATGGGGTACAGTTAAAGGGGACAAAGTCCCATTTTGCCTTCTCCCTGCACCCTCAAATCTGCGAGCCGTTTGCCAGCAGGTGTGGGCAAGCCTGGGTGGGGCCCAGACAAGTGGCTACAGGCTCACAGGATAAAGATTACTTTTCACTGGCAACAGAGCTACCACACTTCCTCACTGGAGCTACAGTTACCAAGGGGCCTCGCCTGCTGGGCAGCGCTCCAGCCAGAGGGCCTGGTCCAGGCCCCAGGAGTCCCAGCACGTCAGAAGTTGAGGCACACACTGAGCTGGGAGCCCCGGGGATGAAGGACCAGTGCAGGGCCTGGGTGTGACTCCTACAAAATGAGCTGGTTTGACAAATGGGGTGAAGATGAGAGAGCTGGGGACCGGCAGTGTGTGAAAATCACTTCCTTGGGATCTGGAGTCTGCCTGTCCCACCTGGGTCCTACAAGGTAGGAAACATTGAGCAAGTCACATCTCCCTGAGCTTCAGTGTCCCTTGCTTGTAAACTGCATACAAGCCATTCTTTTGCCCACAGAACAAGTCACCATGAGGACTTACTATGTGACAGGTATGGAATGGGCACCGTGAATAACCACACAGAGGAAGGAAAATCTGAAAAGAGCTGGCACAAAGTAGGTGTTCCAGCAGCTTCCTCCCTCCCCTGCCACTATGTTACAGAATGGTTAGAGAATGGGATCAGGGCAGAGGTGTGTCACCCCTAACAGCTACAAACTTCATTTTTGCCAAGCTGAAGCTCACACAGAGGCTGGCCCAGGGGGCTCAAATGAAAAGCGTGAATGAGTGACAGTATTGTCACGGGAAAAAGTCAGATTACCTTGTCACATACTTCATCAATGCACAGCCATACAGGTAGCCCTGGCCATGTCTCGGCATATATGTATTCTTTTCCTTGAAACAATACAAGTTCTTTATCTAGCAAAGGTAACTCATGGTCAGAGAAGTCTAGGCACCTGTGTAAGGTCACACAGACAATATGACAAGCCAGTTTGAGAAGCCTGAGCTACTTGCCCACACTGTCCTGGGCTGGGGGATGCAGCCAGGGCTGGACTGTGGGGCCTTGGGCCTGATGATGCAGCTCAGTGAGCCCTTGTGGGTCAGCACAGCCTGCCCTCATCACTGGATGCTGGCCCTGGGAGAGGAACCTACTGCTTCTTTGCGGGACAGGGACAGGTTAGGATCCCCTAGGAAGGCCCGTTTTAGCAAACGCAGAGCATTGGCTGGTCAGGGTTGTGATTTCTGGTGCCCTCTGGAGGACAAATGGAGCAAGTGTCTAGCTCTTTCTGGAAGCTGGTGGCGGAAGTCAATGGACTGTTGCTAATAATTACAATAACAGTGGCTGCCAGTGAACGGGTACTTACACATGCAGGTGTTTTTATACCTAATCTGATTTAATCCTTGCAGCTACAAACTGGAGCATTATTACCTTGTTATATAAACAATCTGAGATGTGGAAATGAATTCCCAAGGTCATGCAACCCAGCGGTGGAGGGCTGGGAATGAACCATTGACCATCAGGAGGAAACTGTGAGTAAGGAAAGATCCCTGGGCTGGAAGTGAAGTTGGACACAAGGTGGTTGACCACAAGGCTAATGAGGCTTCCAGACTCTTCCCTCTCCTTTTGCCTTCCAAGCAACTCTCCTATGTCTTTCCATGGTCATGTGTTTCATAAAATTTGCAAAACCAAGGTATTTTGGTTGCAATTACCTAAAACCATTGTCTCTATGCTGGTACCTAGAATCGTACCTTCACATAGTAGCTGTGTGTTAATAACTTCGTTTTATGTCTAAATTGTATAGTGTGTTAGCTGAGTGGAGGGATGGATGGAGAAAAAAATGAATGTGGTGGCATGCAGTTTGATCTGGAAGGAAGACAGTTGTTTTTGGTTTGCTGTTTGATTTCATTTTTGGTAGTACTGGGGTTTAAACTCAGAACCTTGCATTTGCTAGGCAAGTGCTCTACCATTTGGACCACACTCCATACCTCCCTTGAGCCTGGGAGTGAAGGTAGTTCTCTCTTCACATAAGGGAAGTGGCTTACTCAAGGATACATAAAAATGAACTCAAACCTGGCCTCCAGAGGCCATCCCTGTTCCCAAGGCCATCTCCTCTCCTCTTCCAGGTGGAGGAGGAAAAACTCATCTTGGCCAGCAGGGGGTAGTATGCCCTCAGTGATAAACAAGTTGAGAGCCCAGATCCAGCATGCAAGCCAAGTACCTGGCCTTGAGCCCACTCTTAATCCCAGACTTGGGTAGTACTGGGAGCAAGGAGAGAGATGCAGAGAAAAAGTGGGCACCCCCATACCCAGCCCTCTTTCTATTCCTTTTAAGATGAGGAGTTCTGTGGGTGGAGTGTGATTGCACAATAGGATTGGACTTAATACCACTGAATTGAATAGTTAAAAGTGGTTGAAAAAGTAAACTTTATGCCAAGCGTGGTGGCCCACATCTGTACTCCCCGCACTTGAGAGGCAGGAGGGTTGAGAGTTCCTGAGCTAAATATTAACTCTGAAAAGAGGGAAGAGAGGAGAGGAAAGGAGAAGAGAGGAGAGGAGAAAGGAGGAGTAGAGAAAAAGAGGAGGAGGAAGAGAAGGAGGGAAAGGAGGAGGAGGGAAGGAAAGAAGGAAGGGATTGATTTAATTTGATTGATTAATTTGCAGGGATTGAACCTGGAGCTTGGAGCATACTTGGCAGGCACTCTTCTACTTGAACCACACCTCCAGCCAGAAAGTTAATTTTAGCACACTATAAATAAAGCCAGGCGGTGTGTGTGTAAGGAAAAGTGAGAACACTTTCAGGAAATGATGGCTAATAAAGGCCAAGAAGAAGCTGGGTATGGTGGCTCAAGCTACAGAGTACCTGTCTGACCAACAGAGGTCCCCAAGTTCAAATCCCAGTACCACCACCACACAGACACACAGACACAGACACACATACACACAAATAGACCAAGGAGAAATTGAGCTGGGTGGGCAACTCCTTTGGAGAGCATGTATAGCCATGTACAAGGCCCTAGGGGCTCCATCCGCAGCCCATGGAGAAATAAAAGAAGAACGAGAAAAGGCCAGGGGAGGAGCTGCGTGAGGGGTGTGTCCATCTGTGTACTTGTGCTGAAATGTCAAGCCTTCATTCCAGACCAGATCATCGGCCCCAGGATTAGAAAAGGGCTTTTTTTTCCCTCCAAGTGCTCCCTTCTCCAGCGCAAGGGCGGAGGAGACACACCAGTCCCTCTTTGCCTCTGCAGAAGACATTGGCTGGCTGTGTACTTGATTCCCGGTTACTCCTCCCTAAAATGAACCACTAAGAGAAGAGCCTTCTCCCACAGACATCCTGCTGATGAAAACATTTGACCAAATCAGAGCTGCTGACTAAGTAGCAGGGAGAGATGGTGTCAGCAGTAGATCCAAGAGGCTGTGACCGTCCAGGGGTCTGGACATGGTGGCATGCGGCTCGGAGGAGGGACGCACAGCATCCACACAGGTGGGCCATGCACCCACCCACACCCCGCCATGCAAAGCCCAAAGTCCTGGGAGTCCATGTGGGCCAGGTCAGGAGCTGACACACACTTGCGTGTTGTTCCTTGGCAAGATAGATTTGAAAAGGGGGGGGGGAATAAAGAAGAATGTGAGATTGAAAACAGATTATCAAGGAGAAAGTGTGCCAGGCGTGAGACGGAGCTCTGTAGCTGCTGGCCCCTGTCCCGCCCATTCCCCAGCCCTGACGCAAGGTTGGCTGGAGGGAGCTAGTTCTCTGGCGTTGATTGAGCCGAGGGCCTGGCGAGCAGGAGACCAAAGCCTCCCTCATTCCTGCCTGGGTGCCAGACTCTGCATGAGACTTAAAACACGCCCTTGACAGTGCCAAGTACCACGCTGCCCGATGTCTGTCTTCAAGGTGTCTTCTGGTGTGATGCCCATTTCCCAGACTAGTAAACTGAGGTTTACTGGCTGGTCCCCTGGTCATCCTGCCAGTTAAGGTTGAGTATGCTGGACTCTGAGGTGCAGACAGGCCAGGGAGGGTTTGGTGGTCCAGGAAGAAGGTTCTGGAGTACAGGGTTAGAATGAGGGGCAGTATTGTGCAGTGGTTACTTGTTTGACTCTAGAGTCTGATGTTATAGTTGTTTGTGTCAACAGCATGGCCTCGCTGGTCTTCATGGATACAAATATGATTCGTGAAGGTACAGGTCCTTAAAAATGTTAATACTTGAACCAGGCACCAGTGACTCATGCCTGCCATCCTGGCTACTCAGTTGGCTGAGATCTGCAGGATCATAGTTTGAGGCCAGCCTGGTTAAAGTCTACTAGACTCCATCTCTAGAATAACCAGTGAATAAAAAGGTCCCTACTGGAGGTGTGGGTCATTGGTAAAGAGACAGCCCAGTAAGCACGTCGAGCAAGCGTGAAGTCTGCAATTCAAATCCCAATACCAGCCCCCCCCCCCCAAAAAAAAGTCACCACTTAAGCTAGCATGGTGTCTTCTGCCTATAATTCTAGCTATTTGGGAGGTAGAGATAGGAAGATAACAGTTTGAGGCCAGTGTGGGCAAAACGAATGGTCTCACCTCTAAGAACAAGCTGGATCTGGTGAGACAGGTTTATAATTTCATCTACCGGGGAGGTGGAGGTAGGAGAATCAAAATCTGAGTATAGCCTTGTGACAAAAACATGAGAACTTAATAAATGACTACAGCAAGCCAGGTGCTAGTGGCTCACGCCTGTAATCCTAGCTACACAGAAGGCTGAGATCTGAGGATCACGGTTCAAAGGCAGCCCAAGCAGAAAATCTACAATTAACCACCCAAAAACAGGAAATAGAGTTATGGTTCAAAGTGGTAGAGCACTAGCCTTGAGCAAAAGAGCTCAGGGACAGTGCCCAGGCCCTGAGTTCAAGCCCACAACTGACCAAAAAAGAATTAAAAGAAAAAGGATCAGTATTAACCCTCTCCCCACTCCTTCACCCCCCATCAGCTTCATAGCTCTGGGAACTGGATTGCTGTAGAGATAGCTCATCTAAGCAGATTCATTCACTACTTGTCTTTGGTCTTTGGCCAACATTGTCCTTCAGGCTCATCTATGCTACAATGTTACAGTATGAGTCAGAATTTTCTTCCTTTTTATAGCAGAATAATATTCTATTGTGTGCACATTTTGCTTATCCATTTGTCAGTTGCTGGATAACCAGTGGCTTCCATGTTTTGGCTACTTTTGTGAGTCATGGATTTTTGTGTCTGTGTGTGCTGATCCTAGGGCTTGAACTCAGGGCCTGAGAGCTCTCCTTGACCTTTTGTGCTCAAGGCATGTACTTTACCAATTGAGCCACCGCTCCACTAGTAATTAATTGGAGATAAGAGTCTCACGGAATTTCTTGTCTGGGTTGGCTTTGACCCACCATGCTCAGATCTCAGCATCCTGAGTGGCTAGGATTACAGGCATGAGCCACCAGCACCTGGCTTTAGTGGCAGATTTTTAAACAAAGTTTTGTTTTGTTTTTCGAAGGGGAAGCACCGGCCAAGAAGTCAGAGACCAGGCCTCAAGATGTGGCTACTGGTTTGCTGTGCAGCCCTGGGCAAGTTGCTTCCTGATCTGATCCTAGCTGCTTCCCACAGGAGTGTATTGAGCGCAGAGGAGGCAGGGCAGTGTGAGTACTGGGGCCGAGGGAAGCCTTGAGGGACTGTGATTGTTACTCAGTGGGGAGAGGGCAGCGGCTTCCTGAAGCCTGAGTCAGTCCTGGAACAATGCCAGACATCAGGAGGGGCTGTTCTGGGCAGCAGAGCCTGGATTCCACACGGAGCAGTGGCCTGTACCCTGAGCCCTTGGGAGAGCCACACCCTCCATCCTGGACCATCAGCAGCTGTGGGGAGGAAGTCGGTGGGTGTCAGGCCCTAGGGGTCCTGAGGGCAGAGAGATCTTCTGGTCCCACTGCCCCACAGGACAGTTAAGGAGGCTCAGTTAAGATGCATTTGCTCAGAGCCACACTGCCAGAGGGACTGGGCTGGAATAGGAAGCTCAACAGCAATCGTGTGTGTGTGTGTGTGTGTGTGTGTGTGTGTGTGTGTGTGTGTGTGTGTGTATGTGTGTGTGTGTGTTATTCTAAGGCCCCTGGGGGAGACCTCATCCTGGGGCTTGAACTCAGGGTCTGAGCACTGTCCCTGAGCTTCTTTGGCTCAAGGCTCTAGCATTCTATCACTTGAGCCACAGGACCATTTCTGGATTTTTCTGAGTGACTTATTGGAGATAAGAGTATCACGGACTTTCCTGCCTGGGCTGGCTTCGAACCGTGACCCTCAGATCTCAGCCTCCTGAGTAGCTAGGAGTACAGGTGTGAGCTCCTGAGGACCTTCCAACTCAAAGCCCTCGGCTTACATCCTGAGATCTTGGTTCATGTAGAGCCTTCTAGAAACATTAATAATCATGACCATTATCGGAGCCTTCCTGAGTCCCAGGCATAGAGCTGAGCACTTTGCATGCACGCTTGTATTTCTCCCCCCTATCCAAACCCCCGAAGTCCTAAATCCTTACTTCAAAGACATTGGAAGGTTACAAAATGAGAGCAGGCAGAGCTGGGATTTGAACCCAGGCTGGAGGCGTGGGGTATCTGACGACTGAATGTCCACTCTGCTGCTTCATGTAGCTGGGACATCTCCATGAGGCAAAGGGAGAGCAAGGCCTGGAGCAGCTTGGAAGCATGCTGGCTGGGGGGGGGGTAGGCTGGGCCCCCCTTCCTCCTTGCCCCCACCCCATGCCAGGACTGGCTTCTTCCAGAGATACCATTTGGAGATGGAAAGGCTGTGTCTGAGAGTGTGCTGGCCCACTAGGACCTCAGCTTGGACAGGCAAGCTGGGCAGGGGGGAGATGGACTCCCAAGGACGGCCTCCTCCCTTTGGTGACAGCCACAGAAGTCAGTGTTTGCAGGGCGCTGGGCAGGTGCCAGCTCTCCAGCTTAACACCTTCTTTCCATTATTCATTCGCTTCCACTCATTTCTCTATTACTAACATCTTTGTGATTATAAATGTTCTGCCTGATAGTTAGAGGATGAAGTGTCTAATTCAGGCAAAGAGCTTAGCACATTATCAGTAAATGTGAGCTTAAAACTCTATCCAAAGTCTACCAAGTCCTCCCCACTCCCCACCCCCACCACTGTGAGATGGAAAGTCTAAGATTCATGGCAAGGAAGCTCAAGGACACATAGAAAACAAATGAGGCTCTGACCATCTCCTGTGTAGGTGTTGGGACACATTATCCCACAGAGGTACCAGCAATCCTGCCTGGATGTTGTGCCTACTATTAGCATTGCCCTCCTCTCCTCTCTCTTCCTCTTCTCTTTCCTGTTACTTAGGAAATATTTTCAAAATGCAGGAAAGCACTGGAAACATACCACCAACACCCATTTGCCATTTATCCCTAACCTGAATTTAACAGCCGTTGACATTTTACTGTATTTCCTCCATCTTTTGGGCACCAGCATTTTCTGAAGTAAATCACATTCATTGTGATTTTTTTTTTAATATTCCAAAGTAAGAAGACTAATTTGTTTTACTCACTGCCTGAATTGGGAGGTCTTCACGAAAACTTGAATGGATGGATTTCATTGAATCTCCATGGCAACCCTATAGAGTAGCTGCTATTAGTGTCTGTGTTTTTGAGGAAAGAAAACTGAGGCACAAGAAGGGAATCCAGCTTGCAGGGGCTGAGGGTCGGAGTGAGGGCTGGGCGTTCCTGTCTTCTGCCTCTCTCTGCCCTCCAGTCCCATCCAGATACCAACTCAGAGGGAACCCCGAGGAGGGGGAGGGGGAGAGGTTCACAGCTCCTCCCGGATGGCCAGGAGCAGGTCACCCCTCTGGGCACCCGGGAGATGAGGCCCAGCCCTTCTGTCCTGGCCTGGACTGGAGACAGAGGCTCTTTCCCAGACGAGTGACCTTTGGAGTTTGTTATGAATAGAGATTCCTGCTAGGGAACGTGATGGCTGATGGCGGGAGCCGGGGTCTGCAGACGTGCCCCCCCCCACTCCCCGGAATGCGGACAGGAATCTCCAGGCCTCCACCCTGGAGTCCAGCTCTCCCTGTGCAGGGAGAGAGGGCAGTTCTGGGCAGCCCTGCAGCTTGTTGGGCTACTCAGAAGGTGGCCTGGGACCTTCCATCCCCAGATGGGTGAAACTGCACAACTTCGCACCAGGGTTAGGACGAAAGCCAGGCAGGCCAGGTACCCAGGATGCAACTTGCTTTATTTTTGTAGCCTGGGAGTGAAAGTAAGAGCTCTGGCAGGTGAGCCTGGGCTCTGCCCCTAGGCCCCGCCCCCGGGCCGGACCACGCCCCCGCGACTCTTATTGGCTGCTGTCCATACGTGGGCAGGCCCAATTGCTCCTGCTGGGTCTCTCAGTGGGCACCCTTCAAGATGCCCTGATTACCACTACCTTCTCCGTTCTGTGTCTCCTGCTCTGTGCGGGTGGCAAGAGAATGACTTCAAGTCGCCAGAGCCCAGCCCCAGGCTGAGGGCGGACAAGTTACAATCCTTTAGTCCTCGTGATGATCCCGTGAAATGGAAACCCGGGTGCGCCCACTCTTTAAGTCTTTTGTCCGGGGACACACTGTGGAAAGGGCAGAATGGAGAATAGAACCAAGATGGTCTAACTTCAAACCCACAGAGGGGAGCCCGGAGCTCTGCTCTGCCCCCGGCCCTCTGCCCTCTGGTTGAACACAAGGCTTCAGGTAGGAGGAGTCTGGATGCTGAGCTGGGAGGTAAAGTCAGTCCCCAGCCTGACAGGGGACAGGGAGTAGGGTCTGATGGTGCTTTAGCATCTGTGGGACAAGCAAGGCTATTTCCAGACTCTTCCTAGCCCAGTAGTGGCTCCTGCCCTGAAGCTGTGATAGTAACCATGGTCCTGAGCTTAAAGTTACCAAGCACTCTCTCTCTCTACCAGATCCTGGAGTACCACACGACTCTCATTCTAGCTCTCCATCCATTCTCCATCCTCCACTCTCCATGACTGCTTTCATGTGATGATCATGCAACTGCACTGCGGAGTCCTGCTCCCAATTTGGGCGGCTGCATCAGGAAGCCCATGCTGACCGGAGACCTGGCCATCACGCTGCCCACTGGACTGCTCCTCGCTCTCTTATCTCTGTGGGTCACAGGGGTAAACAAAGGCTCAGCTGCAGCCTCTGAGGGCTCCTGCCAAGCGGCCGAGGGGCACCCAGGGGATCCCAACTCACCAGCTGGGCAACCTCAGGGCCCGTGTTTCCGTAAACACCACAGTGAGCCAGCCCTGCGCGGTTGGCTTGTGGCCGCTGGCTGACAGGGGCTGAGGTTTTGGCTGGCCCTGTGCGCTTTCTCCTAACACGGCCACTTCCACCCCCTCTGCCTGGCTGCACTTCCAGGAATGAAGTGTTTTCTCTGGGGCCCTGGGGACTTCCTGCCCACTCCCTTCCCTCCATGGGGCCTTTCTTTCCCCCCAAGGAGGCTGTGTGTGCAGGGCTAAGTGTCTGAGTCGAGGCACCCAGGAGACACAGGCTGGAGCTTGTGTGCTTGGGCTCTGGGCTGGACCAATTCTTGCAGGTTTTGGCCCCATCGCTGGGCCCAGGTCTCTCCCACTAAGACACACATCACGGTCATCTTCTGTTTTCACATGGGGGAAATTAAGGTACCAAAGAAAAAAAATAGCTTGCCCAAAGCCAGCAGAGGCACAGCTGGGACTTGACCCCAGTGGCAGTCCCTTTAATCCTTTTTCTTACTCAGTGTGGTTTTTGTCTGTTAGAAGATGGCTAGCAGGGCTGGTGGAGGGGCTGGTGGTAGACCCCTTACCGAGCACAAATGAGGCCCTGCTTTCTACCTCGAGCATTGGGGAGCAGGACAAAAAGATGGCCTGAAAGCCCCTTCTAGTTCCCTATTCTGGCATTTGAACAGTACAGTTGAGTTGGTTCAGAGGAATAGGAGGGATTTGGCTGTGTCCTGGCTTTGCTGTTTACCTCCTATGTGACCTTGGGCCTGTCATTTCACTTTTCTGAGCCTCAGTTTCCACGTGGGATAATTGTGTGGATTAAAGGGCTGGGCACTGGCATTCAAGAGAGGGTACACTGGTCAGCATTAGCACCTCTGTGAGGTTGGCCTCCCCACAGTCCCCTGTGGCCACAATTCCTGAGAGAGGTGGCAGCCCAGCTAAGACGTCTTTCTGCCTTGAGCCTGCCTCCATCTACTCCCTAGGAAGCACTATTTCCATATCTGCAGGCCCTGAGTACTGGCAGGGAAGGGTCTAGCCCCTCCCAGTATCTCAGGCCCAGGACTGGCAACGCCAGAACCCAGAGAGGAGCGAGTATGTGAATGAGCTGTGTGACCTTGGGCTAGCCCCTTCTGTCTCTGAGACTCCCTGTGTCCTCTTGAGGAGGATGTTGGGGCTCTTGGACTTGCAGGGGATGTTGGGCCAGGTTAAGGGGACCCCTTAGCTCAGACCCTACCCCAGCTTCTTGCTAATCCATTTTCCTTGGACCTGTTTTTGTTTTTTGCTTTTTGTGTCTTCACTTTTGTGATCAAGGCTGGTGCTCTACCACTTGAGCCACAGCTCCACTTGTGGGATTGTTTGTTTTGGGTGGCTAATTGGATGGATTTCCCTGCCCTCATTGGCTTTGAATTGTGATCCTCAGATTTCAGCCTCTTGATAGTGGGGATTACAGGCATGAGGTACTGCCTTGGATCTGTTTTAAATAGAGGAATTTCCCTTCCCTCCTTCCTTCCTTCCCTCCTTCCCTCCTTCCTTCTTTCCTTCCTCCCTCCCTCCCTCCTTTCTTTCCTTCTTTCCTTCTTTCCTTCTTCCTTCTCCTTCCTTTCTTCCTTTCCTTCTTCCTTCTCCTTTCCTTCTTCCTTCTCCTTTCCTTCTTCCTTTCCTTCCTTCCTTTCTTCCTTTCCTTCCTTCCTTCCTTCCTTCCTTCCTTCCTTTCTTTCTTTCTTCTTTCTTTCTTTCTTTCTTTCTTTCTTTCTTTCTTTCTTTCTTTCTTTCTTTCTTTCTTTCTTTCTTTCTTTTTCTTTCTTTCTTTTTCTTCCCTGAGTCTTGAACTTAGGGTCTGGGTGCTGTCCCTGAGCTCTTTACTCAAGGCTAGCACTGTACCGCTTTGAGCCACAGCCCCACTTCCAGTTTCTAGTGGTTAATTGGAGGTAAGAGTCTCACAGACTTTCCTGCCTGGGCTGGCTTTGAACCGGGATCCGGGATCCTCAGATCTGGCACCTGGCAAGTAGAGGAATTTTATATGAGGCTGTGCTCCTAGCAAAGAAGGACAAGGACTCCAAAGTAGCAAAGCACCAGACTCCCTTTCCCCATCATCAGGGAACCCCCAAACCCAAGCTATTGATGGATGACTGGCCTGTGACTCAGCCCCTCTTCTTGCTTCTCAGCACATCTGCCATCCCATGACTGGGTCTCCCTATCCAACTTCCTCCACCCCCTGCCCTCAGCATGAACGGGAACGATTAACCCCAGGCCAGGCCATGTGTTCCTGTGGGCTTGGGTTTTACTGACCGCATGTGATCGACTCAACAGCCAGCAGAGTCCCAGGAGGCTCAGCCGGCAACCTGTGCTGATGTCACAGCTGGGACCTGGGGAGGCCAGGTTGTCTGAGGTCATGGAAGAGGGTGAGAAGGACCTAGGTTTCTGACCCAGCACTCTGCCTTGTCTCCAGATGGCCCTGGGAGGTGCCCCAGGCCTCGGTGCATTCATCCTGTGATCATATGTGGGGTTCACAATGGGCACGGGGCCTTCCTAGCTCACACTCCCGTCCTGCCCACACCCGCTGTTCACAGCTGACCACCTCCTCTCTTCCCTCTTCCTTCTGTATCAGGGGCCTAGACAACACCTGCTCTTGCTTCAAATTTTTGTGTCTCCTCTTCCAGGAAGCCCTTTGGTATCCCACACACACATCCCTCCTCTCAGGCCAGCTTTGGTCTTCTCTCTCTCCCACTCATACTTCTTCCAGCACTGACACTATCTGCTGGCCTCCCATTTCCCTCTGCTCTGAAATGCATCATGGACAGAGACCATCGTTTCTTCTTTTCTCCTTCATAGTAGGTCATAGCCTACACACTCAGGGATTGTTGGATGAATGCATGGATGATGGATGGATGGATGGACAAACATGGATGGGAGAAAGGACATATCACTGATGGAAAGATAGACAGGTAGACTAGACAGATACACATGGGAGACATGTCCTTGGAGCCTGGGCCTCCTAACCAAGGGAGGGGCTCTCAGGTGGGCAGGGAATAATCTAGCCAGCTGTCTCCTACTCTGAGCGATATCTGATCAAGAGCAAGGCTACCCCTGCCCTGACCAGCTGGCCCTCTCCACCTCTCTCTAGCTTTGGCTCACGCCTATAATCCTAGCTACTCAGGAGGCTGAGATTTGTCGGTGGCAGTTCAAAGACAACCTGAGTATAAAAATCCATGAGACTGGGGCTGGAAAGGTGACTCGGTGGTAGAGTACTTGCCTTGCATGCATGAGGCCCTGCGTTCAATTCCTCAGCACCACATAAGCAGAAAAACTGGAAGTGGTGCTGTGGAGCGCTAGCCTTGAGCTGAAGAGCTGAGAGACAGTGCCCAGACCCAGAGTTCAGGCCCCAGGACCAACAACAACAACAACAACAAATCCATGAGACTTATCTTCAATTATCCAGCAAAAAGAAAGAAGTGGAAGTATGGCTCAAGTGGAGGAGACCAGCCTTGAGTGAAAAAGCCAAGAAAGAGTGTGAGGCTGAGTTCAAGCTCTAGTACCAGCACCAAAAAAAAGGGAAAGAAATAGAAAGAAAGAAAGAGAGAGACAGAGAAAGAAAGAAAAGAAAGAAAGAAAGGGGGGGGAAGGAGAAGGATTGGGATTGGGGGGGAGGGGGGAGGCTGGGAAGGGATGTGAAGGGTAAACAAAGGAGGAGGCTGCAATGCTTGGTAAGAAATGTATGCATTATCCTGCCCATGTAATTGTAACCCCTCTGTACAGTATGTTCACAAATAAAATAAAATTAAATTAAAGAAAGAAAGAGGGAGGGAGAGAGGGAGAGAGGAAGAGAAAGAAAAGAAACATGGGCCTCTAGAGCAAGCAGCCCCTAGAAAATGGAGTTAACCTTCTCCCATTTTACAGATAAGGAAACCGTGGCAAGTAAGGCCAAGGCACTTGCCCAAGGATGCACGGTAACAACACTGGAATTGGAGCCTGCATCGTTCAGTGCATCCATTCATGTGTGCAGCCCACGTGCTCCTGGCACCGCTGTGCTGAGTCCAGAGCCTCTTCCTGGGCATGCTGGGCCTGTGAGTGAGCCCTGCTGCCAATTTCTGAAGCCCTGTTTTGAGTTCCAGCTGCCCAGGGGCACATCTTCCTTCCTTTCCTCCTTCCTTTCCTCCTTTATTTTTTCCTGCCGTTTGAATTGTTCTGGGGGGAGGGGGAGGGTGAATTCTGTGCTTTGAGCTGGTTAGGCAGGTGCGGTAACGTGGGCCACACCTCCAGCCCCTTGGCTTTGATTGCTTTTGAGTTAGGCTCTTCCTTTTTGCTAAGGCTGGCCTGGCCCACAAGCCTCCTATTTACGCTTCCCATCATAGCTGGAATGACAGATAATGCTCCACCACGTCCATCTATTAGTTGAACTAGACTGGACTCAAACCTTAATCCTCCTAAACTCTGCCTCCCAAGTAGCTAGCATTACTTACAGGTTTGACTCACCACTCCAAGCTATAAGTGCTATTTTGATCACACACACACACACAAAGTAAGACAGCACAGTAAAGGAAAATTCTAGGCTTATCCTTACTAACACAGATACCAAAACACTACCTGCTGGCTGAATCTAGCAGTGTTAAAATAGTAGCGTTGCATTGTTATCAGGGTTTATTCCAGACACGTGGATGTCTGAGAGCAGCCGCTCCCAGGGGACCCACCCTGTAGCCATGGCAACTGGTGCCACAAGGTGTTGGTAAGGTCCTTGGTCTTTATAATTTCTTAAAAATTCTTGGCAAGGGTCTGGGAAGGTGGCTCAGTGGTAGACCGCTTGCCTTGCATGCCTGAGGCCCTGGGTTCAATTCCTCAGCACCACATAAGCAAAAAGAAAAAAGCCGGAAGTGGCGCTGTGGCTCAAGTGGTAGAGCACTAGCCTTGAGCTGAAGAGCTGAGGGACAGCGCCCAGGCCCAGAGTTCAGGCCCCATGACTGGACCAAAAAAAAAAAAATTCTTAGCAAAAGCCAGGTAACAGGGGCTCATGCCTGTCATCCTAGCTACTACTCAGGAGGCTGAGATCTGAAGATCACAGTTTGAAGCCAGGCAGACACCATCAGTGAGACTCTTCAATGAACCACCAAAAAGCAGAAAGTGGCTCAAATAGTAAAGCACTAACCTTGAGCACAAAAGCTCAGAGACAGTGCCCAGGCTCTATGTTCAAGCCCGAGGATCAGCATACACAAAACAAAACAAAACACACATTCTTAGCCAGCTAGGAGTGTCAGAGAAGTTTCTAAGTTTGGTGGCTTTGAATCCCAAAGACCAATAGGAAAACATTCCTGATGGGGCAATTTTCTGTGTCTTGGGAGATCAGGAAGAGGCAAAGCTGGTTATGGCTGCCGCTGCCAATGCAGATGGCCAGCACCAGATGGAAGCGCTAGGGAAGAACTCAGGTGCAGGGAGGGAGGAGGTGGGCCTATGGCTGACAGTAGTGGGCTGACTTTAGATGGTGAGCTGACCAAATAAACGGACAGAATGTTAAAACAAAGGGGAGCTCAGAAAGTTCCCAGATACATGTGTCTAGCCACCAAGTACCATGTCCCATTTCTCTGTCTCTGCTACCCAGGTCACAGTTGTGGGTGCCCGTCCCTACACCTTGGCATTGAGCCTGGGACCTGGGATGGCAGGGAAGCCATTCAGATAGAAAATGATCATATAGTCATTCACTCAACACTGGCTGACTTCCTACCATGAATTCATTTCATGTCCTTGGCAGCCACTCTTTTTTTGTTTTTTGTTTTTTGTTTTTTCCAGTTGTGGGCTTGAACTCAGGGCCTGGGTGATGCCCTGAGCTCTTTTGCTCAAGGCTAGCACTCAACCACTCTGAGCCACAGTGCCACTTTCAGTTTCCTGGTGATTCATTGGAGAAAAGAGTCTCATGGACTTTCCTACCTAGGCTGGCTTTGAACTGTGAACCTCAGATCTCAGCTTCCTGAGTATCTAAGATTACAGATGTGAGCCACAGGTGCCCAGTGACATTGATTCCTAAGGAGACATTTGCTCTTGAGGTGGCACAGGTCCTAGGCAGGCACTTCAGTCAGTGAGGAGCCAGGATTTGAACCCAGGTCCTTTTGTCTTATGAGCTTGTGTCTGGTTTGGGTCAAGCAAAAGGTAACCATGCTGGTTCTGGGGTGGGGGAGGTGGGAGTTAAAAGCCCAAAGACTTCTGGGTTCCCTGGACTATCACACTCCTCTGGGGACCCGGCCCTGCTAAACACAAGCACTAGCATTCCTGCATACCCTCTCCACAGGCCAAGCTGCACACGGAAGACCTTTAGTCAGTCTGGACATAGCCTGCGTTTGCTGAGCTGGCTGCCTCCAGCTGGCTGCGTCCAAGGCCTCTGCTGCCCACGCTCACCTCACCACCTCCATTATACAGAGAATAAGTTCCCAGAAAAACCCCTGCTCTGACTCACAAGGCCCCAGGGGTGGGCAGCAGCCCTGCTGGCCTGGGCCTTGCTTACCCCTCTCCCTGCTGAGGTGTCTAGAAGTACGCCCCTCCTCACCCCTGCTCACCCTTCCTCACCCCTCCCTGCCCCTGTGTAGCATATCTGCCTTCCTTCTTACTTCAGACAGAGAAATGGCTTGGCTGTGCTCCTCCCAGGAAAAGCTAGTCAATGGAGTCAGAATAGCAGGTCCCTGGGATGGGGCGGGAGCAGAGAGCATAGTTTTGGAAGGGGCTGGGAGAATCTTCTGGAAATGTAGCTTGATCCAGGTAGGAGATTTCAAGGGTAGATATGTGCAATTCTATATACAAAGAGTTGTCAGGCTGTGTATTTATATTCTATCTATCTATCTATCTATCTATCTATCTATCTACCTACCTACCTACCTATATTACAGACCGCAAACACCATGACTTGGGTTTTGTAATCATATGGACCTGCATTGAAAACCTGTCTCTATTTTTTAGTTGTGTGACTTTAGATCACTTACTTGATCTCTGAATTTTACTTTATTTTTTAACTGCGGTATGGGTTTTAAGAATGAGAAACATTAAAATATAATAATAATAATACTTACAAAACAGCAGTATTTTTTTTTTTTCTGCAGCCCAGATTGGTCTGGGATTCTCAGTCCGCCTACCCTCAATCCCTATGGAATTACAGGAATGCACCACCATACCTAGCACTGATTTTTATAAATAGTCCTTAGTACCAAGTCAGCTGTTGCAGGGCGTTCAATACAGAACCATCTTAGCTGTTGCCACAGCCAACAGCAAAACATGAACAAGAAGACAGTATCTTTCCTGGAGAAGACAATAAGTGGAAGGGAGGGGAGCTGAGAATTTAGAGATAAAATAGGAGTTGATGTGTGGTCAGCCTGCTTTTGATCATCCACACATGCAGAAAAATCTAAATAATATCAGCAATAAAGAATTCTGTCCTGAGCTGGGCACCAGTGGCTCACTCCTGTAATCCTAGCTATTCAGGAGGCTGAGATCTGAGGATCACTGTTCAAAGCCAGTCCTGGCAGGAACATTCAAGAGACTCTTATCTCCAATCAACCACCAGAAAACTGGAAGTGGTGCTATGGCTCAAGTGGTAGAGGGCTTGCCTTTAGCTGAAGAACTCAGGGACAGGGCCCAGGCCTAGTTCAAGTCCTATGACCAACAAAAACAACAACAACAAAAAGAATTCTGTCCTGAAACTAGCATTATTTGTTTATGTTCTAAATAATTATGGTAGTAGCCATTGGGTTTGATGATATCTATGTAAGCTCCAGAGTAGCACATTAATTCTTACCCTTGAATGAACATCTTCTGCACAGAAGTTAACTAAGGGACCGTCTATGAGCAGAGTTACCAAAGGGTATTCATTGTATGGAACTTTCTTAGTTAAGAATCTTTCAAACACAAGTATGTCTTCCATTTTGTTATTTGTACAGCAGATAACTTGGTTGAATGCAAAGGGGAGTTATTGAAATGTCCATTGGGGATGTAAAACTCATTGAGGCCTGGCTGGGCGCCAGAGGCTCACACCTGTCATCCTAGCTACTCAGGCGGCTGAAATCTAAAGATCGCGGTTCTAAGCCAGCCCAGGCAGGAAAGTCCTGGAGACTCTTATCTCTAATAAGTGGTGCTGAGGCTCAAGTGGTAGAGTACTCACCTTGAGCTGAAGAGCTCAGGACAGCACCCAGGACCAAAGTTCAAGCCCTACAACCAACAACCAAAATGACAACAACAATAACAACAACAACAACAAAACATGAGGCCTGCTGCTGACTAAAACATTAGCAAGCCCAACTTGGTAGTGCATGCCTACTACTGTCAGGAGGCTGGGATAGGAAGAGGATAATACAAGGCTAGCGTCAATGAAAGTGTGATATCTTATCAAAACAAAAACAAACTAAGAGCAAAAAGGGCTGGGAAGAGTGCTCCAGTGGTAGAGCATTGACTTAGCAACCTGAAGGGCCTGAATTACAACCCCAGTGCCACCAATCAATCAATCAATAAGAAATATTGAGCATTTCAAAAAAGTAATACAGCCGAGCACCTTTGGCTCACACCTGTAATCCTAGCTACTCAGGAGGCTGAGATCTGAGGATCAAGGTTCAAAGCCAGCCTGGGCAGGAAAGACTGTGAGACTCTTATCTTCAATGAACCACCAGAAAACTGGAAGTGGAGCTGTGGTTCAGAGCACTTACCTTGAGCTGAAGAGTTGAGGGACAGTGCTCAGGCCCAGAGTTCAAGCCCCACGACCGACAGAAAAAAAAAAAAGTAATACAATACAAAACATTTGTCCTCCCCTGCAAGTCTCTGGGCCTCTCACAACTTCCTCTCCACCATCCACGATCAGATATGTCTCTCCATCGCCAGCCCCTCTCCCGGGAAGGCACCCAGGTGGGTCTTGCCTTCACACCAACAGATCCCAGTTTCCTCCAAATCAAGCTTCCCCTGAACAATCATTCTGAAAAAGTCTGCTGTCCAGCTCCATCACATTGAGGTTTGGGGTACTGGTGGATGTGGATATGGTTGAGGCTATAGCCTTCCTACCCTGTGAGATCACGGGGTGTGTGTGTGTGTGTGTGTGTGTGTGTGTGTGTGTGTGTGTGTGTGTGTGTGTGTGTGTGTGTGTGTGTGTGTGTGTGTGTGTGTGTGTGTGTGTGTGTGTGTGTGTGTGTGTGTGTGTGTGTGTGTGTGTGTGTGTGTGTTGTGTGTCAGAGAGAGAGAGAGAGAGAGTATACTAGGACTTGAACTTGAACTTGGAGCCTTGAGTTCTTGCTTGTTTTTTTTTTTTCTTTTTGCTTAAGGCTGGTACTCTCCTGTTTGAGCCACACATCCTTCCCTCCCTTCCTCCTTCCTTCCTTCCTTCCTCTCTCCCCCCTCTTTCTTTCTTTCTTCCTTCTTTTCTTTCTTTCTTGTCAGTTATTGGGATTGAACTCAGGGCCTGGGCACTGTTCCTGAGCTTTTGCACTCAAGGCCAGCACTATACTACTTTGAGCCACAGCACCACTTCAGGTTTTCTGGTGGTTAATTGGAGATTAAAGTCTCACAGACTTTCCAGCCCAGTGGCTTTGAATCTCAGTTCTCAGATCTCAGTCTCCTGAGTAGCCAGGATGATAGGTGTGAGCCACCAGCTTTGTCAAATCCTAAGGGCAATCCCATGTCTTTGTACCCCCATGCCCAGAGGGTGGAATGCTCTAAGTCTTCACAATCCTGGTGTGAATCTGTATTTTAATTTTTACACCCCCCCCTTTGCAATGCCCATTGCCCAGAAAGTTCCAGAAACCTCCCCCAATCCTGTCAGGCAATTTTTGTTTCCAGAATAGACAGGGCTATGGTGCTAGCCCCTGCCTCTGGCCTTGTGAATACTGTTCCATCAGCCTGGAACATTCTATCCTTCTTAACCCTGTCTTTGCTTGACCCTCTTTAGGGAAAGCTGCTTCAGAAAGCTGGCCCTCACTCTTGGTCTGAACAAAGGGCTCTCCTTGATGCTCCCAGGGATTCCACACCGTTTTCCCCTGTCTGGACCGTGTCCCCTAGATGGGTGCTGTGGTTCCAGTTCCCGCACAGCCCTTTCAAGTGGAGTGAGTTCAACGAGATGGATTGGGTTGGACCAGATCTCGTGGCAGTGCCCAGCATGTGTGGGCACACAGTAGGTCCAGGCCTGCTTGGGCTCGCCCACACCGTGGCTGCCTTCAGGGCCTGGGAAGCCGGCCTGAGAGGCCCCCTCATTGCCAAGAGCACACAGGCCGCCCAGGGAAACTGCTCTGGGTCACACCCACCCCTGGGTGGCTGCCAAGCTCTGTGCCAGAAACCACAGGCCAGGCTGGAGGCTGGGCCACGGGCTGCGGAGGCTCCGGGTGGATCCGCAGAGTGACGGCTGTGCGCTCCGGGGTCGGCAGCCCTCACATGGGGCACGGGGGTCCAGGGCAGGGCCGCAGCCGCTGCAGAGGCCTCGTGGGCTGGAAGGGCTCCCACTTCACGCACATACACACATACTCCCCCAGGCACCCCTGGGTGGCTTCCTCAATCTCCTCTGCAGGTAATTGGGCTCCTTGCTGTGTCTATGAGGGTGGTGAGAGGATGGAGAGATGAAAGTGTGTGTGTGTGTGTGTGTGTGTGTGTGACCTCACAGCCACTGGGATATAACGCCTCTCAGGTCCTGCCTTCCAGACTCCAAGCTGGCTCGTGTGGGTGCACGGTGACATGAGAGGCACACTGCGGGCTCATCTCCTGGCCATCTCTCTCCTCTGCCTCCTCTCCAAGGTAAGCAACCTGGGGTGCAGATGTAGCTCAGAGGCAGAGTGCTGGTCTAGCAGGATCCATGTCCTGGGTTCCACCCCCAGTGCCTCAATACATAATAGTTTTTTTTAAAGGACAGGGTTCCAGGACCCCAGGTGACTTGCTCTACTGCTCCATTTTCCCAGGTGCTGGGCATGGGGTCAAGTCACAGCCTGGACCCCTGAGCCGGGCTCCTCAGGTGCTCCTCTGAGCCCACACATCGCTTTCCTCCCGGGTCACAGACTACTGACTGTGGCCCACTCTGCTGGGGGAAGTCCCCTTTCCTGTGAGCCTCTCATTCTGATTGGGTACAGTGCCGAGTGGCCCAGTGACCCTGGCTCAAGGGGACTGCAGACACCTTTGTGGATGGACGGCTTTGTCCCTCGGTGCTGTGCGGGAATTCCACCTTGCCTCCTATGCGCACCGAACAGTCTTATAGGGAGTTGCCCTCGTTTTAGCTCAGAGAGGTTGAATCACTTTTCCAAAGACATACAGGAAAACAAAATGAGATCAATAAAGGAAGGATGTAATAGGGGGACTTCATTCTGGGTTCCTTCAGCCCAACCTGGGTCACCACAGCTGCTGAGTAGTGTAGTGTCCCCCCCCTCCACCCCCAACAAATACTGAGCTCCCAGAGCCTTGTGAGGATGAGCCCTCATGGGCCCCGAGTTTGCTGGGTTTTCAGGCTGATTTGAGGAGCTTTTCTCACCTGGGTCCTGAGCCCTGTTGCAGGAGAAAGCAGAGGAGCCTGCTGGCATCCGGCCCTTGCCGCTGCTGGTCCCGCGGGGACAGGCAGGACACAGGGCCAAGGTGGGAGGCTTTGGGTGTTTGGAGAAGGGAGCTGGGCCCCTGGGAAAGAGAAAGGTCCAGGCTCAGGAAAGGCCCCGGTGGAGCGAGGGTGATGCCCGTTCTCCCCTGGGTCTGGGTCCCACACAGAACCCCAGGAACTTAGTCACCACTTGTGTGCAAAGCCCCAGCCACCTAGGGAAGGATGCCAGCCTGGGTCCCATGCCTCACCCCGGGTTATGACCACGCCTCGAGGGAAAAAAAACTAAGGGATAGCACCCAGGCCCTGAGTTCAAACCCCAGTATAGACACACACACACACACACACACACACACACACACACACACACACACACACACATACACACCTGAGTGTTGGAGACCCATGGATTCTGATCTGGGCTCCACCCTGGTATGGGCTGTTCATTGCATGGCTTTGACCTTCCTTGCCTTGTGGAAAGGGATGTGTTGGTTCCTCACAGTGAAGGGCAGGTGGATGACTGTGGAAGTACGTTCTTGCCATGTATGTGACACGTAGTAGGTGGTAGCTGCTGGCTCTAGTCACTAGTCACCAGCACGCTCTGCTGGGCGTCGGGGCCGGAGAAAGCCAGAAAGCAGCCAGGTGTGCTGAGTTGAGGGCGCCCGCAGAGGGGCTGCAGGTGCTCAGCCCTCTTGTTTCCAGGTAGGAGGGACCTGAGAGCCTGTTCTGGGCAGAGTCCCCGCCATCCACACCCAGGAAAGCTGAACCCCTGTTTTGGAGCAGAAATCCAAGTCTACCTATTGCTTCACAGGCCAGTTCTGGGTTTCTTGTTTTTTTTTCTTTGGTTGGTCGTGGGGCTTGAACTCTGGGCTTGGGCACTGTCCCTGCACTCTTCAGCTCAAGGCAAGTGCTCTATCCTTGAGCCACAGCACCACTTCCGGCTTTCTAGTGGTTTATTGGAGATAAGAGTCTCACAGACTTTCCTGCCTGGGCTGGCTTTGAACTGTGATCCTCAGATCTCAGCCTCCTGAGTAAGCTAGGATTACAGGCGTGAGCCACCGGCGCCCTGCTCTGTTCTGGGTTCTTAAGCACACTCAGATTGATGGCCCATTTCTAATAAGCTCCCCAAGGATGCTGTGCTGCAGGTCCACACCAGGATCTGAAATTCTGCAGACTTCCTTGAGCCTTAGGTAAAGCCCAGAGTCTCTGCTACCACCCCCCACCCCCAAGGCTGACCAGCTAGGAGGTGGCCCCTAGTGGTCACAGTAGGAACTGCAGGCACCAGGAAGCAGATTTGCAGGACTGGGGGTAGAACAAGGCAAGGACTAGGTTAAGGGGATCAGGATTTGCTCTGGACCACACACGTTAGGAGGTTACTAGGGAAGACAGGAGCCCTCCCTCCTCCATGTAAGGCTCTTTAGTCCCCCAAGGATCCTGTTGAACATTGGTCCCCATAGATGGGGCCACGGGTGGCAACTTGAGTGACACCTACCTCTTGGTCTCCACCACTAAATGGACAGGTTGCCCCAGGCCCCTGGCTGTCATGGGAGTGTTGCTGTGTCCTGCTAAGGGAAGGGTCATAGGGTCACCTGTGTTGAACCTTTGCCAGTGCAGCGCACCCCACCCAAGGGCCTGAGGATCTCGTGTCCTTGGGGAAGGACTTGGAGCTGCTTGCAGCTCTGTGCAGAGTACTCTGGCTCTTGTCAAGCACTTTCTTCTCCCTCATTTTCCCCATTATACCTGGAGTTCGACTGGGGCAGAGGGGTAGCCCAAAACCTAGCTGTGTTTTTGAAGATCTGGACAGCTGGATAATAATCCAATCCCAGAGCCATGCCTCTGGAACTAATTAATTAGTTAATATTATTATTGCTGTTCCTGGGCTCGAACTCTGGGCTTGTGTACAGTCCTTGAGGTCCTTTTTTGCTCCGAGCTATCACTCTACCACTTGAGCCACAACGCCACTTCCGGCTTTATCTGCAATTCTTTGAAGATAAGAGTCTCATGGACTTTACTGTCCAGGCTGGCTTCAAATTGCAATCCTCAGACCTCAGCCTCCTGAGTAGCTAGGATGACAGGGGTGGACCACTTGTACCCAGCTGGAATTTCTGATTTGATTAATCTCAGAGGGGTTCTGGGGGTCCGAATTTTCCTGTTTCTGGACTGGCTTTGTGCACACTGAAAATTAGGAATCATGTGTAGATTGTTCCAGAAATGATCCAAGCCCATCCATGACATTGTTGAGTTTGTTCTGCCCAGAGGGGAACCCACATGGGAAAACATGACATCTGACACCCCAGGTTGTGGCTTTTGGCTTCTCATGGGCTCCTTGGAGGCAGGGCCACCCTTTCTCATGTTGAACAAAAAGAACTTAAGTGCATGCAACACTATTACCGACCAGCCACTGCTCAGGGGGTGACGCGCACCACCAAATCAGCCCCCACTTGGATACTGTGATTGCACTTATGTGACCTGCCCAAGGGCACTTTGCTGGCCAGGGGTGGCATCAGGAATAGAACTCGGCTCCAGAGCCCCAGCACATAACCACAGCACCACAGGACTTCCAGAACTCAAGGATCGTCTGTGTGACTTTGAGAACCCCACACGGCCCAGCCTTGCAGAGAGAAGGGGGGAACTCGGCATCCTGACAGCCATGACCGAGAGAGGTTTCTTGTCTCTAGGTGTCTGCACAGCTGTGCCGCACCCCCTGCACCTGTCCTTGGCCACCACCCCGCTGCCCGCAGGGGGTGCCCCTGGTGCTCGATGGCTGTGGCTGTTGTCGGGTTTGTGCGAGGAGACTGGGGGAGTCCTGCGACCACATCCACATCTGCGACTCCAGCCAGGGTCTCGTCTGCCAGCCCGGGGCGGGCCCTGGCAGCCAGAGGGGCGTGTGCCTGGGTAAGCAGGTTTGCAGAATGGAAGGGGGTAGCATGGGGCGGGGGAGGTGGAGGCTATGGAGCTGGGAATCAAAGGGCAGCCTCCACATGGGGGGAGTTAAACCCTCAACCTGTTAGTCTGGCGTGTGTCAATGTTCACATCACAGAAGCTCCTTGGCAATCTCCAACAGACCCATTCTGCAAGTGGGGAAACTGAGGCCCAGCAGCATTAGCTGACATGCCTCACAGCTTGAGTTCTCTTCAGACAGGTGTAGCAACCTCCCACTGTGACCTGGCTGGGCCCAGGAGCTGCGGTCCACAGGGTCACTCTTGGACCTTGAGCAAGGACACACTGTCTTGTAGGCCTGGGCATCCTCTAATGTCTTCAGGCAGGATTTCAAAGTGTGCAAGTGCTGCCCTTGGTGGGGTGCTTCTTTGCTGCAGGGCCTCTGTGGGGCAGGATGGTTCCCACAGACAAGGTACAGCAGGGGCCCAACCCAGGCCAGTCCCCCCTGCCCTGCCCCCCCAGCGCCAGGGTGGGGACGGCTTGCTAGGTCCTCGGCAGGCAGCTCAGGCTGGGGGCGGCACCGCGCATGGGCCTAGATGCGGTGGGGGCGTGGCCTCCCAGGGTCCTGGGGTCTCCATTAGGTCCCTCGCTGCTCTGTCCACAGTGGGGGACAACGATGATGGAAGCTGCGAGGTGAACGGGAGGCTGTACCGGGACGGGGAGGCCTTCCAGCCTCACTGCAGGATCCTCTGCCGCTGCGAGGACGGTGGCTTCACCTGCCTGCCACTGTGTCGTGAGGACGTGCGGCTGCCTAGCTGGGACTGCCTCCGGCCCCGCAGGGTGGAGGTCCCCGGCCGGTGCTGTCCTGAGTGGGTGTGTGACCAGGAAGTGGGCCTGGGGGCCCCGCACCTCTCCACACAAGGTGAGTATGTAGTGCTTGACCATTGCTGTGGCCACTGGGTGGCAGGGGACGGGGGTGGTGGCCTGGCTTCTAAGGGACCAGGATGATATGGGGACATGTTAGATGTTGGGAGGGGCTGGTGAAGAGGAGAGATGCCGAAGCCAAAGGTCACCAGGCTCCTGTAAGTGGGCAAAGAGGCTCAGTGGATTCGGTGTAGCATTTCAAATCTCAGAGAATTAAAAGTGAAGCCAGGCCTGTGGTCAGTGTCGCACGCCTGTAATCCTAGCTGAGATCTGAGGGTTGCGGTTCAAAGCCAGCCCAGGCAGGAAAGTTCTTGTGAGACTCTTATATTCAATTAACTATCAAAAGCCAGAGGTTGGGCTAGAGGGATGGCTCGAGATGGTTGAGTGCCTGCCTGGCAAACGCGAGGCCCTGAGGTCAAGCCCAAGTACTACCAAAGATAAATAAATAAAGTGAAAAGCTGGAAGTGGAGGTATGATTCAAGTGGTAAACTGCTAGCCTTGAGCAAAAGAAGCTCAGAGACAGCACCTAGGCCCTGAGTTTCTAGCCGGAGGAGGAGGAGGAGGAGGAGGAGGAGGAGGAGGAGGAGGAGGAGGAGGAGGAGGAGGAGGAGGAGGAGGAGGAGGAGGAGGAGAAGGAGGAGGAAGAGGAGGAGGAGGAGGAGGAGGAGGAGGAGGAGGAGGAGGAGGAAGAAGAAGAAGAAGAAGAAGAAGAAGAAGAAGAAGAAGAAGAAGAAGAAGAAGAAGAAGAAGAAGAAGAAGGAGAAGAGGAGGAGGAGGAGGAGGAGGAGGAGGAGGAACTAAAAAGGAAAGAAGGAAAGAAAGGAAGGGAGGGATGGAGGGAGGGAAGGAGGAAGGAAAGAAGGAAGAGAGGGAGGGAGGGAGGGAGGGAAGGAGAGAAAGGAGGGAGGGAAAGAGGGAGGGAGGGAGGGGAAAAAAAGCACCAAGGTGCAGATAGGCTGCGTAACTTGATCAGGTTTGCTGTGGCTGCCAAGTTCTACCCTCAAGTGCTCACTCCACTTTCTTACCCCTAGGACGCCAGCTTTCAGCCCTTGGTGTCTCCTGCCCAGAATGGAGCACAGCCTGGGGTCCCTGCTCCACCACCTGTGGGCTGGGCGTGGCCACCCGGGTGTCCAATCAGAACCGTTTCTGCCAGTTGGAGACCCAGCGTCGCCTGTGCCTGCCCAGGCCCTGCCCACCAGCCAGGGGGCAGAGCCCCCCCACAGTGCCTTCTAGAGCTGGCTGGGGATGGAGATGAGGTACCCCTGTCCCCAGCAGGCAACTCTGTACCCAGGCTTGGACCCAGAGCTGATGGCACCTGCCCAAATCCCTGGCTGCAGGTGACACCACCCAGAGCCAGCAGGGCAAGAACGCTAACAAGACGCCCTGTGTGCATGAGGTCCACACGGGCACGTGACCAGGACCAGCCTCCACCCCTTCCTTCTTTTTCTGTTTGTTGGCTTCCCAGTACTGAGGCTTGAACTCAGGGCCTGGGTGCTGTTCCTTAGCTTTTTCTCTCAAGGCTGGGGCTCTACCACTTGAGCCACAGTTCCACTTCCAGCTTTTTGGTGGTTAATTAGAGATAAAGAGTCTCAGGGACTTTCCTACTTGGGCTGGATTTGAACTGAGATCTGAGGACTTCAGTCTCCTTAGTAGCTAGGATCCACTGACACCTGACATACCCTCCCACCCCCACCCTTTTAATCCTGCCTAAGAAAGGCTAGACAGGGCTTCTGGCATTTCCTGGTACACCCCTGGCCTGCACACAGCACTGTCACACAGGCTCATGGATGAGTCTTCTGTTTGTCACCCCCCCTCCCCACCTTACCCCCCTCCCCGGCTTCCCCAGGCCAGAGATGAACGACTATCACTTTAACACTTAGGCTGCAGCAGGGGTTCTGCAAAGTCACCCCAAACAAGGAAGGCAGGTATGGACTTGTGCTGGCTGAGGGTCCCCTTGTCACCAGGCAGAACTCAGTGGTGAAATTATTTGTGCACAGCACAAGACAAAACCACACTGCCCAGAAGAGAGAAAGAGCAGTGAACCCTACTTGGCATTTCTAACACCATCCTTGCTGAACCCTACAATGAGCCAGACACTGAGCCCGTGGGGAGAAAGGCAGGGCATATGAAGGCCCCGCCACAAGGCTGAGCCCAGCCCAGAATAAACTAAGCCAAGTGTGCCATTCTGTTTGGTGTGCTATTTTTTATTGTTACAAAGAGGGGAAAACAACAACAACAAAACAACACAAAGAGAGGCATTTTACATCCTCCTTCATAGTCTACCTGTGTTTCTATCAGGAGCCAAACAGGCAATTAGAAAACGCTGTATATACTCAAAAGGGATTTCTAAGCCAGGCACTGGTGGCTCATGTCTGTAATCCTAACTACTCAGGAGGCTGAGATCTGAGGATTGTGGTTCAAAGCCAGCCTGGCTGGGAAAGTCCATGAGACTCTTATCTCCAATAAACCAGCAAAAAGGCAGAAGTAGAGCTCTAGTGATAGAAGGCTAGCCTTGAGCAAAAAAAAAGCTCAGGGAGAGTCCACAGACTCTGAGTTCAAACCCCAGGACTGGCAAAAAGAAAAAGGAAAAGGGGGGGGCGGATTTCTTCTTTGAAACTGAATTTATTGTACATGTAATTCCCACACAGTCATTCACACACAGTAATTCACACACAAGTCATGAGCTCATGGGTGAATGAGTTATTACAAATGTGAGACCTACACCTCGATCCCAGGTGACACCCTTGCAGTGTCTCTGGAGGCTCCCAAGGCCAGCCCTGTCCCCTCCTCCTGGCCAGCAACATCTAAGATGATTTCTCTCATCTGGGTGAATTCTGCCTGTGTTCAAGCTTCACAAAAATACAACAGTAAGTAGGGATGCTTCCGTGAGTAACTGCTTCCACCCAGAAAACAAGGCCAGGACATAGGTGGGAAGCCAACTAGGGGGCTGTGAGCTCATCCAGAAGAGGGGTCCAGGCGCCCACCTGGCAGGGAGGAAAGAGACCCACAGCCTGCTTCCCAGAGACCCAGAGCAGGGCACAGAGAAAGGGCAGCAGGCCTCTGCAATTCTTTGGACAGTGATGTGAAGGCAGGAGCTGAGGCCCTCTGTGTGTCAAGAGGAGGGGGTATGGGGTCAAGGTCATTCATTCAAAGATCATAGGTGAAAACCAGGCTGATCCCCCATTCCAGAGAGGAGAAACTGAGGCTGGAATTGGAGAAGCACACTTACCAGGAAAGGTCAGCTGAACCCAAGACCTTCTTCTTCCCTTCTTTTTCCCTTCCCTTCCCTTCCCTTAAATGCTGTCATTATCAAAAAGTCTCAGCTTTGGAGGTAACAGATAGGTTGATTAGGTTGATTTAGTCATCCTTTATTGTATGTATATATCACAGTAGCACTTTGCATCACACCAATATATGCAATTATAATTTGTCAATTTCCAATAAAATATAACCTTTTTTTTCTGGGCCAGTCCTGGGGCTTGAACTCAGGGCCTGGGTGCTATCAGTCCCTGAGATTGTTTTAGTCAAGGCTAGCACTCTACCACTTGAAGTACAGCCCCACTGCCAGCTTTTTGATGGCTAATTGGAGATAGGAATCTCACAGTCTTTCCTGCTGGGCTGTCTTTGAACCTCAGTCATCAGATCTCAGCCTCCCGAGTAGCTAGGATTACAGGCATGAGGCACTGGTACTCTGCATGTCTATCTTTTTTTTTTTTTTAAGAAAAGGGGTTTTGATGAGGCTTCAAAGAGTAAATATGTAGTGTCATTGAAAAATTGAAATTGAGAGCTCTGGTCTCAGGATTTCCCAGTAGTTCTCATGTGGACCAGAGGTCCTTTCTCATACCCAACCCCAACTTCAGTAGTTCTCAAAGGCTAGTGCCCATATTTAGAGCATAACCCATAGCCTGGAAACTTGTTAGACATGAAGGCCTAGAAATTGGTGTCCTTCCAAACCTCCTACCTCTTAGAAAATCTGTCAAAGTACTGAGCCTGGCTTCAGTTGAATTTGGGAAAGGAACACCAATGTACTGCTGCCCACTAGCGGGCACATACGTGCATGAACCGCGGAGAGACAGGAGGAAGCCTGGGAGACTAGCCCTCTGCCGTCCCCTGTGGCCGCGATGGAGAAGTGCAGCTGGTGTTGGGGCAAGGCAAAGGCCTTGGTGATAGAGCTAGGTCCAGAATTTTTTTTTTTCTGCTGCTGAGTGGCTTTAATGTTTTTTTAACACAACATCTAGGGAAGTTTATTTGTATTTCTCTAAATGGCACACTTTTCTTTCATGCTTGTGCTAGCTGCAGAAAAGCAAGTATTATTTAATCAGATGTAGGTTTGGTCCCAAATCAGGGAACCCCCCCTCTTTCTTTCTCTGTCTCTGTTTCTGTCTCTGTCTCTGTCTGTCTCTCTGTCTGTCTCTGTCTCTTTGTCTCTCTGTCTTTCTGTCTCTCTCTCCTCTCCCCCCCCCCTCCTGCAATGAATTATGGCATCAGGGAGAACCTGATCATGTCTAGGTGGGCTGGGAAACCAGTTGCACTTGGCTCCAGCACATTGGTCTGGTCTTAAGTCATGGAGCATTCTCTGCCCCTGCTGGTGTTCATCAAGACAGCTCAGTTCTCAGAGCTCAGATAGCTCTCTTCATCTTTGCTTTAGCCTCTCAGTAGCCCCTCCTTCCAGGGAACTGACTTTGACTTCTAAACCCCTGCTCACCACAAGGACTGCCCTTCTCTGTCTCCTAAGCCCCTCAAACTTCTCAGTTCCTGAAACATCCCATTCAAGTCTCTCTCCTCTCCCTCCCCCACCCTTTCTCTTTCTCTTTTCTTATGATGTTAGGGGTCAAATTCAGGGACTTGTACATGCTATGCAAGCATTCTCCATGACCTACATCTACAGCCTCCCTTCCTTTCCTGATACCTGCTCTGTGCCTGCCATGATTAAAGTACAGTGTGACATCTGCACTGAACTCACCCCTTCTCCAGAAGGGCAGTCAGGGATTTGAAATGGTTTCTATAAAATGCAAAACAAAGCCAAACCCCTTCTCTAAATTAACATAAATATCCTAACCAAAAAAATTAAACCATGTGATACAGTGCTTCATTGCTAACGAGAGACACAAGATCTAGTTAATTACCACAATTCCAATGCAGTGACAGTATAAACAGTACTTAGAGATATCTGCAACAACTTCCAAGTGATATGAAAATATCTGTGATTTCTATTGGCAACAGATCGGTACTGTTAATACTACTTTGTCATCTATAAGCATAATCAAAGGAAAAGTTAGATGTTAGAAAGAGTGGGAATAGGGCCGGGCACTGGTGGCTCACACCTGTAATCCTAGCTACTCAGGAGGCTGAGATCTGAGGATCTCAGTTCAAAGCCAGCCCATACAGGAAAGACCTGAGACTTATTTCCAATAAACCACTCAGAAAACAGGAAGTAGTGGCATGGCTCAAGTGGTAGAGTGCTCGCCTTGAGCTGAAGAGCTGAAGGACAGCGCCCAGGCCCAGAGTTCAAAACCCACACCCAACAGAAAAAGAAAAAAGAAAAAGAAAGAGTGGGAATAAAGATGCAATCACTGATGAATCCCTCAATTCATTAATAATCTAAACTTGGTGACGAACTCACATAATTGGGTCCATCCTGGATCACATCCCTCCTTCCTGCCCAGGCCTCTCTGTCCAGTTCTACAATCCAATTAACATTCTCTAAGTCAAGCTTGACCCTTCACCTTAATACTGTGTTGTTGTTGTTATTTTGTTGGTCATGGGGCTTGAACTCTAGGCCTGGATGCTGTCCCTTAGCTCTTCAGCTCAAGGCTAGTGTTCTACCACTTGAGCCACAGTGCTACTTCCAGTTTTTCTGGTGGTAAACTGGAGATAAGAGTCTCACAGATGTTTCTGCCCAGGCTGACTTGGAACCTCGATCCTCAGACCTCAGCCTCCTGAGTAGCTAGGATTACAGGTGTGAGCCACTGGCACCGGGCTGTGTTGTTATTTAATTTCACCAACAGCTAATACTATTTATTAATAATTATTGCTGTTAATAATTAGTAAATGCTGCTATTAATGGCATCTTAAAGATACTAAGGCCCACAGAATGGTCCAACAGCTATAAAGTTGTGGACACAATAGTCAAACAGAAGTTGTCTAACTTTAGAATCTTAACCTTGACTTCTTTATGTAGGCTGAGAGGGCTGGAAGAGGAAGAGGAAAATGAATACTATGTTCCTAAGAAAATTCCTGCAGGTGTGAATTTGTAGCTTCTGGGATATGGGGGTATTTAACATCCTGTATTTGTCCTAGGCTTTGGGGCTCCTGCTGGAAATCTGATGCCATAAGAAACGTCCCATCTGAGAGTCTGTGACACAGCTGTCATTTGATTTGATCTCACCACAGCCCTATTTGCTAAGTATGTTAAGCAGGGTAATGCTAGCTGCTATAACAGGCCAAGCAGGAGCTTGTGGTCTAGTGGAGGCTTCATGTGATGGTCTGCAGGACTTACATGGTGACTCCATTATTCCCCAGGGCTTCAGGGTTCTCTGCATCTAGATTGCAGCCACAGCTGGAGAAGCTCACCTGTATCCTAATGCCCCTGCCTGCAGGTGATACTCCCAGTCCACTCCATTGGTCACGTATAGCTGCATAGGAAGCTGGGAAATGTAGTGCCTGGCTGGGGAGATGTCTTCCAGAAACAGCTCCACCCTTGGGAGTCTTTTCCAGAATTAGTGTGGCCATGACATCTCTTCGTTGATCGACTTAACCAGTGCTCTCTGTGTTGACACAATGCCACACTTCCGCTGCTGGCTAGCAGGCCCCTCCCAGTCACCCTGTTCCCTTTGGCTCTCTGCCCATACCAAGGGCATGTTCGCCAACAATCTGTTGAGTTTGTTTCCAAACTAGTCTATGCCGGTTGTGGGCTTTATTGTAAGGAGGCAATTGAATTAGATATCCTATAAGCTGGTGAAATAGGAGTGCAAAAGGAAGAGATTTCTCTTTTCATGAAAAGTCAATAAAGACTCATCGCTTAAAAAAATACTGTTAAATTGGGTGTGGAAGAAATGATTACAAAAGATCAGGAAAGAAATAAGCACAAGACTCAGAGGGATACTGCACTCATGTGGCTGCACAGTGTATATGGGTCCATCTGTTCTTCCCTCCCTACTTCCTTCCTTCCTTCCTTCCTTCCTTCCTTCCTTCCTCCCTCCTTCCCTCCCTCCCTCCCATCCTCCCTTTCCTTCTTCTTTCCTTCCTGCTTTCTCTTGCCTTCCTTTCTTCCTTTCTCCTTTTTCTTTTCCTTTCCTTCTTTATTTTTTTGTGTGCCAGTACTTAGGGCTTGAATTTAGAGCATTGAGCACTGTCCCGTAGCTTTTTTTTTCTCTCAAGGTTGGTGCTCTACCACCTGAGCCACAGCTCCCCTTCTGGTCTTTTATGGTTCATTGGATATAAAAGTTTCACAGACTTTCCTGCTCATGTCACCTTTGAACTGGGATCCTCAGATCTCAGCTTCCTGAGTAGCTAGAATGAAAGGTGTGAGCCACCAGCACTGGCTGCTTGCTCCATTTTAAATAAACAGAAACTGGAAATGACTGGAAGACATTGTTTTGGAATAATTAATGATTACCATAGCATGATATATTGATGATTAGTACAGGTTTTAATATCTCAGCGACTCCAAGTCAGTGGTCACAAATCCACACTAGGCATCCAGCCCAGGGTGAATGACATGTTGTTGTCATTTGTCCCCAAGATGCCACCCTCATAGTCCTGGAAACAGTGGTGCCTTCCACACTGGACATGGGGTGATGAACGCCCGATCTCTTTAGGTTCTTCAAACCACATGGTGGGTCATCCAATGCCTACAACATTCTGGAAGACTCCACACTCCTACCAATAGCAATAGTTAATGATTCGGGGGTGGGGAGGGGGGCATCGTCTTTTCCTTCTTGCAGCCCAGACCCTTGCCTGATAAATCAGGCCACGGCTGCCATCGGTAAGGAGTGAATAGCTAATGTACCCAGCATTTTAAATGATCCATTCTTTTCACAGGAAAGTGAGAGAGATCTTATCAGGGAACATTTCTGGGCCCTCTGGCTCTCTGGAAAATTACTGAACTATATTCTGACTATAAAAATCAATCCCTTAAGGTCCCCATGGGCCTGCCGAGTAAACAGTGTGGAAAACGGGAGAGAAGAAATAGGGTGAAGGAGGGCGGGAGGGGTACGGAATAGTTCTTCACACATGTCTACTTGATCTTGAGGGCAGCGGTCTTTCTGGGCGGATATTCCTGTTCCCTGGGTCACTGATGGGGATGCTAAGACTCTAGGAGGTGAAGTCATGTGTTCAAGATGGAACTTGGGTGTGCTCACTTAGAGACCCATGTCCTTTCTTAACTGCGACAGCCTGGGCTGGGTCCCTGTCTCACAGTTCTCTCTCTGGCTGGGAATGGCCAGGCCTGCCTGGCTCACAGAGCTAGAAGGGATATGACACCATCTGAAGGTTGCTCAAGGCCCAGCTGGGGATTCTGTAGTGGTCCCTCAGCGTTGACAATCTTGGAACATTGGAAGAACTAACTCCAGGCCTTGTGGAGGGGTCCTGGGTGTAATACTGGCATGCACAATGGGTCAGAGGAAAATCACTAGATCTTCTCACGTCCCCAAAGGAGAAGGCAGATGGAGGGGAGCTAGGAGGGGTTGCTCGGGGTGTTTCTGTTTTTGGTGTCTGCTCAGCTGACGACTTTCCAAGCTGAGAAACACACATCCTCAAAACTCTAACCTCTCCTGGCTTAAAATAGAGCTGCTGAACCCAAAATGCCAAACACAGGGCAGAGCCACCTGCCTGGCAGGGCCAGACAGCTCCCCCACCCCCAGTGGGCACACTTGACTAAGTACTTCTCATCTACATGTCACAGGATCCTCACAGAGGCAGGGGAAGTATAACCTGCTAAGGTGCCTGAGCCCTGTCAGAAAGGAGGAAAGTGAGGGTCTTAGAGCCCGTGGGAGGCTGAGCAGCATCCGTGACCTTGGAAACCAGACAGCCCCAGAGGTCAAGTCCGGCCTCCGTCACAACCTGCCTGTGAGAACTTGACAAGCCAGGGTCTCCTCATGGTCCTGGGTGGTTGTGTACAGTTGCCATGGTGATGCTGTAAAGACTCACAGCACAGACAGGGTTACCAGAGCTTTGGTCTTGCCCCTGCTTCTGGACCAAGAAGTCCTGATACCTGAGGGCAGACAGATGAGAAGAAAAAGAAAGAAAGAAACAGCTACCCAGTTCAGAGCCACCCGGAAAGTGGCTTTTATAATCCTCAGAAGGCTCCAACTGTGAACATTAGTATCTTAGGATCATCCTATTTCTCACATGGGAAAACCGAGGCACAGAGAAGTATTCTGTTCACGAACATCCAGCTAGAAAGTGGAAGAGCTGTGATTCAAACCCACATTTCTGATTGTGCTCATGACTAGGCCCTCAGAAATTCTCCCCCAGGTGAGGCCTGCCTTTCCATTAAGACCTAGCTGCTCCATCCACTCCTGTGACCCCACAGACTCTGCCCAGGCCCTTCTTGGGCTGAAGATCCAGCTTCACTCCCTTCCCCCTACCCAGAGACTTCGGCCCAGCTTTCTGGCCCTCTGAAAACTGAGACGAATCAGAAAACCAAAGTTGCTGATGTCGTTACTAAAAATAAGGCCAAGGCAGCTGTGCCAGCACCCTTGTGCCAGGGCCCTACTTCTGAGCCACTGCGCTGCCAGTCTGCTTCTCAGGGGAAGAAGAGGCCCAAGGCCCCCCTTTCTAAGCACTGGGGCCTCCTCTCTAAGCACTGAGTTCTGATTCTGCATTACAGCAGAGTCCAACACAGGCCCAGACGACCACTCACTTGTGGTATTTGTGATGCCAGCTACAGCTCCTCCACAAGTCCCTGGGCTCCACATCCACCGTCTCACAAATCCTCACAATCACCATCTCCTCCTCCCTATTGCTTCTACCAATGACCACACACAGGGCTGCCTCCCACGAGAATGCATGACCTTCTGGCTCTATGCATGAGTCTCCCAGGCTCAATAATCAAGATGTATTGACAGGTCAGTGTTCCCTAACTGCTCTGAGGAGTCATCCCGTCCCTTGCCTTCTCCAGAAGCTGCCCACTTACCTTGTCTTGTGGCCCCTTCTCTCTCCTCCACACCAGCAACATCGGGCTGAGTCCTGATCACTCTTCCATCACTCTGGCTCTCTCTTCTGCCGCCCTCCTCCTTCCAGTGACAAGGACTTTGTGACATCCTTGGTCCTACAGTGGTCTAGTTCCCTTTGCCGTGCAGCCGAATGCATTCACAGGTCCCAGCGATAAGCGTGGCGTCTTTGGGGGTAGGGTGTTCTTTGGCCACTGCAATTCCTCGTGAGATAAAAAGGTATTTTAACCTCATTCTACTGATGGGGAAACGGAGTTTTGTAAGCAGCTAAAGTAGGCTATGAACCCAGGTAGTTGAATGTCATCCAGGCTCTTAACTCCCCTGTGCGGCTGGGCACCAGTGACTCACGTCTGTAATCCTAGCTACTCAGGAGGCTGAGATCTGAAGGCTGTGGTTCAAAGCCAGCTTGGGCAGAAAAGTCTGTGAGACTCTTATCTCCAATGGACCACCAAAAAGTTGGAAGTGGAGCTGCAGCTCAAGTGGCACATTGCCATCCTTGAGCAAAATAGCTAAGGGACAGAGCCCAGGTCCTCAGTTCAAGACCCATAAAGAGAAGGATGGGGCTGGGAAGGTGGCTCAGTGGTAGAGCACTTGCCTTGCATGCCTGAGGCCCTGGGTTTGATTCCTCAGCACCACATAAGCAAAAAGAAAAAAGCCGGAAGTGACGCTGTGGCTCAAGTGGTAGAGCGCTAGCCTTGAGCTGAAGAGCTGAGGGACAGCGCCCAGGCCCAGAGTTCAGGCCCCACGACTGGACCCCCCCCCAATAAAAAAAGAGAGAAAGAAGAAGGAGAAAGAAGGAGGAGGAGGAGGAGGAGGAAGAGGAGGAGGAGGAGGAAAAGGAGGAGGAGGAGGAAGAGGAGGAGGAGGAAGAGGAAGAGGAGGAGGAGGAAATAATGTAGGATGCTTCACTAGTGCCTGGCCTCTGGTGAGCAATCAGTTTCTGGTTGTTGGATGGGATGCGGAGAGAGACGTAAGGAGTCAAGCTAGAGTTTATGCAGGGAGCTGATGGCTTAGGCAGCTGGAGCAAGCGAGGGGAAGGAGCTTCAGAGAGAGAAGCTGTAGCAGTCGAGGGACTTGGGGATGCATGTCAAGGCTGCAGTAGAGACCCTGGAAGTCTGGGTGCCCAGGCAGCTGCAGGTAAGGCTGCCTGCCGCTCTGCCTCCATGCCAGCCCCCTCCCCCCTCCAGCATTCTGAAAAGGGCAGCAGCATCTTGATGCTGGGGATAGGAGGTATGGGGCCAATGGAAGACTCCTCCAACACCCAGCTGCTCAGGCCAGACATCCGGGCCACGCTGAGCCATCTCCTTGACTCTCCACAAGCCCTGTTGCTTTATGTGTCAGCATAATACCAGCTTCAGTGGCAGACAAGCCAACTCGGAAATCTCAGGGGGTCAACACAATGGAGGAGAAGTCAAACAGGGTGTTCTTTTGCCCTGGGAGACGGGGGAGACAGGTGGAGTATTATGAGGGCAGGACTTTATGATTGGCACCTGTCACTTTTGCTAGCTTCCATTGGCTGTAGCTTGGTCACCTGAACTCTCCAAGGAGCCCGGGAGACTGGCAGGGCGGCCAGCAGTATACAAGCTCCATTTCTTCTCCAGATCCACCTACCCTGTCTTCCAGGGTCAGGGTCTGAGGCTAATCTCCTCAGCATCTATTTGGACCACGCCCACCCTCTAAGCAGCCCGGACTTTCCACCACTTTCCCTTTTCCACTTGGCAGCCTGGCGTACTTAAAAACACCAACAACAAACATCCGATCATTGTGCTATGTGTTTCTCCTACAGCCTTTCCACGGCTTTCCACAGTGCTGAGAAGTAAACCAACCAAGAACCGGTGTCAGATTTCTCTCGGATTCCCTCTGACCCCCTCTCCACCCTGCACTCCAACGCCCTCGGGGGGGTCCCTGCCACACCGGCTTCAAGCCAGGTCCCTTCTGCTCTGAAGCAGCTTCTGGGGCTGTGATTCTCTGCCGACTTTCCTACCTGAGCTGGGGATGCCCAGCACCCCCTACCCACCCCCCCACCCCAGCACAAGCTTCCTTCCTCATCACGCTGCAGGGCCAGGACGACTCGGTCACCGCTCAGCTCTGCTCCCTCCGGGACTCGTGTTTGCCCGCGCGGTGCTCGGTGGCTAACTCGCCCGATGATTCCCGCACGTCCGGGCCGGGCCTGGGCTGCAGACGCCGGCTCGCAGGCGCGCCCCGCGGGCGGCGCAGCCCAGCGCCCGGGCCCCGCCCGCCCCGCCGCCGCCCGCGGGGCGCGTCTGGGCGCCGGGCGGGGGTGCGGGCGGCCCCGGCGCGGGGTGGGCGTGGGGAGGGGTGGCGAGGGAGCCGGGAGCCGCCGCCGTCGGGGCGCGCGGGGCTCCGGGAGAGGAGCGCCATGCGGAAGCAGAGCGCGCGCACGGCCGCGCTCGTCGCGTGCATCCTGTCGTACCTGCTGGTGGGCGCCGCCGTCTTCGACGCGCTCGAGTCCGAGGCGGAGCGCGGCCGCCAGCGCCTGCTGGCCCAGAAACGCGGCGAGTTCCGGAGGAAATACGGCTTCTCGGCCGACGACTACCGCGAGCTGGAGCGCCTGGCCCGGCAGGCCGAGCCGCACCGAGCCGGCCGCCAGTGGAAGTTCGCCGGCTCCTTCTACTTCGCCATCACCGTCATCACCACCATCGGTGAGCCGCGCGCGCGGCGCCTCCTCCGCCTGCCCCCCTCCAGCCCCCTCCCCAGCCCGCCCCCCCCACGGGGCTGCCCGCCCACCTCTGCCCCTGCCCCGGGCCACTTTGGACGGGCAGCCCGGGCGCTCGGAGTCCCCCCTCCCCTCCCCCTCGCGGCTGATGGGCGCTGTCGGTCCACCGAGGCAGGGATGGGGGGGGGGACAGATGGACGCACGCACCGGGAGGGGGGGCGGACGACCCATCCCTGAGCTGAGTCCCGGCCCCCTGTCGGCCAGAGCCAGCGCTCGACTGGGTGAACTTAGGCTGCTAATGGACCCATCTCAGGGCTGTGGGGAGATCGTGGTCCCAAAAGAGGTCAGAGATGCAGGAAGGTTCGGCTCGGGGCCTGGCACATAGAAAACAGGGTTGGCGTTTTGACTCTGTGACAGCAGAGACCTTGTCTGCCTTCCTCACTTGCGCGACTTAATACATGCTCAATAAACAGTGGCTGAAGGAATGCCACGAACGTTGGAGCTCCCCCGGGGGGCCCCGGAGCAGGCCTCGGCCGGCAGCCTCTGCACGGTGGGTTGTTGCTGTGACTACCCCCTGCCTGGCACCCGCGAAGCCCAAGCGACAGAGAAAGGCAAAGCAGGCAAACAGGCTCCAACAGGGCACCCGGCTTGGTGCCAAGCACCCAGGTGTCCCCTTGGGGCTCCCACCCCTGATCTGGAAGCCGGTACCTTGGAGAGCGTTTCTCCGAGGGGCTGTCACAAGTGAATGGCCGCTGTGGACTGAGGTGTGTGTGTGTGTGTGTGTGTGTGTGTGTGTGTGTGTGTGTGTGTGTGTGTGTGTGTGTGTGTGTGTGTGTGTGTGTGTGGTGGGGGATAGTCTGTCTGAGCAAAAGGTAACAGTTGTTCGGCCTCATTGAATGGTTCCAGGTTCCAGGGAGGTCATGCCTGTAAAAGGTATGGCCTGGTGCCTGAAGCTAAGTAGGTGCTAGTACTTAGTGTTCATTAGCAACAATAATTATTTGCCAAGGATCGCCCTTAGCTCCCGTTTAGCCCTTTTGCCTCTTTCTGTCCCTCTGGGCACCCTTGCTCCCTTATCTTGGCTTAGCCCGTCATCTTCCATCTTGCGGTGCCCACAGATACCTTGTCCCTCTGCTCCCCCTTCTGCCCTTCCCCACTTTCTTGGGAAGTTCCTGGGTTTGTCTTGCCTGGTTCCTTCTCTATGCCTCTCAGACAGCCTGGGAAAGAGGCTCTGAGAAGAGACTGGGGTTTTTCCTTTTTATGGCCACTTGGGGGTGCTACCACCTGCTGTGTGGTTCTGTCTGCTTCAGCCAGCCTGGCAGTCAGGCCCAGGGCCCAGGAGGACAGTGTGGAGGACAGTGGCTGAGGAGTTAGGGAGCATAGTGGTTCAGACCTCAGACCTTGGGACCTTGGGGCAGCTTCTGCCCTCTGTGCCTAACTTCCTTATCTGTAAACTGGGTTAATAATGGCATCTCCTGTAGTCACAGAAAGGGCTAAATGAGACAATACACATGGAGTACCCCTGTGTTTGGTTATTAATTCATTTCACTCTGCCTAAACCAGGTCTACCTGAAAGGACCTGGGGAAACAGTGCTTCCTGTCTTCTTAGTACTAAAAGCTTTAGTTTCAACTTGGTTTAAGGCAATAACTGTTCCTGGAGCTCTTCGTCTGTGTCTCTGTGCAGGGCACTGGTGAGTGAGGGGACATACAGAAGTGGCCACCATGGCCCCTTCCCTCAAGGTACTCAAAGTCTGGTGATGGGTGAAGCATGCCCCCCTCCTCCCCCCACCTAGCAAATTGCTAGGGCCATGCCCTGGCAATATGGAGATACTGCTACAGGTCTTCAGATAGATGTTGTGTCTATACCCAATCCTGTTTTGGACTGGTTATTTTGAAGATGGAGTCTAGGGAACTTTTCTACAGGGGTCATATAGGCTTTGAACCACAGTCCTCCAGATAGATCTCAGCCTCCTGAGTAGCTTGGATTATAGGCATGACTCCTACACCCAGCTATGATGTACTTTAATAATATTCAGCCTACAATTTTTTTCTTCTCCTTACTCTTTCCCTTGGCAACCTTCCTCTTCCCAGATAAGTCCCTATCTATCTTCATGACTTACGGTTTTAATCTGGACTCCATAATGAAAGAAAATGTGGTATTTGTCTTTCTGAGTCTCCATCTTGTCTCTTAACCCATAAGTTCCTTTCCCTAGATCAAATATAGTTACTTTTTTCTTTTGTATCCTCCCAGCTACATTCTTGGCCTATACATACCTCTAAACACAACACACATGTTATATAGACATTACGGTACACACAGTCTTGTCTCTTGCTTTCTTTTTTGCTTGATATATTTTGTTGATGTTTTCCTATCAATCCCCAAAGAGCTCCCTCATTCCCCCCTGCTGTACAACAAGGCTGCTGCTTCTTCTTCTTCTTCTTCTTCTTCTTCTTCTTCTTCTTCTTCTTCTTCTTCTTCTTCTTCTTCTTCTTCTTCTTCTTCTTCTTCCTTTCTTCGTGTGTGTGTGTGTGTGTGTGTGTGTGTGTGTCGGTCACTGGGCCTGAGCACCTTCCCTCAGCTCTTCAGCTGAAGGCTAGCACTTCTACCACTTGAGTCACAGTGCCACTTCTGGCTTTTTCTGCTTATGTAGTGATGAGGAATTGAACCCAGGGCCTCAAGCATGCAAGGCAAGCACTCTGCCACTGAGCCACCTTCCCAGCCCCAGCAAGGCTTCTTAACCTGGGAACTTGTGCATACTGGGTGGATTCTCACAAAGGGCACCTGTGGTCTAACTACAGATCAAGAGAAAATAAGGAGGCTGAAATCTGAGGATTGTGGTTTGAAGCCAGCCCAGGCAGCAAAAATAAGAGTCTCAGACTCTTATCTCCAATTAAATCACAGAAAAAGCCAGAAGTGGTTGTGTGGCTCAAGAGGTCAAGTGCTAGCCTTGAGCAAAAGATGCTCAGGGACAGCATCCAGGCCCAGAGTTCAAGCCTCAGGCCTGGCAGAGATAGGGAGGAGGGGGAAAAGAAGGGAGGGAAATGGAGAGACAGAGAGACAGAGACAGAGAGACAGAGACCAAGGAGCCTTTTACTTGTATCTCCTCTGTGTGGTGGTGGCCGTGGGGGGACTCTGCTTTCCTTTTCTATTTCTCCCTGTTTCCCCTGCTTTATTAAATAAATCCTTGATAAACTGAAAAAGAGAACATTTCCCCCACCCTTCTCCAGATCCTTCATGCCCTTTTCTAGTTAACCCCTCTTCCAAAACCAAGGACTGGCAACCACAGGCTGGCGGTCTCTCTCCTTGACTGTGCTGTTTCTAAAATGTCCTTTCAAAGGGACCATACAGCTTGTCTTTGGGGAGGGGCTTGGCTTCTTCTGGATTGGTTTTTGAGACAGAGTTTTCCTATGTAGTCCAGGCTGGCCTGGAACTCACCATTCTCCTGCCTCTGCCTCCCAAGTGCTGGGATTACAGGTATGTTCTCCACCATTCCCATGTGAGCAAGTTGTTTTTCCTTCTCCAACAGGGTGTGTGTGGGGTGGGGGGCTCTTTGGGGACTGTTTGCACCTGGGGCAACTGTGAGTAACCATGCAAGGCTTTGGAGCCAGGAATGGCCTGATGGGACCCAGTGTTGAAGATGGTCAGCGCTGGGGCGGGCCTGGGGTGTGGAGGGACAGGAAGGGAGCGTGTTGCCTGGGGCTGGGCGTTCACCAGATTCTCCATGCTCCCTCCCGGCACAGGGTACGGCCACACGGCGCCGGGCACGGACTCAGGCAAGGTCTTCTGCATGTTTTACGCGCTCCTGGGCATCCCGCTGACCCTGGTCACCTTCCAGAGCCTGGGCGAGCGGCTGAACGCGCTGGTGCGACACCTGCTGCTGGCGGCCAAGCGCTGCCTGGGCCTGCGGCGGCCACGCGTGTCCACCGAGAACATGGTGGTGGCCGGGCTGCTGGCGTGCGTGGCCACCCTGGCCCTCGGGGCCGCCGCCTTTGCGCACTTCGAGGGCTGGACCTTCTTCCACGCCTACTACTATTGTTTCATCACGCTCACCACCATCGGCTTCGGCGACTTCGTGGCGCTGCAGAGCGACGAGGCGCTGCAGAGGAAGCCGCCCTACGTGGCCTTCAGCTTCCTCTACATCCTGCTGGGGCTCACGGTCATCGGGGCCTTCCTGAACCTCGTGGTCCTGCGCTTCCTGGCCAACGCGGATGCGCCCCGCCGTGCCCCGCCGCCCCGCCGGGGGGCGCGCGCGAGCCGCCACCCAGCCAGGCCTGGAGGCGCCACCTCCATCTCCCAACGCGTCTGCCGTCTGGAGATGTGGGCCTGCGACAACCTGGGCTTCTCTCCCCCCTCCAGCCCCGTGGCAGCGCGTCCCATCCAGGCAGACAGACCCCAGGCGAGACGGAAGTCCATCTGACAGCCATACCCAAGCTCAGTCCCACCTGGATGGTTCCCTGTGCCAGTACTGGAGCTTGGAGAGTGGTCAGGGAGCCTCATGGCTCTCTTCTACCACAAGCAGTTGCTCCTTGTCTCCTGCTTTCCAAAAACATATTCATGCCATGTGATAGGGGCCAGGCACCTGGTGACTCACACCTGTAATCCTAGCTACTCAGGAGGCTGAGCTCTGAGAACTGCAGTTCAAAGCCAGCCCAGGCAAGAAAGTCCATGAGACTTTCTTGGTGGCTTAAGTGGTAGAATGCCAGCCTTCAGTAAATGAAACTAAGGGACAGCACCTGGACCCTGAGTTCAAGCCCCAGGACTGAAACAAAATAAATAAAAATAAAAAGTGAGAAACGAAGGTAGATGGAGTTGATCAGACTCCAGTCAACCTTAGAAGTACAAGTTCTGGGTCCAAACTGCTTTAGGAAGATGTAGTCACATCAGCCTAGGAGAATTACTGCCTGGTCCACGTCACTAGCTGGCCCATCACAGCTGAATCAAGAGGCTGTATTTCTTTTGAGGTATTTCTACCTAGCAGGGAAATGTACAGCTTCCAACATTGGAGTCCTATTGGCATGGCCAGAAGCTCATACTGGAAGAATGACAGAAACAGACTGAACTGTCTACGTACTGTCCGCTGTTTATGGTGGACAATCACTGCATTATTTAAAAGACCTCTCCTCTGCACAGCCTGTATTAAGTAGAACTGCCCCCTCTGCTGTGAATAATTGTCCCCGTCCAGAAAACTGTTTGTCCTGGGCCACACCTACTTCCTGATGAAGAAACCTGGCTGAAAGCTTGGAGGCTTTCAGGCCCCACATTGCTGTGGACTAAACCTCATGCTACAACCTGCCAGTCACTAGCAATGTGACCCTGCAATCCTCATCGACTCTGTCTGGACCTCAGTTTCCACATTAGTAATTAGATTACGTGGTTTGTTTGCAACTCTGCTCTCTCCTGGACATCTCTAGCAGGATTTTCCAGGACAGGCCTCTTAGGGGGTATTAATGAAGCCTGAGGTGGGGCATCCAGGGGTCCTCACCCCTGAAAATATCAGTATCCCTGTGTCCCCAAGTAGACTCATCTCAGCACAAAGCAAGAGCAAGCCAGGTTAGAAAAGCCAAAAACTTTAATTTTCAACATGAGCTACATGGTCATGAACACGATGTGACCCACAATGCAATGCGACCTGCTCCAACCCAGGGGGCCCCAGAAACCCTCCCTCCCTGAAGGCCCAGGATGGGCTCCTGCTCCTGGAGAGGACCTAAGGGAAAGGTGGGGTGGGTGGAAGGAGGCCCAGCCTGAGGGCCCTCCTGCCACCTTGCAGGAGGCGGTCTAGAGCAAGAGGGTGCCGAGGTAACACGTAGGCGCATTTCCAGCCTCCACTCAGCCCTCACAGGTGCCCTGGGTAAAATGAACAGCAGCAGCCGGGCCCTTGGGGGGCTTTATCACGTGAGCTTGTGGACATGACATGACACTTTCCATCCACAGAGGGGCTGCTCTGCAGACGTGGCCCTCCCGGAGGGCAGAGGAACCATTACAGGGGCAGGAGGGGGACTCGGGCCCCTGGGCCTGGCACAGCAGTGCTGCTCAATAAATAAATGCAGGTGACCTTGCCTGGTGCAACAGCTGTGCCTTGGGAGGGCATGGGGCGCTGCGCTGTTTCTGAACCCCAACGCACACCAGGAGCTCCTGGTTGGAGGAACTGAGTGGTGAGAGGCAGGAAGCACATAACCACCCTGCTAAACTGTCTGGTGACCTGGGTGAAAGAGCAATGGACTCTGGATTGCTGGAGACACACATGTGGTCCTGGTGCAGCCATGCTGACGGGGCCTTTGCAAGCACTTTCTTGTCCTGGACCTCCCCTGCCCACTCCTGACAGCAGGGCTGACAAAGAACTAGGACTCCCTCCAGCTCCTTCCCTGGGGCTCCTGTGAGGGTCAGGGCACAGCCCAGCAAAAGCATGGTGCAACAGAAAGTGTGGAAAATGCTGCCAGTGGCTGGGCCTTACTTCTGAAGGCTGGAGGGATGAGGATTTTCCTAGATGGGGCCACACCCCAGACCCCCCCCACACACACACACAGCTTAGCCTCAAACCATTTCTTCACACCCTCTAGCTGCTCCTAGTGGAGTTATAGCTCCAGGACAAGACTCCCCACCCATGCGTGATACCCTGGAGCAAATCCCGTTGCCACAATCAACTGAGGAGACCCCAGTCCCCCTGGCAACTCCCCTCTCCAAGTCCCAGTAGACACTGGTCTGGTAGATGGACCCAGGCAGGAATGTAGTGCCCAGAAAACACTGATGGTGGCAGACAGATTAGGGCCCGGGAACAGAGTCTGCACTGCAGGAAAGAAGTGCAATGGAGCCCCTGGTTCTGCTCCCCGTGGCTCAAGCCCTGAAGGGCCTTGAGCCCATCACTTCCTGCTTTGAGCTCTCATTTCTTAACCTCTCGGGGGCTACAACTTGTTCTGCTCATACTTGGTGGGGCGAGGGGGGGGGCACTAGGAGACTCTAGGAGGCTCTGAAGAGATGGAAGAAGGGCAAGATGCAGTCCCACTTACCCCTCCCTGGCTCCAGCTCAGTCAGATGCAAATAGACTCAGGCTGGGGTGCCACTGCATCCCCAGGTGACCCCAGGGTGGCTCTTCCCAGGCCTGGCATCTGTAAAATGGAAATGGACTAAAGGTCTCCCAGGCCCCCAGTAAAGAAAAAGTGCTCTGGGGGACAGAAAGTGGAGAGAGCCTCCCCTCCCCCATGCCAGCCTGCATGGGACCTCTACCCAGAGACAAGAAAGAATTCCCCCAGAGACCCCACCTTCTCTGCTCCTTTCCCAGTGGTGGAATCTGAGCGGGCAATGGACCAAACCAGCAGCAGAGCTTAAAGTGTCCCCAAAGCTAGTGATGAAAATAGTGACTTCCCTCCTGACACCCCTCTCTTGGTGAGGACAGAAATGGTTCCCACACCCCACAGTCACGGCCCCTTGGAAGGGGTAGCACAAGCTCACGATGATGATACGAAGAATCAGGGCTCCAGCCCGCACCCCACCCCTCCAGGAGGTGAGGGAGATTTCACAGAACGAACACAAAAGTCAATGAGGGAGATCCTGGGCACCACCCCCAGGGTGTTGTTATTGCTTTGGAGCTCTCTCAGTCCCTGCCTCTCTTGAGCTCTGTGTAGTCGCAGATGCTCCAGGAAGGGCTCAGGCTGAGAGGACCAAGTCAGAGCTGAGTCCCCCACCTCCCTCCCCCTGCTTGGATGCCCAGGCTCTGCCCCACTCCTGCACAACCACAGCAATGATGCTGGAGAGAAAAGGCGCTCTCTTGGCCCAAAATATTCCAATTAGTGAGTATTAAACAAGCAGCAATCACACTGGTTAAAAAAAAAAGGTAGGGGAGATGCTGACTATAGCCTTTGATGGGGCCCCTGGAGCACTGCTCCCTCCTCTGGACCCTAGCCATGGCGGAGCTCAGAAGACCAGCTGGCTGAGAAGAGTCCATCTCCATCTCCCCTTCCCCGGGTACCCAAGAGGCTGCATGGAGGTGACAGAACTCCATTAGAACATTAAAGGTCACCCAGGGATTAACCGAGCTAAGGGACAGGGAGAATTTCTAAGTGGAAAGAATCCCTGGTGAACCAGGAGTGAAGGGCCAAACAGCCTAGGTCTCCTCTGTGGAAAAAAATGACGCTCTCTAAGGCCAGCCCAGGCCCTCTCCTCCCGGCCCAGCAACTCTCAGAGGTGCCTTGTAAGGAAAACCAGGGCCAAAGATAAATCAGAACAGTGAGTATCATGGGGATGTGGGGTGGAGGGGGAGGGAGGGTATACAATCCTACAGGAAAGGGAGAAGGAAGGGAAGGAAGAAGGGCTGCCTGGTCCAGCCCAGGCCAGCCAGAGACTGCAGTCTCCTGGAATGTATGGGGTTTCCTCTCCCCACCCCTGGCTTGGGACTTGGGAAAAGACTACTTCTGAGCTAAGAATAGGCCCCAGGATGTGAACACTAACTACCTAGCTAACCTGGACTACGCCCTACACAGCAGGGACTAGGTGAAGAGGATGGCAGGCTGTTGGTGCCTCCTAGGGGAGGTGGCAGAAATGTGCTTCTATAAAGAGGGGCCAGCCTGCCACCTCCCGCATGCAGTAAGGGTTCCCACCGGTCCCAGGGAGGGCCGTGGGGAAGGCAGCTACCCAGGCCTCCCAATGCTCAGTCCGCTCTCCCACTCCTTCCCCCCACCATCTCTCCTTGAGCCAAGGTGACTGAGGCCAGGGCATGGGTTCTGCCCTTAGTACAGAATAAGTTATTTTAAAAGACTAAAATAGGGAGGGGGGCTCAAATGGCTCCCCACTCTCTTAGCCTGGAGGCAGAAGGGTAGACAAGATGACCTTTGACTTCATTCACAAAGGAGTGGCTCTCCTATTTGCCTTACTTTGGCACCACCGGTCCCAACCTCAGTTTTCCTCAGCCTTCCTTCTGTAACCTCACAGGTCCTCGATGCTGAGACAGTGAGCTCCCTGGGTGTGGGGTTCTGGAAACTCAGGGTCCCACAGCAGTTCTCTACAATGTCCTTTCCAGGTCCTAGACCAGCAAAGCAAGGCACCCTGGGAGTCTACCAGCTTCAGATATCTCCTTTCCTTTGGTCCCTGCTGGCCCCTGGCTCCTACAACCACCAGGAGAGGGGCAGGCAGGAAGGGATGGACAGATGGACTCAGACAGGCTGCGGCAAAGCTCCTTCCATGGGCAGGCAGAGGGAAGCCAGAGCTCCTCTTCAAGTAGGGGGCTCTGGACCCCCGGGAGCTGGCTCCGGATCCTTGCAAAGCTGCCCCATCAGCTCCAGGGCAGGCGTAGCTGCCTGACCCCGGTGCCGCAGGAAAGACACTTGCTGGTAATTGGCACCATGGAGATGGCCGGCTGGGTTCTGGACTTGGCTCCGGGCAGCAAGCTTCCAAGGAGGTGATAGGGGGTCGGGTGGGACAGTGTTGGGGTGGGTGAGCGCATTGCTCACCCACCTCCGTCTTTCTCCATTCGCAGCCAAATCCACCAGGTCTACACCGGCCAAGTCAAAAGTGCAGCCAACCCATAGGGAAAGGGAAGGTGTCAGGGGTATGAGGCAAAGAGGGGTGAGGAGGGGCTCCAGGGGGGGCAGGTCTCCCCATTCCACTTCCCCACAGTGGGGGAGAACCCCATCCTCCTCTGTCCAATGTGCCTCTGGGCCTGGGGTCCCAGGTCAGAGCTGGGCAGTCTCCAGGCCATCTTGGGGAGCCCTTCCCCCATCCCTGGCACTAAGATCGCTCGCCGCAGGGCCCTACGGTGCTCTCGAGGGACAACTGGGATGCCTGCCGGAGCAGGGGACCTGTGGCTGGGTCCACCATGGAAGAGGTGGGGAAGAGCTTGTACCAGCCCACGGCCAGGGTGGTCAAGTCCAGCTCCTCCAGCAGCACGCGGGCCACACCCATGAACTGCTTCCGCTCCATCCGCCCGTAGTTTCCCCACACGATCACCTGCGAGGCAAGAGACACCGAGTTCAAGGCTGGTCCATTCCTCCCACAGACCCAAGGCCAGAGCCTGGGGTCCCCTTGGCCAACTCGCCTAAATCCTGTAGACTCTACCTCCTTAAAATAGCTCTCAATTCAACTGTATTTTTCCTGGCTGCTATTTCTGTGACTGCTGGCCAAGTTGTCGGGTTTGTATCTTCAGTCTTGTCCTCTTGGTTCCATCCTCCACGCACCCTACCTTTGAACCTAGCCCTTAAAGGATGATCCTACATCAGGAGTCCCATTTCCCCATTGGCCCACTGTTTCTAAAAGCTCCAAAAACCCATGAGGAACGAAGTTTTACCAAGTGGCTGACATGTTAGCCTCCTTTCTCCATCTAATTAACCTTTCTTTTCCTCCCTTCCTCCTCGCCCCCCCTTTCTTGTTGGTCCCTGACCTCTTTTGCTCAAGGCTAGTGCTCTACCACTTTAAGCCACAGTGCCACTTAGGGTTTTCTGGTGGTTCATTGGAGATAAGAGTCTCTAGGGGGCTTTTCTGCCCGGGGCTAGCTTTGAACATCAATCCTCAGATCTCAGCCTCCTGAATAGCTGCGATTATAGGCGTGAGCCACCAATGCTCAACCTTGTTTCTGCAGGGCCATTCACTGTCCTGGTTACCAGAGGACAGTTCCAGTGAGTAGCCTGTCTAGCTGCAGGACTCTCCCTTTCTGTCTTGTGACTCCGCTTCTAGCTTTGTCTCCCTTTACTGAGGTAGGCTGGCTCAGCCACTCAACACAGCCTGGTGGCTTGAAACATGGCCCTCACAGCCTCGAAGTCTGTCACAAGACTAACTGACTCTGGTTCTTTTGTGCTTTTTGGTGTTGAAGAGGGGATCTCACTGTGTAACTCAGATCTTGAATTTGAGATCCTCCTTCCTGTCTCTGCCTCCCAAGTGCTAGAATTACAGGAACATACGCCTGTCTAGGTCTCTGCCTGTAGGTTTTTTTTCTTTTAATATATATTTTCTCTATCTCTTAAGTAGTTGCACCAAGGAGTTGCCCCTCAATGAATCAGTTTATGAATACAATGCATCCTGATCAATATCACCCCTTTCTTTCATCATTCTACTTCTCTCCCAACCCAACCTTTCCCCTCAATTTTGCTATCTCATGCACTGAATATGACAACCTCACTTAGCCCAGTGTTTATGGTTGTAAATGGAATGATATCAGATCAGCTTATCTGAAAGGATCAAAGGAGGGAGAGGATGCCAAACTCCTGGTAGGCTGTCTGCTGCTTTTTAACCACAAAGGGGGCTGGCTAGGGTCTACTGTGGGTCTCACATGGACACTACTCTACATAGAATGAGCCCATGTCACAGCTGTGACTGTCTAAACTGAGGCACAGAGAAGTGACATCATCAACTCAGGCCATCAGGACTCAACTAAGTCCTCAGTGCTCCTCAGGCAGCTGGTGTGCAGCAGATTCTGATGTGCACATATAAGTGTTTTCACTGGTGACATGGGCTAACCTGTGTCCCCATAATTCATAAGCACTAGGACCTCCAAGTGTATTTGGGAACTGGGCCTTTAAAGAGGTAATTAAGTTAAAATCAGGCTGTTAGGATGGGCCCCTGTCTGTTCTGATTGGTGTCCTCAAACAAGAAGGTAATTTAGTAACAGAGAGGGAAAGAGAGACTCAGGGGTGCCACACATGGTAGGTCTGTCCTGCACCTAGCGTAAGGACCCTATCCATGTCAGTGTTCTGTTTCCATGTCTTCTCTACATCCCAAGGGCCAGAATGCCCAAACTTCCATCCGGCAGGCAGCACCCAGCCCTGGTGGTCTTCTGGCCATTTTCTATAATGTTTGAATACTTTCAGGCTAGCAGGGGTTTCCAGGCAGTTTTGATAGCAATAGAAATTAATTCACCACCTCCTCCCCGCCCCACCAGCACACACACAGAATACATGACAAAAGTGCCCACAAAATAATACCCACCTTAGTAAGAGCAATAAACATCTCATTTTTATGCCTTTCCCCCATGGGGCTAGGGATGGAACCCAGGGCCTCATGTCTACTGTCTATCTGCAAGCCATGTGCTCAAATGCCCCATTAAAAAAATGCTTCTTGAGACCTACTAAAATTCACTTTACAAGTCAGTGGTTCTCAACCCACAGGCCAAAAATCTCTGCCCTAGATAGGATCTGGGTTTCCCACATTCAAAGACTCTGTGGTGGCAACTTTAACCCCCTGGCTCCATTCTCACGGCTTTTCCCTGGTTGGAAGCAGGCAGAGGTGCCTAGGTAGCAGCTGAGAAAAGGCACAGGGCTCTCATGGGCATCACCTGTCTGACCTGCACTGCATAGCTCTTTAGCTCCAGCCAGAGTGACCATCAACACCTTTGTAACAGCTGGAAACAGACCCTTCTCTGCAGGCCTCAACATACTCATGCCATTACCGGGGGGGGGGGGGGGGGAGACCCAGGGCAAGCCCCTGGCTCCAGAGGTTGGTGATGACAATGATTGTGACATCTATTTGGAGAGCATTCACTGCAGGCCAAGCTTGTAGGAACTCTTTTTATTTTTTATTTATTTTTGGGTCTTGAACTCAGGGCCTGGGCACTGTACCTGAGCTTCTTCACTCAAGGCTAGCACTCTACCCCTTGAGCCACAGAGCCACTTCTGGCCTTTTCTGTTTATGAGGTACTAAGAAATTGAACCCAGGGCTTCATGCATGTTAGGCAAGCTCTCTACCACTAAGCCCATTCCCAGCCCCAGTGGGAACTTCTCACCCCAGCACCAGCACAGCATTGTCATGGTAATGCCATCAGGCAGATGCTATCTGTGCCCTGTTCTCTAGATGAAGAAGCAGAGCTCAGAAGGGAGCTTGCTCACTCAGAAAGGGGCTTGCACACAGTGGCACAGGAAGACGTGGGCTTCGTTCCCTCTAGGTGAGGCCCTTGGACACCCCTACCTTGATATCACATACACACACACACACACAAACACACACACACACACATACACACACACACACACACACACACACACACACACACACACACACACGAGTGACCCTCACCTGCAAGACTTTGCCCTGGGGACTCTCAGGAAACAGCAGCACCTGGTTGTACAGCGGGTCCAGCGACTTGCGAGCGACTTTGGTCTTCTTCTTGGCAATGCAGACGCCATTCTCCAATAGGTACGCCTTGATGTAGGCCGCTGGGGACAGAGGCCAGTGGGCAACATTCTAAGCTGGCCCTCAAATGGTGGACAAAGGGCACTACAGAGAGGGCCACCACCGACTACTAGGGAAAGGATGCCCGGAGGAAGGGGCCTGTGGCCATTGGGGTGGGCGGCAGGGCACTTCAGTCCTGCCTGCCTCCTCCTCCCCTTGCTCAGTTTCACCCCTGCCTTACATACTCACTGCTGATAACCCATTCAACACACGCTTACTGGGTGCCACTGGTAAACATGGTAGATGCCCTGCCTCCCAGGAGCTCAGCCCAGGGCGGAATCGACAAGGTTGACAGACAGGCTCAGCTGGGATCCCAGATAAGCCCTAAACCACTTCATGGAAGACACTGGAGTTGGGCAGAGGGTTTCCCATAGCTAGGCTGCATCCTCTCTCTCTGGATGCCCCTCAGGATGACCTCCTGGCCTCCACCCCTGCCTCGCAGAGGGGAGCGAGGCCCTCACCTGGCAGTGTCTTGGATCCTGGCTTGGCCGTCAGTCCCCGAGCCTGGATGATGTCAACTTCTAGCTGACCATTGCGCTCCTGCAAGCCGATCTCCACATCCCCTGAAAGAGGGAGCAGAGACAAGCATGGGGGACTGCTCGAGGAGTGCACAGGGCTCCTTCCCCCTCTGAGCGCCGGGGTGACAGCCCTTTCCCCAGCCCCAAAACTCTGAAACCTGAGCCTGGGTTCTGTTGAGGGCTTGGCAGTGTGAGCCAGTGCTCAGAAGAGGGGAAGGGGAGAGAGATGCAGGGCCCTCGTCCATGTGTCCCTGGGGCACTTACCCATGGGGGTGGTGGCCAAGGTCTGGCGGCCCACAAACTGTGCTGGTCCCATGCTGCCCAGGAAGTCACTGAACTGAGCATCTGATGCCAGGCAGACTCCTCCATAGTTAAGGCTGAAAGATGAAAAGATACAACAATACAGAGGTTCCCAGGGGCCGACAGAACTCTGGCAGGCAGGTCCAGAACGGCCTCCACTCCCTGGTGCTCCTGCCCGCACTCACCAGCAGCCTCTGGTTTACCTCCAGGGAGCAGATAGGCTGACCTAACCTCTTGGGGTGGCTGTAAGAATCATGAGAGGCAGGGGTTGTCAACTGCTGGCTCATGTGGCTCAGTGCCTTGATATTCCAAGTGTGGTCCGAAGACTGGAGCTAATTAGAATCCCATCCCATCCCATCTTTGTGCCCTCCACGACTGAACACGAAGCCCAGACAACCACTGTGCCCAGGGGTTTGAGGTACCAGGACAGAAGCTTCAGACTGTGTGTGCTGTGCTGCTGCGTAGCTGCCCAACACACACTCCCCTTACTTTGGTAACGAGACCCCAAAGTTCCTTTGAGTTCCCCGTGACTGTAGTGGGGAAGAACAGACCTGGGTTGGCCGACAGCTCTGTTGGCCAATCAAGCCATCCTTCCCCTTGGCCAGCGGCTGGCTCAAAAGGTGGACATGTGGCCCGATTCAGCCAACAAGAATCTGGCCTGGAACCTGTGTGAAGTGTGGGGCATGTGAAGCTCTAATTCCCATCACAGGGGGTCCCAAGACATAGACCTGGAGCTTCTGGTAGTGAAGAGCCCAAGGATGAAGCCATCAGACCAGGGGCATTGTATGAGGCCCTGGATCAAACTTTGCCTGAAGCAAGTTCTTTCAGAATCTCCTTCGGGTTATAGAAGTCAATAACATCAATTATTATTTTGTGCAATATAGTGCTCATTAGTTTCTCTCCCCCCACCTCCCATTTTACCTCTAATCATCTCTTTCCAATCTCTATACTGGAAACAATAATGCTTCCTTCTACAGAGTCCCTTCCAAGTATGGAATGAGAAGAAGCCCCAAGTACCATGCCCAACGAGAATTTAGGAGCAAGACATTTACAATCTATTTTCTCCTCTAGTCCTTATCATAGTGACAGGAAACTGACTCTAGCTCTTCCACCATTACTCAGATAAAAATCACATTGGCCTAGCAAAAATGGTGAGCCTGACCTCTGGGCAGAGATGATGGATCCAAGGAAACTGCCTAACCCAAGCTAGCTCCAGCATTTTCACTCTCTGGGGAGTAAAAAGGAGAAGGAGGATCCCAAAGACTAAAAGCTGAAGACTGACTGTGTGATCTGCCTTTGCAAAAAGCCCCATAGACTCTACTAGCTTCCCACCCGTGGCTGCTCAGTTTTTCCCTGGATCATGTGAGATATCCAGCACTGCCAAGAGATCCTGTTTCAGTAGCACAACTTGACACTTTTGAGACAATTACTTGTCACTGTCCTACTGCCCCTGCCCAGTCCAGTCTTGTCCTGTGCGCAGGGAGCTGCTGACAGCTACTATTTCACAGCCCAGATGACCCAGGAGGATGCAGAGACAGGAAGCTTCATCTTCTTGGCTTTTTAGCTCCAAATCAAAGAAACAGACTTGGAAAGATAGGTACAAAGTCAGAAGGTCCTGCTCCAAGCAAAGGCAGCCCAAGCCTGGGAGAGCAAAGGCAGTCCATGAGGAGGGAGGGAGGGGAGCTGCTGGAGGGTTTCCAGGCAGGTCTGCAGTCTGGTTGTGCTGGTGGTGCTGGGGGTGAGGGTGTCCTAGAAAATCCCAGAGAGAGTTGGGGAATCTGAAAGCAAAAGGGTTTGTGTCACCTTTCTCAGTGGGTGGAGCTGAGGGAAATGGCTAGCTGGGTGTCTGGTCAGGTGATCCTGGCAGTCTCTGAGGCTCTGTCTGTCCCTCTTTCTAGAGAAAGAGCTGCAGAAGCTAGTAGTCTGAGCAAAGAAAAGTAGCTGAGCTTAGAGAAGTAAGGAGCAGACAGTGACCACAGTCCAGAAGAGGAATGAAGGGTGGGGCCTGAGCCCATAAACCCTGACTTCACAGGGCCAGCCACACAGGACTAATCCAACATCACTGACAGCTCCACAGGTATGCCAGGCACTGGAGCCATTTGATTCACCTGAAGCTTTGAATGGTCCATGCCTCCCACCTCAGGTCTCCATCCTACCCTCTCTGGACGTCCTCTGAGGGTACCCAGGATCCACTCTGTAAAGAGGATGTGGGCTTCAAAGTCCAGAGAGGTGGAGAGAGATGGCTCAGCCCTGTGGGTTCCAGGACGCAGAAGGAGCCTGACCTCCAAGGCAGAGGGAAGCCTTGTGCTGCCAGCCTGAAATTGAAAGTTTCCTCCAACATCACCATTGTCTGCTCCTTGGTTCCTGGTAGGGTGTGAGCAGACAATGGGGAACTGGCAGGCCTGGTAATTAGCAGTAATTGTTTCTAATATCTGGGCGGCTGCCTGATTTCCCATCCCAGGGTGCCTTGCCAACTGCCAAGAAACCAGACTGGCACCCCGGAAAACCTTGAGCGTGCGATCACATTCTCTGTGGGGCTGGAGGAAGCGGGGATGGTGTACTTGGTCCCCGCTGACCAGAGGGCCAAATGCATCAGAGACCCCGCCCCACTCTGGGAGCTTCCCTGGAGTGGGAACAAAGGCAGAGGCTACAAAATCAGACCTGGCTCTCTGCCCCAGTAGCTGCTCAGACAAGTTGCTACTGCCACTGCCCTTCAGTCACTGCGCCTATCTGTCAACAAGATCGCACAGTGACAGCCACTGAAATGCCCATGGCTTGTGGTGCATCACTTTCTAATGTTTCAAAATTCCCTGCTGACAGGATCCATTAACCACAAGTACCAAATTATGCTGACTTGCAAAGTGTCACATATATGTCCTTTTGTGCAACAGGAGCTCAAAAAGTGTTGACTGTCAAACCCTACTGCTGCTCTCAACCTGGAAGAATAAAGGACAATGATTGAGACTGGACCTTTGGCATAGTCTGAAGCCTGGCTTCTAGGGCTGTGCAATCTGGGGCAGGTTCTCAACCTCTCTGAGTTGCAGTGTCCTTCTATCCAATGGGACTAAATAGTAACTGCATTGCTGAATTGCTGGGGCTGATTCTTGAGATACCTCCAGGATCAACCAAGAGCAGCTGCTGAATGAATCAAGGTGGGTCATGGTCTACTGGTCCCTTCCTGAGATCTCCTCCACTCTGTCTTGGTGTTTCCATGGCATTTCTGGTTCCAGACCTGTTAGGCAGGCGGGCATCTGGATGCCTGTGACCAAGCCCAGGCCATCTGGGGTGACGTGGAGAGGGAGGGTGGCAGCAGCTGGGTCTTCTGGAGATGAAAGCCACATGGGCAGAGGCAGAACCCTGAATCAGGATTATACCGTGTTCTGCTGGCTTTTTATTTTGTATTAATGGTGAAATGAGATTTCCTGCATCTCAAATCCTGTTAGTTTTGTTTTGTGGGGCTAAAACCCATTTGTCTTTTATTATTAACCTTTGAGCGGGGGCTGGCTCCTGGCTTTTCTGTGTCCTGGATAGTTAGAGAAGTAATTGGATTACTTGCAGGTTCCATGGCCATTGTCTTTTCCAGATGGATCCTGTCTCACTGGCATCAGAAATTAAAAGGCCACACAAGCCTGGTGACTATGCCAGGCTATGGTCTTAGGGGAGGCACAGAATGGAAGTACAGAGGGTGAACAAATGAAGTAGTGGTATTCACTAGATACTAATGTTGAAAATGGGTGAGGATGGGAGGGTAAAACTGGGAGAGAGCAAGGGAAGGGGTGACATTGTCCAAAAAGAAATGTACTCTTTACCTGACTTATTCAACGGTAAACCCTCTCTGTACATAACCTTTTTTTTTTTTTTTTTGGGGGGTCCAGTCGTGGGGCCTGAACTCTGGGCCTGGGTGCTGTCCCTCAGCTCTTCAGCTCAAGGCTAGCGCTCTACCACTTGAGCCACAGCGCCACTTCTGGCTTTTTTCATTTTGCTTATGTGGTGCTGAGGAATCGAACCCAGGGCCTCTGGCATGCAAGGCATGCGCTCTACCACTAAGCCACCTTCCCAGCCCCTGTACATAACCTTTATAATAACAATTTTAAATTTTAAAAAATAAGTAAAAGGTGCTAGGAGTTCATGGGCTCCCTATCTGCTCATTCACGTCCCTCCCCCGACCATGGCCACCTGGCCACTTGCCACACCTAAAGTGCATCAAATTCTACTGCAACACAAGATCTGCTATCTTCAAAGTACTGTGCAATGCAAAGTCCAGCAACGAAGAGCACAGCTCGACGACCTAGTAAATATGGCAGCAGTATCTTAGACATGCCCAAGCAGAGTCCACCTTCGTCCCCACTATAACATACATCTGACCTTTGGCATCTCCAAGGTGTTGGTTCCAGGATGTCCCATGAACACCAAAACCCACGGATGCTCAAATCCTTTAAATAAGATGGCACAGTATTTGCATGTAACACATGCATATCTTCTTGTATACTTTAAATAACCTCTAGTTAACTTGTAGTACCTCACACAACATGTGAATGGTTGTTTTATTGCTTGGTTTAGGGAATAGGACAGGAAAAAAAAAGATATGCACAAGTTCAGTACACATGATGGTTCCAAATATTTTCCATCTAAGGCTGGCTGAATCTATAGATGCAGGAGTCTGATACTCAAAAGCCCTGTGCCTTGCACAGAATAGCAACCTGCAGTCTGAACGTGCTCTGGGGTCAGGTAGTCTTAGGTTCATATCCTGTCTCCACCATTCAGAAGTCCTGGAGATAAACATTTCTCTGTGGGCCGTCGTTTCCTTTTCCGTATAACGGAGTAACGGTAAGTTAATCCTCAGTGCTGCTCTAAGTATTAAACGGAGATAAACTCCTTAGAACAGTCTGGCACAGTCAAATGCTCAACAAATACTAGTGCTTATAAAACAAGACAGAATAAATCCCTGTCTGCTGGTCCACAGCCGTCCTCACCATGCCCTTTAGGCATGATGACTTCTGCTGGACAGCAGAGGCGGGAGGCAAAGGGGAATGGTTCTGACCACCTGCTAGCCTCCCGGGCCTTTGGTGATGAGGAAACAGTCCTGAGTATGGGGTGCTGTGGCCCCACCAGTGGCTCATGTGCCAACTTCCGGGCTGTGGGCACAGTGACCCAGACACCCAGATCCAGGCTGCCAGTGACTCAGATGTCTTAGGACAACAACCGGCAGAGAGAAACAGGTGGGCTCCAGGAACTGGCTCTGAGAGCTGCTGGGCTGACAAGAGAGGATGCAAAGGTCCTGAAGCAGATCAGGGAGGGCAGGAAGGGGTGGAATATGTACATGCTTCTGCTTGTACACATCTATCCCTCAAAACTTAGAAAGCACCAACTGTCAGTGTCTAAACTCAAGAGTTTGGAAGGACACACAGGTGACAATTATGCTAGAGATGAAAAAAGGTGGGGGGAACCTGTGAAAGCTGCTGAACCAGTAAGGCAAACAGTAGACCTGTGCCATTCCACTTCCCCTCCCCACACCCAGAGCAGACATTACTAATCAACTTCAGCACTCCCACCAAGCCTAGACTTGGCTCCAGAATCCTTCTCAGCATAGCACTCTGGGGAGGTGCTATCAATTAACTGAAGTTGGCACATGAGCCGAAGTCTATGTGCCAGTTCTTAGCTGAAATCTGGGGGAGGAGTGAGTCAGAGGGTAAGGAGGGATTATGGCTAGTAGAGCAAGTACCAGGCAGAGGGAGCCATGGGTACAGAGCCTTGAGTCAGGAAGGGTACAAGGTTCAGGGTGAAAGGTGAGAGCATATAACTGAGGACAGGGAGGGGTGGGGAGAGCTCAGAGGTGACAAGGCTATGGAGTCTGGACTTGCAGGTGTCAACACAAGACAGAAGGTGTCTTCAACTGGAGTCACTCATGGATGGGGAGAGAGGAATGGATTGAAGGTAGGATTCAGAATACAACATATAGCAGGGTGCTGGTGGCTCACGCCTGTAAGCCTAGCTACCCAGGCAGGAAAGACCGTGAGACTCTTATCTCCAATAAACCACTAGAAAACCAGAAGTGGTGCTGTAGCTCCAGTGGTAAAGCGCTTGCCTTGAATTGAAGAGTTGACCAGAGTTGAAGCCCCACAACAGACAAAAAGAAGAATACAATGTGTGGGATGGGAATGTGGCTTAGTGGTAGAATGCTTGCCTAGCATACTTGAGGCCCTGGGTTCAATTCCTCTGTACCATATAATTTTTTTTTGTCAGTCATGGGACTTGAACTCTGGGCCTGGGCGCGGTCCCTCAGCTCTTCAGCTCAAGGTTAGCACTCTACCACTTGAACCACAGCGCCACTTCTGGATTTTTCTGCTATATGGTGCTGAGGAATCAAACCCAGGGCCTCATGCATGCAAGACAAGCACTCTACCACTGAGCCACCTTCCCAGCCCCATATAAATAAATTTTAAAAAAAAAGGAAAATAAAAAATGTGTGAGTCAACTGAATTGGGTTGGATAATGACAAGAAAAGGGAAGCAATTCAGATGCAGTACAAGTTTGATGGGGTCTCTGTCCACTCAGGGAGGTAGGCTCTGCACCCCCTTTACTTATCTAGTACTTGTGTCTTCTTCTAATGGCCAGCCCTTGCATTCCTCTGCCTATGTTTCTCTAGACCCTGAAGAACTACTTTAGCCCCGTGGTCCATGTTGCTGGAAGAAAGATGAGAGGAAGCAGAGAATGGCCACCTGCCAGTAACTTATAAAAGCTAGAGTGTAAGTACCTCTGCTCCCTCACCCGCTGTGACATAATTCCCAGGTTCATGTTCCACACTCGAGTCATCCATGGCTCCCTATCGGAATGGAGCAGCCCACTGCGGAGCTGGCTTGGTTCAGCCCTGTCTCTCACATGTGCTCTGCTGCCAGTATTTTCCAGAATCATTTCCCAAGCAAACTACTTGTACCTCGAATACAAGTCTCCATTCTGGTCCTGGGAAAACTCAAACTAAGGCAGATAGTTAATAGGAGCATTTCAGGATGAAGGACAGTTGTGCATATGTGTGTGTGTGTGTGTGTGTGTGTGTGTGTGTGTGCGCGCGCGCATGCGTGTGTGCGTGCGTGTGCATGTGCATGCTGTCCTCTGACCTTTGAGTGAAATGGCTTGCTCTGCTGGGGTAGGGGTTTGATTGGTTGCCATTCCATCCTTAACAAACAAAATTCCCATTTTTTTTTCTTCTTTGCAGTACTAGGAAATTGAATTCAGGGCCTTGCACTTGCTAGGTATGTGCTTTGAGCTACACCTCAGCCCCTTTTTGCCTGAGTTATGTTCCACGTAGTGTCTCTGGCCTAGGCTGCAATTCTCCTACTTGTACTTCCAAGTTGCTGGGGAAGACAGCAGGGGCCACTGTGCCCAGTCACTGTGCTGCCCCAAGGGTTCAGAATTCCCCTCTAGCTTAGCAGATAACAGGCACAAGCCATCATGCCTAACCATTGCTGCAGATAAGTCTCCTAGGACTGGGAAGGTGGCTCAGTGGTAGAGCGTTTGCCTTGCATGCATAAGGCCCTCGGTTCGATTCCTCAGCACCACATAAACAGAAAAAGCTGGAAGTGGCACTGTGGCTCAATTGGTAGGGCACTTGCCTTGAGCTGAAGAGCTGAAGGACAGCACCCAGGCCCAGAGTTCAGGCCCCACAACTGACCAAAAAAAAAAAAAAGGTTTCCTAAACTTTAGTGCTCAGGCTGGCCTCAAATCCTCAAATCCCCTACCTCCCAAATAGCTATGATTATAGGCTTGACATTATCACACTCAGCAAGAACCCCAATTCTTGATAAAGCAGAAAAGGGTTCAGAAAACAACACCTTTCCTTCACTCCTAGAGGTTAAACCACAACTTGTCTAATATACTGAAGCCTGCAGAGGGAACCAACGAAGGACTTTTGGTCCTCGATGGCTTCGCCAAACCACCAAACCATCCTGAAAGCATCCACCTCCAGAAATCTTCACAGAGGCAACCGTTCAATGAGAGAACGCGTGGAGGGCAGTGGTTGAGGGGGACCCAGCACGGTTACACACTGTGTGACTGTGGGCGGGCTACCCTCTTTCAGTTCCTCACCTGTGAAATGGAGATAGAACATTGCCACCACCACCAGGTTGTAAGAATTAAATGAGTCGACACAGGGAAAGCACGTGGCGCAGCATCTGCACACGGGCATTTTCTGGGACCACCACTATGACCACATCTGGGGGTCTTGGAAAAATGCAGATTCTGACCCAGGGAGTCAGGGTGCAGCCTGTATGCTAATGGGCCCCCAGGGGCTGCCAGTGCTTTGGGGCTGTGGTCCATACTCTGGACAGTGATGGCTGAAGCCAATGCCACCGTGGGTGAGGAACTGATCACCGCATCCTTGCTGCCACTGGCCCAAGCAGCACACGCTCCTCCATCCTCAAGGCTAGGATGAGAACAGTACCTCCGAAGTGTCACACGCCTGTCCTCTGCACCTCTCAACACTCCGCTAGTTGCTTGGTCAGCATCCTATAGAGAAGGGTCTTTGCTGTGCCCTGTGCAATTGTCTGATCCATGATGGGTACTTAATCATCTCTAGTGAAATGAAAATCCCTGTGGGAGCAGCCCTGTGCCCCTTGATGACCCAGTGCCTGGCTGGGCAGCCGGAAACTGCAACCCCTTGGGGCTGTTTAAAGTGAGGTTGGCTCACTGCATGCCCCCACTGGGCTGGCAGAAGTCCAGGGGGTAGAGAGAGGGAGGACAGTTACACTCCTTCTCATTTCAGAGCCTGGCACCTGGGTCCAAGCAGTGCCCAAAATATCAGCAGAGCAAGGAAAAGGCTGCGCACAGCTCAATGTCCCTGGCCCTTCTTTGTCCAGGTGTTAGATGAGGTGACAGCACCTGGCTGGCCTCCACCAAGTCCCAGCCCCTTCTAGCAGGGCAAAACTGTCCTCATTGCTGGACCCAGCCTCCTTCAAATCCCCTGCTTCTTTCTCAACTAAATTTAACACACTCCCCCAATCTTTTAATACCCACCATAATCAGCAGTTACCCAGTACTCATTCTGTGACACACCTGATTGTACCCAGGTGCCAGTGGCTCACACCTGTCATCCTAGCTACTCAAGAGGCTGAGATCACGGTCCAAAGCCAGCCTGGGCAGGAAAGTTTGTGAGAATCTTATCTCCAACTAATTGTAGAACATGCCAGAAGTAGAGCTGTGGCTCAAGTGGTACAGGGCTAACCTTGAGCCAAAAGAAGCCCAGGGACAGTGTTTGGGCCCAGAGTTCAAGCCACGGGTCCAGCAAAACAACAGCAACAACAAAACCCATGACTGTATTTTGAGGGACTTGTGGAAACCTCTAAACTGCAACTGAGGTCAACCAGCAAAATACTCTACTCACAGAAGCTTAGTTAACAAGAAATAGTATTAATAGAGAGTAACCCCAGTGCCTGACAAGTGCCAGTCACTGTTCTAAGTGTTTTCCTCATTATTAACTCGTTTACTCTTCACTCCTCATTTATGAGTGATCTTCACCATTACTGTCCCCTTTCTGGACTTGGAGAAGATGTGTCTTTCCCAAAGCCACATGGCTACTAAGAAACAGAAATGAATCATGAACCAGTACAGTCTGACTGCTGAGCTCTGCAGTTAAGATTTTCTAATCCCTTCAAGTATGTTTCACCCAATGATACCAAGAGTCCCCTTTTGGAGCTCTGTCTTATGCAGACAGCGCCTCATTCATTTTTTTTCCCTTGTGATACCTGCCTCTGTTGCTCCCTGTGAGCAAGTTCTGTGATTTCCTGAGCCTTTCCTCTTCTGTGACATGGGATCAAGGCTTTGAATTCCTGATGCCACCCATAGCACCAAACTGCTGCTCATGACCTAATCCTCACAGCCTCTTGTGATGCCAGCACAATATTTACTAGACTCTCTGACACTCAAAAGAGGCCACAGATGTGCCCAAGGCCACCAGAGTGCCCGTGGCAGAGCCAGGAGTGGAAAAGGAACTTCCTGAGCCCAAGGCGCCCATCTAACAGCAGGGCCCCACTCCTCCTCGGGTGTTTGGGGTTAACTTCCTCCAAGTTTGGCTGCCCTGCCAGGTGTCCCAGGCCACAGGAAAATGCTGGCTGCCTTCCTCTTCTCCCTCCTCCTCCTCCTTTCCATTTGCCCACCCTTTTCCTCCCCCACAAAACAGGTGGATAGAAGGAGCAGCTCTGCCAAGGCCAGGCCAATCATAAGATGCTCAGGTGGAAGGGGCTGAGGAACAAGGCCTTTAGCCAACAGGAGCCCCCAGGGAGCTGAGACCAAGGGCCAGACATGAAGGGCAGCCAAAGGTGGAGGCCGAGCCTTGTGTGCCATGCCTGGCTAGCTGCTCCAGACAGGTCACTGGCCAGTGTGACCTTTTTTGACAACAGAGGTACTCCAGTTCCTGCCCCACCCCACAGGGTTGCCATGAGAGCCATGTGTTGCTATTCAGTGCTGGAAACGCAGTGTGACAGAGGGACAGAATAATTTATCTTATTTAATTTTAGTTAATTTACATTTAAATAGCAAGAGCACCTGGTGACATCCTTAAGGACCCTGCAGACTTTGACACCCAAGTTTCAGTCTCCACATGTGCACGTCTCGGGTTGTGACACCCCAAGCCTTCTTCCTGCCTCAGAGGATAGATAGGAGCATGAAGGTTATGACCAGGCTGTGTGACTCAGGGTGAGCTCCTGAACCTCTCTGAGTAGGAGGGCATTCACACAATATAGAAGTTGCTTTGGATCTGAGTTTCTTTGTCAGGGACTTATGGGTGGGCTTTAGGGGAATTTAGGAATGAATGGTCTGTTGTTATGAAAAGAATGTACTGGTATGACTGTGTGTGAGAATTACTGTGTGTGTGTGTGTGTGTGTGTGTGTGTGTGTGTGTGTTTGTGTGTGTGTGTGTGTGTGTGTATTTATTGGGGGAAGAAACGGGCTCAAATCTTTCCCTTAAATTCCCTAAGAGGTCCATAAAGATGAGAAAACCCAAGTCTGGATGAATTCTTTTTCCAGAGAGCTTCTCTCTGAAGAAAAAAAAAAAAAGAAAAATGGAGTTCTTGGGCTCCCTTCCAGGGACTCTAATTCGGTGGCTCGGAAGCTGGGCCCTGCCATCTGCATTTGTAACAAGCCGGGGAGGGAAATACTGGCTGGGGGCCAGGCGGCCAGCGATGTCTTGTGATTTGATGATGTGCATGAGATGCCTTTATCAAGCCCAGGTTTATGCTTTTAAAATACAACTGGGACCAAAAGTGAAAAAAAAATAACCTTTGTTTATTTACTCACATGGGTGTACAGCACGCATGCGCTGATCACAGTCTATACATATTAACCCATGACCTTGCAAATGTTTAATTAGAAATGTTTAGGAATGTTAAATTCATAGCACTCCCCATGTGGTTGGCATTCATACCCAGTTTTGTAGATAAGGAAGCTATCCCTTGGGGTCATGACCTGTCCAGAGGCAGTCCAGAACTGGGACTGAATGCAAGCCCATGGGAATGAGCCCCTGAGCCCCATGCCCTCAGAGCTCCTGGCCTAGCTGCCGCCCTTCTTGAAGATGGGCACTGCTCTGGGGCCCTAAGCCAGCATTCCCAGGCCTCTTGGAAGTGTGATTACTCATTCCTCCATTCCCCCAGTGGGCAAGCCCAGAGGCCGGTGGGCAGGTGTGAGTCCTATACTCACTTGCCCTCTGAGCCGTAGCTGTTCATGCTATCCTCGATGGACTCGTGGCTGGCCTGGCGCAGCGTTCGGCTGGGCATCTCCACGGCCAGGCCTGTCTCTGTGCTCCTCTGGATGGCCCCCTTCAGCCTCCGATTGTCTCCTGCTGGGCAGAAAGGCCAAGAGAGATAGGGAGAGACACAGGGACAAGGAGGACAGAGAGGCAGTCATCAGGTTAGTGTTTCAGGAGCTAGTAGTGGCCCACCTTTAGCTCCCAAACCCAGCCCACCAACCTCTTCATCCCACCCCTGAGTCCACTTGGGGCATTCCTGTCCTGGTACCAACTCAACACCCACACAGCACCACTGAGCTTTGTTAACTGATAGACACATTCACATTTCCTCCTCTCCCACGTACTATTTACCAAGCACCTACTATGTGTTGTACTCTCTGTCAGGGACTCTGCATGGATCCAGACCAGGCCTTTGTAACATCAGTGTGACTGGCACTATGGGTGCCATGTTGCTTTGCTGCAGGCACTACAGTGAACTACAGCGCTCCTAGCAGCTTGCCTGGCCTCTCCTTGCTACATGTAAGTGGCACCCCAGTCCAGATATATCCCAGACATTGCCAAATATCTCCTAGAGGGTAAAAATGACCCTCAACTGGTGATCTCTGATTCAGACCACCACCTCAGAAACCAAACCCTGGTAGTGAGACTTCTGGGTGAGTCACTCAGCCTCTATTTCTTCAACTGTACAGCAGAACAACAACAGGTTTATTACGAGGAAAGATGGCCTTTGTCCTGAGTTCCCTCCTGCTGTTGTCTTTCTCCCATCCCCAGCTCACTCCTCCCCTCCATCCTGTGTTGACATGCTGCTGACTGAGACAGTCTCTGATTGCTCTGGGCCCTGTCAGAACACAGCCCTGTCCCCACCCACCTAGGCCCTGACCCCCTGCTTTGGTCTTCCTCCATCACACATTGGTGACTTCTTTCATGATGGTGAGTTCCATGAGGGCATGAGACTGTGTTCACCACTGGAAGCCTGGGCACCAAGAGCAGAGTCTATCTTATTGTAGATGCTCAATTAATGACACTGAATGGACCAGTGTCACCCTGAGAACCATCTTCATCCTCACAGCCACCATGAGGCATTTGCTCCTGCTTTCCCCTCATCAGTGTGGACCATGAGGATACAGAATGGGCAGGGACTGGTCCTCATCCAAAAGGTGGAAGGGAGCCAGAATATGGCCCTAGCGGTCTCCCTTGGAATTACAGTAGCTTTCTAGCCTGCCTGTCCCACAGGGACTAGAGTCTCAATAGTCTAGTGGCAGGCTGGCAGGTCTCTAGAGCTTCATAGATGCTTGCTGACTGACCCACTACAGGAAGCAATCACTCAAGTCAAGCCCCATCCTCCTGCTCCTGCTAAATGGGCCATGACACAGCCCACTGGCCTTCTCCTGGCTCAGCGGCAGCGTCATCATCCCCGCCCCTATCCCCCGCAGTCCTGAGAGTTAAACAAACATGTATAGAGATTCCAAACCTGGCGCACACGTTTCTGTCTTCTACATATACCCATGCTGGAAGATACATGGACACTCCCATACTCAAGAAAAACACACAGCAACGCACGAGGGAATATACACATACATGTCTCTGTGTCCCCTTCACAAGTCTCCATCCACCAGTGTGTCTGACAGACAGTGGGTGTACATGTCAATGTGTGTATGCTGGACACACATCCACAGCAAGCCCGAGCCCACCCTCTGGAGAGACCACATGTGTATGTTAGGGGTGGGGGTGCTCCTGTTTCCACGCTATTCCATCTTTTTTTTCCCCTAACCACCAAATGCAGCCACCCGTATCCCCATTTCTATTCCTGTGTTCATTCCTCTCTGTATAGCAGCTAGAGAGGCAAAGCCACAGAAACATACATGTTCACTCTCAGAATCAAACTCACAGACACGAAGGAGTCCCTCCCACAGCAACACACACACAAGGGGGAGGGGTAAAGGGTACAAACGCCCCCCTCGCAGGGGCTTCAGGTCCAAGCACAGGTACCTGCAGATGGGACGCAAACGTCTGCCAGGGTGTGTGACCTCCCTACCGAGCGGGAGCTGAGCCCCACGCCTGGTCTCCACCCACCAAGCCTCTCCCGGAAGAGGGAGGAGCCCAAGCTGACAAAAGGCTCAGTCCCCAGGGGCTGCGGAGGAGGCTGAGGTGTGCAGCACACCTGCACCCTGCAGTCCTCCAAGGCCGGTCCCACCCAGATCCCGAGGCTGGTTCAGCACAAAGGGAGCCTGGCTCAGTGGGAGGACAGTCCAAGCAGAGACCAGACCTACCTTAGGGAGCATGGGGATCCAGTGGGAGAAGTGTCAGCACTCTGGCCACCATGCCTGACATGCAGTGGTTGCTTCACAGAGAGACAAAGACCTGACACTCCCTGGACTCCCTGGGGGGACTGATGCCTTTATAGACATGCCATCTTCCTCAACCTGGAGTGTCCCACAATGCCAAAGGCACCCACCACCTACCCTGGACCACCTGGCCCTTTGTGGGCCATCGCTCGCTGACTGGATCACTCCATCCCAAACTGAGTGCTTACCCTACTCCCTGCCCCATAACCCACACATCCCAACACATCCTTTCCCCAGCCTGGCTGGAAGGCATGTTCTCCATGTTTCGTTCTTCTATGCTTCTAGATTTCACAAGCCTCAGACCTTTCCCTTGCCCTTCAGCCCTTCTGGCAAGGCTGGTCCATCATCTGTTTATCACTCCCCACCCCAACACCTCCTTCCATCCTCACCACGACCCCATCCAGGCTATCTTCTTGCCAGCCAATCACAGGCTGTCTCAGCTCTTCCAACATGGCTACCGGGCCCTGCTCACCCAGCCTCCTGCTCCCCTCCCAAGGGCCTGATCTGACCAGCACAAGGGATCTGAGATCTTTCTTTCTTTCTTTTTTTTTGACTGGAGGATGTAATTTATAAACATTCAAATTTTAAAAATAATAATAATAATCTTGTAAAACCTTGAAAATGTCAGTTTTTGTAAGCCTAATTTACATAGAAAATGTCATCATTTTGGATATATAGTTCAATGAGCTTTGAAGACTAGAGACTGAGATTTTTTATCTCAGCCTCCTCTATCCCTCTTAGGTGTTAGGTGGAGGTCTCTCTAAGGTGCTGGTCTCTGCTGGCAAACATGCTGATGTGAGACAGGAAGGGATGGGCTCCATCTCTGGTCCAAAGGGCCCAGACTCAGTTCATATGCTGTGGTGAACACTGGGATGGCCCATCTGGACTCCCTCTCTGCCATTTCTGTAAGCCCCTCCTCACTCCGCAGGCTTAGTGTGCAGCTGGGCCCCGTGCTGGGGTCTTGGACTACTGAGTCCATCTGACCATCACACAGGTAGTGCTAGAGGGTCTGGACATGTGTGAGCCCTTCCGCTGCCCTGATCCTTCACTAAACACTCACTGCCGGAGGAGGAGCTCCTCTCAGCTCAGAGAAACACTGAGGCATGCACAGCTGTAGTGCAGCCCTGCTGGAGGGGCCCGGCCACCCTCTGCCCGATGACTGTGGAGATGCATCATCTCTATCACAGTGACATGGAATGACATCCTCAGCATACAAGGCAAGTTAAAAAAGCAGGTTGCAGGGCAGTATGTAAAACATGGTGCCATTTTTGTAAGGCTATAGATAGCTCTGTGTGTGTGTGTGTGTGTGTGTGTGTGTGTGTGTGTGTGTGTGTGTGTGTGTGTGTGTGTGTGTGTGGAGAGGGGAGGAGAGAGAGAGAGGAAGAGAGACAACTTTATATTTATGCATATGCATAGAAAAATCTGAGAGGATATGAGCCAAACTGCTAATGGTGAATAATTGCAGGGAGAGAGTCTATTAGAGGAGGTGTGTAGGATCATTTTTTGTGACTTTTTAATATAAGTGTAAGACAAACACTGAGAAGCATACAAACCTGAAGTATAGAGCTTGATGATTTTTTTAAAAAATTGTTCTTTTACCAAGAGCTGAGCTTTTTAATTTAAAATGAACTAATAAATCACAACTCAGTGTTGCTTTTCAGATTATTTTGTTTCAAAATGACACATTTCATGATTAAATAAAGTGCATTTCTAATGCGGGTTTGATTTTCCACATGAGTAAAAAAGAAGCCATGGTGAGCACCGCTCCCTTAACCTGGGAGTCAGGTTTTAATGACAATGTCATCAACTTACCAGCAATGGAGCATCAAAGGTAAGCAGCCAAGAAGTTGGAAATATAAATTCTGCACTGCTTCTATTAGTAGAGAGGCCCTTTTTGGAGTCACAGTACAAAACAGGCCATTTAAAAAATGTTGTTTACTGGGTCTTGAACTCAAGACCTGGGCACTGTCTCTGAACTTTTTCTGCTCAAGGCTGACACTCTACCACTTGAGCCACACCTCCACTTCTGACTAATTGGAGATAAAATTCTCACAGACTCTTCTGACTGGGCTAGCTTGGAATTTCAATACTGTGAGCTCAGCCTCCTCACAGGTATGAGCCACCAGTGCCCACCCACCACCCACCCATAAGTCACTGTCTATATGACTTAAGATGGAAGTGGTGTGGAGAGTGATCAGGAGAGTCACAGTATCTTATCATCTGGCTGGGTTTCCATTTCACTGGCATCTTCTTGATCATAGTGCATCCAGACAACTGTGTTTGAATATGGAACTCAAGAGGCACTGCAGCTTTCTTCTAGAAATAAACCAGCTGTTTTCTATACAGGAATTTAATGATAGTTGTAGAAGAAAGCCCAGAGAAAAATGAAACCAAGAATCACATTGGAAACAGAGGCCATTAAGTGCTCTAGAAGTTCCACTATTTTCCATTTTTCTAAAAACCTTCCCATGTTACTAATTTTAAAAAAAGTGCCATTTCTCTTTCTACCTGCATCTTAACACAGATACGATGGAATCAATAAAAAAATAAAACCCTTCTTGTTCCCTAAATATATCCCAAATCAGAAAGTTTTATTTTTGATTTGTACAACTGCAGGATAGCAAACAGGTGTGACGTTCATGGGAAAGGGATGATAGAAACAAAATAGCAAAATCCAAGGACAGTCTTTCTCTTGTATGTGGTTCTAGGCACACTGCAACAGACAATACCTCCTCCCGTGAACAAGGCAATGCAGAAGAGAGGGAGTAGAGATATGGGAAGAGGGCTCACCAATAATTAGGCCACAAACCTTCTATTAATCTTTAAAATAAAAAAGCATCACAGCCAGGCACCAGGGGCTCATGCCTGTAATCCTAGCTACTCAGGAAGCTGAGATTGAAGATTGTGGTTCAAAGCAAGCCCTGGCAGGAAAGTCTCAGAGACTCTTATCACCAATTAACCACCAAAAAGCCAGAAGGAGAGCTGTGGCTCAAGTGGCAAAGCTTTGAGTGAAAAAGCTAAGGGACAGGCCCCAGGCCCTGAGTTCAAGCCCCAGTACCAACACACACACAAACACACAAACACACACACACACACACACACACACACACACACACACACACAAATCACATTTTATTTTTCTTTCTTCAGTTTTTTACATGGAAACTCTACTTAGTTGTAAAAGCAGAAATAAAATCAACATCTCAAAGGATCCATGAATTTATCAACAACGACTTGGCGATTTAAATTTTCAGACAGTAAAATGCTAGGAGTGGGCTGACAGCATGGGAACTTGAGACACATCTTTACAGTGTACTGGGGATAAGTAAAGCTTGATGGATTTTTACAGACTTAACGTGTTCACCACACCCAATAAGAAATAGCATCACCCCTGTCTCTATCTTCCCAGCACAGGCTTGCTTACAAGGATAGCCACGATGCTGACCTCCGATGTCAGCTTATGAGCGCTTTCTGGTTTTCAGTGTGTGTAGCGTACAGCCATGCTGGATGGGAGGCTGCTTTCTCTGTGTCACCTGAGATCCATGCACACTGGTGGAGGTGTAGCAGGGTTAGCCTCATTGCTATATTATGTTCCTCTGTCTCTGCCACATCCTACTCATCCATTGTTCGGGTGACAGGCTTTAACTTGTTTTCTTCCAGTTCAAGGATAGGAGGCATAATGTTGCCATGGTTATTCTGGTACAAGGCTTTCGGTGGACATCTGCACCTGAGTCTTTCATAAATATACCTAGGGATAGAATTGCTAGGTCATTGAAGGTACATATTTGTTTGGCTTCAGCTGATTCTACTAAATAGCTAAATATATTCCAGGTAGCAAATTGGGAAGGTGATTTTTATTTCTCTTTCACATGCTTTGATGTCGTATGAATTTTTGACAGTAAAAATGTATTAATTCTATCAGGTAAATGAAAGTAAAACACAAATTCATAAGTCATGCTGTGATTTTATTTAAAACCTTACAACGGCTTTTCATCACCTGCCAAATTAAGTTTAATCACAGCACCCAACATCTGAGGCTCTCTACTCTTCTGATTCTCTCCCCTCCTCACCTGCTACTGGATTCCCTCAGTCTCCATGCTTCAGCCTGGCTTGGGACCTCACTGCACCAGGTCCAGGCTCAGTAATTTTCTATTTTTTTTTTTTACAGTGCCAGTACCGAGGCTTGAACTCAGGGCCTGTGCACTGTTCCTTAGCTTTTTTGCTCAACACTGGCTCTCTATCACTTAAGCCACAGCTCCATTTCTGGCTTTTTAGTGGTTAATTGGTAATGAGTGTAATGGACTTTCCTTCCCAAGCTGGCTTCTAATCACAATCCTAAGATCTCAGCCCCCTGAGTAGCTAAGATTACAGGCATGAGCCCCAGTGCCTAGTCCTTATCCTCTCTCATTCTCTCTTTTCTTTTCCTTCTTTCCTCTCAAAATTCTACCCATCCTCCAGAGTTTCACTTGAAACCACATCTGTGATTTTTCGATCATTCTCTGCCTCAGTTTCCCACTGAGAAACAAGGAATAGCTCCAAATTCCTAGGGTTGTCATAGCATGTTATGTTATGATGTGTTTCTCCAGACAGCAAACACTCAGCAAAGGTGGCTGTTATTGCTACACCCCTACTGCGGATCAGATGCCATGCCAAGTATTTTGTATAGACACCATCTCACTTCTTACAGCAAACCATTTTACAGAGGGAGAAAATGAAGATCTGGAAGGTTAAGTAAGGCTGGGCATGGTGTCCACATCTATAATCCCAGCTACTCGGGAGGCAGAAGGAAGAAGAACAAGGTCCAAAGCTGGTCAAGGTAAAAGCATGGGACCCTATGTGAAAAACAAACTAAAAGCAAATGGACTGGAGACATGACCCAAATGGTAGAGCACTTGCCTAGTAAGGGCAAGTCCTGAATTCAAACTCTACTACCTCAAGACATGCCTTAAGAAGGCTAAGTTAATGTTTTCAAGAATTAACATACACAACCACTCCATTACAAACCAGGACTTTCTGACTCCAAAGACATATATTTCCCCCCATCTTCTTACTTTAAACTTAAAAAAAATATTTTGATGTGTGTAGATTAATTGTAGAAAGGTGCTTCATTTTGATCCGTCCACACAACCAATGTACCTTGACCACACACGCCCTCCATCACTCTCCCTCTATCCCTCCCCCTTTTCACACCAATCTCAACCAGCTTCACTGTTTCATTTTCACACATATGCATGAAGCATTTCAACCATATTCACCCTCCTTCATCCTCCCTCCCCCCCCGCCACTAGTGCCTATATCCCAGACAGGAGATGTTTCAATATTCCTGACATTCATTTTGAAGTGTATACTAATCGTTCAAAGAGGCTCCCACCATGCTATTTCACACAAGTATATACTGGACTCTAATTAAACTGACCTATCATTTGCTCTCACTTTTCCCATCCTCCCCACTCCCCTATTAGCCAACAGTTCTTGCTATTTTGCCATCTTTTATTCACAGATACAATGTACATCAGAATTGTGATCTTCTAGCATTCTCTTTTCTTCCCCCTCAACCCCTTTAAACAGCCCCACAGTTACACACAATCTTGTATGTGTTAAAGTATAGAGTTATCTTTTTAGGTCTATCTTCCATGGAAAACAGGCAACCTTGGTCCTTCTGAACTTGGCTTACTTCACTCAATATGCTGATCTCCAGTGCCATCCCATTTCCCTGTAAACAACATTTCATCCCTCTTTAGGGCTAAATAAAACAACACAGTATAGATCCACCTCATTTTCTTGGTCCACTTACCAGTTGTAGGACATCTGGGTTGTTTCTATAGCTTGTCTATTGTGAGGAATGCTGCAATGACCATGGGTGTGCAAGTGCTTCTATTGTATCCCAACTTAGATTGCTTTGGAAATATGCCCAAGAGTGGTACTGCTGGATCATATGGTAAATTTAGTTTTTGAGGAACCTCCATACTGATTTTCAGAGTGGTTCTACTCGTTTACATTCCTCCCAACAGAAAATTAGGGTTACTCATCAGCATTTATTATTGTTTGTGTTCTTGATGATGGTCATTCTGATTGGAATTAGATGAAATCTCAGTGTTGTTTTAATTTGCATTTCCTTCATAGCCAGGGATGTTGAGCACTTCGTGTATTTAATGACTATTTGTACTTTTTAAAAAAGAAATACCTACCCATTTATTAATTGGTTGTTGATTCTGGAAAGGTTAAGTTTGTTTCTGTTATTTTTTTTTTTTTTTTTTTTTTTGTCGGTCGTGGGGCTTGAACTCTGGGCCTGGGCACTGTCCCTCAGCTCTTCAGCTCAAGGCGAGCGCTCTACCACTTGAGCTACAGCGCCACTTCCGGTTTTCTGGTGGTTTATTGGAGATAGGAGTCTCATGGTTTCTCCTGCCCGGGCTGGCTTTGAACCGCGATCCTCAGATCTCAGCCTCCTGAGTAGCTAGGATTACAGGCGTGAGCCACCAGCGCCCGGCTGTTTCTGTTAATTTTTTTAACATCCATAATCCCTTGTCAGATGTATAGCAGACAAAGATTTTCTTCCATTCTATAGGCTGTCTCTTCACACTAATGACTACTTCCTGGGCAGTGTGGAAGTGTTTTCGTTTCATGAAATCCCATTTGTCAATCATCGCTCTTATTTGCTGAGCTATTGAAGTCCTACTTAGAAAGTTCCTGTCTTTACCAATATGATCCAGTGTCTTCCTTAGTCTTTTCTGTAGTTGTTTCAAAGTTCCAGGTCTTACATGAAGATCCTCGATCCACTTTGAATTGATATTAGTACAGGGTGAGAGACTGAGATCTCATTTCAGTCTTATGCATGTGGATATCCAGTTTTTCTAGCACTATTTGTTGAAGAGGCTATCTTTCCTCTAACTTAGGTTTTGGGCTCTTTCAATGCCTTCTAAATGAGGTGTTAAACTAATGCTAAAATGCCATCCCTTCTACAAAGCCTTCCCCTATGTGACAAGTTAGTTTTAGGGGCACTTGATCTTCAGTTCATCTCTAATGGGTACCTCACCTATTTGGGGACATAGTCCTGTCTACCTCCTGACCACACAAGCTCATTCCTTATGATCTTCCATTCAGCACCTAGGACAGCACCTACACTGTTAACCCCACTAAACTTGAGTTTAATTGGATTAGCTTTTAGGATATATCCCTAAGAAAGGTAGGGGGGAGAGGCACCAAAAGCAACAACAACAACAAAACCCCCCACCACATTCTCAAGTAATGAAACCAAGAAAATCTTACTCAGCCAATTATACCTGAATATGAGTGTAGTTTAACGTACCTTTTCTTAAGAGCAATTGTTCACAAGAAGCAGAACAATAAAACAGTGACAATGAAAACTCATGAGAACAGATACAACTATTTTTAGTATTTGCCACGTACCAAGCGCTATTAGACATGCAGTTCAACCCCATCAGAATTCTGAGAGGCAAGAGCAGTATCCTAACTTTAAAGCAAGGAAACAGGCTTTGAGCTGATGAACAATATGTCCACATTTACACCAGACAAGACATCAAGGACAGAAATGTGTGTCTGTGTGGAAATGATTACTCACGAGAGACCCCAGAAATGTGGTAGGGAAGGGAGAGAACAAATACAACAGTTCCCCATTTGGGCATTTTATTGAAGATGAGTATTATCAGCTTTATTTGGAAAAGGAGCTAAGAGAAGTCACATGATTTTCCAGGTCATCAGGTTCCAAGTCCCTGACCAATATCTAATCCCTTCCAAGTCCCTGACCAATATCTAATCCCTTCTCTGTGGAACCTCCATCTACACAGGATCCTGGGATGTTCCCCACAGACACAAGAGCTTGTGAGTGTGTGTGTGTGTGTGTGCACATGCATGCACATGCGTGTATATATGCACATGTATACCAACACAGAAGCTTGAACTCAAGGCCTGCATTCTGGCTTTTTGGTGGTTTATTGGAGATATTATCTGCCCATGCTGGCTTTGAACTGTGATCCTCAGATCTCAGCATGGTAAGTAGCTAGGATTATAGGCATGGGTCTCCAACACCTGGTGCTGATTGTGTTATTTTATACCATGAAGAAAGGGGGAGCAAAGCCTTCAGCACCTTGATTGCTCTCCCCACAGTGACTGCCCTTCTTTTCCAGTCAGATAAGAACCCTGGAGATGATTCCTTTCTCTATAGTCAATCTCACCCTAGTCTAGTTATTCCCAGCAACTTCGGCCTGCCATGCCTCCCTTGTCTAGGCCATGAAATACTGAAAGTTGAGGATCCAAATCACTCAGGCCCAGAGCCCCAATGTTGTTTCTGGCTGTATCTCCCAGCAGAGGCAGAGGAAGCCCAAACCCAGATCATTTCTGAAAGAACCCTTACAGCCCATCCTCCTCTCCTCCTTAGAGCTATCCGAATCTCTATTCCTTAAAGTCAACGATTTCATTGAGAGAGAACGCAGGGATCTTCCAAACCAACCCCTTCATTGTATATAGGGTGCTTGAAGCTCCAACAGGGATGCATGCCAATGATCACCACAAAAATCCAGGAATCCATGGGGCTGGAAAGGTGGCTCAGTGGTAGAGCGCTTGCCTTGCATGCATGAGGCCCTGGGTTTGATTCCTCAGTACCACATAAGCAAAAAGAAAAAAAAAAAGCTGGAAGTGGCACTGTGGCTGAAGTGGTAGAGTGCTAGCCTTGAGCTGAAGAGCTGAGGGACAGGCCCAGAGTTCAGGCCCCATGACCAGACCCCCCCCCAAAAAAAAATCCAGGAATCCTGATGGCCAGCCTCTGCTCCCTTTCAGTCAAGAGTTACTTACCAGGGCTGGGACTGTGGCTTAGTGGTAGAGTGTTTGCCTAGCATGTGTGAAGCCCTGGGCTTGATTCCTCAGTACCACTTAAACAGAAAAAGCCAGAAGTGATGTTGTGGCCCAAGTGGTAGAGTGCTAGCCTTGAGCAAAAGAAGCTTAGGGTCAGTGCCCAGGCCCTGAGTTCAAACCCCAAGACTGGCTTAGCTTGATAACTATTACAATATTCTTATCTATGAAACCAACGATCAGATCAAGAAACCCTACCAATAATGACCCAGAAGTTCCTTGTGTCCACCTCCAGCCACTTCCCCTCCAAAAACAGCATTCTCCCGGCTTCTAAGAGCAGCCTGCGTTGGCCACTTTGTACTTTTGATAGATCACACAGATTTCTTAGTGTCTACCAGGCTTGTTTCACTCAACATTATGCCTGTGAGGTTCATCCATACTGATGGTTTCTTTACAGTTCATTCATTCTCATGGCTGTGTGGTAGTACAACATGAATAGCTCAAAATAATTTTCATCCATTCTATTGTTGCTGAGCATTTGGGTAATCACCATATGGAGATATTACAAATAGCTCTGCCAAAAAAAAAACCCCACATTCCTGTTTGTGTCTTTTGATGACCATTTGTGCCTAGTTCTTCTAGGCACAAATCTAGAAGTAAAAATTCTGGGTCACAAAATACACATTTAAGCCGGGCGCTGGTGGCTCACGCCTGTAATCCTAGCTACTCAGGAGGCTGAGATCTGAGGATCGCGGTTCAAAGCCAGCCCGGGCAGGAGAGACTGTGAGACTCATATCTCCAATAAACCACCAGAAAACCAGAAGTGGCGCTGTAGCTCAAGTGGTAGAGCGCTTGCCTTGAGCTGAAGAGCTGAGGGACAGTGCCCAGGCCCAGAGTTCAAGCCCCATGACCAACAACAACAACAAAAAAATACACATTTAGACTGCTTCTTTTATTTTTGTTGGTACTAGGGTTTGAACCTGGAGCCTCATACTTGTTACGCAATTGCTCTACCATATTCCCAGCTCTATTTGCTTTAGTTATTTTTCAGATAAGGTCTCTTGTTTTTGCACAGGGCTAGCCTCAGACCATCTTCCTCTAACCTGTTCACCAAGTGGCTAGGATCACAAGCCTATGCCACTACACTGACTTATTTGTTGAAATGGGGGTCTCACTAACTTTTTGCCTGGAAAACTCTTGATGTGCAGTCCTCTGATCTTCAAATTGCTGGGATTATAAATTTGAGTCAGTATAATCCATATATTCTGAGTTAGAAAATTTAATGTATAAAAGATTTCCTTCAGTAGACAAGAAACATTTCGGGAAAGGATTGTGGAAAGACTGTGAATTTACTGTCTGCCTGGTGCAAGCCGTATTCCCTAAATGTAAGATTTGTCAAATCAATGTGTAGAGAGCAGACAGCACCAAGAGCAGGAGAGGAAGGAGTAAAAATGCTTTGGAACATAGCTGGCACTCAATAAATGCTAGCTGTTGTAATTAACTTCTTTAAGGGTTAATGGTCAACTGCTTGCCCAGTATGAGCTCTAATAAATTGTCATTATTTCATGGATTCTAGGACAACCATTTTCTAACCTCTCTAAAATCAAGGTGAGAATGACACAAATGGCAAGTTAGAGATCTCTTCCAACATGCTTTGGCTATCTGGTGGCACATAAAGCAAAGCGATGACATAGTACTGAAGTCCCCTTGGCTGCTATTCAGCAGAGGCCGTGGAACTGTCCGTGGTGCTGACAGGTGACAGGCCTGGGCAGAGGTCGGGCTCACAAGAACTGGAAATTTCAGAATAAGGAGCCACCCCATCTCATCTGTTTATAAACTATGGTCTTTTCCTACTCTCTGGATGATGCTTGAAGTTCTACCTTTAATTAATCATCTTTCCAGCTGGATGCTGATGGCTTACACCTGTCACATCAGCTACTCAAGAGGCTGAGATCTGAGGATTGCCACTAAAAAGTTGGCTCAAGTGGTAAAGCAGTCACCTTGAGCAAAAGAGCTGAGGGACAGTGCCTAGGCCAAATGCAAGCTCCAGTATCAGCATTTAAAAAAAAACCACCTTTCCCCAGAGCCTCCTGTTTACTAAGTTCAACCAGAACCTTCAGTGAAGTAAGTCTTCTTTCTTCTCACAGGGGAAGTTGACCCTCAGGGGTGAGTGATCATGCCCAATTGGGAGCACAGTCTTTATTCAATGCAAACCTAGAATAACCTTTGTCCAAGAGAGAAGAAGGAGAGATCTTACTGACATGGAGATCTTAATGACATGGGTGTGAAGGCAACAGAGGCAAAGGGTCTGAGAACAGTAGAGAAGTGGACCATCACCTAGGTAATGTGTGTGAATGTGCTTTCCAACTCTACAGGGTTCTGTCCCTGGAAGGAAGTGCTATTTCCACTTACCCAACAAAATATACATTTACCGGGCTTATTATGTATGTGTGTGTGCATGCGTGTGTGTGTGTATGTGTGTGTGCATGCGCATGTGTGTGTGTGTGTGTGTGTGTGTGTGTGTGTGAATTTTCTTGGTGATGGGAATCTGAGCAAAAGAGACTTTGTCCTTAAGGAGCTTAAAGGTAATGGAAGGAGAGGGGAAAAAATAACACGGGTAAAATATTCAATACTCTTTACTAATTACTTATTCAGCTACAGAGCCTGTGCTGGAAACTCATAAGGCAAACTTTGCTGAAACTCACAGTCTACCAGAAGAGGCAGACAAGTAAAGGGGAGCAATTCTAACACAAGGTGTTAGAATTATAAGGTAGTATATAGTATACGAGCAGAGGTACATACTAAGAAGCTAATGAGAAGAATCATTAATCCAGCACAGTAGGTAGAGGCAGCGTCTGGGTTGTATGTAGAAGTATTTCAGTGCTAACCTATAGTTAATTGCAGATAAAATACACTTTATTTTTACATGCAAGTGCTACCTTCCAAGACAACTGAAGGTTATGTTGGCAAATGGAAAATGTGTAAGAAAAAGGCAAAATACCTGAAAGCAAAATGTAATGAAGGCTGGTAAGTTCTAGAAGCAGAGTAAGTGCATTTGGGATAAAGCGAGGTCCTTTTCTTAGCAGAGGTGGTCAGGGGAATGTCATTCTGCTTCAGCCAACACGGGAAGATTCTCTAGAGAAGAGGCATTATGCCGGGGGCCAGTGGCTCATGCCTGTAATCCTAGCTACTCAGGAGGTTGAGATCTGAGGATTACGGTTTAAAGCCAGCCTTAGCAGGAAAAGTCTGTGAGGCTCTTATCTCCAATTAATCACAGCAAAAGCATATAAAGCATTAGCCTCAAGCAAAATTAACTCAGAAATAGTGCCCAGACCCAGAGTTCAAGCCCCAGGACCAGAAAAAAATAGAGGATTTCAGCTATCACTGGACGATGCCACTGGGAGGGGGTCCCCACCAGTGGTTGACTTTCCCAAGAAAGTCATTCCTAGCAACATGGGACAAGCTGAACGTGCGCTGGGAGTAGAAAAAGGCAAAAGGTACAGTCTCCATCCCCATCTGGCACTAGGAAGCTTCACAATACACACAGCATTCAAGACTTCCAGGATTTGCCCCCAACCTATACTACACAAGCCTCACGTCATGCACTACCAGGTGCTCCATCTACACCGGGTGACTCATCATTCGCCAAACACAGCCCACATATTTCCGTCTTCTTAAGAGCATGGGCTCTGGAGCCAGTATAACTGGGGGTTTGAGAGTTGAAACATCCCTCTGCCACTTTCTGAGCAAACTAAGGAAAGTCATTGAACCTCTCTCAGCCTTGGTTGCCTTGTAAACAACAATAATGGAACCCATAATACATTGCCATAAGAATTCAAGGTATTAGTCAGCCTTCAGTGTGATTAATGACAATAGCCAAAGAGCAACAACAGCCCAAGTGTCCATGGATGCATGAATGGATAAACAAACTGTGATGCAGATAGCCAGAAGATTATTCAGTCATAAAAAGGAATGAGGTACAACACCAATGAACACCAATAACACTGTGCTAAGTGAAAGAGCCAGTCACAAAACACTATTCAATAATTTTATTTATGTGAAATAAGTATAAATATAAATTTGTGTAGGCAAATCTACAGAGATAGAAAGGCAGTCTGGTGATTACCAATGTCAGGAATGAAAGGAAATGGGAAAGTGAATACCAATGGGCACAGAGATTCTTGGGAGAGAAGTGGGGGATGGGCCCCAAAATATTCTATAATCATTCGTGATGATTGCTGCACAACTCTGGCTATACCAAACTACACACAAGGGAACTTATAAACTGGACAAGTATGTCGTGTGTGAATAGTATCTCCCTAAAGCTTTTATTTATTTTTTTTTGGGGGGGGGTCAGTTGTGGGGCCTGAACTCTGGGCCTGGGCGCTGTCCCTCAGCTCTTCAGCTCAAGGCTAGCGCTCTACCACTTGAGCCACAGCGCCACTTCCAGCTTTTTTCTTTTTGCTTATGTGGTGCTGAGGAATAGAACCCAGGGCCTCATGCATGCAAGGCAAGCACTCTACCACTGAGCCACCTTCCCAGCCCATCCCCTAAAGCTTTTAAACAGAGATTCCCACCCTATCTCATGGCCCAGGCTCTCTCCTCTCCCGCCAGAACGCAGAGCATTGTGTGCATGAGCCAAGCACTATACCATTCTACCCCACCCAGGCCTGGCTCTTAACTTCTGTTCTCTAAAGAAAGTAAAGGGGCCAGTGTTATGGGGGTTGGAAAGGAAGGAGAGGAGAGGGCTCCAGCTTAACTAGACATCAGCACATGAAGCCTGCCACAAAGACAGGATAAGCCTGACCTAGGCTTGTCATCCTTAGAGCACACGTGTGCACTTGAATCCACACCAAAGACCATGGGTGAACATGCTGTGGGCAGATGGGGAATGGGGATTCTGGGCAGAGGGTGGGGCCTGGAGGGACTGTATTCCTTCCTCTCAACCCCTCCAGGACAAGCCTTCTGTCTGTGCTTTAGGCTCCTAATGGTCAACTGAGGCATGGCCAGCTTTCTTTGAAGCATACCAGACACTGGAGAAGAGTGGCCCATTTAAAGCCACTTGGAACTAGCTGTACCTGTACCTGTACCTGTAGCAGTCCTCATGGGCACAGACCTACCACAGGTATGCTGTGCTCAGCTTGAGGCTGCTAGGAATGGGGCCCTGGAGCAGACATCCACATCTCAATACCAATTCCTCTCCAAACTGCTTGGCAGGATGGCACTCAGTGGCTCCTAAGGCTTCTCATATAATCTGCTGAATGTATCTGACATCTCCTTCTCTGGACAGGAAATATTGTCTTTTATCTACAAACAGTTGAAACAAGGATCTCCTTTGATTTAGCCTTAGCAGAACTGCAGAGCAGCAGGGTTCCTTCTTGGGCATGGAGTCTCTTTGTGTGTGTGTGTGTGTGTGTGTGTGTGTGTGTGTGTGTGTGTGTGTGTGTTTGCACGTACACGTGCGCACGCACACGCACTCTACTAATAGGACTTGAACTCAACTTGGAGCTGTCTCTTACTTATTCTACTCAAGGCTAGCACTCTACCATTTGAATCACAGCTCTACCTCTGGCTTTTTAGTGGTTAATTGGAGAGAAGAGTCTCTCGGATGTATATGCCTACACTGGCTTCAAAGCAGGATTCTCAGACTACAGTCTCCTGAGTAGCTAGGATTACAGGCATGAGCCAAGGCACTCAGCTTCCTGTGTCTTTCTACATGCAGATGAAGATAAGGACCAGGCTACCCTTAGTAAACCTGTACAGGTCCCTGGCATCAGCCAGTGTGCCATACTGAAACCATAGCTGAATGAATTCCAGCTTAGTGTCTTTCAAAGTTAATGTGCAAATGAATCACCAGGGATCTTGTTGCAATGCAGATTGTGATTTTGCAGTCCTGAGTGGGGCCTGAGAGTCTGCCTTTGGATATACTAAACCCCACAAAACTGTGCTGAGGAGGGCATTCAGAGTGTTACAACTCCCAGGTAAGGCCAATGCTGCACATCTGTGGCCCACCTTCTGAGTAGCAAGCCTCACTCACTTTCATGAGTTCATCACTTTTCTTAAGAAGCTTCTTGAGAGCTGACAAAAGCTACTCACTCATCTCTTAGAAAAGAACCTGCCAGCACATACAATATGTTGTGGAAAATCTGGGAGCTTGCAATCCATGGCCTAAAAACCATTTTGCACACAGAAACCTTAGTTTTGGTGGAAAAGAGGATGCAATGGGGTAGAAGGGAGAAAGCCTCAGCGGGGATTCAGAAACCCAGTATCTCGTTCCAGCTTCACTATTGACTTCCTTCCTATGTACCAGGTTTCTATCCTTCTCTGAGCTAGCTTTCTCTCCCCATGAGGGGAACAGAGTAGATGGTAGATGACAAACCAATTTTTCTTTCTCTCCTCTCTCCCTCCCTTTCTTCATCTCTTCTCTTCCTCCCCCTTCTCTCTTCCTATCCCTTTCCCTCTCTCTCCTCTTCCAATCTCTCTCCCTCCTCCCTCTCTTTCTCCCTCTCTCTCCCTGTCTCTCTTCCTCTCTCTCACTCTCTCTCGCGCTCTCTCTCTCTCTTCTTCTGCCAACTCTGTTAACTGTTGCCTGAAATAGCCCATGTTAAGAATTCTTAGACTGTGTCTGCACTTGGCAGAAAAGGGTACCATGATTGATTGGTGATGCCTACCATGGTCCCAGGGAAGGAGACCTTGATTGATTGGTGATGTCTGCCTACCCTAGAGAGCCTTCCAGCTGTGTGACATCCATAGCTCATTTAGAGTCACACCAGATTGGGGAAAGAGAAGTTTGTGCTTTCCCTCAAGGGGTCAGGGAGGGCTAATTCTTCAAGCCATTTGCCTTCTCAAACCTGCAGCCCTGCAGCCCCCTTTGAGAAGAGGTAGTGTAAGTCCTGCCTGGTGGAGGGACAGCGTGTCCTTGGGCTCCCATCCTTGGCTATTTTTAATTCCAAGGACAGAGGCTTAGGCAGAAGCTGAAATATAGAAAGGCCACCCAGCCTCTCAAGGGAGGGGACACCACCACTCTCCATTTCCAAGTTGCTTCATGGTAGGCTAGACTTGTTGCCAAGGGAGATGGAGGCTTTTTACTTCCCATGTGACTCCCATGGCTCTGTCCCAAGCCTCCTCTGGCAGGCTGGTCACCTAATACCCACCCTGGCACCCTCCCTGGTACCACAGACTCTTCTGATAGTTCTGACCCAGCCACATCTCACTTTGCTTTTTAATACATAGGGTCCATACACGTGTGCCAGCCCTTATCCCGATCTGTGAACACAGCCCTAAGCATGGCAGATGAGGTCCTTGTCCCCAAGCGCTTCCAGGCTAAGGTGATAGGCAGTACACAGACCAGGGGCTCAATCTGAAGTAACAAGTATGTCCCTGCCAGGCTCAGGGGTCCTTCAAGCCAGAAATGCTCCCAACTCTCCTTTCTATCCTGAGAATCTGAGACACATCGGGCACAGGGGAGGAGTTGCTGAGCTCCTCCATGGCAGACACATGGGAAGTTTGGGAAGCCCCCAAATCTCACCTCAGACTAGATGAGAAACATTTATTAGTGCACTCACTCACCTCTTGGAGCACCTTTTATATGTCAATTTCTGTCCTAGGCCCTGGAGCTGAATGAGAGACAAAAAAAGGAAAGCAAACAGCCCCCCTGAAGTTCCATTCCAGGAGAGGTAAGCAAGCATCACATACAGCCAAAACTTAAGAAGAGAATGCATGTTAGCCTGTGGGGGGTGCAGGATCTTCCAGAGAGTAGCCTGGGAGGCTTCATTATGACCAGGGGTCAAGAACTAAAGGAACAAACCAAGAGACGGGGGGGGGGGGGGAACGGGGGGGGGGGAAAGTGCTTCTAACATAGGACCTAAAGGCACTGTTTCAGCTTTTTGTCTCCTATGTTTAATAAGCAACAAGTTGGTGGAATGGCAGAATGGCTGGTGCAGAGTGAGCAAGAAGTGATATAAGATGACATTTAAGAGGTAGAGGGCTGAGCACTGGTGGCCAACACTTGCAATCCTGTAATACTCAGGAGGCTGAGATCTGAGGATCAAGATTCAAAGCCAGCCCTTTCTCACAGGAAAGTCTGTGAGACTTCTATCTCCAATTAACCACAAAGAAGCCAGAAGTAGAGCTGTGGTGTTAGCAGAGCACTAGTCTTGAGCAAAGAAGCTAAGGAACAATGCCTAGGCCCTGAATTCAAGCCCAAGTACTGGCACCAAAAAAAAAAAAAAAAGGACAAGTCAGAAACCATGGCCTAAATTATCTTCCCATCTGCCCAGAAAACCCTCAGCTTTTTCTGACATTTATCCTTTTACCAGCAAAATTTTACCACCCACCCCACCAGCATTGTAAAGATCAAACAAGAATACCAATGTTCATCATTTAGGGAGAAACTTATGATGCATCCTCATCCAGCATGGGCTTCACATATATTAGGCATCAAGAAAAACCTCTTGAACATTGAATCTACCTTGCAAACATCTTCCACCGAGTAATACAAATATCCCTACTCCTAAGTCCCTAAGAAGTGAGAGCCTTACAGCAATCCTGAGCCCATTTCATACATGTCTCTCTGAAAAGTAAGTCATCAGCATCTCCATCTAATACAGGAGGACAGAACACACAGTGAGATTACGTCATCCACTTAAAGACACAGCTCCTGGGATAGGACGAGAAAGAGGAGGGAAGGGAGGCAGAGAGAGAAGTTTAAATCTGGATCTTTCCATATTTAAAATCTATTATTTTGGCCCCTCCCCCAAATTAGGTATTTTGCGGATCATGGAGGTGTGGGCAGATGTTGGTCTTCTATGTCATCACTACGATTGTCAGGACTAATGGTGAAGATTGGCTCTGGGCACAGAGGGGCAGTGGAAGGTTTTACTGCAGCCCAGCTGTCTACCGGTGGAAGGAAGAGCCCCCAGAGACTACAAGCCTCCTTCTTTATCCTAGAGGCACCCAAGAGAGACTAAGCCCCCACTCAGCAGGGGATGCAAATAAGGACTGAGCTTTGGTCTCCAGATGGAGACCAGATCAGCACACTGAATCCCAAATTTGGCGAGATACCAGCCTCCCCAGGGAGCATGTGAGGCGATGGGTTTCTGGGCTCCACTGAGGTTTTGTAACTCATTGGTCTGGTTTACACTGAGGATTTGGTTCAGATGGAAAGGCACGTGCAGAGCAAGTAGAGCATCATGGACCAGGGAAAGGCTGAGCTCCCTCCTCATCCAAGAACACTGGACACCAGAAGCCTGGAAGCCACCAAAGGGCCAAAGGACCTATCTCAAGTCCCATGCAGTCTGCTGAGTAGTAGCAAAGGTTCACTGGCCAGGCATGACACTCTGACCCCTAGACTCCTTCTCCCAGGCTACCTCCTTCCCCAGCTCCTTATCAGTGCTCCTCTGGAAAGCCTTCCAGAATTCCCAGACCAGAGCTAAGGACCCCTCTTATGAGCTCCCATACTATAAGAGATTGTCACCTGCAGACAGCTATGCCTGTGTCCACCTGCCCCTACCTGAACACCCATACCTTGATACTATCTCACTCAGCCTGGCTGCCTAGCCACAAGAGCCTGGCCCAGGTAGGTATTCAGGAAGTACTTGCAAAGAGGGGGAGTCTGCTGTGCTCCACACAGGATGCACAGAAAAGGGAGGGAGGAACGCAGCCACTGCAGGAAGGAAGTAATCCAGGTCACCAGGTTGGGAGGAGACAGAACCTACAAACGCTCCTCACCACTGTGCAGAAGAGGCTTGGGCTATTTATAGCTCACAAGCCTTCTGCTTCTTGCATTGAAATGCAGGGCTGGGCATGGACTAAAATCCTGGGGAGGGTTGTCAGTTTTAAATTTTATTATTTATTTATTTACTTATTTATTTATTTATTTTACAAGAGCAGGAGTAGAAAGGCAGGGCTAAATATGAACAAGAGCTATTAAGAGTAAATTGCCTGTGCTGTTCTGGGCTTGTCTGGCCAAGTCTGCAGACTACAGTTCTAGACCTGATCCTAGAAATTAGTGTCCCTGTGGAGGCCAGCTTGTGAAGGTCATTTTAAGGTGAGTTTTGAATAGTGGCTTCAGTTTACAAAATAGCATCACAGCATGACTCTGCTTGGGTTTAAATATGTTCCTGGACACACATGTGCACACATACACACTCCTAGAATCAACCCCAGTGGTTAAACATTCTTACTTCCAGACTACAGACTTGGAGGTTGGTTTTTTTCTTGTGTGTTTTTCTGCATTTTCTCCAAATTTCCACCATGGTTAGATGGTGCATAGACTAGAGATATGAGACCCAAGGAAACCAGCACTGCTATTTATTGCTTATTGTGTGGTCTTGGAGAGCTACTGAGTTTCCTCATCTGGACAACAACAGGAACAGGAACAGGACCTTCCCAGAGATCTAACTTGAGACAGAAGGTGGGGGTTAGATATTGAGCTCTCTCCCTCAACAGAGGCCCAGGAGGTCTGAAGATGACAATGTAACTCTGGTGGCCCAGAAGAGGCTGATCCTGCGACCTTTCCCAGCCCTATTTCCTGGCCCTCCTTTTTCCCTTTGCCCACTTCCTAGTTCATCCTAGTTCATCCCCAGGAATCTCCCTCCTGGCCCCAGAAGATTTCCATTGGCTTGAGGCATTTTTCAGGCAGGTAAACAGCTTCTCCTGAGCCATGACGGTACTTGGCACACCTTGATCGATGGAGCAGCGTTCCTGCTCTGCTTGGGCTTTGTCCCTGGGCAAAGGGAGATCCTAAGTCTTCAGCACCCAGTACACTGGAGATGAGACTTTCCTAGTTCACCCTCCTAGAGAAAGTATCAGGCTCTGTTTCGGCCCTTCTTATTTGTACAAAAGTGACATCCAAGCCATGCGCCTGTACCGAGGTCCAGGCTATGGGACATTCCAGGCTCTCTTGCTCTCCATTTGAAGGATGACACAAAGGCCACTAATGTGTGGGCTGCGAGGCAGAAATACAAATGAGCCTCTCATTCTTACCCTAAATATTTAAGAGTTATCAATCATGGCTACTAAATAAAATATGCCCTATCCTTCTATTCTGAGAAATATGTCTTCATAATAACCTTGAAAGCAGGACAGGATCAAATTTAGAATCCTGAGTCCTGAGGCTGACCATGATATGAGGGGATCATTGGGCTATCCCAGATCAGGGCTCTGCCTGTTCACATGGAATAGCAGGACCAAAGTGATGCAGGATGCTACCTAGAGCATTGGGAAGGTCTGCCTTTCACCCAAGAGGTCATGGGAAAACTCACAAAAGCCTGATGTGGGTGGATTCTTCTAGAGAATGTAGCCTAATTTTCACCAAATCCTTTTACAAATCAGCAAATTTGCCAACTGCTTGGGAGTGAGGTAAGCATGTTTCTTTTACTTTCTTCCCCCACAAGACCTCAGAATTAGGAGCTTAAAATTTTAGGGCAGCCCAAGGCATCCATAGGCCCAACTCTATACTGAACCATTTTTAGGGCTAGAGACTTATAACTAGGGTCAAACCCTTCAACCCCACCTTTAACACCAGGGTGGTTTTCCTTATTTAAAAAAATTTTTTTTCAGACTTAAGACATTCACCTCTGGAGAGAAATTATGGGTTTCAAGAGTTCTTGACAAGAGCTCCATTCCAGAAATGTAAAGCCAGTATTTTAAATTTGGTTCTTATTCACTGCTGGAAAGTATTAAAATGAAGATTACAAATTTAATAATGTAACACGGCAGGAACTGGCCCAGCCTCGTCTCCAGGAGAGTAATTTGTTCCTGCCTTCCAGCCGGCACTTCCCAGCCTCCCCGCACCACCAGTCCAGCCTGGTGACACACTCACTCCTGACTTCTGCCGCTGGTATACTCTGGCCCACGCAGCCAGGCTAGACGGCACATCAGCACCACCCTGGCCTGATGGTCCCATGCTGGAATGGGTTAGGACACTAAGGAGAGCTGCTCTGTCCAGAGGGAGCCAGTCCTGGGCCTCTTGGCTCCCTGCTTTCCCTCTGAAGACAGTCCTTTTTTCCCCCTGGTCCTGGGGCTTGAACTCTGGGCCTGGGCTCTGTTCCTGAGCTTCCTTTGCTCAAATCTAGTGCTCTACCACTTGAGCCACAATGCTATTTCCAACTTTTTCCCAGTAGTTTATTGGAGATAAGAGTCTCAAGGACTTTCCTTCCTGGGCTGGCTTTGAAATGTGATCCTCAGATCTCAGGTTCCTGAGGAGCTAGGATCACAGGCCTGAGCCACCAGCGTCCAGCTCAAAGACGTCTTTAAACCCCCTAGTTTGAACCAGGAGCTGGTGGCTCATACCTGTAACCCTAGCTACTCAAGGGGCTGAAACCTTAGGATCAAGGTTCAAAGCCAGCCCAGGCAAGAAAATCAGTGAGACTCTTATCTCAAATTAACCACTGAAAAGTTAAAAGTGGAGCTGTGGCTATTTCTTAAGCAGAAAAGAAAACTAAAGAACACTGCCCTGATTTCAAGCACCAACACTCACAAACACACATGCACACACACACAAAGGCTCTACTTCGAGTCTGCCACCTCCTCGCTCAAATCTCAACAGGAATTCCACCTGTGGTTAAGTTCACATGCAAGACCTTTGATTTCAAAGCTGCAATATGACCTGACCTGACCTGGCTACCTCACCAGCCACAAGCTCCTGTCCCTGCTTCAAAAAATCATGGCCCTTTCCTATCTCAGGGCCTATGCAGAGCTGCTAACAAGATCAGTAGCTAACATCTGTTGAGAACTAATTCTGGGCCAAGCACTGGGAGAGGGCTCTACAGGTGCCCTTTCACCCCAAGTCCCTACCCTGTGAGGTGGGTAGCACCGAGCAGTGAGCAAGCTCAGATTCCAGAGCCAGGAAGTAGACTGGACTCCTGCTGTGTGTTCTTGGACACCTTACTTAACCTTGGTGTCTTAGTCTCCTCAGCTATAAAACAAGGATAGCGATGGCTTCCTCAGGGCAGTTCTGAGGTTCAAATGAGTTAACAGAGGTGGAGCTCAGACTGTGGTGGGTACCTTGTCAGTAGGGTTCTTTATCATTATTATCATGTGGTGTCCTGGCTCTGAGATGCTCTTCTCAATCTTTACCATGCTGTGTCCACTGTGGAATTTTGGAAGATACACAATAGAATATAAGAATTACCCATAATACCGATAGTGTGCAGAAGTAATTATAGTTAATATTTCCTTCTCTGTGTGTGTGGAGTGGGGACAGACATATAACTGACCCTCATCTACATGCTCAGCACTGTAGTCTCCTGACCGCTCTTCCCCTCCACTGCTTGCACGTGGTCAATGTATTCACCTTTCCAGTCTCAGCTGCTCCCCGCCCTCCCCAGAGAGGTTATTTCTCCCTGCTGTGGCCTTTCCTGGCACTCTGCCCTTGACATGCATGGTTCTTACCACAGTAGGCATGGGATTACTCGTTGTTCCTTTGAGTTGTCTAGTGTCTGACCTAGACCGAAAATATCACTGGGGCAAAGGCTGGGCTTGGCTTAGGCCAGTGGCCCTCAGCAGCCACTGGAAGAAGAAAGTAGAAACAGAAGGAAGAGAGAAGTTTGGGATCCAGTTTGCCTATCTAAAAACCAGTGCCCTTTGTGGGATGGCACACAAGGTCACATTGTCCCTGGACAGAAGCACCCAGTGCAACAACAGAAAGGAAAATGAAGCTACAAGGCACAGATGCTAGAAAAGGGGCATACTCATGGGAGTATCCAACCTGCTCCACCTGCGGAAGAGAACTGTGCGGTCTGAAGAGCTAGGAGGTACTCCAGCCAAGAGATAAGACCCTGCAGAGTCAGAGAAGGATAAAACTGAGACAAGACCATCGACTAAGAAGAAACCAGGCTCTATCAGGAGTAACAAATGCTTGCAGAGACTGCAAATATGAAGATAAGTAATCTGGCCCTGTTTTTCTTGTTCATCCTGTCATCTTCTCTCGAATAGTCTCCCAGACGTCAAACAAGCTATGCCCCTTGCTGGAGTGAGCGATGCTGTCATACCCGCTGCGCCATGCTCCCGTCTCCTCTTGTAACCTGCGTATCTTAGTATGACCAGAAGAAATGTCACAACCATCAACTCCCATGCCCACCTCAGCTGATGATCTGGTGATAAGTGGCTGGTAGGACAGCTGAGGTTTGCACTCTATTCTAGTAGTCCTCAAACAATAGCCCCCAGGGAGAATCCATATTGCTGTCTGTAGCTGTGTGTGTGTGTGAGTGCATGCACGTGCATGTGCATGCGTGTGCACATGCATGCATGCATGCACACGCATGTGTCAGTCCTGAATTCAGGGCCTTGGCAATGTCCCTGATCTTTTTTCCTCAAGGCTAGTGCTCTACCACTTGAGCTACAATGTCATTTCTGGATTTTTGGTAGTTAACTGGAGATAAGTTTCATGGACTTTCCGGTCTGGGATAGCTTTGCACTGTGATCCTCAGATCTCAACCTCCTGAGTTGCTAGGATTATAGGAGTGAACCACTGATGCCCAGTTCTTGCTGTTTGTTTTTAGAAAGTATGGTTGAGCTCCATTTCCAGCTTTTTTGGTGGTTAATTAGAGACTTATGGGCTTTCTGTCCTGGGCTGGCTTTGAACTGTGATCCTCAGATCTCAGCCTCCTGAGTATCTAGGATTGCAGATGTAAACCACTGATGCCCAGCCTGGCTTCAAATCTTGATCCTCAGATTTATCATATACGAAATACAGTTGTATTACATTTGTTTACATATTGTCTGCATGGCTGAATAGTACAGCCTGCAAAGATAAAAGTATCTGTTGTCTAGCCCCTCATGGAAGACATGTTCCGAGCCCTTTTCTACACAATCCCCAGCAGTCCCTAGTAAGGTTCCTGTGACCCTCATTCAGAGGTCACATGCCTGATGACATGCTGACTCCTGGCCTAACGGGTGTCAACCAACACCTTTATTAATTAGTTATTCAACTGTTTTCATTTACAGAAATGGCAGGCTTGTTAGCTCTAATACTTACATTTGAATCCTTGTTTAGGGATGTGCTTCTGGAGGAACCCACAAGAACAGTGTGACAAGTGTCACTGTGCCCATGTTACAGAGGAGCCTTAATCTGAGACTGTATATACACACACACACACACTCTCTCACTCTCTCTCTCTCTCTCTCTCTCTCTCTCTGGTATCTCTGGTCTCTCTGGTCTCTCTCTGTCTCTCTCTTTTACTCTCTCTCTCTCTCTCTCTCTCTCTCTCTCTCTCTCTCTCTCTCTCTCTCTCTCTCTCTCTCTCTCTCTCTCTCTCTCTCTCCAGCAAGCAGAGCCATGTGAAGTTCTGGACGTTGCAGAATCAGAGTCATTCCTGCAAGTTACTTGTGGATTTACAGCCATGAACTTCTTCCAATGAGGAGCCCAAGGTTCAAGGAGGAGAATGATGTGCCCACGGTGTGCTGACTGGCAAGCTGGCAGAAACAAGATCTGAAATCCAGGTTTTCATATGACAAATCCCAGGCTCATTCTATGACACATCAGCTATCTCGTAAGCTGTCACCTCGCTCCAGGCAGCATGCTGGGGCTCCTGCCCACCTCTCAGTCTCAGGGCCAAGTTTCCATGAGAATCAGTGAGATGGAGTAGGTAATATGCTTTGTCAGACACAAAGGGTTGACGTGTGCAAGGCACAAAGTCAAGAGACACCTTCAGAGGGGTATCTGAAAAGGAGCTCACTAAAAAGGTCGCCGACATGCTGATGAAGAAAGTGAAATACAGTATAGAGCCCTGGAAAGACCACAGGGTGGAGTCAGGGCTCAGAGCCCTGCCCCATCCCTCACTGGCTGTATGACCTCAGCCAGAGACTTGATTTCTCCATCCTGCCTCCAGGGATGATCATACCCATGTGATGGGTCTGTGTAGAGGGAAAGCCTGGCAATGGCAGAGCACCTTGATATCTAAGGAGACACCTGCTATCTCCATTGTAGCCAGATGTTCCCACACAATGGGTAGATGGACCCAGCCAGACCCCTTAACAAGCAGACTACCTGCTCCCCTCAGCTGCTGTAACTACTGTCCCATCTTTGGAGAACTGCCCCTAGCTGATGAGATCTGTCTGACCTGGAGGCACAGGAAGCTGATCCCTGATGCCATTGGCTCATCATGCATCCCTAGGAACAAGCTGAGGCCAGATGACCACGGTAGATGCTGGGTTCTCTCGTGCAAGTTCCCCCTCAGACTGCTCCCCCAGTCTGTCAGCATACAAAACCCACAGCCAAGGCAGCATAGAGGAAGTAAGGGAGAGTTCTGCCATCCTCTCTTCCTTTCCATTTGGAAGGACCACCAAGAGTCCAGAGAACAAGTTAAATCATCCCTGGCTAGAGGCACCCACCAATATCCCCTCAGGGCCAAGCTGTCAGGTTTGGAAATCCCTGTGCCCCAAGTCTGTAAGTCTAGCTTCTTTTGAAGTGGCAGCTTCCTGAGGTCAGGTGACTGAGGGGGGCGGGGAAGGGGTTGGCCCTTAGTGGTCCCTGTAATCATCTGGCCTCTCTTGGTATTGGACCCAACATAAGAGATACGTTTCGGGGCTAGGAAGGTAGCTCAGTGGTAGAGTGCTTGCCTGGCATGCATGAGGCCCTGGGTTCCATTCCTCAGCACCACATAAGCAGCAAAAGCGGGAAGTGGTGCTGTGGCTCAAGTGGTAGAGTGTTAGCCTTGAACTGAAGAGCTGAGAGACAGCACCCAGGCCCAGAGTTCAGGCCCCAGGACTGATAAAAAAAGAGAGAGAGAGAGAGAGAGAGAGAGAGAGAGAGAGAGAGAGAGAGAGAGAGAGAGAGAGAGAGAGAGAAATATGTCTCAAAACATGTGCTAAGGAACTAATTAATTTCCACTGCAGGCATCAACACCTACTTCTAGGATAACCCAAGAGACAGTTCCCACCAACATCAAGTGCTGGCGATTTAGGACGCAGACTTCAAGTATCACATATAGACAGGGTTCATCCATTATGACTACTTGGCATGCCGTGGTCAGACATTGCCCTAAGCTGAGAATCTGGAAACACTGATGCTGTTTCTGACTTTGCCCTAGACTAGCCATGAGACTTCGTGCAAATCAAAATCCTCTCTAATCCTCGACTGAGATAACTAAAGTTGAACTCAGGGAGGCTCCTAATTTAAAGGCTCTCAACTAACAAGAGCTACCAAACGGTCTTAACATACTTTTAGTGTACACCAAGCTCTCTATAAAGCCCTTTTTAAATATTGACTCATTTAATCTTCATGACACCTTTGAGGCAGAAAGGGGCTATTATATACCCTTTTATAGACAGAGAAACTGTTTCAGAGAGGTTAAGTAACTTTCTCATGATTACACAGTCAGTAAAGGGGCAGAGTCAGGATTCATACTCAGGACATCTGCTGTTATCTCTACCATGTAATATGCCTAGGATAATAATTTTTTTTTGGTCCGGTCATGGGGCCTGAACTCTGGGCCTGGGCGCTGTCCCTCAGCTCTTCAGCTCAAGGCTAGTGCTCTACTTCTTGAGCCACAGCGCCACTTCCAGCTTTTTTCTTTTTTGCTTATGTGGTGCTGAGGAATCAAACCCAGGGCAAGGCAAGTGCTCTACCACTGAGCCACCTTCCCAACCCCCTGGGATAATAACTTCTGTGTGGGCTTCACAGCTGGGCACAGAGCTGGACACCACTGTAAATGTTGATTTCATGAAAGGAAAATAAGAAAAACTGGAAACCTTAAAGGCTGTGATGGTGGCTTGAGGGAAATGGACATCTCCTTGAATGTCCTTTTGGTGGCGTTTGGCTTTCTTTCCACGTCCACACAATATCTTCAGTGACAGCAGCAGGCCGAGTTGTGAGAGCTGCTCACGGTGCCCTGATTGAGGAAGGGGCGGAGGAGCCACAGCTAGGGTCCTCAGGACTCCCCGGAGACTTTCCATGCCCTTATGCTGAAATACAGCACCTGCCCAGTAAGAGCAAGGCCCTGGGTTCAATACCCAGGAACACACACACACACACACACACACACACACACACACACACACACACACACACACACACACACACACACACACACACACGTTGTAACATACGTGTATAATTTCCAAATACTTATTTAAAGACCAAAGACCAGAGACAAACTCTGACAGGCTGGGACTATCAGGGTTACAAAATGACCACATAGGGTGACAAGAGGTGTAGGGGGATCCAAAAGAGGAGGGCCTGGACAGTGTCTCTCCAGGACACTGCCCGCATCTACACCCAGCTCTGCAGCTAGGGATACTGAGGCCCGAAAGGCAACTTAAAAGTGGCTACAGAATAACTGAGATTGAGCAGCTGATCTCTCTCTCTCTCTCTCTCTCTCTCTCTCTCTCTCTCTCTCTCTCTCTCTCTCTCTCTCTCTCTCCCCTTCCCTCTCTCCCTCCCTCCCTTCCCATCTTGCTCTGTCTACCCAAATCAAACTGACATGATAACCAGCAGTCACCACTAGCTGAAGTCTTACTATGTGCCAGGCATTAGCACACACAATCTCGTTATGTGCATCATGGCATTTATTCCGCATTAACAATCCTTTGAAGTATTTACTCTTATTATTAACGGCCCATTTTATAGGAAATGGGACCCCAGAAAGATGAAGCAACTTGCTCAAGGTCACACAAGCTAGAAGTGGCAGAGGTGGGAGGAAAATTCAGATCTCTAGGATTTTGAAGGCATGTTCTTTCTGTCAGCCTGAGTAGCTACGAAGCTGGGTCAGGAGCAAGACAAAGAGGAATGGGATGGGTAGAAAGAACCTCGTTCCAACTCCACCGTGCCTTCCAGCTGCAGAAGGAAGGAAGCCACCCTGTGGATTTAAAGGCACAACGATCTGTGCCTAAGGAACAACAGAGATAGGACTCCGGAGCTGGAGTTGTTAGCCTCTCTGGTTTTCCCTAGCATGGGGCCTTTATCCCTCTCTGGACCTGTTTTCCCACCTTATCATTGTCTACAGGCAGTGACAATCTACCCCTGCTCACTTCTCTGATCTCATCTTCCCTCACCCACACCCTCTAACCATGTCAGTCTGCTTTCTATCTGCCAAAAACCCAAATTCACACTGACCTCAGGGCCTTTGCATAGCTATCCCTTCTGCCTCTCCCATTCCCCTCCCTCCATATTCCCAAGGCTGGCTCTTTGTCATTTAGGGTTCAACTCAAATGCCACCTCCTCAGTAAGCTTTCCATGACTATACGATTCCATCACTTTTATTTTGATTCTTCTTAACACCATCTAAAATTACTTTTTTTTGTTGGTGGTGGTTGTGGAGCTTGAACTCGGGGGCCTGAGCACTATCCCTGAGCTCTTTTAGCTCGAGGCTAGTGCCGGACCACTTTGAGCCACAGCATCACTTCCCGATTTTCTGGTGGTTAATGGGAGATAAGAATCTTAGGTACTTTCATTGATTACCTGGCTCTTGTGTCTACACACACACACACACACACACACACACACACACACACACACACACACACACACACACACACACACACACACACACACACACACACACACACACACACACACAGGATCTTACTTGTCTTCCCATGTATCTCCCATGCCTAGAATGTTAGCTGCTGAGCTGCTAATTAAATATTAAGTGAATGAAGAAATACCAGAGAAGAAAACCCGTCTCACAGGTTAGAACTCTGGGTCCTTCATGTGTGTCCTTGGCAAGCCAATCTGCCTCTTTTGAGTCTCACTTTCCCTCTTTGCCTAATGAGGAGAACAAACTAGATGCTCTCCCAGGGTCCTTCTAGGACTGGCAATCTTGGAAAGCTAGACCTGGAACCCACCCAGTTGGTCTATCCGAAACAAATAGCTGGCCAGGGTCCAGGCAGTGAATGCCCTTTCCCCACCTCCAGCATGTCCCTGCCCAGGCACCCAGTCCCTCACTCCCCCACCGCGCAAACTGTTAATGAAGTGCGCACAGCTAAATGCAGTTACAATTACGGGGGCTAAGAATAAGGCGCTGACATCAGCCTCGTCAGTTTCCGAGTGAATCAGAAAGGGGGGGGGGAAGGAAGAAGAAGTAGGGGGTGGTGCTCTGGAGCTGTCAAGTGGAAATAGCACAGCGTTAAATATAATCCAACACTGGCCTACATCGGTCTGGAGAGGCAGGTGATGGCTGGGCCCCCAGGGCCAAGGCAGACAACTGAATTCTTCAAGGAGGCCAGGCAGCTGGAGGAGCTGTTGGCCGACGGTGAGGAGGGTCATCCAGGAATGATGGCCAGGAAGGCACTAGAGAGAGCTGGTGAACCCGGGGAGGTGGGGGCCCCTGTACCTGGGCCTTTATCAGGTGCTTGGTGACAACACAAATACAGCCCCTGAAGTTTATACACCCCTTTCCACCTAGGAACCTGTGTGATGTCCAGAGGCAGAAAGTGGCCTCCAAACACAGCTGGGTTGGCATCAGCACCACGCAAACCATTCCAGCTGCCTGGCTTTCCTTTTCTACGAAATGGGTAGATCTGGAGCAGCTTGGCCTCTCAGCTTACTACATGATCCAGGAGTCCTCTGGATCATACAAAGCCCAGGACACACCGCTGAGCAAGCCCCTGGGTCATTACATTTTGACAGACACCCCTGCCAAGATCAGAATCTTGCCAGAAGAAGCTCAGGAAAGTTAAGGGACTTGCTCGAGACAAATCCAAGCTTCGTTGTCTTTCCACCACAGAAAGAGCAGAACGATGTGGGTGGGGTTGGTGGCTCAGAGTGGAGAGACACCACACCCTCCTGAGCACACTCTCCGGAAGTGGCGCCTTCCCAGTAGTTTTTAGTTTTCATAAGACATGCTGCTGATGGTCACCAGGCAGAAGAAAGGCCCAAAACAGGCAAGAAGGGCAGCTGAGGGGGAAGCTTCCTTGCATTCCTGCTCTCCTCTGCATTCCCCCCCCCCCCCCCCCCGCATTCAGCCTCCAGCTGGAGCTTTGCCTGTGGACCTGGGGGTGGATGGGGAGGGAGGAAGAGCCTCAGTCCCAAAGGGAAACAAGGCGGATGGACCCTTCCTTCCCCCTTCCCCTCAAACTAAGCCAGGTGGCCCTCAGCAGCTGCAAACCAAGGGAGTTGGAGCCAGGAATCTGGGAGCTGGAGGATGGAGGAGGGGAGAGGCTCAGGGGAGGACTCTAAGGGATCAGGTGGGATCTAGGCATCTATGTAAGAGGCAGGGGTAAGTCCTCAATGCACCCTGTTTTCCTGAGATAATACTTTCAGAATAATTTGATTTTTAAAAAATAATGGTTTGGAGGGCAAGGAAGGAGAAAGAGGTAAGAGAGGGTTATTCAGAGCAAAACATAATATATGCAAATCTGAAATACCAAATAAATAAAGTGGCTTGAAAACCCAATCTCACCTTACCCTTCAACTTGAACTATGCAGATGATTGGCTTGATTCTCTACTCTGCTTCAGTTGCCCAAATCTAGAAGAGTTCTGGCCAGCTCCCAAAACAGGGTGGTAATTGGGGTAAAGAGAAGAGCGGGGAGGGGGGGAGGACTGGACTTCCCTGTAGGTAAAAGTGGGGAATACAGGTTTCAAAGCCTCCACCTCATGCCTTCAGGTGGCCCTGAGCACAAAGAATATGCTAGGGCCTTCCCTCTTACCCACCCAGCCCAGGCCCTGTCTGGGATGACAGGATCTCTCTGTCCCCATCATCTCCAAGGGAAGGGGAGGGAGAGAAGGACAATTTGTTTCCCAGAAAAAGCTGAGGTCAAATTTCAAGGACAAAAGTTAGCACTTGGTGTGGGAAAGAAAACTCTGCCAAATGGTGTAAATTTGGGGGAGGGGGGGAGAGATGGGTTCCAGTGTGGTTATCCCAGGTGCCTGGGGGTACGGGAAGTTATTCCCCACCTAGATCTGACCGGAAAAATACAGATTAGCTCTGCTCTACCACACAGAAGTAACTCAGACAACCACCTCCATTTCCCCTCTGTCCAAAAGTGGCTTTGGGGCGGGGGGTAGCTGTGGTACTAGTTTGAGGGTCCCATTTGCTATGCCTCCCCTATCAGATTTGATCTGAGCAGAAGAGGGCAGTGCCATGAAGAGCTTTTCCAGCCCAGAGATGTGGCTCAAACCGCTAGGAAGGGACGGGTAGCCAGCTGGTGTTGCCATGGCAACTTCCTCCCTGCGCTGGATCGAAGCATCCATCCTATGGGCAAATCAGAGCCGGCTACTCCAGCTTCTCCGCCCTTCTCTTAGGCAGGGAGGGGGGAGGGAGGGAAGAGAGGAACTGGACGCCGAAAATACTTGGCCGGGCTAAGGAACACTATCCTCAATTCCAGATCCTGATGTAGAACCCGTTTGGCATCTGCTGGAAACACAATATACTCCTGCTCCCCAGCTATACCCCACGGCAGTGTGGCAGGCCTGTCCATGTGGTGCGTGTGAACTGGTTAGGAAGAGCAGAGAAATGGGCAGCCAGACTGCTTCCCACCCTCAGTTGTTCAAGTTCTCCAAATCCCCATCTTTAAACCACTTCAAAGGAGGAGAGTCTAGCCTTACCTTAATCATTAAGAATGCAATAAAATTACCCTATTAAAACGATAAAAGCTAACATTTTGAAAATCAGGCTTTTCCCTGCCCAAATCTACAGATTTTTCTTTACAGTCGGCTCAGAAACAACTCTCACTTGGTAATAAGACAGATCAAAGCTAACACTAGCTCATGCCAGGTACCTCATGCCAGGTACCAAACTAAGCCCTGTGCATAGCAAGCAGCAGGATAATTAAAACCAGAGATGCTAGCCTCCCTCACTTCCTGTGAATGACCTTGAACAAAGTCCTGTATCTCTGCCTCAGTTTTCTCATCCCCATGTGGAGTTGGGAATGTTACTATAACAGTAATATGTGGAAACACTGTGAGGTAGAAATTACGGTAGAACCTTTAAAGTGCCTAGAAGGACATCTAGCACATGATAACCGTTTAGAAACACTGGCCCTGCGGAATCTGTTCTTCCTCATACAGATGAGAAAAACCAGGATCATATCTCTAACTCCTCCTTACCCCCCCTTTCCAATACAAACCCAGACTGAGTAATAAAGACACAGGTACATTTTAAAAAAAACAAACTGTCCTCAAGTGCCTGCTTCTCTAAAACCTCTGCATCCTTAGGGAAGGGGCAAAGGGGAGGAAATGCATTCAAAGCACGAGAGGGAAGATGTCCTTTGGGCAGGAATTCCAGCAACCTGCAGTGCCGGACCAGCCTCCTGGCCATTGAAGGTGGCTAGAAAAGGTGCAGAAAGAGAGGGTCAAGCTTTCTTTGCCCATTCTAAGGACCAAGACTCTTAAATCCAAAGCAAGAATGTGCTTTGTCCCACTTAAGGCTAATGACAAGAGGTCTCATCTCCCTGTTCCTCAGGAAACTAGCTGAAGGGTGAGGTATGCATCTGGAACACATATTTGGCCTGATCTGCTGGATGGAAAGGAAGTATTTGATATGAACTAGAAGCAGTAACAAAGGCAAGGATCCCAGATAAGCCCAACACCTGTCAGGGACAGAATTCTGAAACAGAGCCATCAAGGACAGACAGGCAGAAAGAGGAACAGAAAAGAGGCAAGAGACAGGTGAAGGCAAGCCTGCCCTGACTACCCCCTGCTCAGCCCATCTCTGCCCACTATAGCCAAGAGATTATTCCAACTTCTTTAGAAATTAGTTCAGTGGTGCTGTTCTAAAGTTATACAATACATGCAAAAAGGCCTCTTTCAGGAGGAAATTAATGACTTTGAGAAGAACAAGAGAAACTAAGTAGCAAGACAACATCCCTTACTTCTAACTCTGACCAGACCCTCATTATTCTTCTGGAAATGAAAGAAGACTTTCTCCCTCCCCCTCCCAAACTTGAGGCAGCAAGGATCTTACAGAGACCCAAACTGAACTCTCAGCTCAGCTGACAGCCGCTCCTGAGACCGCCTCACCTGGGAACCATTTTCTACACAGTAAAATCTGGCCTGTTAAAGCAGAGAGAGAGAGAAGAGAGAGAGAGAGAGACAGACAGACAGAGAATCAGAGATACAGAGAATCAGAGAGACAGAGAATCAGAGAGACAGAGACAGAGATAAGAGACGAAGACAGAAAGCATGCTACTGAGTTCTGAAAAAGAATTGGAAATTTCAGTTTAGTCTTGGCTTTCTGCATGACACATTGGATGACCTTGGGTTACACAGACAGACAGACAGACAGACAGACAGACACACACACACACACACACACACACACACACACACACACACACACACACACACACACACATATACACCAAGGCCAGGAGCCAGTGGCTCATGCCTATAATCCTAGCTACTCAGAGGCTGAGATCTGAGGATCATGGTTCAAAGCCAGCCCAGGCAAAGCCCCTGTGAGACTCATACTTTTATCTCCAATTAACCACTCAAAAACTAGAAGTGATGCTGTGGCTCAAAGTGGTAGAGTGCTAGCCTTTAGCAAAAAGAGCTCAGGCCTGAGTTCAAGCCCCATAACAGACAAAAAAAAAAAAGAAAAAGAAAAAGAAATATATATATATATATATATATATATAAACATGCATACATATCACACATCTGGGTTTCAATGATTCTTCTCTCTCTCTCTCTCTCTCTCTCTCTCTCTCTCTCTCTCTCACACACACACACACACACACATTCACATGTATACAAATGCCTCTCAAATCCATCTGGGGGTAGAAGGACTAGACAAGATGATTACTAATTCTCTTCCAGGTGAAACACAAATTTGAAGAAACCCACTGGGGGGAAAAATCAGATGCACCTTTAAAAATTCACTAATATTCCATGAATTTATCTGTTGACTTATGTAAAACCTAGACAATAACTTGTGGTTTGCAATAATAACCAGTGTCTGACCATGGCACGGGCATGACATTGGGGGGAAAAAAAACAACAGATCATGTCTGCCTCTAATATCTGACAAACCCATACACCTGCCCAGCTTGGCTCTTGAGACAAAAGTGGCCTGGTGAACTTCCAACAAGCACCAGGCCATAGGTGAGGGCTATAAACCTCCTTACCTGGGCTGCTGGGGCTGCCTGCCCAGGTCCCCTCTTTGCGGCTGCCCCATTCCCCAGACCCCAGGCCAGTCTAATTTCTTGTCTCCTGAGTTTGCTCTAGGGGAGGCCACTGACTTAGGAAGTGCCCTATTCCTCCTCAACTTGCCTTCTCCCCCAGAATTATAAAGCAACCTCCCTGAGCCACATCATGGGGGAAGTTCAGCTTCTGAAAGTCAGTGGTTGGTTCTGTAAAATGGTGATTCCATAAGATGTCTCTGCAGTAACCATCTTTCCTCTGCACCCACCTCCAGGTCAACAGCACGACAGACAGATCAGAGATCTGTCTCACCTCTTACAGACCCTGGGGAACTTTTCCTCCATTCTCCATTGGCTGCCTTCAGGTGAGCACCCATCACCATCCCCTAACATCCCACCTCTCCCTCAGAGAGCAGGCAGTCCAGACAAGGGTGCCAGCAGGCAGGGCCCCTGAACGCCCTAGACTCGGAGACTAGATGTGATACATTCCTGCATTTTCTAGACAATCCAATTTTTAAACCCAAGTCTTATAAGAGCCCATGAATCCATCTTGTTCCCCAACCACACACTTCTGGTCCCCTCACTGAATTCACAAACTCTCAGGTTTTCAGCTCACAAAACACTTTCAATGCCGCTCTCCCATCACAGCCTTGAATGTGAAGAAACTGAGGCTAGGGGCAGCACAAACTTGCCCAAGGTCACTTGCTTGTAAGTAAAGAATGAAGACTGATCATCTCTGCACTCTTTGGGAAACTCTCCCCCAAGCCGTCCAGCTACCCCCCACCTGTTGTCAATTTCCTTTCCTCGCCCCAGAACCAAATCGAGAGCTCTCCTTTCCCACTCCCTGCTCCCAGGCCCTCAAGAACAGGGTTTCCAGCCCCTCTTAGCCCCTGGGGCTCTGCTAAGGTTTCACAGGCCTGGCAGGATGGCGGCTGGATTCAGCGCCGAGAATGGCCATTCGGGGGACAAGAGCCTCCCCTGAGGTCGGGGTCACACACCGAGGGGCACACAAATGTAAGGCACTGCCTTACCCCATCCTCCAGGAAGAGGTGGAGGAAAGAGAATAGGCCATCCCCTGACGGGTTCCTGTGGTCGGCTGCCCCAGTCCTATTAGAACCAGAAGTCTGGAGCCCCAGACAGTGCGGGAAGGAGCTTAGGGGAAGAATGGGGACGCTCGAGGCCTTGGGCGCCCGGCGGGAGTCTTGAGCAGGGAGCCCCTAGATGCAACCCAGACAAAGATGGAGAGGTAAGGTCTGTGCGCCACCTCCAACGGCTGGGGCGGAAGGGAAGGGGGGCGCGTCGGAACCCCAGGAGACCAGGGCCAGGGTTTGAAGAGTGGGTACGCAGTGGAGACTCGGAGAATGGATGGGATCCAAAGACGAGTCGGGTGGCGGCACCCGTAAGGTACAGGTGAGCCGGGAGAGTTGGGTCCAGGAGAGCCAAGGGCCCACCTGCGGGGAGGGGGGGGGTGAAGGCAGAAGACCTGGTGGAAGGGGGCCGTCCCCGGGGAGAAGGCTGCAAGAGGGCGCAACCCAGACGCCCGGGTCCCGCGGGAGGAGAAGGCGCCCCGGGGCGACTCCCGGAAGGGGGTCGGGGGTGGCGGGGAGGCCGGCCACCTCTCAAGACGCCCCGATCCCTGGACGGGGCCCGGACCCCAGGACACTCCCCAGGGGTCGGGGACCCGGGGGCCGGAGGGGGGGTCGGTGCCGGGGGCCGGGGGTGGGTCGGGCACTTGCCTGCGTCCTCATCATCGAAGGAGTTCATGCACGGGAAGTAGATGGCGAGCGCCTCGAAGGAGGCGGACAGGCTGAGGCGGCTCTGCGAGCGCTCCATGCCCGCGCCGGCGCCCGGTGCCTCGGCCGCGGCGGCCGCGGCGGCGGCGGGCGGCTTGGGCAGCTTGGCCGCCCCATTCTTGACGCGGAGTACGGCGCGCGGCGTGGTGGCGGCGGCCCGGGGCCGGCGCGGGGTTCCGCGGCGGGGCTGGCGGGCGCGGCGGGGCCGGCGGGCGCTGCGCTGGGCGGCGCGTGGAGCCCGAGGCGCGCGGTGCTCCCGGCGGCGGCGGTGGCGGCGGCGGCGGTGGCGGTGGCGGCGGCGCAGCGCGCTCTGGCCCGCGGCGCCCCCCGCCGGCCGCGCGGGGCGGGTCGGAGCTGTGCGCAGCAGCCAATCGGTGCCGCCGTCTGGGGGAGGGGGCGCCGCCGAGGGAGGGGGCGCCGCCGGCAGGGCGTGGGAGCCGGGAGGATGCGGGCTGCGCCCCCCCCCCCCGCCGCCCCCAGTCCCAGCAGGTGAACCCGCGCGCGCGGAGTGAGAGGCTCGCGGCGGGTGTCGGTGTCGATCCGAGGTCGTTCGCTAGCTGGTCCTGCGGCCGATCCTCCCCCCTTCCCCCCACCCCACCCTCGGCGCCCCAACCCCCACTCTCCGTTCTGAGACTCGCCCCAAATGCCGGCGTCCAGTCACCGACCCAGACAGGCCTCACCCAGACACACGGACACGCTCAGAGACGTCCGGGGCTTCCGTTTCACGTGCGTACCACCAAGATAACGTTCACCGTGCAAACATGCCTGGACACACACACACACACACACACACACCTCTTAGCCACCTGGGCGGACAAATCCACGGATGCACAGTCTGGAAGACTGTCCCCCACCTCCCCCCCCCCCTTCACGGGCAGATACACCAACAGACACCCTTAGACGGCCCCAAATGGACGGGCAGAAGCCCTGGGAGATAGGGGCAGGGCGCTCTTGGCACACAGCCCTCCCCCACAAGCTAGACCCCAGAAGTTCAAACACACGCACTCTCATGCACCCACACTGGCTGGCTGATACCCTAGATTTCTTACACACAGATGCACACACTTAGATGCACACACAGCTCCAGACTAGAGCTCACTCGGCGCCCCTCCCCCCTCAACCACCTGATGTCAAACACTGAGACAGTCACCCTCAGACACACACCAACACACAGCCAGACTCAAGTCACTCCCAGCCACAGTGACATTCTGATGAGAGACACCCTCAGATTCTGGGACACACTATGACAGGCACTCACACACACTCTGCCAGATATACACCCCCAGCAACCACAGTCTTCACCCATTCTCAGACACCCAGAGCCCAGGGTAGACAGAGACAACCATCAGAACACAGTAGCTTCTTCCCTTTCCAGTTGTTCCCAGCCATCTTTACCAAGCAATCAGATAAAATGATTTTAGGGTGCCAGTCCCTACTATGGATTTATTTCCCCACCAGGACCTTGGGGACTGGATGGGTGTTGGTTTTCTGTTGCTTCATAACCAGGGAGGTGGCTTAACAACAAGTCATTTAGTAGTGAACAGTTCTGTAGGTTCCATGTCTGGGCAGCTTCGGCTGCATTCTCTTCTAAAGATCTCACAAGCTGTTGGCTAGGCAGAGCTGTAATCTCCACAGGCTCTGGAGACAAGTCTGCTTCCAAGGTCATTCAGGTTGTTGGCAGGATTCAGTTCCTTGTGGTTGTAGAACACAGTCCTTGTTTCCTTGCTGGCTGTTGGCTCCTATCCTAGTAGTTCTCTGCCCTTGCATGTGGCTGGTCCATCTTCAAGGCCAAGATCAGGATGTCAATCTCTTCACAACCTTTGATGCACTCTGCTTACTTAGCCCCCAAAACACTTTGTTGTAAAAGGCCCTGTAATTAGGTAAGGCCTATCTGTATATCTTCTTTACCCTTCAGGTTATCATGTAACATAGCAATAGTGATCCTAGTTAGTGTGTCCATCCACACTCAAGCAAAAAGGAGACATATGAGCCTAGGGATCTCTGATCATTCCTACAAGACTGCTACCACACTTGGTAAAACACCTAGCTCACTGCCTGGCCCAAGGAGGTGCTCCTGAGCCCTCCTGCCTTCCCATGAGCCAGATCTAGATCTAGAGCAGCAGGGGGAACAGGTAAGAGTGCTCCCCACACAGCTTTCCCCACCAAGATAAAAAGAAAAGGAAAAAAAACTCCATTTTTTCCCACTTATTCAGAGATCTTGGAGTCCTCGCCCTCTCCCTCCCTCCTTCTTCCCCCCTCCTTTCTCTCACACAGTACATTCAATCCATCAACAATTACTATGCACACGATTCCCAAAATGTATCCAGAAACTGATAACATTTTTTGCCCCTAATTCCCCATGACTCCCACCTGATTCAGGGTCAAAGTCCAAGTACTCTAAGATCCGAACTTCATTGGTTCTGCTACCTATCCTTTCTCATCCCTAACACATCCCTATTCCTTTCTTGGCTCCAGATCTAGAAAACTTGCTTTTTCCTCTGCCTGAAACACTCTTCCCTCTGGAAAGTCAGGGGGTCACATTCAAGGATCTCTGCTCAAACATCCCTTTCCCAGTAAAGTGTCCCCTCATAACCTTGTGTAAAGGAACAAATACCCTCCCTGAAATACCAAACCCTCCACACCCTACTGTATTTTTCTATATAGCCCTTATCACTATCTGACACATATATGTATACACATACATACATGTGTACACTTTTCTTATTTATTTGCTTATTCTCTCTTTGTCTCTCCCTCCCTTCTTCCCCTTCCTCAGAGCTTAGAATAATGCCTGGCAAAAAGTTGGCACCCACAACTACTTGTTGATTACATAAACTCTCAGGCCAGCTCACAAAAGGGAATGTCCTTAGCACCTTCCCCCACCCCCATTTTACAGCTGAAGAACTGAGACTTGCAGAGGAGAATTGACTTGCTCAAAGTCATAGAGAAGGAGTGGGTTTGGAATCTGAGATGGTCATTTCCAAAGCCTGTGCCCTTTCCATGGCTCTGCTGGCCTCCTAAGAAGAAGGCAGAGTGAAAGTAGCCCATGAGAGGAAGGTCAAGGGCGCCAGGAGGCCAGGGACACAGGGCCTACAGTCAGGGAAGAAGTATCAGGGACCTCAAAGAAACACACAAGAAACCAGGCCTTAACCTTGAAAATAGGTTGTGCATGGAGATTCAGTGTGCAGACCTGAGCCAGCCTTGTCAAATTCCAGCTTTGCCACTTACCAGCTGGGCCACTGCTCTGAAGCAGGTAGATACATTCTTTGGGGATCCATATCCCCTCCTCCTTAAATCCAGGTCAGACTCAGTAACATACTTATACAGCCAGTAGAATGCAGAGAAAGTGATACACATATTTCTGAAGCTAGGTCAGAAATGCCCTACAGCATAGTTCTGGTATACTTGGGCTTCACACTCTGGGGAAAGCCAGTCCCCACCCACCCAAGATGCCTGGCCTCATGAAGATGGCATGATGGGGAGGCCCAAAGGAAGTCCATGGAGCTACCAGCTCATAGCCAGCTTCCTGCACTGGGCATGGACCTTGATTCAGCCCCTGCTGGCAACTGCTGGTAACTACATGAGTGATGCTAAGCAAGACCTGCCCTTCCCAAACTCTCTTTCATGTATGGGGATCATATTTTATGCCACAGTGCACTGGAGATTGAACCCAGGGCCTCATACATGTTAGGCAAGTGCTCTACCTCTTGAGCTATGCCTCTAGCCCTTTTGAGTTTGAAATAAGCTCTTCCTAACTTTGTCTAGGAGGGCCTCAAATAAGAGATCTTCCTGTTTCTATTCCTAAGTAGCTGGGATGACAGACGTATACACCTATTGGAACAGTGACCTTGAGTGAGGGAATTTACCTCTTCAGTTTCTCCATTTGTAAAACAGGGACAATGTGTGTGTGGGGGGGGGGGAGAAATCTCAATCAAATGACATCATACATGCATAATGGGTGCAGACAAGTGGAGCTGTCAGGTCCTTAGTAGTAATCACTAATTCTTATAAGAACACAAGAAGTAGTGATCACTGCTAACGACCTGACAGCTCCACCTGTCTGCACTATTATGAAGAGCTAGACAGAATGTGAATTTCATCAAACTTCCTCATCTGGAGAGAGAGAAACCAAGGTGCAAGGGATTGCAAATGGCGCCAAGCTATTGCCTGGACGGAGCCCTCCTGATCTGGGTACCTGCTCACCAGGCAAGACTGGCAGGAGGTCCCTGGGGCTACTGCAGAGGAGGCGGGCTGTGGGTAGAAGAGAAAAGATCCTCTGGCCAACACTCTAGGCAGTACCCTTTTGGTATGATGTCTCTGATCTTGATTAGCTTATGGCTAAATTCTACCAGCAGGGTCCAGGTCTATACAATTAAATCTCTGACCCTTTATGAGTGCATAGTGTCCTGATGGGAAATTACAGGGCTCAACCACTTGTACCTTAGTATGAACAAAATATCCTAAGAACTAGTTTAATGATGAAGTATAGTTGAGACTGTAGAGGGAGAAGTAGTCAATGTAGATCCAGGAGAAGGAAGTTGGGAAACCAGAGAAAAATGTTCAGTTTGGGCTTTGTAGCCCAATAAGAAGGAGGGTGCCAAGGGGCAGCAGGAGGAGTGGGTCTGAAAAGGTGGTAATGCCTGGGTGACCTTGGTGAACCTCCTTGGGTTCTCATTTTTTAAAAAAATAAGGATAACTAATACTTTACAAAGTCACGGTGAAGATTAGATGTGTAGAAAGTGCTTGACATATAGCAGATAGTTACTGGATAGCTCATTGAATTAAAGTTCTAGATGTTGGTTATGTGCCATCTGTACCCAACTCTCAGAATACTGGAATGAATTGAAGAGACCTGATTGCTGCCTTCATAGAGTTTATAGTTTGACAGTATTAAACAATTATGCTAATAGTTGCTCAATGACAACAGTATCTAATGGTTTCTTTATAACCATTATAATTGCAACTGTGATAAATGACATAAACACATACAGCATATCTATTACTTTGCAGTGTGTGTGCCCACCTGTAAATGTGTAGGAGCTTAACTCCAACTGGAGAGATGAGAGAGGGCCCCCCCCCCAGGGAAGTGATATTTAAGCTGGAAATGTTACCTACTATGCTTCTGGCACTGTTCCTGCATTCTGAGTCTATATCAACAAATTAAAAAGTCACTGTCCTCATGTCTGCAATATCAAAATTATCCCAATAGCTACTCTGGGGAGAATGGATTGGAATAGATTTAGAAGGTTGCCTTCCCCAATCTTTTCAGATAAATCCTGATTGGAAGCCAAAAGACACGGATAGTTTCATGTTTCCTCAGTGGGGGAAGATGACTGAGACAGAATGTCCCAGAGGAAGGGGGACCTGACAAGGGTGGGGGACTGGGAATTCTGAGGTCAGAGGGAAGGCTGTGGTGGAGATTTAGGTGATGACAAAGGGCTGGGCCTGAGGAAGTTTCTGCACAGGATTAGGTGACAGAATGGGTAAGATGAGGTGCAGAGACACTGCTGAGCTTCTGGGCATCCAAAGAAAACAGCTGTGGGCTAAATTCCCCTCCACTAAGCTGGAGCACTAGGTCATTATAAGACCTAGAGAATGGCTTTGATCTAGAGACAGTGAGTGAGAAGTAGCTTAGATACCACTATGCCTGAGCTAGATCAGCTAGAGAAAGACTGATCTTGTCTATGTCCTGCCTGCAGGTGTGTGTGTGTGTGTGTGTGTGTGTGTGTGTGTGTGTGTGTGTGTGTGTTTAACAACTATATTCATCTGTGTCTGTCTCTGAGTAAGTGGACATTTTTTCATTCCTATGTCCTCATCTGTGTGGCAATGACCTTGTGTCTGAGCATGTCTTTGAAAGACATGCGTCCTTGTGTTCAGTGTGTCCAGTCTGGTTTTAAATGCAACATGCATCCTGATCTTTGTGTTTGTCACTGTGGCTCTGTGTATGTGTGTGTGCGTGTGTGTGTGCGTGCGTGTGTAACATCTTTATTCATTTATGCATGTCTCTGAATAGATGGGTATTTCTGCATACCTCATTAGTGGCTTTGTTTCTGAGCATGTTTTGAAAGGTGTACATCCTTGTGTGCAGTGTATCCAGTCTGGCTGTTTGTGTGCATGTGCATGTGCATGTGCATGTGCATGTGTGCTTGTAGCAGGGAGAGGGACAAAGAAGAGAGGTTCTACATGCACATGGCCCAAGTATACAAGTCTTTGTGGGGTTCTTCAAGGGCTAAAGTGTATATGTGCTTATTCTTCTGCTGATGGCTTACCCTTCTCCATGTCTGCCTTGTCTTTAGGCATATCAGTGTTTACATGGCTGTCACTGCAGTGTGTTGGCTATATTTGTGTATAGTGTAAGTTTTCTGATATCATCTGCTTATGGGTACGTCTGCCCCCACCCTCACTGTGTCCTGGAGTGCATGTGTGAACACTGCATGGAGAGGGACTCATATTTTCTTGATTAGTGTTTGCCTTCCAGTACCTAATACATAACTTTGAGCCTCATGGGATATAGATGTGTAGATATTTCATAAACTCAAGGTCCTCTAACTACTTACCTAACCTCTTTAATTTATCCATCCATCCATCTCCATGACACTCACATCTAGTTCCTGTGTAGTTATCTCTCTCCGACAAATTACTAAATTTCTCAGTGTCTCTGTGTTCTTGTCTATAAAATGGTAATAAAGCTAGCCACCTGATAGGGCTTCTGGCATGGTATGGGGATGGAACTGACACAAAGCATACAAAATACCCAATGTGCTGTGTGACACAGAGTAAGTGCTCACCACATGGACACATTAGCTATGATTATCACATCATATCCTCCGTATATTTCAGCACATTCTCTGCACTTCACTGAACACCACCCCTGAGCTAGAAGCTGATGAGGTTATTAAATATGTCTGTCAGTGCCCTCTCCTATGACCTTGGGTGAGGCATATACCCTCCCAGGACCCACAGAATGAGTACAACACCCATTCTTACCAAGAGTCTGGATGTGCCTGCCCTTCAAAACCTGTAAATTGCTGTACAGAGCTGTGCATAACAAGACAGGGGACAGACACCTCAAAGCTCTGGATGATGAGGTGCTATCCTGGATTATTTAGAAATTCAGGCAAAGCAAGGACAAAGTTATACTGAAAAACTCTGTGTAGTGCCTCCCACTTGTCTCCTTTCTGCAATGAGCAGTCTGTGTTCACCCTCTGGGGAAACACCAATGGGAAGCCAAAGGCACTGACACACCTCCTCTTTTCCACAGGCAGGAGAGGGGCTTCGCGGTTAATACCAAAACAGAAAGAAGAACAACTAGTGAGAGATCTGATTTCTGCCCTAGTAGCCACTAACTTGGGTGAGAGATGGAGACAAGGAGGGATGGAATAAGGAGAGACTAGGAAAGAAACTTGGGACCTGTAATAGAGAGACTCAAAGAGACAAGAAATGGAGGTAGAAATGAGAAAGAAAGAGGGAGAAAGTTGGAGATGGGGAGGCAGAGGAGACAGAGTCAGGCCTTACTGCAGACCTGGTTCCCACAGCCAGAAATCAAGGCTCCACCTGTGGCAGCCCTCATGGCAAGTACCGCTTCTTCTCCCAGGTCATCCCCGCCACACACGTGCACGCACACACACACACACACACACACACACACACACACACACACACACACACTCATACACACATGTACACACACACACCAATGTACATACATGCACACATGTGCTCATGCACTGAGGCATACACTCACACACATGATGATGCACACACATCCATACACTGATGCACACACATTCACATATATGTGGACAGGCTCCCACCCTAATATACACTTGTGGACAAATACACATGTGTGCATACATATACTTACACACACTCACATGCACAGACACATGCGCACACATACTGGTACATACAGATGCACATGTATTCTCACATGCACGTTCATACTCATACTCTGATACATGTGGACACACATGCTCACTTATGCTCATGCATGGATACACATACCTACACGCATGTTCATACAGTGATACACACATTCACAGGTATACCCAAGTAAGCACTCAGACAAACATTCAAATGAGCACTGACAAACAGAGGCAGCGGCCCAGGCCTCAGGACAGGGTGGATGCTAGCCAATGGGACTCTTCTGTGTGACCTTGGGCAATGCTACCTCACACCTCACTTGGGTGTCAACTTCCTCATTTGGAGAACAAGCCATCAGAACTCATGCAGTGACTTCTAGGCTAAATAGGATAAGGGATATGAAAGAGATTTCAAAACTGGAAAAATTGGACCTGATATGACAGTTCATAAAGAAAAACAATTTAAAGTGGCCAGGAAAATGTGGGGCCAGGCAAAGTAGAGGAGAATAATGAAAAGTAATGACCACATCTAAGAATAAAACATTATAAATCACAGGAAGTTTTTTAAAGGCTTAAAAATTAATCCCCTTAATATATAAAAAGTTCTTACAAAACAATATTAAGAGCCTCTACCTATTACCCCCCCAAAAAAAAATGGGGAAAAAGATTATCGGGCAACTCATCTGAAGAAAAAATGTAACTGACATAGGGGTAGTAAAAAGGCACTCATCATTTCTCATTACAATTAATAGAATGTCCATTAAAATGAAAGTAAAGCATCATTTTCTACCCATCCATCTGAGAAGGAAGGAACGACTTTAAATAAACTGTACAGGAAAAGGGAAAGGAGGAGTAGACACATGCACACATTTTTGGTGGGAGTATATATTAATTGATGGAAACTTTGGAGATTAATCTGTTAGTCCCTATCAAAATATTTAAGGCAGCAATTTACCATTTCATACAACAATTTCACTTCTAGTAATTGATTCTATGTTCTACAGAGATACTTGCATATGTGTACAAAGTTAGTACAGACAAGAATGTATTTGTGGGCTGGGAAGGTGGCTCAGTAGTAGAGTGCTTGCCTTACATGCATCAGGCCCTAGGTTCAATTCCTCAGCACCATATAAGCAGAAAAAGCCAGAAGTGGCACTATGGCTCAAGTGGTAAAGCGCTAGCCTTAAACTGAAGAGCTGAGGGACAGGCCCAGAGTTCAGACCCCACGACCGGACCCCCCCCCCCAAAAAAAGAGTTGTTTTATGATTTTCCCGCGGTGTGTAGTCATTTGTTACAAAAAGTCATGATGTATGCAAAGCCCCTGCCTTCCCTAAAAAGTGTATAAAAAGTGCTGTAACCCTGGGCTTGGGGCCTCTGAGCGTCTTGGGCTGCTGCCATGTACACGGGGGACCAAGCTCAACCTTGCAATAAAGACTCCTTTGCTTTTACATTGGTGATGGTCTCTGGTGGTCTTTTGGGTAAGGATTTCTGAATTCAGCTTTACAATGGTTCACAGATAACCAGGGCAAGAAAGTCAATGAGACTTTTATCTCCAATTAACCACCAAAAACCCAGAAGTAGAGCTGTGGCTCAAGCGGTAGAGCACCAAACTTGAGCAAATAAATCTCAGGGACAGCACCCAGGCCCTGAGTTCAAGCCCCCAGACCAGCACACACACACACACACACACACAAATTTTGAAATATATACATATAATGAACATTATATATAAAGTATATAATTATATATAATGTATATATAACATATAACATATAATGAACATTATATATACATCTATATTCCCATCTGTGTCCCCAAAAGACAAATATGTAGGTATTTAATATTTTTGAATAGACACAGATTTTAGGAGCAACACACTTTTATATTTTTTCTTCCCTTCCCTTTCCTCCTCCTCTCCTCCTTCCTCCTCTTTTTCTGGATACTCACTGTTGGAGTGGTGAAAGGGCACTTCTAAGCACAGCTGGTAGTTCTGCGAATTGGCACTGCTTTTCTGGAGGGCAATTTGGCAGACTATTAAAAAAATGAAGACAGGCCCTCTTTTTGATCCAACAATCCTACTTCTAGGAATGTTTCCTAAGGAAATAACTAGAAATGAATGCAGAGATGAATAATAGCAACCTGTGTCGGTGTTCCTCCCATGCTGGGCAACACATTGCATACCTTATCCTTCACTCATTTCATCACACAAGTGATGAAATATTACCTACATGGGGAAACTGAGACTGAGATGTAAGTTGCTAAAGTTCAAGTTGCTGGCAAATGACAGGTTGGAGCCAAACCCTGGTCTCTTTAATTCCAAAAATCCTATACTGAACTCCAAAAATTCTATACTGGATACTCCAAATCAACTTGTTCTCCTGTGCTTTAAAACACTGCATAAGAAAGATGCTTTAAGGGCTGGGAAGGTGGCTCAGTGGTAGAGCACTTGCCTTGCATGCATGAGGCCCTGGGTTCAATTCCTCGGCACCACATAAGCAAAAAGAAAAAAAGCCGGAAGTGGCACTGTGGCTCAAGTGGTAGAGTGCTAGCCTTGAGCTGAAGAGCTGAGGGACAGCGCCCAGGCCCAGAGTTCAGGCCCCACGACCGGATCAAAAAAAAAGAAAGAAAGAAAGAAAGATGCTTTAGGACTGGGAAGGTGACTTAGTGGTAGAGTGATTGCCTAGCATGCATGAAACCCTGGGTTTGATTCCTCAGTACCACATAAACAGAAAAACCCAGAAGTGGTGCTGTGGCTCAAATGGTAGAGTGCTAGCCTTGAGCAAAATAGCTAAGAGACAGTGCCCAAGCCCCAGGACTGGGAAAAAAAAAAAAAAAAAGCTTTATCTAGTACGTGTGTGTGTGTGTGTGTGTGTGTGTGTGTCTGTGTGTGTCTCTGTGTGTGTGTGTGTGTGTGTGTGTGTGTGTGTGTGTGTGTCCTGCTACTGATGGGCTTGAACTTGCTGTGCTTAGCTCTTTCACTCCAGGCCAGAGCTCTATCACTTTAGCCACAGCTCCATTTGGACTTTTTTGGAGATTAAGAGTCTCATGTGCTTTCCTGCCCTGGTTGACTTTGCACTTTGATCCTCAGATCTCAGCCTCCTGAATAGCTAGGGTTACAGGTATAAGCCACCAGTGCCATTTCTCCCTACTACTGTTTAAACAGCAAAAATTTCCAGGTACTAGTGGCTCGCACCTGTAATCCTAGCTTCTCAGAAGGCTGAGATCTGAGGATAGTGGTTCTAAGCCAGTCTGGGCAGAAAAATCTGTGAGACTCTTATCTCCAAGTAAACACCAGAAAACTGGAAGTGGCGCTGTGGTTCAAACTAGTAGAGCACTGGCCTTCAGCAAAAGAGCTCAGGGACAGTGCCCAGGCCATGGGTTCAAGCCTTATGACCAGAAAAAAAGACAAAAAAAAAGTTCAGAATTACATTAAATGTGCAAGAATTGAGGAATGATTAGATAAATCATGTAGTGTCATATGATCAAATATGTCATCCTGAAAAAGAAGTTTTGAGAGGTAGAATTTAGTGCTAGAGTACTTGCCTAGTCTGTGTAAGGTCTTCAGTTTGATTTCCAGTATGGTAACATAGAAAATTTTGAAAGACAAAAACAAAAACAAAAAACAAAAAAAAAGAGAAAATTTTGAAAGAATAATGGCATGGGCACATGTTTGTGTTATATATGTTTTCCTGGAATTCATTTTGATAGATATTAGTTTATATGATCAGAGGCACAGAGGCATTGTATCTTTGTGTTCTTCCTCTAAGAATATTCTCTTTTGGTCTTCCTGTGTGTGAATGCCTGGAGTTCTGTATTGTTCATGACGTGTTAAATGTAAAAGATGGAAAAACATGTCCATTTTCAATTTTTAAAATGTATTTTTGTCATGCAACTGCATTTTTATCAAGTTGAAAACCTAGAAAGCCTAGTCTGTGGTGGTAAAGGTTGGAAGAAGAAGGACTGTCAACTGGGAAGCCTTCTGGTGTGTTTGTGCACAAAATCTAAAGTTGTGGGTATGTGGTGGTCTACACCTGTTCAAATCAATCCAGTTGTGGCTGGGCACTGGTGGCTCATGTTGTAATCCTTGCTACTTAGGAGGCTGAGATCTGAATATTGAGGTTCAAAGCCAGTCTGAGCAGGAAAGTCCATAAGACTCTTGTCTCCAATAACTTAAAAAAAAAAAAAAAGGCAGGAAGTACAGCTATGGCTCAAGTGGTAGAAAGCTAGCCTTGAGCTAAAAAACCCCCTCAGAGGTAGCACCCAGGCCCTGAGTTTAAGCCCCAGAACAAAAATATAAAGCCCCAGAAAAAAATAAAGTTGTATAGTTAATGTATTATAGGTTTACTATAGGTATATATAGATATAAATATATCTAAAGATATATATTTAGATATAACTATATATTATATATAAATAATATAATATAATGTATTTATATCTATAAATATAAAGTTATATCTGTCAAAATATAAATATCTAAATATATCTATTTATATCTATCTAGATATATATTTAGGTATATTTATATCAATATATACCTATATAGTACATTATAGGATTATATCATTTACAGGTCCTGTAAAAGAAATGAATATATATGTGTATAAAAATCCTGGTGGTGGGGCTGGGAAGGTGACTCAGTGGTAGAGCGCTTGCCTTGCATGCCTGAGGCCCTGGGTTCCATTCCTCAGCACCACATAAGCAAAAAGAAAAAAGCCGCTGTGGCTCAAGTGGTAGAGCGCTAGCCTTGAGCTGAAGAGCTGAGGGACAGCGCCCAGGCCCAGAGTTCAGGCCCCACGACTGGACCAAAAAATAAAAATAAAAAAATAAAAATAAACATTCAAAAAAAATTCTGGTGGTAAAACACAGACGTTTTGGCAGTGATGGTTGCTAACTGCTATAGCATTTTAATTTTTATAGTATTCTATATTTTATAGTATTCTATAGTATCTAGATATAATTATATATTCTATTTTATTATACATGTATTGTGTGCATTTTATACTATTCTATATTATTTCTTTTTTAATTCTACGTTTTCCTTATCTGAATGAGTCTGCATTATCTTTATAATTAGGAAAAAATAATGCCAGTAGTGGAAGCCTGGGAATAATGTGCTGGAGAAGCAGTTTAAAGTATGGCCCTAGAACCCTAGAGTGGACAGAGCTGTTTAAAATCTCCAGACAGCCCTGGGCCCACCTGGCTCTGGTCTTGCAAGTTCCAGCCTCCTTGGAAGGCAAAGCTTCTGTGATCTGAAGAGGTTTGTTTGGGTGAAGGAAAAAAAGCAATACACTTAACACAGATTCCACCCATTTTGAATTCCCGCTGGGCAGGTGCTGCAGAACCGCAGAACCATCCTGGTCCTAGCAATAACTTCTTATTCAGCTGCCAGCTGGAAGCCTTGTTGCTTGCTGGTGGTGACATCAGGCCTCCTGGGAGCAGCTGGCTGTCAATCAGAAGCCTCTTCTCAGCAGTGAGCCATCTCTGCCTCCTTTTCCATTTAAAGGGGCAGTTTCTGCCTGGGTGAGAGAGCAGGGCTCTGCCTTTCCATATGGAGTCTGATTTAGGACAATAGCGATATTAGGGAGGGACAAGGCAGGTTACTGTACATAACTCCTGAGATTCCAGAATCAGCTTATCCTCCATTGACAAGTAAAGCCAGGTGCCCCATTCACACCTGCCATCCTAGCTACTCAGGCAGCTGAGATCTGAGGATTGCTGTTCAAAGCCAGCCCAACCAGGAAAGCCCGTGAGACTCATCTCCAATTAACCACTAAAAAAAGCCAGAAGTAGAGCTGTGGCTCAAGTGGTAGAGCACTGAGTTAAAGCCCCAGGACTGGTACAATAAATACATAAATACATAAATAATTTAGGTATAAAAAGCTAAATTTAATTTAATATTGGTAAATATTAAATATTTTTTAGAAAGTTGGGCTCTGATGGCTCATGCCTGTAATCCTAGCTACTCAGGAGGCTGAGATCTGAGGATTGAGGCTCAAAGCCAGCCTGGGCAGGAAAGTCTGTGAGACTCTTATTGCCAGTTAACCACCAGAAAATCAGAAATTGCGCTGTGTATGGCTCAAGTAGTAGAGCACTTACCTTGAGCTGAAGAGCTCAGTGTCAGTGCCCAGGCACAGAGTTCAAGCCCTATGACAAACAACAACAAAAAAGTTAAAATATAAAATGAAGCAAATAATGGTGAGACTTAGAAATTCTTTACTAATTAATACCAATTTTAGCTAGGTGCCAAAATTTGGAGGATCATGGTTTGAAACCAGCCTAGGCAGAAAAATCTGCAAGACTCCATCTCCAAAATAATCAGCAAAGCTAGGCTAGAGATGGCATTCTCCAAAAAGAAATATATGCATTATCTGACTTATGCAACAGTACCTCTCTGTGCATCACTTTTATAATAATTTAAAATAATGTGTCAGACACTGGTACTCATGCCTATAGTCCTAGGTACTCAGGAGGCTGAGATGTGAAGCCAGCCTGGGCAGGAAAATCTGCAAGACTCTTAACTCAAAGTAACCACCAGGAAACCAGAAGTGGCACTGTGGCTCAAAGCCATGAGCACAAAAGCTCAGGGACAGTGTCCAGGCCCTGAGGTCAAGCCCTATGACTGACCAAAAATAAATAAATTAATAAATTAATTAATTAAACACATAAAATTTAAAGGTATGGCTCTGGGTCTAGCAATTGTCAAGACCCTGAGTTCTAATCCCAGAACCACTTCTCAAAAAGAAAAGATATGTGAAATGATGTTCCTCTCATTTCTGTTGTGTTCATTTCAGGTGTTTGATTTTGCTCTTAAACTTTTAATTTTGTCATGATGGTGGCTTTATGAAAGAGTTGCAAATGCAGGACCAAAATCCCCTTTTATCAGCTTCCTCTCAAGTTCATCTTACATAATCATGGACAGGAAAGTTTGCAAAGATTCAAAAATTATCTTGGTAACTGCTGTAATATTATTAATGACATTCCATATTTAATTCAGATTTTCCCATTCTTCCACTGACGTCCTTTCTCTGTGGCAGTTTCCAAATCAGGATGTCACATTGCATCTCTATATCACATGTCCCAAGTCTCTTCTGGCCTATGACAGTTTCTCAATTTCCTTGTCTAACTTTTAAAGAAAGGTGCTCAGATAATTCATAGCATGTCCCTAACCTTAGTTGGCTCGGTTTGCCCACAGATCTGACAGAAGTTACAGGCTTGGGGGAATAAGACTCTATGGAAGTCACTCTCTCACATCGCCCTACTGAAGGTATATGATGCTCACTTGACTTCACCCAGGTGAGCATCCCCCTGGTCACGGGACTTCTGGACTTTATTTTCTATACTTCATATTGCTTTAATTCTTTATCATGCATATGCAGAAAGAGTGAGCTTGGATATGCTTCATCAACAGAAGAACTCCACCAATGTGAGTGTTAAATTTTTTATTTGAAAGCAAGAATTCATATCCAGGGCTTGACTGGACAAGGAAAGAAGATGGAAGTATAGCCAGGACATCAATGTTTAATTGGTCTGGAGACTAGCCAGGGAGGCAGGCGGAGATGGAGATGGCTTTGAGATTTATGTCACTGCTAACAGCAAAGAGTTCAAGATACTTGGAACATAATATTCTCTTTTAGACTGGAGCCCTGGGGATGGGGTAGACTACCCTACCTGCCTAATCAGAAATAGCATGATCAAGAAGGATGATTCTGCTAGAAAAGCAAGGGGGCATGGAACTAACACTAAGAACTGAGTATATTTCAGCTATTAAGGCAAAATCTTCCTAGCTCTGCTAGCTGAAGTGATGGGTATTTTCTCTTTCTCTCTCCCTCCCTTCCCTCCTCCCTTATCCCTTCTTCCCTGCTACCTTCTCTCTTACACTTCTCTTTCTGTCTCAGTGCTGAAGATTGTAATGAGTGTCTTACATGTTCTGGGCAAGTACTCCTTCACTGTGCTACATTCTTAACCCTTGGGTTTTTTTTTTGAAGTAGGGTCTTGTGGCATGAGCCACTGGCACCAGACTATCTCTGCCTTTTAGTATAGTCAAAGGATTAGAATTAGATGGTTTTTACCTGACGGTGTGCTAGTAAATATTTAACAGCTAGAGCTCCAAAATGAATATATCCTTCCAAGAACCAAGAGGGGAGAGAAGCAACCAAAACCATGCCTATGAGAACTGTTGTTAGAGTGGTGGCAGAACCAGTTATGGTGGTGCCTACCTATAATCCAAGCTCTCAGGAGGCTGAGCTAGGAGGATGGTGAGTTCAAAACCAGACTCTCAAACAAAACGGGAGTGATGGCGGTATGTCTTAGGTGGAGTCTCCTGATGCCAAGTCTAAAGTAGGATTGGGGGGCGGGGAGATGTAGTAATTCCTGAGCAAGTACTCTCCCATTTGAGCCACATCTTCAGTGCTTTGGCTTTGGGTCAGTTATTAGATAGGGTCTGGCATTTTTACCCAGGCCAGCCTGGACGGCAATCCTATCTACAGCCTTTCACATAGCCGGAATCATAGACATGAACCACCAAGCTTAGCTTATTTGATGAGATGAGATTCTGCTTTTTGCCCAGGCCCCAAGTATCTACCTCTTGAGTATCTGGGATTATAGTCATAAGCCATTGCACCCTGCCTGAAATGATTATTTATTGAGAGACTACTCAGATGACATGTTAGGAATGAGAGAAATGGAATAGGACAGGAAAGAAAGTAAGGCAAATGCACAGATTTGGCTGGTCACCTCAGCCCCAATTCCACCACCAAGTCCCCAGCTTGAGGCAAGAGGATGGGGGCGGGGTGGGGGAGGGTACTTACATACCCCACTTAGAATACAAGATGCCTTCAGGGGGAGGTGGGTCACTTCTCAGGCATTTCCTGGCACAGAAGTTCCAAGGAGGTCCCTCAGGAGAAGGGGTAGCTAGGACCTGTGAGCAACCAATCATCACCACAGCTGGGGGACAAGTGGACCAGGCTGGGCGAGGGTCAGAGGGAAGAGGCCTAGGATGACCCACTGTTTGGAGGTCACCAGGCTGATGATCATTTTTATGGAGAAATTGATAGGGATAGAGATGTCCGACATGGTAGAGGTCATGGTAGCGGTGCTGCTTTCCCACTACCTGGGAAGTTGGCTGGGCCTATGGAGGTGGCAGTGGTGGCTGGTGTGTGGGGGGGGGTGTTGAGGTGGGTGACAATGACTATGGACCAGGTTCTGGTGACCAATGTGTGTAAAGATTGCACATATCCAACTCTCTATTTCTTCAAGGTTTGTCTTTCTTTTTATACCTTGTGTTTCTACAAGTCCTGGGCATGGAAACCAATTGGAATTTCATCTTGTCAAAACCAGATGATGGAGGCATGAGTAAGAGCATGGAAACTCATTCACTTCACTAGAGCAGTCCTGCTGTGTGTATTTCCTTTAAAAAATAATGCATACATTCCCTGGGGCTATAATTTCTTTGATTCGCCTCTATGTAGTTCCGCAGGAACTGGTGACTACAGACTTGTTAACACAGCAAACCCATGAGTGGAGTTGAACAAGGCAACATGGTGCCAGGAAGTCCACTGGTTTCCTGGAATGGGTCCACCCGCAGGCAGTGTGAGACTGCTGGTTCCTGCTGTAAGGCCTTGGAGACTGCGCCTGTGGGTAGGCTGGTCAGCAAGCTGAGCTGACAGTCCTGTCAGCTGACAGTCCTGAAGTCTGCAGCAGGTGAGCAGATGTGATTATTTCTCTCTTGGTGTCTGCCAGGGTCTCTTCCTCCCTCTCCTCTTCCCTCCCCAGGGTAAGACATTGAGGCAGGAGTGATGGACAATGTCATGCCAAACACTGACCATATTATATTTGCAGCAAAGCAGCTCTCTACCTAAGACATATCCTGGGACAAATGCAAACCTCATTCCTATAGTGAGTATCTACTGAGCATCAGAGATGAGCCATGCATATTGGGGATATAGAAATGAGGAAAGAAGAATACTCTCCCTTCCTCCCAGGGCTAATGCTCCAGTAAGTTCAAAGGCTCATTCTCCACACCCAGACGAGGTAGAGAAGACTCAGTGAAACTGATCAAGGACAGATAACTAAAGGTGGAGCTATGATTTTATCTGAGATCAGCCTGCTCTCAAAATCCTTGCCAGGGTCTGGGAATGTGGCTTAGTGGTTGAGTGTTTGCCTAGCATGCATGAAACTCTGGGTTTGATTCCTCAGTACCATATAAGCAGAAAAGGCTGGAAGTTACACTGTGGCTCAAGTAGTAGAGCAAAAAGAAGCTCAGGGACAGTGTCCAGGCCCTGAGTTCAAGCCCCAGGATGGGCAAAAACAAAAACAAAATACCCATGCCATAGACAGTATTGTCTATACTGTCTGCAATAGAGCTTTTGCTTGTGGATATTTTTAAACAACCAATTCCCCTTCCCCTGCTGCGTGCCATTTTTCTGGCTAGTCTATAAAGCCACCATTCCAATACTGTCTGGAAGGTTTGCCAGCTAGCACATCCTGTACTCTTCCACTGAAGATCAAGCTTCTGTCCCAAGAGATGGAATCCTTGTTCTGCTGCCTGACCCACTAGGACCAGGGCTCTCTCCATGTAGACCTTAGTTTTGCCTGGGAGTCTGTCTGTCTGCCACCAACAAACAAGATTTTCTTCCAGCTGTACTCTGTCACTGTGTCATATAACCAGCAACTGGGCTGACACGGGCACTGCTCCCTCTGAACCTCAGTTTGGACCCCAAGCAGGTTCTGTCATCGGCTCACTCACTGCAAGGACAAGTATCTGCTTCCGAGGAAGCCAGAAGAAGGAGAGGCTGCTTACCTGAGTCTGGCTTGGCACATCCTATTCTGCACAGGTACAGCAGACATGCTTTCAAACAATCCTGTGAGGCATCATTAGTTCCCATAGTAATCAGGACTGTCCGTTGTGAGCAGAAAAAGACAAAACCAACACAACCACCAGCTCTCAAATGGCTCAAGGCAAAAGGATCCCATAACTGAAAAACTGGATCTTGCATTTGTTGAACCATTGTGTAGCCAATATAGATCTAAGAATTCTTTGAATCCTCTATATAATGTATTGGGGAAAGAGCTAATATTAGCTTGTCACTGTAATGTTTTACAAGGGATTTAAAGCCACTCTCCAAATGCTAAGTAAGCATTTTTGGGAACTGATGAAAGAAAAAGTGGTGGAAGCATTGTATTTGGTGAATATGGGTGATGGAGAATGAAAGGAGATAAAGCATGGAAAGCTGATGAAGTTACTGAGCAAAAGGGCTGCAGCCTTGTACACTGGCACCACCTTCTGGAAAGAAGCTGAGTACAACAGCTCCATTTCTGCTTCAGCACCAAGGCTTCTAGAGGGAGTGAAAGGGAGAGAATAAATTTCAACAAACTCCCCATCTTCCTCTGCTCAGGACCTTTCAACTTTTCTACTGATGTTTTTACTTTTTTGGAGTTTTCAGGTCCTGGGGCTTGAACTTGGGGTCCAGGCACTATCCCTGAGCTTTTTCTCTCGAGGTTAACTAGTGCTTTTCCACTTAAGCCACAGCTCCACTTATGACTTTTGGGTGATTAACTGGAGCTATGAGTACCATGGACTTTCCTGCTCAGGCTGGTTTCAAACATTGATCTTCAGATCTCAGCCTCTTGAGTGGCTAGGATTACAGGTGTGCTTCACCAGAGTCTGGTATAATGGTCCTTTTAATAAAATACAACTATAAACATGCTCGTCTGTTGTACTGGAAGCACAGTGGATTCTGTGCCATGTGCTTCACATATATTCTAATCCTCACAGCAGCTGTAAGAGGCAGATGTCATTAGTATTTCATCTTTGTATACTAAAGATAGCTTGTTTGCTTGTACAACTACTTAAAGATAATTAATTTTTTTTAAAAAAAGAGATGGTATGGGCTTGGAATGTGACTTAGTGGTAGAATGCTTGCCTAGCATGCATAAAACCCTGGGTTTGATTCCTCAGTACCACATAAACAGAAAAAGCCAGTAGTAGTAGAGTGCTAGCCTTGAGCAAAAGAAGCTCAAGGACAGTGTCCAGGCCTGATTTCAAGCCCCAGGACAATAATAATAATATAAAAAAGATGGCTTGCTTGGTGCTGGTATATCCTAACTATAATCCTCAGGAGACTGAGAACTGAAAGTCCCAGTCAAATTCAGACTGGGCAGACAAAAAACACTTAGAAATGGAGCTTTGGCTCAAGTGGCAGAGCACCAGCTTCGAGCCAAAACAACAACAATTAAGCAAGAAAATGAAGCTGGGCACTGGTATCTCATGTATGTAATCCTAGTTGCTCAGGAGACTGAGACCTGAGAATCAAGGTTCCAGCTTTGAGTCCATGAGACTCTTATCTCCAATTAACCACCAGAAAACTGCAAGTGGAGCTGTGGCTCAAAGTGGTAGAGCACTAACCTTGAGCAAAAGAGCTTAGAGACAGCACCCAAGCCCTGAATTCAAACCCCAGCATAGGCATACTAAATAAATATATCGATAATAAATAAAATCTGAAGCTTATAGTGGTCTTACAATATCTAAGGTTAAATTGTTACTCAATTTTTAGATTATGATTCAAATCCAGTTCCATCTGGGTTCCGAGTCCATCACAGGCTGGATTTTCCAGAAACCAGAATCAGAAATGGAAAGTTTCATGTAGAAAACTTGTTGCAGATTAGTGTCTGGATCATATCACATTTGTGGAAGGGAAATTCTGAACTTCAATGCAGCTGCTGCTTGAGGTGGCAAAGTGGCTGAATCTCCAACAGTCAAATAGCTATCTCAGGAAAGGAATATGAACTTGGGCTGAGCTGCTCTCCTGAGTTGAGAGCCAGTCCCCAAGAGAACTCAGCAGGGCCTGGAAAGGTGGCTCAGTGATAGAGTGCTTGCCTTGCATGCATGAGGCCCCTGGGTTCCATTCCTCAGCACCACATAAGCAGAAAAAACTGGGAATGGCGCTGTGGCTCAAGTGATAGAGTGCTAGCCTTGAGCTGAAGAGCTGAGGGACAGTGCCCAGGCCCAGAGTTCAAGCCCCACAACAGACCGAGAGAGAGAGAGAGAGAGAGAGAGAGAGAGAGAGAGAGAGAGAGAACTCAGCAGAGAGCTGTGATCAACACTACTCTGGAAGCTGGGGGGTATAAGTTCCTGATGAGTCCTGGAGAAGCTCTGGGCAATGGAGCACAGTGGGTATCCTCTACAGAGCTGTGTCTGGACTGCACACCCTGCTACTCAGTGCATCAACCAGTCCATTGCTCAGTACTCTGGAGTAGACATTCAATGGTCAGTGTCACGAGTTGTGGAAGCATTGTGGATTGTGGATTTAAAGAATGTTGTGGATTGTGGATTTAAAGAATGAGTATAGCCAGGCGCTGGTGGCTCACACCTGTAATCCTAGCTATTCAACAGGCTGAGCTCTGAGGATCGCGGTTTAAAGCCAGCCTGGGTAGGAAAGTCTGTGAGACTTATCTCCAATTAACCATCAGAAAACCAGAAGTGGTGCTGTGACTCAAGTGTCAGAGCACCAGCTGTGAGCTGAAGAGCTCAGGGACAGCGCCCAAGCCCAGAGTTCAAGCCCCACAACTGACATCATCATCATCATCATCATCATCATCATCATCATCATCATCATCATCATCATCATCATAGTGCCAGTGTAACAAAGGCAACTGTGAAGAAAATAATAGTAACAACTTGTCATACTAGGAATCAAAACATATGCCATGGTTTTATTACCCAGAACTGTACTTGTAAGAGTTTATTATATAGTAAAATGTTATTTCAAATAATGGGGAAATTACAGAGTGTTTGATAACTATCGTGACAACTGGATATTTAAGAGGATAAATTAATTTGATAGTACCTCAAACCATTTCAAATACAAATCCCAGGTGGATTAAATAACTAAAATATGGGTTGGAAATGTGGCTTAGCGGTAGAATGCTTGACTAGTTTGCATGAAGCCCTGGGTTTGATTCCTCAGTACCACATAAACAAAAAATCCAGGAGTAGCACTGTGGCTCAAGTAGTAGACAGCTAATCTTGAGTAAAAGCAGCTCAGGGACAGTACCTAGACCCTGAGTTCAAGCCGCAGAACTGGCCAAAGAAATCCCAAAACGGAAATACAAGATAAAAGTCCTAAAGTATTAGAAAAAAATACTTTTTTTTTTGGTTGGTTGTGGGTCTGAACACTGGGCCTGGGCACTGTCCTGCAGCTCTTTAGCTCAAGGCTAGCACTCTACCACTTGAGCCACACCGGCACTTCCGGTTTTTTCTGCTCATGTGGTGCTGAGGAATCGAACCCAGAGCCTCATGCATGCAAGGCAAGCTCTCTACCACTGAGCCACCTTCCCAGCCCCTCCTATTTTTTTTTTATCTCCTAGTGTAGAGAAGGCCTTGTTCAATCAAGATACATGATGAACACTAAAAATGAAAGGATGGATTAAATTATGAGCTCAACAGCTGAAGCCTTCCCATGACAAGGCAAAGGTAAAAGACAGATACTCACTGGGCACTGGTGGCTCATGCCTATATTTGTAGCTACTCAGGAGGCTGAGATATGAGCATTGTGGTTCAAAGTCTACCTGGGCAGGAAAGTCCATGAGACTTTTCTCTGAAACTAATGACCAAAAATCTGGCACTTGAGCTGTGGCTCAAGTGGTAAAGAACCAGTCTCGAGTGAAGAAGCTAAGGAACAGTATCCAGGCTCTGAGTTCAGTACTGGCTCTCAGTTCAGTGATGCTCTGTAAGACAAGAGTTATTCAAGATTCTTAGCCTTCTCCCCAGTAAAATGACAACTTGCTCTTTTAGTTGGTGGTAATGTTGATCATGGCGCTGTCTCTGAGCTTTTTTGCTCAAGGCTAGTACTCTACCAGTTGGAGCCACAGTGTCACTTCCAGTTTTTTGGTAGTAAATTAGAGGTAAGAATCTCATGGACTTTCCTAGCCAGGCTGGCTTTGAACCTCAATCCTCAGATCTCAGCCTCCTGAGCAGCTAGGATGACAGGTGTGAGCCACTGGTGCCTAGCTGACAATTTACTTCTTTTTTAATGGAGGCAAGGCAAAGAAGAAATACAAATTGCCAAGAAAATATAAAATTGCCAATAAATAGGAAAGTGCAATCATTACATAACAATCAGGCAATGCAATATGTAATGATGTAATACTTGGGACAATAAAAAAAATGTAACGTCAACTAAGTTCCGTTTTTCACCTGTGACATTCACCAACGCTGAAGCCATTCCCTGCAACGTGGGGAGGAGGGGGGGTGATGAACTCCAATTTGTTCTCTATTCTCCTCTGCCTCCTCTGTGCCCCAGGAGGCTTGCACAGGCCACATCAACAGGCTTGTTCTGCCATCTGGGTGGAGGTCAGCCCGTAGGACAGGGAGGGGAGAGAGTAATCAAGGCCTGTATTCCCTCGGCTTGTCCCCTGTGGGGCCTCACTGCTTCATCGGTCTCACTCCACAGGACTCCGTTCCTCCACTAAAGAACACTCTCTCTTTGCTCCATAAGCTCTTCAGAGGGTATCGGTAGTCCCATGCTTGTCAGGCCTAAAGTGTTGCTCCACCTTTTTATTTTATTTTATTTATTTATTTTGCCACTTATGGGGCCTGAACTCTGGGCCTGAGCACTGTCCCTCAGCTCTTCTGCTCAAGGCTAGTGCTCTACCATTTGAGCCATAGTGCCACTTCCGTCTTTTTCTGCTTATGTGGTGCTGAGGAATGGAACCCAAGGCCTCATGCATGCAAGGCAAGCACTCTACCACTGAGCCACCTTCCCAGCCCCCTTTTTATTTTTTTGCCAGTCCTGGGTCTTGAACTCACTGTTAGTAAGCTTTTTTTTTTTTTTTCTCAAGGCTAACACTCTACCACTTGAGCCACAGTTCCACTTCTGGCTTTTTTGGTAGTTAATTGGAGATAAGAATCCCATTGAAAAGTGAACTGAGCAACTCAAGGGCAGTGATGGGAGGGAGGAATGAAAGAGAACAAGGGAACAGCTGATAGTAAACAAAGCAATGTACACATCACCCTATTTGTAAGAAATAGTTTTATTGTTAAAGGTTATAGAGTTCATAAGCTATGTAGATTAAGATAATGATGACTATCATTGTGAAGATTAAAAGGTGTTTGTGATTATAGCTAAGTATAACTATGCCACAGTATTGTGAAATTTATATAGTCACTTAATCTCAATAAAGAAATATTGGGGGTGGCAGAATCTCATTGACTTTCCTGGAACTTTGATTCTTTGGTCTCAGCCTCCTGAGCAGCTAGGACTACAGTCGTGAACCTCTGGCACTGGAAACAAGGGACTTTAATGCTTAATGTTTTAGTCTTCTTACAACAAAAATACATTCATACATCACTATGTAATAAAAAGACATTATTTAAAATGAATATAGCAGGTGTTTTCTTACTTAAAAGTAAATGCTAATATATATATATGTATACATATATAATTCTTAAAATATACTCACAAACACCCAATAAATTAATGGTTCTTTCTGCCCAGCTGGCATTCTAAAGGAGGAGATTGGAGGCAGAGCGCTTCAATGAACTTCTCAAGCAGAGGAGGTATTGGAACATGACAGTGTCTTGCCACTTTCTCTTCAGGTAGAAATATGCAGAGCCCGGACAGGCTGTGAAACTTACTTGTGGCCCAGCTATCCTGAAATTGAAATGCAGATTCCAAATCCTTATTATTTTCACATTAATAATTCCTTACTTTTATGATCACAATTCGATTCATGGTAGTCTCAGCGACGGCTCTGGTGAACTTGACACAGCTTCTCCTTGCCAGTCAGCAAGAGCTATACAATCTCTCTGTTTTTTTACAATTGTACCTGTAGATTTCTCTGAACCAGTCAGTGTTCCATTCAAATGAAGTGCCAAGCTTGGTTGAATAGGTAATAAAGACCTCACGAAAACTGACTTTTTTTTTTTTTTTTTTTTTTTTTTTTTTTTGCCAGTTATGGACCTGAACTCTGGGCCTGGGCACCATCCCTCAGCTCTTCAGCTTAAGGCGAGCGCTCTACCGCTTGAGCCATAGCGCCACTTCTGCCTTTTTCTGTTTATGTGGTGCTGAGGAATCAAACCCAGGGCCTCATGTATGCAAGGCAGGCACTCTACCACTAAGCCACCTTCCCAGCCCCCTCATGAAAACTGATACATCATAAACTTCCTTGCAATTTCAACTTTTCATGGAAGAAAAACAAATAGCCCTCTTTACTTTCGGACACAAAGCCCAGTCCCCAGCTTCATGAGTGTCAGGTAGTAACAGTGAGCCACCAAAGTAGAAGTGGCATCCTGACCTTCCAATCACCACAATGGTGACATTGAAACCAGAGCTCTCCCTTGATTTCTGCAACCCCAGCTCTTGTCCTGTTTGCATTCAGTCCCTTTCCATTCATAATACCTAGCATAGTTTCTGCTTCTGTAGCCTGAATAAAACCCTGAATACTGCTTGGAAGATAATATTCAGGAAGTCATCCCAAAGGCAAGAGGGGGAGAAATAGAAGAAAAAGAAAAACCTAGTTCTATTAGAAGAACATTCCATCTGGTCAAGTACCTGAATAACTCAAGCTCTAAAAACTGAAAATATGGAAAACAGAGAGATATGGGAATAATATTCTAAAAAAATAATTCAGAAAAAGGAAAGAAAGAAAAGGATATTCCAATGGCTGTTTCAAAGCAGTTCATTGTGAGAGTTTAGAATATTAAATAAAAACTTGCAAAGAGACAAAACCAGTTTCTATAAAAATGAAGATTCAGGGGCTGGGAAGGTGGCTCAGAGGTAGAGTGCTTGCCTTGCATGCATGAGGCCCTGGGTTCAATTCCTCAGCACCACATAAACAGAAAAAGCTGGGAGTGGAGCTGTGGCTCAAGTGGTAGAGTGCTAGCCTTGAGCTGAAGAGCTGAGGGACAGTGCCCAGGCCCAGAGTTCAAGCCCCACAACTGGCAAAAAAAAAAAAAAAAAAAGACTGAGGTCTTCACAATTTAGAAAAAGTGATTGATTTGCAACCTGGAATTTTATATCTAGGCAAAGGATCAGCCATGTACCAAGGTAGAATAAAAGTGTTTGAGATTACTCACAAGGACATTTTTTTCCCTCAGGATGCCACAGAGAAATGTTATCTATACACATTAATTTAATCATAAAAGGTATAGCATCCAGGACATTGGGCATCCAAATTAAAAACAGAAAAGTATCCCCCAGACGGTGGTAAACAAGAACCCCAAATGACAGCCTAGATAGAGAAGGCAACCAAGAGAAATTGGAGCAAGCCACCCAACTGCAGAAGTTTGTAGAAAAGGCACAGAAAAGGTGGGCACATGCATGCATGCATGTGCACGTGCGCACATGCACTTGCGCGCACACACAGACAGACAGACAGGAGGCTATGCACATATTGGAACAAATGAACGACCACAAAAAACTGAAACTACATTAGTATTGAGACTAAGAGGTGCCCTGGCTATCATACCTAGATAAACACAGTATCGCTTCAGAACTACCAGGCAGCCCACCCACCATCAGAAGCTCCAAGATGTCACCTGCAAAGCTGAAACCAATTGACAGATGTTTTGGTTCTTGGCTGAAGCCTCGCTTCGGGAGAGCATGACACCTGCTTTGTCCCATGTCACCAAGTCCTGTTCCTCAGGAGGAGGGAGAGTGCTGGGGAAGTTTCTTCTTTGACCTCATTTATTTAGGAGTGTGTAACAGCATCCTTTGGGCCCGCTTGGGCTCAGACACTAAAACGATTCCTGTTTTCAAGGAACCTGCAATCTGAAGATGCACTGGGCATGTCCTGTGGTCATATCTGTTCTTTAGCCTGTGTGGGTGTGGGTATGGTACTAGGGCTTGAAATCAGGGCCTCTTGCTCTGACTTGGCTTTTTCACTCAAGGCTGATATTGTAGTACTTCAAGCCACAGCTCCACTTCTGATTTTAGTTTGTTTTTTGCTGGTTAATTGAAGATGAAGTATCACAAACTTTTCTGCCTGAGCTGGCTTTAAACCATGATCCTCAGATCTCAGTCTCCTGAGTAGTTAGGATTACAGGCATAAACCTAGCCCTCTCTCTCTCTCTCTCTCTCTCTCTCTCTCTCTCTCTCTCTGTGTGTGTGTGTGTGTGTGTGTGTGTGTGTGTGTGTGTGTGTGTGTGTGTGTGTGTGTGTGTGTATACATGCGTATGCGTGCTGGTACTGGGGCCTGAATTCAGGACCTTGCACTCTTGCTTGGCTTTTTAAAGGTTCTACCACTCAAGCCATACCTCCAGGTCCCTCGCTTAATTAACTTTAAACAATACCTTGCCTTATTTTTTATTCTGTCTTACACTGGTGAAATTTTTCTGTGGCATGAATTTTTGTTTCTGCTCCAAGAGCTCAGAAGCCAGATCACTCCCATCTTCACACACACAGGAAAAAGCTGAGCAAACTGAAGACCAAGAAATCTTAAGACTCCTTAGCAAATTGAGGTGACAGGGCAATGGCTGCTGTAAAAGCCAGAAAGACAAATAATAATCAACAGGACTGCAGCTTGCCAGTAGCGAAACCCCTTGAACACAGTAACATTTAATAAGTATTTACCAATTGCTAGAGTCAGAGGATGGCCTGGCTTGAGGGTTTAAAAAAAGGATGGGCATGGTGGTTGAAACCTGTAATCTCTCAGGAGGTGAAGATATAAGAGGTCAAACAAGGCAGAAAAAAAAAAAAAGATAGCAGAGACCTCATCTGCAAAAAAGAAGCTGGGTATGTGAATGCATACTTGCAATCTCCTCTGAGCTACGCTAGAGGCATCAGTAGGGAGATTGCTGCCTAAGGCTACCTGGGGCAAAAGGGCAAGATCGTATCTGGAAAAAAAGAAAAAAAACCTACAGCAAAAAGGACTGGGGATGTGGCTTTAAGTGGGAGAGGGCGTGCCTATGAAGTTTGAATTCTTGAGTTCAAACTCCAGCACCACACAAAAAGAATGCAGGTGCCCATTATCAGTGGGTACCCCATTCAGTCCCACCAGTTTTTCACAGTAAAGATCTAAGGTCACACTGTGGACAAGAGGAGGGAAGAAGACGTTTGGAAATGAATCCAGAGCATTGTACTTTTTGTTTGAGGCCTACCCTCCAACGAAACCACTTTACCAGCTCCTTCCCTGACCTGGGGGAAGGCGATTACACAACTCCAGCCTTCTTCTGCTCTCCTGTCTGTCTCTCCAGGAGGGGTCCAGGGAGATGATGAGATTATTTTGAAAGTTACAGTCCAACAACTGAAAAACAACTCCCATCCCCCCAAAGAAATGAGTGGTAAAATTACCGAAGATTATAGAAGACTTTCTCCCATCATACCTTACCACCCATACCACGTCTTCAGTATAAAAACAGTGAATTATAACCAAGAAAGCTGCAAAACAGACTTTAATTCAGTAGGGGTTTCCAGGGAAACCCAAAGAAGATAGAAGAGACAAAAACAAGGACACTGGAAGAAATTGAAGCCTTTGACACAGTTACAGTAAACAGGCGAACTCATAAACATGAAACACCACAGGCCTATTTACCTAAGTTCCTATTACCCAATGCATTGTGCATGACTATCCAAAAGTATAGAAGGCACAGCTAAAACTGAGGAGAAATAAACAGTTTAGAAACACAAACTATCATAACAATACTTGGATATGATAAAAGGTTTGGAATTATCAGACCAGGAGTCTGAAATCCATGGGATTAATGTTCTAGGGGTTCTATAGAAAAAACAATATGCAAAAAGGGATTCAGAAAGGGATTCAGAAAGTTCAGAGAGCCCCAAGAGAAAAAAAAAAAAAGAAAAAAAAATCACATCAAGAAATATGTCAAAACTAGACAATCAAAGACAATGTATTTTTTCTTCCTTCCTTCTTTATTAGCCTGTTTTCTTTCCTTTTTCTTTCTTTCTTGTGTTTGAATTCAGAGGTTCCCATTTGCTAGGAAGGTCTTCTACCTCTGGGCCATGGCTCAGCCCAAAAACACAATCCTGGAAAAAAGTCAGAGGAGAAGGAAAAACCTTACTTAAAAAGGAAAAGAGGCACGAGGTGCTTATGGCCTGTAGTCCTAGCTAGTCAGGAAGCTGAGATCTGAGGATCACGGTTCAAAACCAGCATGGGCAGGAAAGTCTGTGAGACTTTTATCTCCAATAAACTACTCAAAAAATTGGAAGTGAAGCTGTGGTTTAAGTGGTAGAGCACTAACCTTGAGCAAAAGCTCAGGGACAGTGCCTAGGACCTGAGACCAAGCCCCAGGACTGACACCAAAGAAAAAGGAAAAAGGAAGTCAGGCCCAGTGGTTCATACCTGTAATCCTAGCTACTCAGGAGGCTGAGACCTACGGATCCCAGTTCAAACCTAGCCCAGGAAGGCAAGTCAATCAAATAAAATAAATCCAGAAATGTTTTCTCTCATATGTGGTAGCCAGAACTAAAATACAGCAGGACATGATTAAATTATACAGGACTGTAGGCCAACGGAGATACTTTTAAGGGAGGAACACAAAAGTGCAATCATATAATAATACTTATCAAAATAAACTCCAGGAAATAGAAGCAAGAGGGTTCTGTTTGTTTTCTTTTCTTTTTGTCCTGTTTGTTTATCTGTCTTTGGAAAAGTAAGAAAGGGCATAGAAAGTGAGGAACAAAAGGTGAATAAATGCAGCAATGGGACTTATTAGATGCTATACTTGAAATAAACTATACAACTTGTGGGCGGGGACAGGAGGAGAAAACTGGGAAAGAGCATAAAAATCATCAACAAATTGTCAGCAATAAACTTAATAATACGACAAATGAATTATATACCATGATCAAGTGGGATTTGTTCTAGGCAAAGAAGAATGGATTAAAATTTGCAAATCAAGGGGGGGGTGGGAGGGCAGGAATGGTAAGGGGAAACAAAGGAGGAGGCAACAAGGCTTGATAAGAAATGTACTCACCCAGCCCTCAGCCCAACTCTTAAGGCAGAACCAAAGAAGAAAGTAGGGTACTGAAGCTGACTTCCATGTGGAAGGCTACAATAGAATTCATGCAGAAAGGGTATCAGTTCTTCTCCTCACCTCGAATCCTTGTTTGTTTGTTTGTTTTCCCCACATGACTTAGCAATTCTCTTAGCAAGAGCTAGACTCTTACCTCTCCTTGAATCTGGGGCACTTGTGACTTGCTTTGTCTAATTTAAAATGGAGGAGAAAATCATAGTATGTCAAGTCCAAGCCTAGGCTCAAAGATATTCACATATTTCTGCTCTTTCTCTTAGTCTCCTGCCTCCACAAGCCTGAAGATCACTAGGGAGAGTGACAAGATAGAAAAGATCCATTCTCTTCCAACCATCCCAGCTAAGATCATGGTAGACCAGCCTAAAGATGACCTCTGCACATGTGAGAGAACTCAGCCAAGAGTGGAAGAGGTGTCTGCCTGGTCATACTTGACTGCAGACATAAAAGTCCAGATGAATGGGAACACCCCAGAGCCAATATGAGGGTTCTAGTGAGCAATAGTAAGTGCTTTTTAATTGAAGCCACCAAACCTTGAGATTGTGTATTACACTACAATACTGAGGCAATAAATAATACTTTCTGAAAAAAAAAAAAATAAAAAAAAAAAAAAAAAAAAAAAAAAGAAATGTACTCATTACCTTGCTCATGTAATTGTAACCCCTCTGTGTGGTATTTTCACAGTAAAAAAAAAATCTTTAAAAAAAATTGAAAATCAAGCTGGGCGCTGGTGGCCTGTAATCCTAACTACTCAGGAGGCAGAGATCTGAGGATCAAAGTTCAAAGCCAACCTGGACAGTAAAGTCTGAGATTCTTATCTCCAATTACCCACCAGAAAACTGCAAGTGGCACTGTGGCTCAATGTGGTAGACTGCTAGCTTTGAGCAAAAGAGCTCAGGAACAGAGCACAGGCCCCCAGTTCAAACCGAACACCTGACAAAAAAAAAAGAAGAAGAAGAAAGAAAATCAATTAATGTAATCAATCACAAAAACAGTCTAAAGTAAAGCAAGACAAAAGAAAGCAAAAAATGGTATCACAAATACAGAGGAAGCATTTGACAAAATTCTACATGAATGCATTATAAAAGCTCTCACTAAACTAGGCATAGAAACAAAACATCTTAAGCTTGATGAAAAATCCAAACCTCCATAACTAACCTTATACTTAGTGATGAGAAACTAGATGCTTTCTCCTGGAACAAGGCAGACCCGTCTCCTTTACTAGTTTCATTCAACATCTTACATCAAAAATATAATAAGAATACACAAAAAGAAGAAAAATCGTTTTTGTACACAGAATACATGCTTATGTGAAAAACTAGTAAAAACCAAAGCAAACTAAAACAAAACAAAAATACAACTCTTGGAACTCATAAGCAACAAATGGAAGGTTAGAAGATGGATAAAGGTTAATAATTGTTTTTCTGTATCTTAGCAATGAACACGTGGAATTTAAAATTTAAATTGTGATACTAGTGTATAGCATGGTAACTCATACCTGTAATCTCACCTATGTTAGCAAGACCCTATAAAAAATAAGGTGAAAAAAATATAATAAGGTGGATGTACCGGTGATGTAGGCCTGTAATTCTAGCTACTAAGAAGGTGGAGATGGAGGATCTCAGTCTGAGGCAAGCCTAGGTAAATGTGTGAGATCCTTTCTGAAAAACAAGTTAGAGGAAAAAGAGATGTTTGACTCAAAGTGAGGGAGCACTAACACAACAAACATGAGGCACTGAGTTCAAATCCCAATACTGCCCCAAAAAGGAAAAACAAAGCCCAACATATCATTTACAACAGCACACAAAAAAAGGGAATGAATGATAAAAATGTGTCTGAGGAAAACTACAAAACTCTTATAATAAAATGAAATAAAATCGAATTCCATGTTCATTGGTTTTTTAAAAAACCTTCTGATAAGAGTATATTAGACTTTGCCAGAAAACCACACAGACATCCAGGTACAAAAAAACAAAGAAATCGCCGGGCGCTGGTGGCTCACGCTTGTAATCCTAGCTACTCAGGAGGCTGAGATCTGAGGATCGCGGTTCAAAGCCAGCCCGGGCAGGAGAGACCGTGAGACTCCTATCTCCAATAAACCACCAGAAAACCGGAAGTGGCGTTGTAGCTCAAGTGGTAGAGCGTTCGCCTTGAGCTGAAGAGCTAAGGGACAGCGCCCAGGCACAGAGTTCAAGCCCCACGACTGACAAAAACAAAAAAACAACAAATAAATGGTTTATTGCCGGTAAAGGGGCTGGCAAGACCCCTTCTCACAAGAGAGGAGTGAGAAGAAGTGCCGGCTATTGTCTGAGGTGACCTATATAACCTACTGAGGCTAGAAGGGGCTAGGAGACGGAGACCCTGGTGTGGATGTCCTCACCCACACCACTAGGAGATAAGGGGCTCTGCAGCTGCCCAGACCTGAAGGTCACTCTAAGGGGCTCTCGTTGCCTTATATGGTGGTAGCTGCCCCAGAGGAGTGCCATCCCAAGGTAAAGGGGGTTGGAGGCTGATTATTTACTGCCTTTACTACATGGGCCTAGTGTTGCCTAGGAAGGAAGCATGTTAAACTGTGGAAAGGGGAAGGAGCGTGCTAAGCTATGGGAAGGGAGCTCACTGGGCTAACACCCTCAATAATGTTAAGATATTGTTCTTCCCAATTTGACCTATTAGATTCAACACAATCCCAACCAATCTTCCAGGAAGTTACTTTTGGATGTCAATAAACTGATTATGAAACTTAGATGGTAAAAAAAAAAAAAAAGAAAAAAGAAAAAGTAGAACAACTGTGCAGAAGGACAGAAACAAGGTTGGAGTTGTGTTACTGACTTTAAGACTTACCATATAACTACTGTGTGGCCTGCTCCCACCAAAAAATAGAAAATAGACTGATGGAGTTAAACAAAGAAACCAAAATTAGACCCACAAAAATATAGACAATTGATATTTGAAAAGGAGCAAAGGCAATTAAATACAGTACAATCTTCATAATAAGGGGACTTATAGAATTGGACATCCACATACAAAAAGTGAATCTAGACATGTATCTCACACTAAAAGTATATTTAAAAAACATAGATCTCATACACAAAAAATTAGTCCCAAGTAGGCTGAGCATGGTGATACATACCTGTAAACTCAAATACTCGCAAGATAGAGGTTGGGAGGGTGGCAGTTTAAAGTAGGTTTGGGCAGCAAATTAGGAAGAATCACATCTCAATCAATAAGCTTGGCATGGTGATTTCAGCTGTGCAGGAGACTAAAGGTTAGGAGTTTGAGGTCCACTGGCCCAGGACAAAAACCATGAGACCCAGGGCTGGAGGTTTGGCTCAGGTAATACAGTGCTTGTATCGTGTTTAGATATGGCTCAGGATGTTGGGGTATCAATAAGAATAAGAACATCAATTCAAAAGGAATTCTGCAAGGCAAAGATTATTTCTGCAGAAGGGTGTGCCATCAGACGACCCCCCACAAAAAAAAAATCTGGCAGGCAAGTAAGTACACAAAACAGGCAGGCTGCTCTATGAAAGCTGCTCCTTTTTTATCTCTAACACAGCAGGCTCTGCCCCTCTGCTCCAATTGGCTGAGCTCAGGGTTACAAACTGCAAAAGGATGTGGCTTAATTAACTGGATGTAACTAAAATTCAAAGAGTTTCTAACAGTATGTCTTTTTTTTTTTTAATTGTAAAGATACTATACAGAGGGTTACAGTTACATGAGTGAGGTAATGAGTACACTTCCTCTTGAACATTGTTACCCCCTCCATTGTTTTCCCCCTACCATCCCCTCCCTCCCTCCCTTCCCCAGGTTCTTTTTTTTTTTTTAATTGTGATTAAGTGATTACATAATTTCCCGAATTTCACAGTATTGTGGAATAATGATGCTCATTTAAAGTCACAAGTTCATTCTAACTTTCCTGGAGCAAATTGTCTATCACAGTCTGTAATGGTGTTCACATGTTATACACCATATATGTAACGGTATGTCTTAAAGTGCAGCAAGTATAGCTAAAATGTAACAAACCACCTGGCCAAAGCAGGAACTTTTCAGAAAAACAAGTCTCACAAGATTGACAGAAAGGGCTGGGAAGGTGGATCAGTGGTAGAGTGCTTGCCCTTCATGAATAAGGCCCTGGGTTCGATTCCTCAGCACCACATAAACAGATAAAAGCTGGAAGTGGCACTGTGGCTCAAATGGTAGAGCTGAGGAGCTGAGGGACAGTGCCCAGGCCCAGAGTTCAAGTGCCACAAATGCCAAAAAAAAAAATTAAAAAAGATTGACAGAAAGGCAGCAAACTACTTTGATAAAGAAAAGACAGTTTTTCTCCCATTTAACAAATGCAAAGCCACCTTAGTACCACCAAAACCTTACACAATTCAAAAGGGAACTAGGGATGTAGCTTGAAAGTGGTATGCTTACAATGAGAAGTACAAAATGTCATGTCAAAACCAGCTTTACAATGTCGGAGTGGGTGGGGGGAGGGGGGAGGCTGGGAAGGGAGGTGAAGGGTAAACAAAGGAGGAGGCTGCAATGCTTGGTAAGAAATGTATGCATTATCCTGCCCATGTAATTGTAGCCCCTCTGTACAGTATGTTCTCAAATAAAGAAAAATAAAAAAAATAAAAAAAATAAAAAGAAAGTGGTATGCTTGCCTAATATAAGCAAGACCCTGGGTTAAATCCCTAGCACCTCCCACCGCTACCCACACACACTTAAAAACAAAAACAAGCCAGGCACTGGTGGCTCATGCCTGTAATCCTGGCTATTCAGGAGGCTGAGATCTGAGTAGTTCACAGCCAGCCCAGAGAAAAAAGTTAATGAGACTTTTAGCTCCAATAATTATCAGAAAAAAATGGAAGTGGCACTGTGGCTCAAGTGGTAGAGCACTAGCCTTGAGCACTAAGAGGCTCAGGGACAGTGCATAGGCCTTGAGTTCAAGCACTACACCCAGCAAGAAAAAAAGAAAAAGGAAAAAAAAAGACCCTACCTGAATAGCTCAAACAGAAAAGGTCTGGAAGTAAAGCTCACATGATAGAAGCACTTGCTTAGAAAGCAATAATCCCCCCAGTTCAACCCCCCAGTATCCCCCACACACATACAAAGTAAATAAAATAAATCCCAACTGGATCTCAAAGTATAAAATACAAAACTATACAACTTCTAGGAGATAACATAAACATAAGAAAAAAAGAGAAAATGTAGGTGACCTTGCATTTGGCAATGAGTTTTTAGATGCGAAAAATATGATTCATTGACTTCACTGGTAAGTTTGAGTTCAGACAAGCCACAGACTAGAAGAAAAATTTTGCAAAGCAAGTATCAGATAAAGGACATGGATGCAAAAATATTCTCTCCAAAAATCCTCTTAAAATTCAGCAATAAGGGGCTGGGAAGGTGGCTTAGTGGTAGAGCGCTTGCCTTGCATGCATGAGGCCCTGGGTTTGATTCCTCAGTGCCACATAAGCAGGAAAAAAAAGCCGGAAGTGGTGCTATGGCTCAAGTGGTAGGGTGCTACTCGCCTTGAGCTCAAGAGCTGAGGGACGGTGCCCAGGCCCAGAGTTCAGGCCCCACGACCGGACCCCCCAAAAAAATCAGCAATAATTTTAATCACAAACAACCCTATTAAAAATGGGCCAAAAGTAAGAATGGATACCCCATGTAGGAAGGCGCTTGGATGACAAGTAAATATCTGAAAAAGATCCTCAACACCATACCTCATTAAGGACATGTAAATTCAAGCAATGATACTATACATAGCTAAAATACAGAAAAGGACAAAATAGAACAAAATCAAATCTAGCAGGTACTGGCATGCACGCATAGGGAACAACAAGAATTCTCACTTTGGGTGAAAACAAAATGGCACAGCCACTTTGAAATTTAGTCTGGTTTCTTACCTAGTTAGGCATAGTTTGAACACATGGTCTAACAGACAGGTTCCTAGATACTTAAATGAATTGCTTCTTTTGCTCAAGGCTATTACTCTACCACTTGAGCTTCAGTGCCATTTCTGGCCTTTTTTGTTTATGTGGTACTGAGGAATTGAACCCAGGGCTTCGTGCATACCAGGCAAGCACTCTTATCACTAAGCCACCTTCCCAGCCCACTGATGGCCATAAACTCATGGGGCTGGGAAGGTGGCTCAGTGATAGAGTGCCTTGCATGCATGAGGCCCTGGGTTCCATTTCTCAGCACCATATGAGCAGAAGAAGCAGAAATGGCACTGTGGCTCAAGTGGTAGAGTGCTAGCCTTGAGCTGAGAAGCTCAGGGACAGCATCCAGGCCCAGAGTTCAGGCCTTACTAAAAAAGGAAAAGCAGCCCATGAACATTTACAGTGGCTTAATTCATCATCAGCAAAGGCTGGATCAGATCTATTATTTCCCAGGACTACTATAACAAACTAGGAGGCTTTAAACCAAACATTTATTTTCTGATAGTTCTGGAAGCTAGAAGTCGGAAATTGATATGTCTGCCAGGCCATGTTTCTGCTGAGACTCTTTGTAGAGTCTCTCCATGCTTCTCATGCTGTTAATCCTTAATGCCCCTAAATTTGCAGCAGCAATAACTCCAATTCCTGCCTGTGTCATAGGCTGTTTTCCATAAGTGTCGCTGTCTCCACATATTTTCCACCTAAAGACATCAGTCCTGTTGGATTAGGGTCCTTTCTAGTGACCTTGCCTTCACTTGATTATATCTGCAAAGATCCTTTTCCAAAGAAGGTCACATTCACAGAAACCTGGGATTAGTACCTTAACAGATCTCTCTGGAAGACATAGGTCAATTTTTAAGAATGGGTTAATGAATAAACAAACTGTGGTAATGTATACAATGGAAGACTATTCAGTAATAAAAAGAAATGAGCCTTGAGCCATAAAAAGACAAGAGGAAGCTTTAAATCATATAGCTTCATGAAAGAATACCATTAGAAAGTGCTATATAGTGTTGGTACAATTCTATGAAACTCTGGCAAAGGCAAAACTGTGAATTCCAAAGTTGGGGGTACAGGAAGATATAAGGAGATGAATAACTGAAGCACAGGTGATTTTTCAGGCGGTGTAACTTTTTGATCTATGTGTGTGTGCATTTTGTGTGTATATATATATGTGCCTTGTTACTGGGGCTTGAACTCACAGCTTGTACTCTACCACTTGAACCATGCCTGTTTCTGGCTCTTGGCTAGCTGGAGATCAAAGTCTTGCTGATTTGTCTACTCAGACTGGCTCTAAACCTAGATCCTCAGATCTCAGCTTCCTGGGTAGTTAGAGCTACAGGTGTGAGTTACCAGCACGTCTTTCTTCTGGATACTTCATTGTAGATATATCACATCTCACCTTCATCAAAACCTATAGAACTATACAACGCAAAGAATGAGCTCTAACATTAAACTCTGGGCCCTAGTTAATGATCATGTGACAATATTGGCTCATCAATGTATCATCTGCTACAGTATACTATATGTTACTAATTGGGGAACTGTGCATTGGGGGAGAAAGGAATGTTGAAGCTCTGAGTAGTATTTTGTTCTTTAAAAAAGGTCTATTGATTTTTATTTTTAATCCATGACTAAATCTAAGAATCAAATGTCATCTCCCACAACTCCATGATGGGCCAAGGTCCTTCTTCCCAAGCACAGATAGACACCTAAAACCCTGCACGGACAGATTGCATCCACCACATCATGCTTTATCTTTGGGTCTCTGGCAGTACATAGCTGTGGCTTGCTGACCTCTGAACTAGAATGTAGAGATGGCAAAAGGATCTACTCTATCCAACCCCTTAGTAGATATATAAGGAGGTCTGAAAAAGGGCACTCTGTTCACTCAGGGTACTGATGATATAATTTGTGGTGTAATCATTATGAGTCTCTGACCCACTCAGCTGTTTTCTGGATGATGGCATAAGACACAGTCTTGAGACATTAATGTTTACTGCAGTCTGAATAAAGACAGATCCCCATGGGAAGTTTTTGCACTCCCGAACTCCAATCTAGTGGTTTTGATTAAAACCCATGCTTTTTGCATTACACAACTCACTCTTAAGCTTGGTCAAGTTAAAAGGTGGTAAACTATTTGGTTCAGACCAAGTATGATACAGAGGTCATAAGCACAAATGTCTACACAATAGATAATATACATGAGGAAGGCTGATAAGGTTTGGGAGAATGTCCTTTGCAAAGTTCATGTCTGGCCTTGAGTAGGGAGGGACTTGTTGGCTATAGCCAATTGTTGCCATACGGATATGTGGACATAGTGTTGCCAGATGAGGCAAAGGTGCAGATTTCTGCAGACTTTAAAAAAAAAAAAAAGGAAGGGTTACTAAGTAATTCAGATTGTTTAGAAGTACTGGAAGGGCATGTTGAAAGGATAAAGGTAATGCATTGGGGTACTCAGAATGGAGGAGACACTACAGGTAATGGCTGCAGAGAACTTTGACTCCAGAAACTAATGAGTTTGAGCCACTAGCACTAAAAGATTTAAGCAAGAACAGGACAAGATTAGAATGGCACTTTTAAAAGATCACTTGGCAGTTGTAGGGGGCAGGGCTGAGAGTCGGGTGATGAATTAGAAGTCTATCATTAAACTAAGTAAGGGTAAAGGAGAGATGACAAAGGGCTATTTACTTTGTTCTTTTCTCCTACCAGATTGTAAACTCCAAGCCAGCAGGGCGCCCGTCTGTCTTGTTCTAGGTCTCCAGCATATAGCCGAAAGCTTGCTCAATATTTGTTCAAAGAATGAAGGAAAGAAGAGGGAGGCAGCTCAACGTCAACAGCAATGACTAGAGTAAAATACTGGTTAATGTAAAGTACCACGGGGGAGGGGGGAGGGGCTGAGGCCTGTTCCCTTTCCCGAAGCTTCTCTTAGAAGCCTTAGGGAGGGGCTACTCTTGAGGAATAACTGTTGGACACAGAATTTTTTTTAAAGACCTTGGAATGTTCCCTTCCTGGAACTCGTATGGCTTTTCTGTTCTATGAAAGGAGGAAATGGGAAGTACCTTGAAGAACTGGAAAGGAGGAGTACTTGAAAGTGGAGTTATTAAGCAATTTTTATTCTCCACTAGTTACAGTGTCTCTGAAGCACCCAGAAAAGGCGCCTAATCTCACCCACCGACCCCGTGGGGATCACTTTAAGAGTGGAGTGGGAACCTCTGACCCTGGGAATCTCTGGGCCTAGCATTCGAGGATAGGGCAACCCCAACCTACCTGCCAAGTCCCCTCCGTTCCCAGACACCCCATTTCTGGATCGCGACCCAACCCAGCCCCGCCCTCTCTTACCTCTTCCCGCACCCCCGCCCCATTTCCTTCCCCTACGCCCACCTCCTCCCCGCTCCCACCCCAGCCCGCCGCATCCCTGCCCTCGCCTCCTTTTCCTCCTCCCTTGCGTCACTGCCCTTCTCGGGCGGCCGAGGCAACCCCGTGCCGCGCTTGGCCAATGAGGAGACGGCGAAGGGTGGGGGCGGGACTTGGGCCGGAGCGGAAGTGGTGGCCGGAGCGGAAGTGGAGGTACCGCCACTGCCGCCACCGATTTCGGAGCCGTGGTAGCTGTCGCCGCCGCCGCCGTCGCCGCCACTGCAGCCACCCGTGCCGCCTTCTGAAGAGCGGGCTTGGGAAGAAAGCGGTCGCCGCCCTTAAAGCTTCGTTGGAAGCGCCTTTGCCCCCTGGAACCCTCCCACGGTAAATGTGGCGCGGGGTCCGTCCGGGGCCCCCGGGGGCCCCATTCTCGAAGCCCCTCTCGAGGCGACGGTGGCCCGGCTGGCGGCCCCGGGGAAGCGGCGTGAGGGCCGCCTCAGTCCCGCGCGGCTGCCCGTGGCGCGGGCCCGGCCTCGCCGCGGCCCCTCCCTGTTTCCGGGGCCGGGCCCGTCGCCTCCTGCCTTAGCCCGGGCCTCCCTCGCCGCCTGCCGTCCTGCCCAGCGGGCGGGGTGCGGCTCCGCACCGCGCTGGGAGGGGCCGTCGGGCCCCGAACCGCAGACGGGTCCTGAACCCCGGAGGTCCCCTCAATGCCTAGCTTCGGTCTCGGGCGACCCTTCCCCGCTCCTCGATCGGCCCCAACCATCCCTCTCAGCTCTGTCACCCCTTGCTCCTTGCTTGGTGGCCTACCAGAAATTGAAATGTTAACCAAACGTGGGCGAGTTCTGGAGCCCCAATGCCCTGGATGAGTAAGGGGTTTAACCTTGGGAAACAGCAGGAGGGGATCCCTCCTCCCACTTTGCAGTAAAGCTTTTTCATCAGCTCCTCCTTGTTTTTGAAAGCTGGTAGGATCCGAGATTCCCTAGGAAGAACAGCAGGGTTGAGGTTTGAATCAAGGAATGGATCAGTTAGAACCGGCTACCGAGCCGGCCCCAGATCCCCAGGAAAAATTAAGAGACTGAGAATTGGATATTTCCCCGTGGCATTTATCACCATTTAACGTCGGGATCTTTGTACCCTTGTTCGCTCCAAATTCCCCCACAAACATTTCTTTTTCCCCTGTTTGAAATTTGCCTAATGGCTTCGATGATGTTGGGGAAGGGATGGGAAGGATGTGGACCTTTTCTTCAGAGGAGCACTGTGGGCAAATGGAGAACTTGCTTGTAATGGGGTTTTCAGAGGTGGCAGTATTGGTTAGACAATTTGCCATCATTCCTGTTTAAAAATGCATGTTTCTTGTTCTTGCCTTCACTGCATTTCTCTTTGGTAAGGCTACATGCTATGATTTTACTTGTCCTGTGTGGGAGATGGATTTGACAAGATGATATTATGAATATGGTGTCTCAGAAAGCCCTTAGAACAAGGAAATTGTCTTCACTTCTAGTGTCTCACTTGTTCATAGGAAACCACACGTATAGGTAGTTTATAGAACTGAGTATATGGGAGTTACTCAGCTCTTTGCACTTTTTCTGTCGGAAATTTATATTAATACTACTTGGTTCTTACTGAATCTCTTCTTGACCGATCCCATTGGACCCGATTTCTTACTTAGGGTTGTCTGGACCCTCATGTTTCTTCCATCCCTGTTCTTAGCAGCACCCAACACAGTGAGTGCAAAAACTTAGTGGTTTTACATAGCCCAGGTTACATTTTTAAGTCTGGCCCTCAAAATGGAAGGCTAAGATCCAGTGACAACTGCAGAATTATTTTCTTTGCTTCTGTCTTCAATGAGCTAAACCATTCACTCCATCATACAGATGAAGTCTTTATGAGAAATGAGGTGATTTGACCTAAACCACGGACCTAGTTTCATATTGAATATCCTCTTTCATCGGCAGCAAATATTTATGGACTGACAGCCCCTGGAGTATGGCTCCTACCCTATAATCTGTACGTTTCCCATCATGCAGTGCCTGTGTGTATTGAAGCCATTTTAGAATTGGAACTCTATAGATCAGGGAGGCAGCCTCTATAAAATTGGGCTGAGAAAATTCCCTTGACATTAGCTCCCTAGGCAGTGTCTCCAGAGATTTGGGCTGCTGCAAAAAGTGCATTTTCCCCACTTGGCTGTAGATCTAGAAACAGTACTGAAGCTGCAGTTAGGTAAATTGGTTTTAGTTCTTGACTGCAGTATATCATGGTGATCTTCAGCTTGTTATTCAGTCTTAGTTTCCTTGTCTCCAGATTTGTCATGAGACTTTTTCACAAACTGTAAATTGTGAAATACAAGCTTTTGATTTTGTTATAGGTTTTCTTTTTTCCTCTAGTCACATTCTAATAAGATCCAGCATTTTTTTGATAAAAACCCAGCATCATTTTTGTACATGTTACATTGAAAAAAACAATTTTATGCTACATATAGCAAATGCAGTTTTTCTCAGTCAATTCTCAACTGTAAGTGCAGATGGTAAGATAGTGTTTGATATGTTGGGATAGACTAAACGAAGCATCTGGCACGTAGATTTTTTAATGTTTTAAATAAAATTTAACTGATAGATAAAAACATTGTACATATTGGTGAATACCATGTGATATATATATATATATGTACACATACATTGTGTTATGTTTGAATAAAATTAAAACATATCTCTCTTCAAACATCATTTATGATGAAAACATTCAAAGTTCTTTCTTCCAGGCTTTTGAGATCTATTTTACATTCTTTTTATCTGTAATCACCATACTGTGTAATAGCACACCAGAACTTCTTCCTCTCTCCTTGTCTAACTGTGACTTAATATCCATCCCCTTACGGGACTTTATCCCATAGATTTTTAATAAATGGATGAATTTGTATTTAGATTAGGCATAGTATATATGCTGTATAGTATGGACACATACAGTATCCATTATAACTTGTTTACCAACTGCTATAGCACAAGCTAATTAGACAATAGTCATAACAGCTACTGTTTGTAGTGCTTACTATGTGCCCGACTTTTTTCTTACTTCCTCATATATATTAACTGAGTCTTCTAACTGCCAATAAGAGGTAAGTACTTTTAGCTTCATTTTACAGATAAGGAAACAAGTGCAGAGAATTTTTCCAAGGACACAAACACACCAGTACAAGGTAAATGCTGGATTCAAGACCCAATCATAGATGGTCTGGCTGTTAGGAATGAGATTTGTAGATGTTGTAGAGCATACTATGTCTTTGATGTAAATGCTGCTTAGTTCTTAATTTTTATTTTAATGTGTTTAAAAATGGAATTTTAGGCCCTGTGCCAATGGCTCACACTTGTAATTCTAGCTATTCAGCAGTTGATATCTGAGGATCTCAGTTTGAAGCCAGCCTGGGCAGAAACATCTGTTAGATTTTTATCTCCAATTAATCAGCAAAAAGCTGGAAGTGGAGCTATGGTTCAAGTGGTAAAGTGCCAGCCTTAAAAAGAAAAGCTAAGGGACAGCACCCAGCCCTAAATTCAATCCCCAATACCAACACACACATACCCCTTAAAAACTGGAATTTTAACTAATTTGAAGCTAGTTAGAATGTGACTTGTTGGGAGTAGACAAACCCATCTAGGCCTGTGGAGATGATAATACTCATTAGGAAGCAAGCTGGTGAAAATCCAGTTTTTCTGGTACTTGCTTCATACTAGGGGAAAAAGTTCATCAGTACTTTGTGGCATATAGTCCTGGTTGTTTCATTGAATTTGATTATGGCTATCATTAATTTAAACTTTGTATGTTCTTTGAGTTGAGGGACTATAATACATAAGGGAATATAATATATAAGTAGAAAATTCTAAAATTATTACATCCTGTTTTACTACCTGCTTTTCTGTGCATCAGACAAAGCAGTTTTCCTAAAATAACCATAGTTTTGAAAACTAAAATTGGATTATAAAGAGACTTTTTAAAGTACCTTGGTTTATATTTTTTCTAGGGTGACTATAACACTATAGTTAGGGTCAGGAAATTATGGTGGTATGTATTAATTTCCAAGCCTTAGAAACTGTCCTGATCACTACATGAATATCTTCCTGATCACTTCATGATTATCCTAGTAGTCATCTGCATGTCATAATGGAAAAACTAACCATTGGATGAATTCTGAGGGTATTTTTTGAAAAGAGAATGCTAAAGAAGGAAAAAAAGATTGAAGGTAGTCCCTTATTTCCTCTGATATGTGTGTTCAGAGGCACAGTAACATGTTTCTAATATTTGTAATGAGATGAATGGCCTCATAAAAAAAAAACAAGTTATTCCAGAAGATTATAGCTTAGTTGACTTTAAAAAATTCTGGGTAGTTCTTTATTATGTAAGTTTTCCTGTCCTGGTTGTTTATTTCATTTTTTTTCCCTAAGAGACCCAACAAGGAGAGTTATTTCTGAATGGCCTTGACCAAGACAAACAGATTGAAAGCTAAAATAGACAACAGTCCTATCATTATTATTGTTAGCCCTCTGAGAATATGAGAACCATATTTAAAGCTTACTTTGTGAGTTTTTGGCATATACTGTAATGCCAACCTTGCATGATTCTTTGAAAAGAACTATTGTATCTTTTTCTTAAGTAAGCATGGGGAATCATGATTGGTCATTAGAAGACTGTGTTGCAGGGGCTGGGAAGGTGGCTCACTGGTAGAGTACTTGCCTTGCATGCATGAGGCCCTGGGTTTGATTCCTCAGCATCACATTACCAGAAAAAGCCCCTTGAGCTATGCCTCCAGCCCTTCTGGTTGGGGGCAGCCTGACCTTGGGCCTCCTTCAAACTTGGATTATAGGCATGAGCCACTGTATCCAGTTATTTGCTGAGATGAGTTCTCACTTTTTTCTTGTGCTGTCCTTGAACCATGGCCTGAGTAGAGATTGCAGGTGTTGATTGGTTTTTGGAATGGAGGTGGATGGAAAGTGTTTCAAGGACTTATTAAAGCCCAGTTTGAATCAATATTACCATTGGCAAGTGAAAAAAACAAAACCTGAGATGGCTCTTTTTAAGAAATAGTTTTAGGTGGGCTGTGTATATAGTCTGTTTTCTAGTCAGATGTGGTCTTCCTGTCTGTGTCTATATGAGAAATAACAGCTTGTTCACTTAAAAAAAAATGCATCAGTTGATGAAGTTCCTTGCACTCATTGTGGTAGACATGGTGTGTCCAGAGGTAAAGTGAATTTCTTCCTTAAGCTTCCAACCTAGCATAGGAGCTGACATATTTACAGTACACTGTGTTAAGTGCTATTTAGATATGGGCATAAGTAATTAGTGCCTTTTAAAAGAGTCAGTCATTGGTGGCTCACACCTGTATTCCTAGTTACACAGGAGCTGAGATCCAGAGGATTCAAAGCCAACATGGGCAGAAAAGTCTTTGAGATATCACCAAAATACCAGCAAAAACTTGGGCTGCAGATATGGCTCAAAGTGGTAAGAGTTTAAGCTGAATAGTCTTGAGGCCCTGAGTTCAAACCTTGGTAGTAAAATCACTAAAGAAACAAGTCTGGATATAAAAGAAGAAGGGTGGATGGAGTGTCCTTTCACTCATTGACCATTTGTAAACTTTGGTGTGGAATACACCATGGCTGCTGTTCATTTGTTCATAGAGTACACAGACGGCTACAAGTTTTTTGTTATGATCAGATTTATTCCTTCTGAGAACCTTTTTTATTTTGGGGGGATAGGGGGGTCCAGTCGTGGGGCCTGAACTCTGGGCTTGGGCGATGTCCCTTATCTCTTCAGCTCAAGGCTAGCGCTCTACCACTTGAGCCACAGCACCACTTCTGGCTTTTTTCTTTTTGCTTGTGTGGTACTGAGGAATCGAACCCAGGGCCTCATGCATGCAAGGCAAGCACTTGCATGCAAGGCAAGCACTCTACCACTGAGCCACCTTCCCATCCCCCTTCTGAGAATCTTATTAGATAACTTTGCCTATCTTAGCAATGAGAAAACACACTCAGTTGTCAATTCACTTAGGGAATTGGTGTGTGGTTCTGGTATATTGGACGGGGTAGCTTCATTATATTGGTGGGCCCCAAACTTTGAAATCTAGTTGATAAAGTCAGCTAATTAGGCTGTTTTTATGGGTCAGAATTAGCATATTGTTTTTCTGGATTGATCACTTAAAGCCAAGAGATCCATTTATTGTAATATATGCTATTATGTGACCTTTGACAAATCACTTAACACCATAATTGTTTCAGTTGACTCACTGGACATAATCTACAATGATACTCAACAACAGGTGGAAAAGGAAGAGGTTTCAAAGTAAGGGTACAATTTCATCACAGTTCAGTATTCATTGGACAGAAAGTTAATGACTATATTTCAGATATGCTGTGTTTCTGTCCTAACAAAGAACCTGCAAATGTTTGAATGGAATTAAATGTATTTTAGGACACCAAATTTTGTGTGTGGAACAGCACACAGACATTTTTAGAGTAGGTGTTTTTCAGTGAGTAGTTTTCTTTGAGAGCTGGGAGTACTTAACTTTTTCTGGGTAACACCCACTAACCAACTGGTCCCACTGACTGTCATTCTCTCTTGCAGTAGCTTGGCATGTTTCCTTCAGCAGTGTTTCTAGAGCTGTAATCTGCTTTATGGTACTAAAGATGCTCTATGTGTGGTACAACAAATGCTCTTCAGAATTTATGGTTAGTTCCTTATCACAATGAAACTTTTCCTTATGGATTGTTAATTTCCTCTTTTTTTTTTTTTTTGTCTGTCATGGGGCTTGAACTCTGGGCCTGGGCGCTGTCCCTCAGCTCTTCAGCTCAAGGTGAGTGCTCTACCACTTGAGCTATAGCGCCACTTCCGGTTTTCTAGTGATTTATTGGAGATAGGAGTCTCATGGTCTTTCCTGCCCGGGCTGGCTTTGAACTGCAATTCTCAGATCTCAGCCTCCTGAGTAGCTAGGATTATAGGCATGAGCCACCGGCGCCCGGCTCCTCATTTTTTATCCACTCTTGGTTTTTCTTTTTAGTAGTTTTTTTCTATACATCCCTATCAACCATAAAACAAGTTAGGGCTCATATCCTTTTAGACTAAATGTCTTTACTTCTACCTGCTTGCTTCTCCAAGAGAAGCATTGTCCCTTTAAATCTGTTGCCTTCTGATATTTCTACCATTAGAGTTAAATTCTCAGAGGAGATGGTCATACTCATGAAATTTCTTTTTAACTCTCAGTGAATAATTTAGAGTTCTTGGGAATACTGATTTTCATTTTACAGTTATGGCAACACTCATTGGATTCTATGAATTATATTTCGTACTGAGAATTAAGGGTAAAGGTATTTGCCTAAGAGCCTGTGTACTTTATAGGCATTTTACTACATAATCTCACTTGGTACCTATTAATCTCTGCTTCTATCACTGAGGAGATGAGTAGAGAAGTTCTATTATGGAGGTATGGAAAATATCACTTGGTTCCTTTAAGGAGCCTATATTTGTTATATGTATATAGAGCGTTTCTAAAAACATACACACACTTTTTTATTTTTTATTTTTATTTTTGGTTGTGGGGCTTGAACTCTGGGTCTGGGTGCTGTCCCTGAGCTCTTCAGCTCAAGGTGAGCATTCTACCAACTTGAGTCATAGGGCCACTTACAGTTTTCTGATGGTCTCACAGATTTTCCTGCCTGGGTTGGCTTTGAACTGGGATCCTCAGATCTCAGCCTCCTGAGTAGCTAGGATTACAGGCATGAGCCACCAGCACCTGGCTTATTTTATATAAAGCTTGGGAAAATTCCTGGTACATAATTGATAACAGAATCCTCATTGTAAATATCTAACAGTTAAGTTCAGTTAAAGTGTATTAGATCCTAGCTACTCAGGAAGGTGTGATCTAAGGATTGTGGTTTGAAGCCAGCCCAGGCAGCAAAGTCTGTCCAACAAACTACTAAGAATGGAAGTGGAGTCATGGCTCAATGGTAGAGCACTAGCCTTGAGCAAAAAAACTCGGGGAGGGGGAGGAGCTGGAAATGTGGTTCAGTGGTAGAGTGCTTGCCTAGCATGCATGAAACCCTCGTTAGATTCCTTAATACCACATAAACAGAAAAAGCTAGAAGTGGTGCTGTGGCTCAAGTGGTAAGAGTGCTGGCTTTGAGCAAAAGAATCTTAGGGACAGTGCCCAAGCCCTGAGTTCAAGCCCCAACAACCCCCCCCCCAAAAAAAAAGTTCAGGGACAGTACCCAGGCCTGACACAAAGAAATAAATTAAATATTAGAATTGAATATGTTCCTTCTTTTCCTTGAAAACAAAACGTAGGTGAAAATGTCTCTAAAAACCATCTCTTTCATGCCTTTTTAAAAGTATAGGCTAGTGATAGATTATCATTTTTTTTGTCTTTGTCCTTAGATATCTACTGTGGCCACTGAAAAATGATGTCTGAATTTTGAACATTATTAAAAAATGTCCCTTAAGCAAAGAACTAAAATGAGGAGCTAGGTTATTTACAGATACTCTGTTATTTTGTGGGCACATTTAGAACTATTTCTCAGGAAGTCTGCTTGCCTGGCATGTGCAAGGTCCTAGGTTTGATCCCCAGCACTACAGGAAAAAAAAATCATAGCTCTTTCTCTGCAATAGTGGTTCTTCTCGCATCCCCTTATAGTATTAGAGGTTTGAACTTGCACTTTCTAGGCAAATGTTTTACCACTTGAATTGATTCTAGTCCTTTTTGTTTTAGGTTATCTTTCACATAGGCTGTCTTGATTTTTGCCTAGCTAGCTTTAGACCATAATCCTACTGCCTTCAGCCTCTTGGTTGGAAAGCTAGGATTTCTGTGTGTACCACCACACCTAGCTGTGTACTGTTACTGGCCTTGTACTCTGATTTGGCTTTCTCACTCAGGGCTTGATGCTTTACCTCTTGAGAGATACCTTTACTTCTCCTGGCTTTAATTTTGTTAAGATGAACTCTTAACTTTTTGCTGAAGCTGGTCTCCCAAGTAGTTGGGATTCTTAAGTCACTTTTTTTTTTTTGGATTGGTCATGGGGCTTGACCTCTGGGCCTGGGCACTGTCCATCAGCTCTTCAGCTCAAGGTGAGCATTCTACTACTTGAGCCACAGCACCACTTCCGGTTTTCTAGTGGTTAATTGGAGATAAGTCTCACAGACTTTCCTGCCAAGGCTGGCTTTGAACTGCAATCCTCAGATCTCAGCCTCCTGAGTAGCTAGGATTACAGGCATGAGCCACCAGCGCCTGGCACTTCAGTCACTTTTTTAAAAAGCTACTGAGTGTAGTGCATGCATGTTTGTAATCCCAGCAATCAAGAGGCTGGAGAATCAAAAAGTTCTAGGCTAGTAGGGCTACATAGTGAGATTATGTTTCAGACAACAAAACCATACCTGCCAGGCACCAGTGGCTCACACCTGTAATCCTATCTACCTCAGGAGGCTGAGATCTGAGGATCGTGGTTGGAAGCCAGTTTAGGCAGAAAAGTCCCCATGAGACTTACTTCTAATTAACCACTCAAAAACTGGAAGTGGTGCTATGTCTCAAATAGTAGAGCACTAGCCTTGATCAAACAAGCTCAGGGACAGCATCCAGGCCCTGAGTTCAAGTCCCACAACCAGAAAAAAAAATTAAGCAAAGAATTTTTTTTTTGCTAGTCCTGGGGCTTGAACTCAGGGCCTGGGTACCGTCCCTGAGCTTCTTTTGCTCAAGGCTAGCACTCTACCACTTGAGCCACAGCACCACTTCTGGCTTTTTCTGTTCATGTAGTAGTAAGGAATCAAACCCAGGGCTTCATGCATGCTAGGCAAGCACTCTTATCATTAAGCCACATTCCCAGCCATCAAAGAAATTTTAAAAGGTGAAAAATGAGGATTATAGAAATGTTATTACCCAGAGATAGACTAGAAAAATAATCATTAGCCATTTGGTATTAACTTTTCTGATTGTATATGTTCTTTGGAGCATATTTTACAAAAATGAAACACTATATTGTGCAGCTTTTTCTGCCTGTCATTTATAGCTCTTTTAAGTACATCTTTCTCATTGAATGCCTTATTTTGATGGCTATGCAGTTTTGTACCATCTGTCTCTTTTTCTCTAACCATTCTCCTATTGTTAGATATCTAGATTGTTTCTAGTATTTCACCAAGTGGTTGCTACAATGTCAGCAAATGCTTTGCAGTCCTGTAACAGTGCACTGAGTCCAGTGGCTTAGAACAAGTTGTGACATCCATCTTCAGTATATCATCATGTGGGTATGCTTGAGAACTTTTGCTCTCAGTGTTTCCTTATCTTTCTCAAGTGTGCCAGTACAGGGAAAAATCTCGTGGCTCACTGCAGGCCTAGACTCCCCTGCAATCACTAATGAGTTTGTCTGTGCTAGTGTTTTGACTGTTGTGTTGATGTCAGGCCTGGTCACAACTATAGTCTTTTTTTTTTTTTTTTTTTTTTAGCTTTTTGAGGAAGCAAATAAAAGTTCTCAGCTAGGTGCTAGTAGTTCACATCTATAATCCTAGCTACTCAAGAGGCTAAGATCTGAAGATTATGGTTTGAAGCTAGCCGGTAGGAAAGTCTGTGAGACTCTTGTCTTCAACTAATCACCAGAAAACCAGAAGTGGAGCTGTGGCTCAAAGTGGTAGAATGCTAGCCTTGCACAAAAGAGCTCAGGGATAGCACCAGGCCCTGAGTTCAAGCTCCACAGCCTACAAAAAGAAAAATCAAAAGAGTTTCAAAGCCAGGTGCCAGTGGCTTACACCTAGAATCCTCGCTTTTTGGGAGGCTGCATTCTAAAGGTCCTGGTTTGAAGCCAAAACAGGGCAGGAAAGTCCTTGAGACTCTTATCTCTAGTTAACCATCAGAAAACCAGAAGTGGCACTGTGGCTCAAGTGGTAGAGCCCTAGTCTTGAACACAAAGAAGCTTGGGGACAGTGCCTAGGCTCTGAGTTCAAGCCCCACAACCAATAAGAAAAAAGTAAAAAGTTCCAGAAGAAAGCTATGTACTTGTGGCTCAAGCAGAAGGCTAGGATCCAGAGGCTGGCACTTCAAAGGCAGAAAAGTCCAGAAGACTCCCAACTCTTAATTGCCTAGCAAAGAGCAAGGCTAGAGACAAAGTTCAGTGGTAGAGAACCACAGTTCAAATTTTAGAGTTAAGTTCATTTAGGGACTGAATGTTAGGTTAATAACATGCTTTGTATGCAAAATTAATGTAAAATTTTGCCTTACTTATAGAATTGTATAGTTAAGATCGATTGATATCTGTCTAGGGCTGAAGGGTATGCATAGCTCAAGTGGTAGAATGCCTTCTTAGTAGGTGCCAGATCCTGAGTTCAAATCCCAGTACCACATCTACCTCCCTCACCCCAAATTGTATTCAAGGTCTTGGCTCATGCTATGCATTTACCACTGAATTAACACCCCCAACCAGTTCTTTTTCAATTGTACATTTTAAAAAGAATCCACATTCTGTGGGCTAAAACAGTAATGTGAGAGGAGTAATATTACTTCAATTTGTGCAGCAGGCATTTTAAAAGAAGTATTTCCACGTAATTCCCTGTACCTTGTGCTCATAGCAACTCTTCTGAAGGAGATACTGCTTCATTAGCGAAGTTTTATAAATTGAAGAGTGGGGTTTAGCAAGCTCTTAATGTTGTGTTGTGACAGATTGCTCAGGCACACAATACTGTTGCTTTTCTGCTGTACCACACATAGTAGTTTGTGTTCTCTGCTTTACAAATGATGAGTTTTGTAAAAGCTAACAACATATTTGAGCATGAGTTTTGTGCTTAATGGTTCTAGGCATAAAATGTATATGTGGGGGGGGGATCAAATGCTTTCTTTTGAGGACACACACATGGGAAACCGTAAAACAGTCTAGCTCTCATCACTCAACGAAAAATTCACATTTGTGAAGAATAGGAACTTTGGGTTATTGGGGGAAAAAAGAATAGTACCAAAATTGAGTGATTCTTAATTTCAATGTGTTTTCATTTCCTTTAGCAGGTATTTGTTCATATAAATAATGTACAGAGTGCTATAGCAGGCAGATGCACTCCAAAGGAGCTTATGATATAGGAAGGCACCTAAGAAATAGAAGAGTGGGGCTGGGAAGGTGGCTCAGTGGTAGAGCGCTAGCCTTGAGCTGAAGAGCTGAGGGACAATGCCCAGGCCCAGAGTTCAGGCCCCACGACCAGACCCCCCCCCCAAAAAAGAAAGAAAGAAATAGAGGAGTAATTTTAATACTAAAGAAAAATGGTAAGGCATTATGACTGTTATAGATGAAAGTCTTTGGGAGAAATTTTTTTTGCTTTTGTTTTTGGGCCTGCTTGTGGGGCCTGAACTCTGGGCCTGGGTGCTGTCCCTCAGCTCTTCAGCTCAAGGCGAGTGCTCTACCACTTGAGCCACAGCTCCACTTCTGGCTTCTTTTTGTTTATGTGGTGCTGAGGAATCAAACCCAGGGCCTCGTGCATGCAAGGCAAGTGCTCTACCATGACCCACCTGCCCAGCCCGAAATTTTTTCTTTTTTTTTGGCCAGTCCTGGGACTTGAACTCAGGGCCTGGGCACTGTCCCTGAGCTTCTTTTGCTCAAGGCTAGTACTCTGCCACTTGAGTCTCAGCCACCACTTCCCCCCTTTTCTGTTTATGCGGTACTAAAGAATTGAACCCAGGGCTTCATGCATGCTAGACAAGCACTCTACCACTAAGCCACCTTCTCAGCCCTGGGAGAATATTTTTATCTTTTTTTTTTTTTTTTTTGTCGGTCATGGGCTTGACCTCTGAGCCTAGGCCCTGTCCTTCAGCTCTTCAGCTCAAGGCAAGTGCTCTTGAGCCACCACTTGAGCCACAGCGCCACCTCTGGTTTTCTGGTGGTTAATTGGACATAAGAGTCAAGGGCTTTCTTGCCCAGGCTGGCTTTGAACTATGATCCTCATATCTCAACCTCCTGAGTAGCTAGTACAGGTGTGATCCACCAGTGCCTGGCGAATATTTTTATCTTAAAACAGTGCTGTCCAATAGAAATAGAATGCCAGCCATATGTAATTTAAAATTTTCTGGTAGCTACTTTGCATTCCTGTGCATTCTCTAGTCCTGGGTCCTGAACTAAGGGCCCAGGCACTGTCCCTAAGCTTTTTTGCTCAAGGCTAGTAGTGTTCTACCAGTTGAGCCACATGCGAGTCTCATGGACTTTCCTGCTCTGGCTGGCCTCAAACCTTAGTCTTCAGACCTCAGTCTCCTGAGTAGCTAGGATGGCAGGTGTGAGCCACTGCCCAAGATCAGGTAGCTACATTTTAAATAGATGGCAATAAGCTGGGCGCTGGTGGCTTATGCCTGTAATCCTAGCCACTCAGGAGGCTGAGATCTGAGAATTGCAGTTCAAAGCCAGCTTGGGCAGGAAAGTCTGTGAGACTCTTTAACTCCAATTAACCACCAGAAAACCAGAAGTGTGCTGTGGCTCAAGTGGTAGAGCGCTCACCTTGAGCTGAAGAGCACAAGGACAGCACACAGGCCCAGAATTCAAGCCCCTTCTCCGCCATCCCACCACCCCCAAAAAAAGATGGCAACAAAGCAGGGCTGGAAACAGTTCAAGACCCTGAGATACAGTGTAGTGGCAGAGTGCCTTTGCCTAGGCATGGGTTCAGTTCTCAGCACGGCAGAACATCAGCAGCAAAACCAAGTGTTTTTTGTTTTTTTTTTTTTAACTCTTCATGTCCAAAATACTATTTCAGCAGGTGGTATTGGTCACATTTGAGGTGCCTTACTGTGTGGGTAGGGGGTCTAGAAATGATATGGCTCAGAGTTGGCATAAGAAAGGCTTCATATTGGGGATAGTGTTGAAGCTATGGTCTGGAGAACTCTAGTTTGTCAATGGGAAAGGCCATTCCAGGAAGAGAGATTGACTTGGTGAGTCAAGACCAAGCAGCACACTTTTCTATGTAAGATAACCTTTTTGTCTGAAGCATATACTGTGTGGAAGGCTTGTTGTGAGAGAAATCTAGGAAGGTACATTGGCAAACTTTCACTGACAGGAGAGGAAACTGACTGCCATCCACAGCAGGAACTAAAACTTGGGGCAGAATTGTCCTGATTGGGGTTTTAAGAAGCTGGATCTGATAGGAAAGATGGGATGGGAGCTGGAGATCTTGAGGGACTGAAAGCAGTGTGAATAGGGAAAGATTGTGGATGGAATATTTATTGTAGATATAGTAAGAGGAACAAATTCATTTCTCCCTTGTCTGCTGCCTTCTCCAAACTGCTGGGTGTTGTGTAACCCACTTCCTGTTGAAATTGGTCTAGTTACTTCAAAATCCATGTTATATAAGTGAAATGTTATGTAAGCAGTAGGCATTAGGATATTTAGCTATGGATTTTAAGTTATTTCTGTGTGTATGTGTACTTTTGAAACAGATAAGACTTTTTATATTAACAGGGTGAATTTTAATCTCTAGAAACTCTTGTAATGATCTCAAAGGATCTTAAAATAGTTGGCCTTAAACCAGAAGGCTACATTTTATTTTAGAAAGTAAGGTGAAGTTACTTGAGGGGAGGTCCTAAGGTATAGTTAGAATTCAGTTTTTACTTTTAATGTGTGAGAAAGAAAGAAGGTGTGGAGTTTAGAATGGGGGCCTTGGGTATAAGCTTTGTGGTATCCTTCAGCCTTGTCAGCCCTTCCTGTTTCTGTGGTATTCCTTATGCTTCCTTTGATGACTGAACTGACTCTTGTCAAAACTTAACTGGAATTTTTCATAGAAAATGTTAACAGGTGCTGTTTCATAAGCTTTAGAGTGGGCCAAAGCTGCTTTTGGTAGCTGTGCCTGGCACTTTAGGAAAACTGAAGTAAGATTATTTAATAGAGAGATATTAGCCCTAATAATCCCAAGGATTTTATTTTTTCTCTCTGGCATATTGAGAGAGTATATAGCTTTTTTGTGGGGGAGGGCAGGAAGTAGGGAGAATTCTTGGGCTTGAACTCAGGGCCTGAGTGCTGTCCCTGAGCTTTTTTTGCTCAAGGCTAGTGTACTACCACTTGAACATCCTGAGTTGCTAGGATTCCAGATATAAACCATCAGTAGTGCCTAGCTGAGAGTGTGTAATTTTATTTATTTATTTTTATTTATTAGGTTGGTTCTGGGGCTCAAACTCAAGGCCAGGGAGCTATCCTGAGCTTTTTTGCTCAAGGCTAGCACACTTTACTACTTTGAGCCACAGTGCCACTTCCGATTTTCTGCTTGTAAATAGGAGATAAGTCTCACAGATTTTCCTGCCTGCACTGGCTTCAAACCGTAGCCCTCAGATCTCAGCCTCCTGAGTAGGATTACAGGCATGAGTCAGCAGCATCCAGCTAAAGAGTGCATAAATTTGCCGGGCGCTGGTGGCTCACGCCTGTAATCCTAGCTACTCAGGAGGCTGAGATCTGAGGATCGCGGTTCAAAGCCAGCCCCGGTAGGAGAGACTGTGAGACTCCTATCTCCAATAAACCACCAGAAAACCGGAAGTGGCGCTGTAGCTCAAGTGGTAGAGTGCTAGCCTTGAGCTGAAGAGCTGAGGGACAGCACCCAGGCCCAGAGTTCAAGCCCCACGACCGACAAAAAAAAAAAAGTGCATAAATTTAAGGTGACAAATATATGATACTGTGTGTGTGCGCGCGCACCAGTTCTGGGTCGTAAACCTCAGGGCCTAGGTGCTGTTCTTGACCTTTATTGTTAAAGGTTAGTGTTCTACCACTTGCCACATCTTCACTTCCGGCTTTTGGGTGGTTTATTGGAGATAAGAGGCTAATGGTCTTAATTGAGGATCACAGATCCTTAGATCTCACTCAGCCTTCCTGAGCCACTGATGCCCAGCTCAAATACATTATTTTTAATACACTTGAATGAAAGTAGACAAGCTTGTGTTGTAGTTAACAATAGCCTTATTCCATACTGGCTTAGCCCATTAGAAGTTTCTTTTTCACACTGTGTGTCCAGCCAGTCTGCAATACTCTGCACTCTAGGCCTGAGATTGGGATGAAGTCCACTGTTGAGGGACTGCCCATCTGCAACACAGAGCCTGGAGAACTAACTACGTATAGATTTACACAGCTTTGGCCTGGAAACAGCATCCTCTCTGCTGACTTCTATTAGCTGGTAGATGGGTGCTAGGAAGGGTAAGAGAGCTTGTGGAATGATGTGTGAAAATTATACCTGCCATAGGTAGTCTCATTCTGTGATTTTAGATGTCCAAGACCAGGGAGAGATGATTCGCTGAGGGATAATTTACAGTTAAGGAGTCTCATATAGGAGAATAAGCAGTAGGAAGAAAAATCATAGTTCTCATCTAGAGGATTCCAGACAAACATCTTTAATTCCCATGTGTGCATTATGCAGCTCATGTAGCTCAGTTGGCTTTGTTGAAGGACAAGATGTCTTAGCAGAACTAGGGTGGCCTCACAGGAAAAACGAGATTAAATGGCAAAGAGCAGTATTAACGTGTATAACAGTAATTTCTGCGACGTTAATATATCCTTCATATGGTTTCAAGCCATAAGATGCTCAGATCAGTTATTATATGCATGATTTAGGTAAATTTGAGTAATGTTAGAGCAGAACTCAACATTGGTCTGCTTGGAACCACATACCCAACAGGTACTAGTATTTAAAGTAGTGCATATACTACTAGCCTATTTTTACCCTGGAATTGATTGATATATGGCATTTTAAAGTGGCAGTATATAAACTCTTCCTGGTTAGTAATACGTTTTACATAGGTATTATCCAGAAATTACTATTCTCTATAAATGATGATTATTCTATTTCCAGTCAAGAAACGGAGGCTCTAGCCGGGCGCTGGTGGCTCATGCCTGTAATCCTAGCTACACAGGAGGCTGAGATCTGAGGATCGCAGTTCAAAGCCAGCCTGGACAGGAAAGTCCATGAGACTCTTATCTCCAATTAGCCAACAGAAAAACGGCAGTGGTGCTAAGGCTCGAGGTAGAACACTAGCCTTGATCTGAAGAGCTGAGGGACAGTACCCAGGCTCAGAGTTCAAGCCCCATGACTGACAAAAAAAACCAGAGACTCTCAGGTTAAGTGATCTAACCAAGTTCGTGGTTTTTCTGAGAAGAGCCAGTGCTGCCCACCTTGATGTTCATTCCTCTACAGTGTGTTCTTGAATCAGAGCCACCATGGGGATTGATAATGACTTCTGTAGCTTGTATTTCAAGATGGACTTGTCTTATACTGTGGAGGAAAACAGATTTGGTAAAACCAGGTAATTAGGACAGTGAGAAAGGGAGTCACAGCTAAGGTCGCATTGAAAAGCACACAATTACTGAACGAACTAAAGGACATATATTTAGCATAAATTTAGGAAGAAAGAGTTATTTAAGCAGTCTCTGTGTTGGAGAGTCAGAATAGGATAATGGGAGAAAAATAAAAGCAGGAATAGATCATCAAGTTCAAGTCCTGGCTCTGTCCTTTTCCACTCGGGATATATTACCTGCCTTCTCCAACTAAACCTTCATTCTTTATCTGTAAAAAAAAAGGGGGGGGTTGTTATTAACATACCTGTCCTATAGGAATTTGGGCAGGTTAATTTACCAAAGTAATTTAGAGGCCTCAAGGACCTCCTGACTCTGTAGGTACTCAGCATATGGTCAGCATTGTTGATGGCATTTGCAAAAGGAGATCTCACTTTCGAATGTGCTGCTTTGAATGTCTGAGGACTGACGCTTTTCTTTTTCTCTTGCTCTTGTGCTAAGGAACAACCATGGACAAAAGTGAGCTGGTACAGAAAGCCAAGCTGGCTGAACAGGCTGAGCGCTATGATGACATGGCTGCAGCTATGAAAGCAGTCACGGAGCAGGGGCACGAACTCTCTAATGAAGAGAGAAATCTGCTCTCTGTTGCCTACAAGAACGTGGTAGGCGCCCGCCGCTCTTCCTGGCGTGTTATCTCCAGCATTGAGCAGAAAACGGAGAGGAATGAGAAGAAGCAGCAGATGGGCAAAGAGTACCGTGAGAAGATCGAGGCGGAGCTGCAGGACATCTGCAATGACGTTCTGGTGAGAGGCCGGCACTTCTGCTTTAAATGGCCATCTTTGAAATAGTTAATGTCCAAATGCAAACCTTCAAACAGCCTATGAGAGAAAGGGGTGTCTTGAGTAGACTGGAGCTGCAAGTCATCTATGATTCATTTTAAAGCATATGATGTGGTTGTTTTTTTATTTTTTTATTTTTATTTTTTTTGTTGTTGCTGGTTGTGGGGCCTGAACTATGGGCCTAGGCGCTGTCGGTCACCTCTTCAGTTCAAGGCTAGCACTCTACCACTTGAGCCACAGTGCCACTTCCAGCTTTTTTTGCTTATGTGGTGCTGAGGAATAGAACCCAGGGCCTCATGCATGGAGGCAAGCACTCTACCACTGAGCTACAATTACGGGGCTGTAATTGTTTTTTTTCTCACCAGAAGTTGTTCATTACTTGTAGAGAACTTTTCCTCTTTTACTAAAAGGCATTTGGAAAACAGGAACATTTAGTCAACATCCTTCCTTTTTTTTTTTTTTAAGACCAGATAGGCAGGATTTTAGGTAGATGCAGCCACTGATAGGATATTTGCTAAATCAGTCTGCATAGCAATGTCATCTCCAGTGTAGGTGAGGATAAAGGGCTGATTTGACTTTCAGCCTCTCCCCAGCCATGCCTTTGCAAATGCAGAGCCCTGGTTTTGGCTGAAGGGTAGGCACATGTGTCTAATATATCCCAAAGTTAAATCAAAGGGGATTGTGGTTCCTCCCTGTGTTTTCTGTAAGCTCTAATTAGGTGATTGAGTTCCACTTTCCACAGTTTGGGGTTGGATGGGAAGGGTACGGATCCTAGAGCAAATCATTATCATATTGTCTTCCCTCACATCCTGAGCCCACTGGGAACTTTTTTTTTCTTCCAGGTGAAATCAGGTAAAAATGAGGGCTACTTTGAAGGGAAAAAGAATTCACACTTGTTAATCTACCTCTTCCCCTGCTGGCTGCCTCTCCAAATTACTACCCTTGGCACCTTTCTTTTGAAAAACCAGTATAGTTTATCAGCCATCAGACAGTATTCTCATCCATCCCTAACCTATAAGGAATTACACCTTGTCTGCCTGCAAAGAATATTAAAATGACTACTGCCCCTTGCATCCTGTCATTTTGGCTGATCAAATCCCCTAGTCACTAAGCTTGTCATTGAGCTTCTCTTTTATTAGACTGGTGGTGTAAGATAAGAGTGTCATGGCTAAACTTGTTGCCTGTTGGTCATTTGGGGCTTTGTTAATGGTGCACTAATTCCTGAATGTTAGGTACATCTGGTATTCAGATGAAGTATGGCATGCATTCCAAGGGCAAGAAAGTTCCATAATTGCTGAAATGTAGACCAGCTTTTAAGAGCATCTGAAAGAATGTGAAGAAGAGCATGGTACTTACTGCCTCTTAACCAGTTTTTCAGGATGCCACATTCTAAAACAACTCTTCGAAAATATTGCTCTGTATACGAAGCTTGGACTCCTTCAGAACTACTTTTGTTGTAAGCATAAATGTTTAAAGGAATTTATTATTAATAATAGTTTTAGACTCTTTGAGTGCTTACTATGTGCCAGGCAACGTGTGAAGCACTTTCTGTATGTTAGCTCACTTACCTTCATAACTACCCTAGAAGGGGGGCCATTATGTTCCCCAGTTGTATAGCCAAGGAAACAGGCATGGGGTGATGAGGCAGTCTGTCCAGGGTCATATGGATAAAGACAGTTACCACAAGAAGAGGGGTTTCCTAGTCAGATTGATTCCAGTCTTAGTGTTTGGCAGTTTTCTGCATTGTTGACCTTTTCCCTCTCAGAATGTAAACATTTTTCCCCCTACTTGCAAGAGCAATACAAAGTTACATGTGTATATGTTTAAAGGACAGAGCAGAAGAATGTAAAGTAAAAAATTCACTTCTAATCTTTTATCACCCAGAGAACCATGATTAACCTAATCCTTCTAGGCTTTCCCCCTATGTATTTGTGTGCATGTACAGGAATTAAAATAGACTTCTTTTGTTTGCATTTTTTTCACTCAGATTTCTTTTGGGAGATTTTCTATGTGATCAGTATAGTTTTGCACCATCATTTTTACATAGCACTCCAGTGTAATGGCTAGATTTTAATTAACCCCTTATGGATGGTCAAGGTGACTTTAACAGAAGAATACAGGCATCTGCTGTTAACCCCTGGGCTAAACAACATTTAGAGGCTTGGATGGAAACATTTTTTTTTTTTTTTTTTGATCTTCAAAAAATTGGTAGTGGTAGTGTATCTTGAATCACAAACATAATTAAAACATCTTGAAACAATTTGAAATTCTTAACAGTGTGAATCATTTTTTAGGAGCTGTTGGACAAATATCTTATTCCTAACGCTACACAACCAGAAAGTAAGGTGTTCTACTTGAAAATGAAAGGAGATTATTTTAGGTACCTTTCTGAGGTGGCATCTGGAGACAATAAACAAAGTAAGTAACATTAAAAAAAAAAAAACAACTGAGCAATTGTGGAGTAAGTCTTCTTTCTTAATGTTTGAACAGTTTTTACTTTGTTCACCATGGACAGTAACATTACAGGAATCAGAACTTAAAAAAGACCACAGCAGCTTATTTTGAGGATTACAACTCATTAATTTTTAAAGTATATATGGTTCTGAGTGATGGGATAGAATGTCATGCTATCCTCAAGTCAAGAATCACCATTTGCCCCAAGTATCTTCCCTGTGTGTGCTACCTGCCTGCTACAACTAATGTTAACTTGCTACCTTAGTTGCCATCTTGGTTATCAGATCTACTTTTGTAAATTCAGTTCTTTTGTTCAAGTAACTCACTTTATTTAATGACCAGAAAGTCCAAATTTCTATTCAGTACATTGCTACAGTTATCCTATTTAATTATAGTTGTTAATTTCCTATTTTTCTAATTCATAAATTTTACTATTGGTATATATGTATATGGACAAAGAGCTGTATCCAGTTTAATACTGTCTGCAGTTTCAGGAATCTTTTAGGAGTTCGGAAACATAAACCACACAAATAAGGGAGCCCTATTGTATTTTGTGGTGTGAAACCACCATCGTAATGCATTCCTCCACCATATGGATTATTGTGATAATGGCAATTTTAGCTATAAAGAAAACTAGTATTATGGATGGAGGCTTGAATTTGTTCCAAGTGACATACCTAATAGAGTTGGTAATTCATCTTTGTGTTTGCTAGGCTGGCACTCATCATTTGAGCCACACTTCCAGCCTTGCTTTTTGCTGGTTAGATTGAAGACAGAGTCTCAAGAATTTTTCTTCAAGGACTGGTCTTGAACCAATTGAACCAAGATTCTCCAGATTCACAGTCTCTTGAATAGCTAGGATTGTAGGCATGAGCCACCAGCACCCAGTTTTCTATCTTCTTAAAGGTTATGTCTATTTCTTAATTACTTTAGTAGACTTCATCATAATTGCCTATTTTACCCCCCCCCAAAGAATTTAATATGGTGCTTGAAAGAATATTTAGCCAATATGAAATTGAATAGCAGAAATGCTGTTCTTTCATTTTGATGAATCATTTGCTTCAGCCCAGTTGGCTAATTTGATAGTGGATCAAGTGTGATGAAATCTGTGAAAGAAACTAGCCTTAATATATAATTTTTCATATTCCTTTCAGCTACTGTGTCGAACTCCCAGCAGGCATATCAGGAAGCGTTTGAAATTAGTAAGAAAGAAATGCAGCCTACACATCCAATTCGACTTGGCCTGGCACTAAATTTCTCCGTCTTTTACTATGAGATTCTAAACTCTCCTGAAAAGGCCTGCAGCCTAGCAAAAACGGTGAGAAGGACTCAGGACAGTTTCTGGTCATAGTGAATCAGTGCATTTGCTTTCTAGTAACTTCTTTTTATGCCTGAACATCTTCAAATACTTTTACAAAGATTTTTTTTTTTTTTTTTTTTTTTTGGTCAGTGGTGGGGCTTGAACTCTGGGCTTGGGCACTGTCCCTGTGCTCTTCAGCTCAAGGCATCCGCTTGAGCCACAGGGCCATTTCCAGTTTTCTACTGGTTTATTGGAGATAAGAGTCTCGCTGACTTTCCTGCCCGGGCTGGCTTTGAAACATGATCCTCGGATCTCAGCCTCCTGAGTAGCTAGGATTATAGGCGTGAGTCTCTAGCTCCTGGCACAAAGATTTTTTTTAGGAGTAGAATTATATCTTTTATGAAGTATGAACACTATGATTTCTTCTCTCAACACCTGCTGATTTTTGCTTGTTTTGTTTGATGACTGTTATAGTGGGTGGTTATAAACAATTCCAGGTAAAATTGGCAGTTGTTTCTCATCAAGCTTTGGGCATTGGTTATCTGTTCTTATCTGTGTACAAGACAGTTGTGATACAGGAATTTTGATTTGTTCTAGTTACTGCTATAGAAGCATGCACTGTACATTTTTTTGAAACAAAGTAATAATAGGTCCCCCAAGTACTATGAAAGAGATAATACTTATACTCATTAGCAGAAAAAAATTGAGCTAGAGGTGTTTCTGATAGCTTGAAGATTTACTGAAGCCTTTTTGTTTAGGCATTTGATGAAGCAATTGCTGAATTGGATACACTGAATGAAGAGTCTTACAAAGACAGCACCCTGATCATGCAGCTACTTAGGGACAATCTCACTGTAAGTACAATTGTTAGCTGGATGCAGTGATACTTTTCTGTAATCACAGCTACTCTGGAGGCAAGATGGGAGAATCACCTGGCAAAGTTAGCAAGATTCTTCTCTCAGAAGCAAATGAAAAGCAAAAAGTCTGGGGGCATAGTTCAAGTGGTACAATACTTGGAGGCCCTTGGCTCAGACCCTACTACCACAAAAAAAAGAAAGATGTAATTGTTAAATTAGTTACATATGACTACTAAGATTTTGAGCTTTGCAGTCATTCCTGAGGTACTACAGAAGGAATTTTAAAGTTAGGGTAGATAAGGTACAGATTGGGTCACCCCTAAGAAGTTTTAGTGGCCCTGCTTTGATTATAGCATTGATTTCTTTTTGTTTTGCAGCTGTGGACATCGGAGAACCAGGGAGATGAAGGAGATGCTGGGGAGGGAGAGAACTAATGTCTGTTGTGCTCTGTGATCTGTTCAGTGTCACTCTGTACCCTCCACATATATCCCTTTGTGCGATAAAAAAAAATTGTACGTCGACTTTCGATTTTTCACAGCCTCTGCCTAGCAAAAATGGTCCATGGGATAAACAGCTGGTATTTGTATCTAAAACACAAATTGGTCACATAAATGCCACGGCATTCTGAAGTTTTGATTTCGATTAACTTTGACAGGATTACTGTATGTTTAATTTTTTTTAAACTGAACACTGTGATTATGGGGTTTTGTAACTTAGCAGAACTCTCACTGGTAGAAAAAAATAGGCCTGAATTATGTATAACTTTTTGGAAAATTTAATCTGATATCAAAATAGTCACTGAAATACAATTCTGTTGTAAAGTTGTACAGAAAGTTATAGAGATTATATTGCAATGCTGGGACTAGGAGTGAGACATTTACCATTTGGCATCCAAGTTTAATGGTAATTCACAGTGATTCTGCCTGTGGGAACATATAGACCCTTGACCAATTTGGGCCATTGCCACTCAAAAGTTCATAACCACAAATGTAGAGTCTTCCTCTGAGGATCAAAGCCTGAAAATAGAATTGTTTGTGGCAGAAAACTTGGTTGTGATACCATGAATAGGTCCCGTGCTCCTGTACGATGTGACTTAAACCCCCTTTCCTACAGCAATATGATACTGATTTGCAATTTGTGAAATCAGAGGGATCTCTTTTCCTTATTACCACTTAGATAAAAGAAGAAAAGAAAAATAAAAAACCGTGTGTCTTACGGATGGCTTTCTCTGTTTCCTGGATGCTACCTTTAAGAATAATGTTCTGTAGAGATAGCTTCTCACTTGAAGAGTACTCATTTTTTGAGTTCTTCCTAGCTTGGGGCATTTGAAATTTTAAAATTTAATGATCTTTCCATTTTTTACTCTCTCCTCTTTAAATTTTTGTCCTTATGTTTATTTTCTTTTGGAAGCTTGTGTTTTGTCTTCTGTTTACTTATTATACTGTATGGGCAGGATGTAAGAGATACAGTGGGTGAGTACATTGGGTGAGCAAGCCCTGCTTCAGACTTGAGAAGAGCTTCTGACACCATTGCCCTGTCTTCTGGGCACAGTTACTGCTCTTCAGTCATACCACAATCAGAATCAGCAAAGCACTCTTAAGTATCCATGGTTTCTCCTTATATTGCAACCAGCACTGGTACTGCTTGTTAATTATTATCACCAAGATCCTAAGTGTGCTCATCCAGTTCAGTTCTCAGATAATGTCTAAACAAGACCATAGAACACAGGGAAGTTGTGTGGATACTACCAACAGAGAATAGCCAGGCCCGTCAGTGTCACAGTATCACTCCTTTACCTTTGACATTCCACCTAGCTGTAGAGTCCCATCTGTTTGTCCATATGCTGAACTGAGAAAAGAAAAATTCATGCACTGATTTAAAACAAACCAGAAAAAAAAAGAAAAAAAATCACTCCTTTTTAGCTGAACAAAAATGTGCAGTTAATACTTGGCGCTTGAAAATGCAGTAGTGAATGTGGAACCAAGCTTGTCTGTATATCTGGTAGCCCTTTGTTTTTCCTTACCAGTATTCTGCCTACCGTTTGCTTCTGTGATGGTTACATTGCCTAGCAAGCACACCCACCTGTGGTTGTGAAAATAGTATAGAAAAAAAAAAAATTCCCGGGTTATTGATGTACTAGATTTGTGTATGTCTTTTAAACAGTTCTAGTTTCACCTTACATGGACTAATCAGGAAAAGTGTAAAAATTCAAAAGTGAAATAAAAAGTTTTATCAGTTAGTGCCTGTGCATTGCTGTGTCACACCATCTTCCCACTTTCAAAACTAGTTTAATTATTTGGATCATTTTTACTTTTACCTGTTTCTTTAAAAATAGGCAAACATGGGCTGGGAAGGTGGCTCAGTGGTAGAGTGCTTGCCTTGCATGCATGAGGCCCTGGGTTCGATTCCTCAGCAACACATAAGTAGAAAAAGCTGGAAGTGGCGCTGTGGCTCAAATGTGGTAGAGCTCTACCCTTGAGCTGAAGAGCTGAGGGATAATGCCCAGGCCCAGAGTTCAGGCCCCATGATTGACTAAAAAAAAAAAGGCTAACAGCCTTCATCCTTTAAAATCAGAAAGCAAAGTGTGGTAAAGGGAAAGAAATTGCCCTTGCTTAAACAGCTCTTCCCACCAGTTAACCTCCACAGCAGACTGGCCAGGTGTTAAGTCCCTTGTGGATTGCTTGAGCCCTCCTCATCATGTTTAGCCCTAAGATACAGCCAGGCTGGGAGATGTAACCTGGCCTTAAGATTGTGTAATTCTTGGAAGTCTAAAGTGTTACAGTGTCTCCTCTGTCCTGTTGCTGTTCATGATAGTCTATAGCACTTTTTCCTCAGGAGATTCCCCCTTTCAAGATAGAGTAGTATTTTTTTAGGCCAACTTTAATATTGGTGCATCTTTCCGAGGGCGAGACTGGACAGCCAGGCCAGCATCCACCCCTAGTTTAGGAGTTGTTGGGACAACACCCAACCAGAGGTCAGAAGGGGCCTACCTACCTAGTTGCCAGAGGGTAACCAGCATCCCTAAGAAACAAGGTGAAATACCGGTCCATTGTGGACCAGTATTTAATAAAACAGCCTTACACTATGCAGGTTGAGGCTGCAAGAAGATCTGGTCATTTCAGGCCACCTTGGCCTTGCTCTGTGGTTCCCATTCAGGTTGAGTCGTGAGTGTAATGGCTTAGTCCATGGAGGTGGGAGGGGATCTTGGCAATGTCACTACCAGTGTCAAGGCCTTGCCTTAGTGGTCCCAAATCACAAAGCTGTTTCCATGCTGGTGCAGAAGGGTGGAAACAGGCCGGCTTGAGGAACAAAGCTTGTCTGAATGCAGGATTGAAATACTGGGTATAGCTAGGGGCGCCAGTGCCTTACGCCTGTGGATGACAGGAGGATGAGATTTGAGGATGGCATCCCAAAGCCAGCCAGTTAACCCCCCAGAAAACCGGAAGCGGCGTTGCTGTGGCTCAGTGCTAGATGGGTAGATCACTATCCTTGACCGAAAGCGCTCAGGACCAATGCCCAGGCCCTGAGTTCAAGTCCCACGACCCACCAAAAACAAAAATCTGTGAAGAAACTCCGAAACTCGATATCCCACTTGGAATATTCCCACTTGATGTGAAGCCAAAATCTAGACCAGACCAGACCAGGCCAGAGGGAGTCGTCCCCATTACACAGATCTAGGAAAGCAATGCATGGGGTGGCTTTCCACCCAGTGGGGTCCCAGCCTCCGCCCCTCCCGAGCCGCTCCACCCTGCCCCAGGCCTGGTCACTGGAGGCACTGGCCACCTGTTCCTTGGCGAGGGCTGAGGGCGCGCAGGTGGGTGGGGGCGGGCGCCGCGCCCACGCCCGCGATTGGCTGCGGGGCCCGGGGGGCTGTAAAGGGAAGGAGCCGGCCGCCGCGCCAGGCAAGGCGGCAGGGAGAGCCCAGCGCCCAGGCTCGCCAGGCCCTGGGCTCCCGGCCCCCTGCCCACCATGCACGCTGGAGGCCAGGGCTACCCGCTCGCCTCGCTCTACGTGGGCGACCTGCACCCCGACGTGAACGAAGCCATGCTCTACGAGACGTTCTCGCCCGCAGGCCCCATCCTGTCCATCCGCGTGTGCCGTGACGTGGCCACCCGGCGCTCGCTGGGCTATGCCTACATCAACTTCCAGCAGCCGGCGGACGGTGAGCGGGGGCCTGAGCCTGGCAGAGGCAGAGGCACTTAGGGCTCCAGCCATAGATACAGGGCGCTGGAAGTCACAGGGCTCCTGGGGGGGGGAGGGGGAGAGGGGGAGAAGCGGTGATGGCTGCGTGGTTTCCTGGCATTGCTTCTGTTCGTAGAGAAGAGAAAATGAGGCCAAGTGAAAATAGCTAAGGGCTTTGGGGCCAAGCAGATCTAGGATAGAAACCTAGCTAGCAGCTGTGTGATGTTGGCCAAGTTAGTTAACCATTCTGGGCTCATTTGCCTTTCTGGAAATTGAGTGGTTTTCTTACAAGTGAATTGAGAGGCCTGGCACAGTAGCTCATACTTGTAATCCTCCCCACTAAGGAAGTGAAGATCCTGTGGATAGAGGTTCCAAGGAAGGTCCTAGCAATTTAAAAAAAAAGGAACCTATTGGAAAAATAATGCAAAAGGGGTTGGAGGTGTGGCTTGAGTAGAGTCCCTGCATAGCTATGGAGTGAATGGTCTTGAGTTTGAAAGATTCATAGCACCTGTTGAGGGAGACCAAGGTAATACAGCTGGAGAGTAGGGTGAGCCTTGGGCCCTTACCTTCCAGTGTTAGAGCCTTGGCTCCACCTTACCAAAGCCTGAGAAGCCATTTCGGAGCTGCTCCGAGCTCATGGGGTTGACTAGAGCTTGATCAGCTGGGCATGTCTATGCTTCAGTTGACAGTGAAGATAAAGGTTCAGAGCCCTAGGTTTTTCTGACGCTCTGCTACTATATGTGAATTTATATAAAAGCGTCCCTGGCACCTCTTTATCTGTAAAATGGGACGCAGCTTTATTCCCAGAAGCAGGAATGGAGAACTGATTATCTGTAGATACATTTGGCACATTGCAAGCATTCTTAAATGACAATCTAAGAAAAGTGATAGTCCTTGTAACACTCCACAAATATAAGCAAAATTTGCCTGGTCCAATCAGGCAGAGGTAGGGCTCACCTGTAATACTAGCACACAGGAGTCTGAGGCAAGAGGATCATGAGTTTGATACTAACCCAGGCTCCATAGGGAGACTGTTTCTGAAACAACAACAAAAGCCAGTGGAGACTAAAACAACAGCAGCAACAAAAAACAAGAGGGCTGGGAAAGTGGCTCAGTGGTACAGCGCTTGCCTTGCATGCATGAGACCCTGGGTTCAATTCCTCAGCACCACATAAGCAAAAAGAAAAAAAAGCTGGAAGTGGTGCTGTGGCTTAAGTGGTAGAGCACTAGCCTTGACCTGAAGAGCTGAGGTACAGCGCCCAGGCCCAGAGTTCAGGACCCACGAACGGACCCCCCCCAAAAAAAAAAAAAAAAACAACAACAACAATAAAAAGAACCATGGCCACTTAACTCCAGGTCTCTAGGTGGTTCCCTGAGTTGGGGATTTACTGAAATAACACTGGATTCCAGGACACTTTTTGCTCCTCTTAGCTTTACCCCATTTCCTGCATCTTGCTTAGTCTCTCTGCAGGCCCCGTGAGTGCAGTAGGACCTGACCCAGTTTATGGATGGGAGAACTGAACAGCAGAGAAAAGTGTTTTGCCCTTGGCCGCTTATGCTAGCACTGGACTTCAAGGCCTGCTCTACCACCCTCTACCAACCCCCTCCAAGTCACCAAAGCAGAGGGGACAGCATATAGTGTGTCAAGAGGGTGGGCAAAGCTGCTGTTTTCAGATACATTGTTATCCACCAAAAACCTACTATAAGTTGAGCACTAGTGGGGAGGAAAGTATGATATTATCTCCAATTAACTACGAAAAAGCTGGAAGTGGAGGTGTGGTTCAAGTGATAGAGCATGAGCCTTGAGCAAAAAAAAATAAAAATCTATGAGCTGGGTGCCAGTGGCCCATACCTGTAATCCTAGCTATTAAAGAGGCTGAGATCTGAGGGTCAGGGTTCAAAGCCAGCCCAGACAGAAAAGTCAGTAAAACCCTTGTCTCCAATTAACTACCTAAAAACTGGAAGTGGAGCTGTGTGTGGCTCAAAGTGGTAGAGTGCTAGTCTTGAGCACAAAAGATCAGGGACAGTGCCTAGGCCCTAAGTTTAAGCCCCATAACCAACTGACTATATGAGGATGAGGGCTTGGAGAGGTGGCTTTCCCCCAAGCCAAACCATCCTAGATCAAACCTCAGCTCCATTAGTGCCTCAGGTTTAATTTCCTCAAACTGCTGTTAGCCTCTTGTCATATGGGTCCCTCCTTTATATTCTCATTTACTCCATTGGTTACAGAGGACAGAATAAATGGGCTCCGTCACTGACCTCTCACCTTTCCCAGCTTGTTTTCCCATCTGTAACATGGGGATAGGGACCCATGCCCTTGTGGCTATGGTAAGCCGGCCTAGAAAGGTGAGAGACACACCAAACGCATTAATTTCACATGAACTTCCAGGTTTCTCTCTCATGTGAGGCCCAGACAATAGCTTTCCATTTTTGTTTTTGTGCAGATACGGAGGCTTGAACTGGGGCAGTCTCTTAGCCTTTTTTTGCTCAAATCTGGCATTCTACTACTTGAGCCACAGCTCCACTTTCTGCTTTTTTTAGTGTTTAATTAGAGATAAGTCTCACAGACTTTTCCTTCCTAGGTTGGTTTTGAACTGTAGTCCTCAGATCTCAGCCTCTTGAGTAGCTAGAATTATAGGAAGCATAAGCCACCAGGGCCTGGCTTGCTTGCTTTTTCCTTCCTTCCTTCCTTCCTTCCTTCCTTCCTTCCTTCCTTCCTTCCTTCCTTCCTTCCTTCCTTCCCTCCCTCCCTCCCTCCCTCCCTCCCTCCCCCTTCCCCCCCTTCCTTCCTTGCTTCCTTCCTACCTTCCTTCCTTCCTTCCTTCCATCTCTTTCTTTTCCTTTTTGTTCCTAATTAGGCATTATGTAAATTTAAGTTCAGAAAATTCCCTTAACTTGCCCTTTTTCTCTCCTTCTGCCCAGCGGAACGGGCATTGGACACTATGAACTTTGAGGTGATCAAGGGTCAACCTATTCGAATCATGTGGTCCCATCGAGACCCAGGGCTTCGAAAGTCAGGTGTGGGCAACATCTTCATCAAGAACCTGGAGGATTCGATTGACAACAAGGCTTTGTATGACACCTTCTCCACCTTTGGGAATATCCTCTCTTGCAAGGTGGGTATGACTCTTTGGGGAAAGTTTGACAAAGGCTCGTGTGTTAAAGGGATGGCCAGCATCACTTCACTTTTACAGTTTGGCTTGAGATAGAACAAGTGGTTAACCAGTAGCTAGCTATTCTTTCCATTTTCTCTTGCTGGATCTATCAGAAGTTACCTGTGTATAGGTCAACCCATAGTGAAACAACCTCAAACTCATGACTATCAACCACCATCATTGGTTATTGGTTTGGCTTAACGTAGTGGGAAGTTCTTCTGACCTAAACTGGGCTCTTTGAGGCTGGTGGAAACCCTCAGGGGATTCCTGATCATAGGGGCTGATCATCAGCTAGAACATCTGGGCTTCCTTCTACCAGCAGGCTAGCTCAGGCCATTCTTATGACAATGGCAGATCTCGGATGACAGGTTTTCTGAGATTTTAATTGAAAACTGACACCCCATCACTTCTACTGTTCTGTTGGTCAAAGCAAGTCACAAGACCAGCCCATACCCCAAAAGAGGGGGGGGGTAATGCAGTAGAAATATAGGGTGCAACCATGCTTCAGTGGCTCACAGCTGTAACCCTAACTACTCAGGAGACACCTGAGGATCAAGGTTGGAAGCCAGCCCAGGCAGACTTCTTTAATTGTTGGTCATGGGGCTTGAACTTTGGGCCTGGGTGCTATCCCTCAGCTCTTCAGCTCAAGGCGAGTGCTCTACCACTTGAGCTACAGCGCCACTTCTGGTTTTCTGAGTGGTTTTTTGGAGATAACAGTCTCACGGCCGGGGCTGGGAAGGTGGCTCAGTGGTAGAGCGCTTGCCTTGCATGCATGAGACCCTGGGTTCGATTCCTCAGCACCATATAAGCTGTGGCTCAAGTGGTAGAGCGCTTGCCTAGAGCTGAAGAGCTGAGGGACAGTGCCCAGGCCCTGAGTTCAGGCCCACAACCGAACCGTGCCCCCCCCCAAAAAAAAATGTCTCACAGCCTTTCCTGCCCTGGATGGCTTTGAACCTCGATCCTTAGATCTCAGCCTCCTGAGCAGCAAGGATTACAGGTGTGAGCCACCAGCACCGGGCTTTACATGTTGCTTTTGAGTGTTATGTATGCTAAGTACTCACTCTACCACTGATATACCTCCCAGCCCCACCCCCACCCCCACCCCCACATCTTGTTTTTAATTTTTTTCTTATGCTATTAAGAGTAGTGGTCTTGCTCTTAATCATTGTTGTATTTTCAGTATCAAAGGTAGACATGACAGCCAGGTGCTGGTGGCTCATGCCTGTAATCCTAGCTACTCAGAAGTTTCATCTTGAGAGGTTTAAGGTGTTTCTAAGCTTCTAGTTTGCTGTTAGAACTAGGATGCAGTTATGGGGGTTGGGCTAATCCTTGTTTTAGGAAGGCAGTTAACGCTGGTCTATGGTGCAGATAAAATCTGGATTTTTTCTGAGGGGGTCTTTCCTTCCTTTCTCTGATACCTTAAGCAAGGGAATTGATCTCCAAATTTCAATTCCCCATCTCTGAAAGGGGATAGACATAAGATTCTTTTGTTGTTGTTGTTGTTCGTTTTTGGAGATTGTGCTAATAATCACCACCACAAAATGCCTGGTGCACGCTTGACAAGTACCCTGCCTCTGAGCCACACCCCAGCTCCTATGCACAGAACAGAGAGGTGCGTGTGCTGCCTTTATGACCTTGCTCTCCTGTTCAATGTACTCTGTGCTTCCTCCCCATGAACCAGGTGGTGTGCAACGAGCATGGCTCCCGGGGCTTTGGCTTTGTACACTTTGAGACCCACGAGGCTGCGCAGCAGGCCATCAGCACCATGAATGGGATGCTGCTCAACGACCGCAAAGTGTGAGTGGCTGGGCCTGGGGAAGGGGCCAAGGCCGAAGGGACAGACTTACCAGTAATTAGCAATGATACTGCTGCCACCAACAAACGGGCTAGCTCTGGGCAGCTTGCCTTGCACACATGAGGCGCTGAGTTCGATTCCTCAGCACCACAGAAGCAGAAAAAGTTGGAAGTGGCACTGTGGCTCAAGTGGTAGAGCACTAGCCTTGAGCTGAAGAGCTAGGGACAGCGCCCAGGTCCAGAGTCCAGGCCCCACAACCGACCAAAAAAATAAATAAAAAGGGAGAGAAAGCTGGGTACCAGTGGTTCACGTCTGAAATCCTAGCTACTCAAGGAGACTGTGATCTGAGGATCAAAATTCAAAGCCAGCCCAGGCAGGAAAGTCTGTGAGACTCTTATCTCCAATTAACCACCAGAAAACTGGAAGTGGCGCTGTGGCCCAAGAGGAAGAGCACCTTGACCTGAAGAGCTCAGGGACAGTTCCTAGGCCCAGAGTTCAAGCCCCACAACCAACCCCCCCCCAAAAAAAAAAAATTGAAAGAGAAGTTGGTGCTTTCCTCCATGTATTATGTGAACTTGGAGATTCTAGTTCTTTAATTAATGTTGTATTCAATTTCAGTCTGCTCCCTAGAATGACACTGGCATTAATGGTGTTTGACTGATTCACCCCTGCTTCTCCAGCTTACCTAGTATATGTTAAATGAATAAGCAAGGCCCCTTCATGAGTTTGATTCCAGTTTTGCAGGAATAAGCACTGAAGCTCAGAGAGGCTAAGTAACTTGCCCAGGATGACACAGCTATACATCTGCAGAGTAAGGATTCAAACTCTTTTCTGAATCTCCAGTTCACGCTCTCCTCTCCTGTGGTCACAGCCACCTTGTGTAGTAGTATTTCTGTGTGCATTCATTCACCTGAACAAAGTCTTCTGAACCTTATGTAAGGGAAAAGGATATTCAGTCTAGGACTGTCTAGTCTAATCTCTCTGGTCTCCCGGTGAGAGATATGGAGGACAGTGATTGGCTCAAGTAGTCCAGGGCAGGGCAGGCTCAGGCAGGGATGGAGGGGAGGCTGTGGACTGGCAGCTGCCTACCCTGTCAGTGCATCCACAGCTTCGTTGGCCACTTCAAGTCTCGACGGGAACGGGAGGCAGAGCTGGGAGCTCAGGCCCTGGAGTTCACCAACATCTATGTGAAGAATCTCCATCCAGACATGGATGAGCAGGGCTTGGAGGATCTTTTCTCCCAGTTTGGTGAGTGTGATATATCTATTTCCTAAAGGGGGACTGGGTCCACTATGGCTCTTCCTCCATACTCAGATCTGGTGGTGGGGGCAGGGGGGAGTGGTGGAGACGCGTCCTGAGACTCCTTGCGGTCTATGGAAAGGGAAGGAAGCACCCTGGGGCTTCCATACCTCCCCATTGAGCCAGATCCGCCCTTTCCAGGAAAGATGGTGAGTGTGAAAGTGATGAGGAACAGCAGCGGCCAGTCCCGGGGCTTTGGCTTTGTCAACTTTGAGAAGCACGAGGAAGCCCAGAAGGTAGTACCGCCCCCATGGCTCTGAGCCAGGACTGGAAAGATGGGATAGCAGGAGTGGGCCTCAAGATGCTCATGGAGGGGAGGGAGGTCTCTTCGCTCTGGGTCGCATGCGGTGAGCGAGATAAGCCAGGTCTTTACAGCTTGTGATGCAGAGGCCTAAGGCTTCGTCCTTCCTTGTCTGCTTCTAACACTTGAGATGTAAAACACTAAATATTTAGGTAGAGAACTTAAAGTTACTGCTGGGTGTTGGTGGCTCACGCATGTAATCTTAGCTACTCAGGAGGCTGAGATCTGAGGATCAGGTTCAAAGCCGGCCTGAGCAGAAAAGTCTGAGAGACTCTTATCTCCAATAAACCACTCAGAAAACCGGAAGTGGTGTTGTGGCTCAAGTGGTAGAGCACACACCTTGAGCTAAAGAGCTCAGGGATAGTGCCCAGGCCCAGAGTTTTGTTGGCCCATGACCGACAAAAAAAAAAAAAAAAGTTACTACTACTACTACTATTACTATTACTGCTAGTACTAAAGCTTATAGAGCCTGGGTGCTGTCCCTTAGCTTTTTCACTCAAGTCTGGGACTAGTGAACTTTCTTGCCTAAGCCAGCTTTGAATCTCAACTCCCAAGTCTCTTGAGTAGGTAGGATTACATGTATGAGCCACTAGAGCCAGGCAAAAGTCTCCATTACTGTAAAATAGTCACTAACGAACTAAACACTTAAGAAATCTGTTTCCCTTTCACCTAACATCAGCAGAAAATCTTAACCACTGAGTGACTATATGCTTGGGTCTGATTTCTGCTAATTTTTTGTAGATAAGTCAGTAAAAACCCAGTCAAGTATGAATGGATTACAGAGAGAAGCTTCACATCCTGTAAAACATGCAGAAGTTAATGCCACCAACCTTCAAATCTAGCAGGATTAGGCCAGTTATCTAAAAAGAAAATCAACGGGGTTAATATTCAGCTGCTTCTAAGAAACTTAATGAAGGCCCTTGTGGGTAACATGCTTTTGTGCTATGAAATATACCATCCAGTGAAGGAAGCTGTTTATATTACTATCATTTTTGGAACAATTACACTTGCTGCTTTGTTTGTACTATCGATGAGCAGTTTCTGTAAGAACCTTTCGGGCTTTTGTTTTGTTGTTGCTTTGCCAGTCCTGGGCTTGAACTCAGGGCTTGGGCTTTGTCCCCGAGGCTCTCTGTGCTCAAGGCTAGCACTCTAGCACTTGAGCCACAGTGCCACTTGGGGCTTTTTCTCTTTATGTGGTACTGCGGAATCAAACCCAGGGCTTCATGCATGCTAAGCAAGCACTCTACTATTAAACTACATTCTCAGCTCTGTAAGAACCTTTTGTAATAGCCTTCATATTTTTAGAATCACAGAATAATGGGGGGGCACAGATGTCTCACATACTCCCTACACGTACATAGCCTCCCCATTACAAGCACCCCCTCCAAAGTACTACATTTGTTACAACTGATGAATCTACCTCAACACAATCATTATCATCTGGAGCCCATAGTCTATACCAGGAGTTACTTGGAACATGATGTAGGTTGGACTAAAGTGCCATTATAGTACCACACTGAGTATTTTCTTACCTCTAAAAAAGTCTGTGATTGCTGGTCACTCACCTCTGTAATCCCAGCTACTCAGGAAGCTGAGATCTGAGGATCGTGGTTCAAAGCCAGCCCTGGTAGGAAATTCTATGAGACTCTAATCTAATTTAACCACATACACAAAAAAGCCAGATGTGCAACTGTGGCTCAAGTAGTAAAGTGCTATCCCTGAAGAGACAAAAAGGCCCAGGGTCAGTGTTCAAGCCCCAGGACTGGAACGCGCGCGCACACACACACACACACACACACACACACACACACACACACGCACACACGCACACACACACACACACACACCTGTGCTTTGTTTGTTCAGCGTTTCCTGACTTTAACCTTGACCTACTACTGATCATTTTACTGGCCTCATAGTTCTGCTTTTTCCAGAATGTTAGGCAGTTGAAGTTACATGCTTTGTAGCTTTTCTCCTTTTCATTAAGTATTATGAATTTCAAATATGAGAATATTAGTTGCGTATCAGTGGCTCATACCTATAATTCTAGCTACTCAGGAACTAAGATCCAAAGGATTGTAGTTCAAAGCCAAGTCTGGACAGAAAAATTGTGAGATTCCATCTGCAAAGTAACTAGCAAAAAAAGGCAGGCTGGAGGTGTGGCTCAGGTGGTATACTGCCATTCTAGCAAGCAAGCCTATCAAGCAAGAGGCCTATGAGTTGAAACCCTGGTATTTAAATATATTTAAATTTTAAATCTGGAAAACTAAAAATTCAATTTAAAAAAAAAGGGCTGGGAATGTGGCTTAGTGGTAGAGTGCTTGCCTAGCGTACATGAAGCCTTTGGTTCAATTCCTTAGTACCATATAAACAGAAAAGCCCAAAGTGGCACTGTGGTGCAAGTGATAGAGTGTTAGCCTTGAGCAAAAAAAGCTCAGGGACAGTGCCCCAGGCTCTGAGTTCAAGCCCCTGGACTGGAAAAAAAAAATAGAGTCTTGATAAAAAATTTAAGGCCCAAAGTTTACTCTGGACATTTTTTTTTTCCCTAGCCACATTGCCAGCCCAGAACTTATTTTTTTTAACTGAATAAGAAAATGCTTATATAAAAAGAAAAACAGTGAAAGAAAGTAGTAAAAGAAACTCCCCACTAAAGAGAGGACTTAAGAGTCACTCATTTGTTTTGTGGTGCTGGGGCTTGAACCTAGGACCTTGTTGCATACTAGGCAAGCACTCTACCACTGAGCCACATCCCCAGCCCCATGGTTGTACTTTAAATGGCCTTTCTCCTGACATAAATTATTATCAACTAGCAAGACCAGGCTGGTTTGCAGGTGGCCCCCTCTAGGTTTATAACAGTCCTGGATAGTTACCCTTCTCTCTCCAGGCTGTGGACCACATGAACAGCCAGGAGGTGAGCGGGCGGCTGCTGTATGTGGGCCGTGCCCAGAAGAGGGCAGAGCGGCAGAATGAGCTCAAACGCAAGTTTGAGCAGATGAAGCAGGATCGGCAGAACCGTTACCAGGTGAGGCCTGCTCTCCTGGTTGTCCACTGCATCTGTATGAAGGAGGCAGAGGGGGGCCCCAAGTATGACTCCTTCTCGCCATGTTACTTCTAGGAACCTGACTCTGGCCGGAGTCGGGTGAGCACTGCGATGGTCTCAGCTGCCTGACTCATAACAGTGGACAAGGGCACAAGCCAATCACGGGCCTGGCCAAAGATTGTTGGTCTTTAGAGCCAGCCTTGTTGGGGGCTTATTGGCACCCTTCATCCCAGTACCTGTTACATCCTCCAATCATGAACAACCAAAGTGCCCTGTGTATTTCCAGACTGAGAATAATGGAGCCAACTATCTTATATCCAAAAATTACATATTTCTCTCTCTCCTAGTTTTTTTTCCCTCTCTTTCAAGGCTATCCTTCTACCATTTGAGCCACAGTGCCACCTCCAGCTTTATGCTGGTTAATTGGAAATAAGAGTCTCATGGGCTTTCTGGCCCACAATCCTCAGATCTTCGCCTCCTGAGTAGCCAAGATTATAGGCATGAGCCACTGGCACCCTTCCCCCATACTCAGTAGTTCAATGAAAGGCAGCTTTCCTCCTCATTCGAAGGACATTCTCAGCAGTATCTAAATGTTCCCACATTTTGTGGGTAGAGGCCACAGTTACTGACTGACAACTTCAGCAATAACAAGGAAGTCTCAGTCTGCACACAGAGTCTGTTGCACACACACCCTTGGGCTCAGGGGTACTGGGAGGATGAAACCAAAGTCTTAGAAACGCCTGTCTCTCAGTAGTGAGGAGCCTGGCTGAGGATAGACTGCCTAAGTTAATCCTGGTTCTGGCCAGCAGCAATGAACTTAACCTGTTTATGCTTTTTTTTTTTTGGTCAGTTGTGGGGCTTGAACTCAGGGCCTGGGTGCTATCCCTGAGCCTTCTTGTGTTCAAAGCTAGCACTCCCTTCCTCCAGGGTGTGAACCTATATGTGAAGAACCTGGATGACTCCATCACTGATGAGAAGCTGAGGAAAGTGTTCTCTCCCTACGGAGTGATTACCAGTGCCAAGGTGAGGGACCAATCCAGGGAGCAAGTCTTCCCTTCAACCTCTTACTGCCTCTCTGAGAACCCCAGCCTCTTGCCTGGCTTCTGGAGAATTTGTGGCTGAGCTCCCCTTAGGGACTTCGCCTTACGCCCTTGGAGCTTGCAGTACATCTGCAGCCTTGTCTTGGTTGGTAGGGAAGTAGATACAATCCAGTTATAGAACTGGACCCAGGATGTACTGTAATGTTGGTTCATTTAATAAGCATTTATTGAGTGCCTACTGTATACCAGCTTCCAGAAATCTATGCCTCAATATTTCTATGGACTTTTGCTATCTGGTCTTGGCCAGTAACAAATCCCTTCTGGGCCTCAGTTTCCCCATCAAAATTTGACTGCATTACTCTTTTCTCATTTGTCCACAGTGGTTATTCCCAACCCTAAGAGGCACCTAAGATGAGATAATGGCTATTCTACTCAATAAAATGACCCTGCTAGAGTATTAGCTTTGCAGCTTCATTTGTGTTGGGCTTACTTTTTATTTTTATTTTTGCAAGTCCTGGGGCTTGAACTCAGGACCCCAGCACTGTTCCTAAGATTCTTTTGCTCAAGGATAGCACTCTACCACTTGAGCCACAGCACCACTTCTGGCTTTTTCTGTTTATGTGATAATGAGGAATCAAACCCAGCCCAGGCAGGACAGGTTTTCTGGTGGTTAGTTGGAGATGACTCATAAATGTTCCTGCCTGGGCTGGCTTTGAACCTTGATCCTCAGATCTCAGCTTCCTGAGTAGCTAGCCTGGCTAACTGTATTGTTTTTGCTACATTACATTTCAACTATATTGAAATACAATCCTACCAGGTATAGAGGCTCATACCTATAATCCCAGCAACTCTAGAGGCCTCTAAGATAGGAGGGATTGTGTTTTGAGGCCAGCTTGAGCAAAAGTTCAAAAGAACCCCATCTTAACCTCTAAGAACTGGGTCTAGTGGTGAACACCTGTTATTCCAGCTAGGTGGGAAATGTAAATAGGAGGATCGTGATCCAGGCTGGTGCAGGCAAAAAGCAACCCTATTTCAAAACCAATGAAAGCTAAAAGGGCTAGCAATGTGGTTGAAGTGGTAGAGTAATTGTGTAGCAAGTACAAGGCCCTGAGTTCAAATCCTAGTGCTTCCCCAAACAAAACAAAGAAATATAACATCATAATTCAAAAGTGATAGTATGTGCTTCATTACTAATGCATTGAACTAAAACATATCAAAGTGGCAATTAGCATAAAAATGATATTTAAAGCTAATGATATAACATGGAAATATTTGATTTCTCTTCTTGATAAATACTGCTGCTTCCTTTTTTTCCTCCTTTCCATATTTGTACTAAAAGGGAATGCTCATGTGAAAATAAAGATGTCAGTTTTGCCCATCTAAGTCCACAGACCCTGAATTCTATCCTTTATAGTCTGTGGGTCCTCAGCTATAGTGAGGACTGGTTGAGAGTCACTGTGATGGAAAGTTCAAGAGATCTAGTCCTCACAGGACATCACCCTAAACGAGGTTCAAAATACAATGTGGATCTGATCCTGGATGAGAAAAGAGAATATTAATCCAAAGGGTGACAATTGAATGAAGGCTGGAATTCAGAGATAGCCATCCAGTGATGAGGAGCTAATATTTTAAGGGCATTGTGTCAGTGCTAAGGTACCATCAATGACAGATAATACCCCTAGATAACATTAGGGGTGGCTGAGTAAAAGCTACACAGCTATTCTTACTGTTTTTGTAACTTAGTTCTGAGTCCTCTGGCCCTGTGCCTTGCTGAGGCACTAGCACACTGTGACAAATGCCATTATAGGCCCTGGTATGTATGAGCCACATGGGTGACCCTGGATGTCAGTCCTGTATCTTTTCTTTCTGTCCTGGGAAGTACACAGTAGGCCTCAGTAAGTGTGGGGTGGATGGTTTGTCTGTTAAAAGGCTTCTTGTAGAGGCCTACTGGGTGCTGGGCAGGGGAGGAGGGGATCATGGCCCAGAAGTTTGCCACCCCCAGCAACCCTTGTCTTGTCTTGCTTTTAGGTGATGACAGAGGGTAGCCACAGCAAGGGGTTTGGCTTTGTGTGTTTTTCCTCTCCAGAAGAGGCGACAAAGGCCGTGACAGAGATGAATGGACGCATCGTGGGCACCAAGCCACTGTATGTGGCACTGGCCCAACGCAAAGAGGAGAGGAAGGCCATCCTGACCAACCAGTACATGCAGCGCCTCTCCACCGTACAGGCCCTGGACCGCCCCCTTTTAGGGTCCTTTCAGCAGCCCAGCTACTTTCTGCCCGCTGTGCCCCAGGTGACAGTTTGCCCACAGCTCCTGCCACGACCTTTCCCCCATGACAGCCAGGAAGAGCAGGAAGATAGAGTTTCACAGGCCAATGTAGGCTCTGCTGAACATTCCTAAGGCAGACCGTTCCAAGCTCTTAACTTTCCTCATCTGGAAATGGTGTCAGTCTTGGTGAGATTCCTGAATGGTATAAAGAAAAAGGCTGTAGTCAAATAAGTTTGGGAGATGTGGGATTAAACGAAAGCAGCCAACATTTTTTTTTTTTAAACCGTATGCACTGTCCATCCTAACATGCTCCTGACTAGTATGGAGCTCCCAATGAGTGTAGAGCTGGTGGCATTTCCTCAGCTTAGATGCTATTAACAATTCCCCTGGCAATTCATGTTCTAATGAACATGGTTCCTTTAGGAAAGGCCTCCTGTGATTTGGGGGAAGTAGAAAGATAGACGCCATTGTAGGCCACCCGGCTGGTAACGTTTCTAGCTGTTCCTAAGCTCAGCACATATTGGGGTACAGTGATACTTATTGTTTCTTTTTATCTAGATCACTGCGCTAGACCTGCTAAGGACCAAGGGTTGACAATCTGTCTTTCTCTAAGGGGTTCGAGGCTAATGAGAATTTATGAGATGGGAGGAAGGAGCCTTTCTTGCTGGCTTTATTTATTAACCTGTTCTTTGGAAGGGCTTGGTAGTTCTTGCTGTGGTCATCCCTGAGTGGATGCAGGGTGCCCCCTGCTCCCCTGCCAACTTCCTCATTCTAGGTCCTCCTCTCCACGCAGCCTCCAGCCCAGGCGGCATATTATGGCTCTAGCTCCATGACCCCTATCCAGGCTACCCCCAGGTGGACAGCCCAGCCACAGAGACCTTCATGTGAGTCACCCAAGCCCCTTCTGCCCTCAGCCCCGAGAGGCAGTGTGTAGCACAAGGGTCAAAGCTGGCTTTGCCACTTCCCAGCATTGACCACTTTGCCTCTCTTCCTAATTTGGATTTGAATATGTTGATCAGGGTACTTCGGCGCCTTGGGGCTCTGGGTACACAGGAGTTATTTTTGTCATTTGTAGATTTACATCCCCCCCTCCCTCTGGGACCTTTAGGGCAGCGTACAACCCTGTTTACCTCTTGTCCCCCACCTTTTCTCCATTTTTATGTCACAAGTTGTCTACCCTCCAGCTGCCTCAGTGGTCCAGCCACCAGGCACGCCTCAGCGCTCCCGGGCCCAAGTCAGCAGTGCCAGGCGGGCGTCTGCCCAGGTTCCACGCCCAGTGCCCCACACCCAGAGAGTGGGTGAGTGTGGGTGGGACCAAAGGAATTGGGATGTGAGGAGGGTGAAGCAAGGTCTGGGTGTCTCCAGGGTTGACCCTAGAGGAGAGTTACAACTGACCTCTACAATGACCTTCCTTGCCCTCTTGGTGAGCTAAACCAGCTTTGGAGGTGGTGTGTGTAATGTAGCAGTTGGTTTGACCTCTAACTCTGACCACTCACTCTGTGACCCTTGCAGACTATTTCTGATTGCCTAATCCTTACAGTGAAAAAAAAGAATATGTCCAATTGGTTGTGAGGATTAGTGAATTCACTTAGCCTTAGTTAAGTATTGCAACTGTTGTTGACAAGGGGTATGCCCTGCAAGGCAAGCACATCTGTTCTGTCACCCAGTGGATCTTCACATCTGTGTGCTGGGGATTCTGCATGAGTCAGTCAGTCTTTGGCCTTGGTTGTGATCAGTCCCTGACATTCATGATTATTAATTGTGAAAATACACATAAAATTTACTCTAAGCTATTTTTTGAGGTGCACGCTGCTCAACAGCATTCATTCTCTCCCCATCATTCATCTCTAGAACTTGGTCTTTGCAGAACTGAAATTCTGTACCCATTAAGCCAGAACTCCGCACCCCATAGCCACTAGCAACCACCATTCTACTTTGCATCTGTGACTCTCACTGCAGTAGTTTACTTCATATAGTTGGAATCATACAGAATTTGTCCATCTTTTTTTTTTTTTGCCAGTCCTTGGGTTTGAACTTAGGGCCTGGGCCGTGTCCCTGAACTTTTGTTCAAGGCTAGCACTCTACCACTTGAACCACAGTGCCACTTTCAGCTTTTTCTGTTTATGTAGTCCTGAGGAATCAAACCCAGGGTTTCATGCATGCTAGGCAAGCACTATACCACTAAGCCATATTCCCAGCCCAGGATTTGTCCTTCTGTGACTGGCTTATTTCACTTAGCACAATGTCCTCAAGATTCATTTATGCTGTAGCACATCAAGTTGAATAATCTGTTGTCTGTATGGACCAATTTTGTTTGTCCATCTGTGGATGGAACATTTGGGTTGCTTCCTGTAGACTACGGTAAATCCTACAACTTTGAGCCTGGTGTATTTCAGTTCTTGCTTTCAATTCATTTCAATACATAACCAGAAATGGAATAGATAATGCAGTAGTTCAGTTTGTGTGTATATGTGTGTGTGTGCGCACATGCATGCGTGCGTGCATGCTGGTAGTTGGATTTGAATTCCTAGTCTGGGCATTGTTCCTTTACCTTTTTTTCTCAAGGCTGGTACTCTACCACCTGGGTCACAGCTCAGGTTTTATTTTATTTTATTTTATTTATTTATTTATTTATTTATTGTCGGTCATGGGGCTTGAACTCTGGGCCTGGGCACTGTCCCTCAGCTCTTCAGCTCAAGGTGAGCACTCTACCACTTGAGCTACAGCGCCACTTCCGGTTTTCTAGTGGTTTTATTGGAGATAGAAGTCTCACGGTCTTTCCTGCCCGGGCTGCCCGCGATTCTCAGATCTCAGCCTCTTGAGTAGTTAGGATTACAGGCGTGAGCCACGGGCGCCCGGCACAGCTCAGGTTTTAATTTGGAGTGTTTAATCAGAAATAAGGAGAGTCTTATGGACTTTCTTGCTCAGGCTGGCTTTGAACTTTGATTCTCAAGATAACAGCCTCCTGAATTCCAGATGTGATATTATTATTTTTTTTTTTTCCAGCCAACATTGGAACCCAGACCACAGGCTCTAGCAGAACAGGCTGTTGTACACCAGGCCGGCCTCTCTTGCCATACAAATGTTCCTCAGCTATGCACAATGCCTGTGGGGTAAGGCTACCTGCTTCTGGCTTTTGGGGAATCATGGCTTAGAGCTTTAGCTAAGGTGTTGGTTCTCTGGGCCTTGCTTTTCTCTATTTTCTTGGCTTGTAAAGCTTTGGTTAAGTCAGGAAGAGATCACACTTACAGAAGGAAAAAGAGCCAGTGTCACATTTCAGTTACTAACTTTTTGCTTTGCCTAGGTTATTACCAAAATTAATTTGAACTTCCCTAGTATTTATTGAGCATCAAAGAAAGGTATTCTAAGAATATGCTGAGTATTAGATGTGATTAATGTTCAAAACAGAACAGAAAAATCCCCACTGGAATAAAATGAAAGGCTACATAGAACCAAAAATTCCCGTTGGAATAAAATGAAAGGTGGCTATATTTTTATCTTCTTGCCCCCCAAAAAGGTCTCAAACTGTCTGCATTGTCATACAATCTAGTATTTCAATGTACCTAGTTTGAACTATTTCTTTTCCTTCTTTCCTTCCAGCTGGTTGTGAACACCAGAGATAAGGGGGTAGAGCTGCTCCCGTGTGAGCCACCTACAAGTTAATGGCTTAATGAACCTGTTACACCCCCCGTGTATCTGGCCCTTTATAGGTTCAAAATACACTTAAATTAGTATTCTAACCCATGCTATCCTACTTAATTGACCAGACCTAGATCCCTGCTCCTCCAGAGCCTTCCTTCCTGGAGGAAGCATTTGAGGTCTTTTCAATCCATGTAGTTAAAAGAGGTGTCCCTGGCACTCTGTGCAGGTCCAGGAGCCTGCTGTGTATGTCCCTGGCCAGGAGCCCCTGACTGCGTCCATGCTGGCTGCAGCGCCCCTGCACGAGCAAAAGCAGATGATTGGTGAGTGGGCTGGCTCTCCTACATGGGGACAAGAAGAGGAGGGCGGGGAGCTGGCTGACTTTCCAGGAGCACCCTGAGGTGAGGACAAGCCAGCTCTGTCTCTTGATGGAGCTGCTGGGTGACTTTCCCCATGTTCCTTCTACTGCATAGGCTACTGTCCTCCTGTCTTTAAATACTGGCTAGACCAATAGTTCCAAGGCTTTTCCCAGCTCTGCTGTTCTGATTCTAACATAGATGGGAGAGGTCAGGGCCAGGAGGAATCTGTGGCCTTGAGTTTCTGCTAGGAAATGGCCTAGAGGTGGGAAATAGTTTGAACTGGGTTAAGTTCCAGTGGTTTCCAATGGACTCTGAACCCCCACTGGGCATGTTCATCTTCAGTTCAAGTCTGTGATACGTCTTGCCACTAACGGAATGAGCAGGTTTGCCTGCTGGCAGGTTGGCCACTCTGGTGGCCGTCAGCTCTCCAGAATCTCCACTGCCAGTCTTCATTTATTTCCCTACCTTAGTTATTAGGTTTGGTCACTTCAACACTAGAGAAAAAATGGAAATATGCTTAAGAAAGGCTTTTGCAATTCTCCACGAACACCTTCCTCATGCATAGACTCTTCCCCTTGAAGAGTTCACTTTAGCAGGCCCTTTGTACATTGCTGAGATGGGTTGACACCAACACTGGGCATGGTTGCTAGAAATACTGATGGTAGAAAGTGAATCTATTCCATGTTTGTCTCTTCATCCCTCCACACAATCTCATGTTCAGTATTATATCCTGCCTAGAATCTGAGTGTCCAGTGAGAACTGTTTCTTGCAAATGAACAAATGTAGTCTTTTAAACAGCAACTGACATTGTGTTGCAGATCACTTTACACATAATAGCAAATTTGATTCTTCAAACTGCCCTCTGAGAACACAGATAGGTCCACAGCCCAACTCCAGGTACTACTCCCAGACATGAGGATGAAACTTAGGTGTGTGCGTTAAGCCATCAACTTGTAGGTTGTTCACGCAGGGGAGCGACTCTACCCCCTCATCTATGATGTTCATAACCAGCTGGCTGGCAAAATCACGGGCATGCTGCTGGAGATCGACAATTCGGAGCTGCTGCTTATGCTGGAGTCTCCAGAGTCCCTCAAGGCCAAGGTCGGTGGAGAATGGGCAGCCTGACAGCTAAGGACAAGAGTGTCTAGGAGATGAGCCAGGCAGTGACACATGCCTGTAATCTCAGCTACTCAGGAGGCTGAGATCTGAGGATCACAGTTTGAAGGCAACTTAGGTAGGAAAGTCCATGAGACTCTTATCCCCAATTAACTACCAAAAAGGCAGAAATGGAGCTGCAGCTTAAGTGGTAGAGCACTAGCCTTAAGCAAAATGAAGCTCAGAGACAATACCCAGTCCCTGAATTCAAGACCAAAAAAAAGTGTTTAGGACAATTGAATTTGATCTTGCTGACTTCTCTTTTTATGCCAGTCCTAGGCCCAACTCAGGGCCTGGGTACTCTTCTAAAGTTTTCTTTTTGTTTTTTGTTCAAGGCTAGCATGCTATCACTTGAAGCACAGCTCCACTTCTGGTTTTTTGGTAGTTAAAGTGAAACTAAGAGTTTCAGTCTTTCCTGCCTGGGCTGGCCTTGATCCTCAATCCTCAGATCTTAGCCTCTTAAGTAGCTAGGATTTCAGGGTGAGCCACCAGTGCCCACCTAATCGTGCTGAACCTTGAGTAGGAGGGCCTTCATTAGGGTTTACTAATGCAGTCACTGCACCGGCAAGGTCTGGAATAAGGAGCTGATTTCCCCAGTATACCTCTATCTTGAGAACATGAAATGGGCCATGGGATCTTGTAAGCAGCAGTGGAAGACTCCACAAATCCTTCATCAAGTTACGATGGGGGGAGGTCACAGCTCCCAAGCTTCTGTGGGGGCAGCTGCACTAAGTTTTTCCCACTTGTGTCTCACAGATTGAAGAAGCGGTAGCAGTCCTGCACACGCACCAGGCTATGGAGCCACTAAAGGCATACACAAACTGAAAACAGGTTGACTGGGAGTGAGGAACTGGGACAGAACAGCTGAATCCAGAAGCTGTAGAGAAATGGCCGGAGGCTGCCTCTCAGCTTATTGCTGGCTTTGAAGTGCCAAGGAGGTGAGGGACACTGAGGCTTACAGACGACACACCGACCTGTGACTACAATGGTAGTGAAGGCGCTCTTGTGCCCTCTCCGCTGCCTGGCGTCATGCAGAATGGGTTGGGCTTCCCCTGGGAACTGTCTGGTTCTATTCCGAAGGCCTGCCTAGACCACTGCTTACCTTCTTACCTGAAGACTGGGTGTCTTCCATACTTTAGAAGTATGTATTCCCCTCCTCTCCTTTTCACTCTCAGAAAATGGAACCCTAACTTCCCTGGCTGCTACAAGTACAGCATTTCCTGATCACAGCTCTAAGGCCCTGAAAATGATAACTTATTTCCTGATTGTTCTGTATCTGTACTTGAGCTTGGGCTATGGAAGGCAGGCTACTTTCCCACTGACCACTTTTTGCTTTGTGTATTAAAAGTGCTGCAAAATCTATCTTACCTCCTAAAAGGCTTTCTTGTGCCACAGGGAGGTGGAGACAGAGCAAAGGCTCTACTTTGTCGGGTTTGAGCTTTGGCTCTAAGGATCAGAACTCCAAAAGCACACTGATATATACTGTTGTGTATTCAACAACAGACCTGTAGGAAACTGAGCTGCGCACTATCATGAAGCAGACAGAGAAAATGAACTAAAGCTAGAGGTGCCTACATTTGAAGTGTAATGTTTCTGCAGAATTGTACACCCTGTGAAGCAGGTAAACGCCCTAGGAGCAAGTGACTGCTGCCAGGTCCTGGCTGACAGTTGTACAGTATACTTTCTGAAAAACCCTTGTAGAAATGTGTTTGGGTATTTTACTCTAGGTCAAGGGTTCCTTCCCCTGTAGGGAATGGGGAAGTATCTCAAGGTTATTTGAGGCTGGACAGTGGCTCAAATATGTAATCTTAGCTGCTTGGGAAGATCGAGGACCATGGTTTGAGATAGGTCAGAGGTTCTCGAGACTCCCAAAACTCAATCAACAGCTGGGTGCAGTGTGCATGCCTGTCCTCCTCAGGGTCACCTGGAAGCACAAGGATTGTAGCCTTGGCTGACCTGGGCTGGAAGACAGGACCTCAAAAACAATCAAGACAAAAAGACTTGGAGGCATATGGCTTAAGTAGTAGAGCTCTTGCTGAGCAAGCTCCAGTTCTTGAGTTCAATTCCGAATACCACTGGGGAAGGGGAAGGAGAGATTCTTCAAAGCAGAGCTGACAGAGGGACAGACCCCAGTTCTTTACCATCCCTATATCTGCAGCCAAAAGATAGCAGTAAAGATCACACTGGTACTGTTGTTAAGTTTACCAGCAACACACCCACCGATTCTCCAGACTGTACCATATTCTGTCTTAAACTTCTCCATTGCTCAGACTAACCCCATGTCCCTTGCGCACTCACACCCTTCTCTCCAAATGCCCAGTGTTGGTGTTTGTTCAGGTGTGATCCTCAGACCTTTTTCTATTTTCTTGATATCTAACACTTTCATAAGCATATTGGTTTGTAGATAACTCTAGGTTTTCTGTTTTTTCCTTAGCTCAGGCTGGTCTAGGGAGCTCCTAGACCACAGATATCATATCCTACTTGCTATCATCTCTCTCTTGGTATCCCAATAACACTTGTAAGCTCGTGTTTAAGACCCATCTTTATATAGCCTGGCGCTGGTGGCTCACGCCTGTATTCCTAGCTACTTAGGAGGCCGAGATCTGAGGATTGCAATTCAAAGCCAGCCCAGGCAGGAAAGTTCAATTAACCACTAGAAAAAAACAGAAGTGGTGCTGTGGCTCAAAGAAGTAGAGTGCTAGAGTTGAGCAAAAGAGCTCAGGGATTAGTACTCAGGCTGAGTTCAAGCCCCATGTCCAACAAATAAAAAGACCTGTGACAGCATTCCTTTGATTCAAGTATTCTCAGCAAATGGTCCTACTCCCATCCTATTATTGCAAAAGCCAGGATCTGAGGGTCCTCACCCCACCACCTTACTTTCCACTTTACCCTTTTGTAAGTGTTCCAACTTTTCTCTAAATCTGCCACCACCAACCTAGTCTTGGCTTACTTAGCAGACTCTGGCAATAGCCTTCCCTGGCCTCACTGTAAAAAGATCAGTGTTCATAAGTACAAAAGCCTCTTTGGCTGTAAAGGCTGAGGCCTGGCTATATGCACTGGCAAGTCTGGCAAGTCTAGACATGTACCCTCCAGAGCCAGGGAAGACAACTAAGTCAGTTGTGGTGGGTGTTGCCACTAGACTCAATCAGAAAGGAGTCAGCCTGCCTAAGAGGATGCAGGACAGGGGCAGGTCTCAATGAGGAAAGTATCCTTGCCCCATAGGGAGTGGGGGTGGTAGTGTGTGTGGGGGGAGGGGCTGGTCTGATTAACATCCTAGAGCTCATGATTATTGGAGATAAGCAAAAGCCTTATCCTTGAGCCTCTGTTGCTGACTTCTCCACAGATGCCACTGTTTAGCACCACTGTGATGATGTTCTACTCTGTAAAGTCATGAAAGTTTTACTTCATTAAAGTCAAAGTAATTTGACTACAACACAGCCCAGAAAAGGGAGGCAGATCCTAAAACCAGGCTGTTTTGTCAAGTCCAGGGTATGTTACTCCTATTCTCCCTCAGCAAAATTCTCCAACTCAGATGTTCTGCAGATGCTGTTTATTTACACTGTATCCTTGCTGGAATTAGCCTTTCCCCTTAGAATTCAGTTCTAGGTCTGTAAGTCATTGGGACCTTTATACTCCATTGTACACTATGATCCTTATCCCCAGGTATGTCCCACAGAGGCAGGCAATACTGTCAGATGCTTCCTTCATGGTGTTCTAGCCAGCTGTGGCTTTGCATGTGACATTACCTGATTACTTCTTACCTTCCCACTTGGCTGCGGACATTACAGTAAATTTGTTCAACAAATGGATAAATGCCCCAAGAATTAACAGCTTTATTATTATCACTACAAAGTTCCAGGTGCAAAGCTCAAGAGGCATAAATGAAAGTAGAACAAACACCTGTAAAAGCTTTTTAATGCAAGAACTTAAACACAGTTCAACAAAATCAGTCCAAATTAACTTCAACGTATTACAAAGAACTAAGAAGCCTGAGGGGCCATATTTGAGGGGAAAAAGTCAAGTTCCTGCTCAGAATGGAAGGACACTGCCTCAAAGAGGCCTCTCTCTCCATCCCAGGAGGAACAGCCATCACCACCGAGCTCTTGAAATAGCTTAGGTAACTCCACACAGAAGGCAGCAGCGTAGAGTCAAGGACAGAGACTCCACAGGTCAGGGCTCTGCCTTCCCACAAAGGAGGGCCCGACTAAAGGCACTAGGGCTCAGACACAGTGGACTGTGCCCTTGGGGAGATGGCAGCCCTGGAGAACCAGCTCAACAGGCTGCTGTGGGTATAGGTGGGTCAGGTGTTTTGTTCAGTTTAACTGCAGAAAGGCTTTGTCTGGGGAAGTCACAGGGGCAGCCCACAGGACAAAGCCAATTGTTTGCTGTCTGAGGCAGATGGATGGGAACAGGACTCCAACTTCACATTCAGCTCTAGAAGGTACCTTTCTGCCAAAAATATGTCCTGTGCTTGACTACAATGGGCTTAATTTAAACAAGCAAAGCCTCTCAGAGGGGCTAAGGAGGATATTTTGAAGCTCCCTTGGGGGCATGCTGGGTGTCAGGGGTAGGTAGATGCAGGGGAAGGAGGCTCCTGGCTTCTCTGGGATGGTCAGGCTGCCCATTGGGGGTTTTACTTCAGGCTCTGGTTAACTTCCTGACGTAACTTCTGTGCAGGGCCATTCCTGGGCTCAATCTGTAGGAGACTGCTGATGTCTGCAAGGCTGGATTTATAGTCCTAATGAAAGAGAAGAGTGTGGGGAAGGGACCTGGAGGTGAGATCTAGCTGGGGTGGGGACAGCTGCAACACAGCAGACTGTCTTCAAACTCCAGCCCTGTATGTGTTGTGAGCTATCTTGGGGCCCAGAATGAGGAACCCAGAAGTAACTGTCTCACCTTCAATGGCACTCTGAAGTGGCAGTACTGGTATAATTATCTACAGCTACTTCAGCATGTTCAGGTTTACCTTGAGTGCCTTGTAGGCTTGAGCCCGTCTATAAAATGCCTTCACATTCTTCCCATCCAGCTTAAGAGCTTCAGAGCAGTCCTTCACGGCTTCCTTGTACTGCTTCAGGATTAGATGGCATAGTGCTCTGGTGGGGAGAGGCCATTAGAGGGGTTTAGTCACTTTTCATGGAAAATACTGTAGAATTGGAATAGTGTCTATCTGTACCTGCCATGCACTTCAAATTTTGATTACTGCCAAAACTCTCTTCAAAAAGTTATACTTTTAGGACATTATGAACAAAGGCTCCTTTCCTACAACTAAAGCAAACCTGGGATTTAAAATCAATTCTTTGACTATGGAAGAAAATAGTAACTTACTGTCTTTAGTTGCTTTAAATATGAATAAATATGAATAAGTAAGATTTTTTTAATCTTACGAAATTAGATCTATCCAACATTTCTGTGAGTTTAATAAATTTTGTGGGCTTTATTTTCCTCCTATATAGAAGTATTTAAGCTGGGTGCCTAGCTACTTAGGAGACTGAGATCTGAGGATCAAGATTTCAGGCCAGGGTGCTAAGAGCTCATGCCTGTCATTCTATCTATTCAAGAGGCTGAGATCTGAGGATGGCAGTTTGAAGCCAGCCCAGGCAGCAAACTCCCTGAGACTTAAGCACACAAGAAAGCTGGAAGTGGAGCTATGGCTCAAGTGGTAAAGCACTAGCCTTGAGCAAAAAAGCTCAGGGACAGCATCCAGGCCCTATGTTCAAGCTCCAAGACCAGCACAAAAGGAGAAAAGAAAAAGATCAGAAGTCAGACCAGGTAGGAATATCCATCCGTATGATTCTTATCTCCAATTAGCCACCAAAAGATTGAAGTGTAGCTATAGCTACACGAGAGCACAAGGCCCTGAGTTCAAGCCCAGTACCAAAAAATAATTAATTAATTTCCAAAAGGTCTTTGGCAGGAAAAAGATTTCCCACCTCAGCTCCATTTGCCTATTTATAGCATACAATTATCAACAGACAGACAGGCCATGGGCAGTCAATTACAAGGATATGTGTCTGTCCCATCATGTACCAAATGATTCTGCTGGACTTGTATGGCTTTTGGGCCCAATGTTCCTCATCCCAGATGGATCTCAATGAAGCCAGATTCTATTTTTGTCACTATTATTTATTGGGATGGGTGAACTTAGACAAACCTTTTCTAATTTGAAAGTACAACGGGGCCGTTCCTTTTCTAAGACTCAAGTTTTCTCATTTTTAAAACAGGACAAGCTCTACAGAGTATACTTCTGAACATTGTTGTGTGGTGAGCCCTGTATAGTAGAGATGGCGCCCTGACTCACAGGCCCTCACAGTCAGTAGTTAGTTATAGCAGTGGCTGGTGAAGTCTTCCTCAGGCCCACCAGCCTAATCCCTCACACCAGATTGCACTCTGTCCCATTTTTCCAGGCCAGACAACAGTTACTACATTCTCTGGTTCTGGAATAATACTCTTAGAAAGGGATCTGCCAGTATTTCTAAGAGGTACATCTTAGAGAAGCAACATGGAGCAGAGTGGAGAGACAGAAATATTTTAAGGTTGTCTTTGCAAAGCACACTGCTTTCCTACACTGCATGATTATCTGGGGGTACTTAATAAAAATTCTGTGGCGCTAATAAAACATAGGCTACCCTATAGCCTGAAAGGGGTCCTAAGTGTGTGGTCTGAGCTATAACACAACAAAATGCTAGGGACTGGAGAACTTATCAATCACAGAAGTCCATGGAACCAAATGTCCAATGTTCTGAAATCCCCCAGGCCAGCAGCTATGTGCAAGGTACCTGTTGCTGTATGTGGCAGATTCCAGGTTACTAAACAAGAGGCTTTCACTGTACTTCTCAATAGCTTTCTTATGGTTGCCCTTCTTTACAAGCTCATTGCCTTCTTCCTTCAGAACTTTGGCTCTCTCCACATCCCCAGCAGAAGGCACTAGACACAAATTCAGAAGAGGAAAAAACCATGGAGCAGCAGTGCTCAAATGAGATCAATGAGATCTCTTTAGCATCATCTCTTCAGAACTGAGTACCAGGCTCTCACCCCCTCCCCACCATTACCCACACTGTTACAAATTATTTTTCTTGGATTAATCAATAAGTTCCCCAACTAATGGCTTTTGGGGAAGTTTTTCATTCAGAAGAGATTGAAGACTTCTGTTACCAGTGTATTTATACATGCACATGACATATATATGATAAAAGCGACCCAGGTTCTAGTCTTGACACTGCCACTTGGTAATTGATGTATCTCAGGTGACCTATTTAACTTCTTCAGTTTCCTCACCAATGCAGCAGAGCATCTAGTCCACAAGAGGCTATGTCAGAATCAGGCCTGAGAATACATGAGCAAGTATAGAATATCCTGCAGACTTAAAGCAGTAGTACTACTAAACAAGCATCAAGTAAAGAAAAAGCTATAGTGTCTGGATTTCAGAAGAGCATACGAGGGTCTGCTTGTTCTGAACTTGTGAGTACCCTCCTTTTTCTGTCACATGCAGCTCAATCCCAGCTTTTCAAGGGAGAAAGAATAAGGTAAATAAGCTTCTCACGTTGGTGTAAAAAGGCCATTCACTGCTTGGCTCCAATTAATTCCTCAGCCTTGATTTTATGTCACCTGCTTTTTAATCTTTAAAAACTACTTTTTAAAATACTGAATATTCACAACAAAGGTATTACTATAGGAAATAAACCAACACCTGAACCTGGTCCTATGGACCCTTCTCCAACTTAATCCACTTCTACAAGGAAATATAAGCCCTCCCAATGCTGGGCTTTTCTATTGACATTCCCCGATTTAAAATATAGTTTAACTATATATAGTAATATCAATAAACAATTTGTTTATATACTATTTTTGAGTTTAATATGGAGGAATAATAATCCTTCATATTCTTTTATGATTTGGTTTTCCTTTCCCCCACTCAACATGCTCCTGAGATTCATGTGGGTTGATGCATTTTCACAGTGGCAATACCACAATGGATTTATTCATTGTCTCACTTGTGGAGATTTGGGTTATTTCTGGTTTTGTTTTTGCTGTTACAAACATGTTGCTATGAATGCTCCTGTACATGTCCTAGATACGCACTTCTAGAGTTTCTTTAGAAGTGACTCTGAGCACTGGATGCAATACAACCTAAGTGAAGCTGAGGAACACACCACTCACTGTAATAACACTTATTTCCACTATTTACCCTGTGCACTTTCCTTCTCCAGCTCCTTCCACTGTCTATGACAAGAATTCTATTCCCTTCTCACCTGTGACCTCATCCTTCAAGGTTCAGTTCCAGCTATCACTTCATAGCCAGCTTTCCCTAACCTCAGGCTATATATATGTAAGCTAGGCTTTCTTTCTTTCTTTCTTTCTTTCTTTCCTTTCTCTCTCTCTCTCTTTCTTTTTGTTGGTTGTGGGGCCTTAACTCTGGGCCAGGGCACTATCCCTCAGCTCTTCAGCTCAAGGCTAGTAGTGCTCTACCACTTGAACCAGAGTGCCACTTCTGGTGTTTTCTGCTTATGTGGTGCTGAGGAATTGAGCCCAGGGCCTCATGCATGCAAGGCAAGCAATCTACCACTGAGCCACCTTACCAGCCCAGCATTAAGTTTCTTGTTTGAAGACTCTACAGCATTCATTCTTCTTCCTTGTATTTTAAAATAGTTTCCTTGTTTCAGTTCCTTGTCTGATCAGTAGTTCCCTAAAGCTCAAGACTGCCTTCTCCCATGTCACAGTGCTTAGCATAGGATGTGAGACACAAATGTCTTAGTGACTCCAAAGGAATAAAGTAAATGGCAGCTGTCCTGAGGCTATCTAGTTGATTGACATCCCAAATTTCATCCTAACGAAGAGTGGGGAATTTACCAGGCTCCCACAAGCCAGAGTGAATACTACCGATGACTAGATATTTACTCCTTCTGGAAAGAGGACTAAATGTAACCCTGATCCTTACACTTCCCTGACCTCACTAGTTCTCTTAGAACATAAGAGCTAGTCTCTTATTTGTGGCCTCTAAGGTCTGGTCTGATCTCTCTCTCTCTTTTTTTTTTGGGTCTGGTCGTGGGGCCTGAACTCTGGGCCTGGGCGCTGTCCCTCAGCTCTTCAGCTCAAGGCTAGCGCTCTACCACTTGAGCCACATTGTCATTTCCAGCTTTTTTCTTTTTTTGCTTATGTGGTGCTGGGGAATTGAACCCAGGGCCTCAGGCATGCAAGGCAAGCGCTCTACCACTGAGCTACCTTCCCGGCCCCTCTTTTCTCTTTCTAATCTTTCTCCAAGGATCCACCCAGAGCACGAGTTCCTGAGGAAGCATCTCCCTCTAATATTGGAGGTATACAGAGGGTCTAAGCCTAAGACAGTCATAAAAATCTCATTTCCTGAGCAAACCAGAAGAAACCAAGAATAATTTTTTGTTTTTTGTCAGTTGTGGGGCTTGAACTCTGGGCCTGGGCTCTGTCCCTGAGCTCTTTAGCTCTACCACTTGAGCCACAGTGCTACTTCTGGTTTTCTGGTGGTTAACTGGAGCTAAGAGTCTCATGGACTTTCCTGCCTGAGCTGGCTTTAAACAGCAATCCTCAAATCTCAGCCTCCTGAGTAGCTATGATGACAGGTGTGAGCCACCAGCGCCTGGCCTCAGAAAATTTTAAGTGAAGCATTTTGGGAAAAATAACCTCTCTTTCACTATTTAACTATTTATTTATCTATTGGTCATGGGACTTGAACTCTGGGCCTGGGTGCTGTCCCTCAGCTCAAGGCAAGCACGCCACCACTTGAGCTACTGTGCCATTTTCAGTTTTCTAGTGGTTAACTGTAGGTAAGTCTCACAGACTTTCCTGCCCGGGGTGGCTTTGAACCATGACACTCAGATCTCAGCCTCCTGAGTAGCTAGGATTATAGGCATGAGCGACTGGTGTCCGGCCTGAACTATGTAATTTTAATTTTTTGGGTAATGGGGTAGGACAGAGATGGTTCTTGCCTTAGGTCATGAGGCATGGAATAAGGCTGAAGGCCAGGAAATGTCTGAAAGGAAAGTTGACATATAACCAAGAAAAGAGTGGAGAAAAGAATCTGATTATGAGCTGGACACCAGTGGTTCATGTCTGTAATCCTAGGTACTCAGGAGGCTGAGATCTGAGGATTGCAGTTCAAAGCAAGCCCAGACAGCAACATCCCCATTAGACTCTGATCTTCAATTCACTCCTCAAAAACTGAAGTGGAGCTGTGTCTCAAAGTGGTAGCGCCAAAGAACTCAAGGACAGCACCCAGCCCGAGTTCAAGTCCCATAAACAACCAAAAAAAAAGAAAGAACCTGATTATGTAATTAACTGCTGGGGCAAACATCACCTGAACTCTCTCTGGACTTTCATTTATGTGAGTCAATACATTCCCTGTATTATTTGACCATGTTGAGTTTTCTGTTCTTACAACCAAAATTATGCTAAGTGACATATCCCAAATACCACCAGAGGGATGGGAACAGATACTGTACACTTATGTGCAAGTTCTGCATGCCTTATATTATTTAATCCTCATAGCTACAAAGTAGGTTTGCTCTTTGCTTCACTGTACAGCTGAGGAAATAACCTCTAAGTAGAGACCTTTCTTTTCTTTTCTTTTTTAAAGCTTTATTTTATAACTTGGCTAAACAAGATCAATTTGTATAGAAACACTCTAGGCAGGGAGTCACAGCTTACCTCTGCTCTTTGTAGTTGTGGTTTCTTTGGATTTGCTTTTAACTGTCTCTTTGTGGTTCTCTGAAGGCATGGAATTCCACCTTTTCTGGGCTGAGACAGGCACAACAGGGACAGAGGGCAGCTTTAAGCGCCACTCAGGTCCAAGTGAGTCCATGAGAGCTCTGGTCATTCTGGAAGGGAAGGCAGGAAGTTTTCCAGCAAGGTCAAGAAGACTATTACTCCTTTTACATACCTCAGAAGATAGGCCCTTTCACAAGAGCTAGAATTACCTCCCCTAGTCCAACCTTCTGCTTATATTCTCTTAACATGGCTGTAACAGAGGAACAAGACAGAGCCTGCCACCACATATATTACTCCTCAGATCATCTACCGCAACACTCCTTCCCTTAGGACTGGTCACAGTATGTGGTGATCTGTGCTGCCTGTTAGGATACTTAACTTTGCCCTTCCCAAATTACATATTCCCTAAGAATGTTCTGTTTTATACTTTTCTTAATATAAGAATCAGGTAAACACCTAACATTTCTTGAGTGCTCTGAGACTTAAAAAAAAAAGTGTGAATCTAAGGGGGGGGGGGAAATGTGACTCCTTAAACACCTATTAAAGACAATAGATTCTCCTTGCAAACTTTGCCCACATGGTAGGTTTCTAAATCCAGTCAAAGGAAGGCCATTCAGAAGACAACCAAAGCAGTGGGCCGATAGAGAACTTCCATGGAGAAGACCTGCAGTGAACTGGGCTCACCTATTGATGCCTTCCAGGGCTGACATCACACTATTATCAATCTGTAATACAGTCTTGTAGTCGACATAGGCCTGGGGGTATTTCTCCAGGGCCTCATAGGCAGATGCCCGCCGCAGTAAGGGTTTCATGCTGAAGGGAACCAAGGCCAGTGCTCTAGAATAGAAAGCAAACTATCATATTCTTGCTGGAACCCTAGGGCTGATCCAGTTTCTTCTAGGTGGGGTCACTTCATGTACTAGAGGTAATTTCTGCAGAAAGCCAATCTCTCTAAAACAGGAACTTTTCAACTTGGATTGAAGTGAGGAGGTAAAGGAGGGCAGAGAATCATCAATGAAAAATTTGCATACATATACATAGCTTCACTCCCCTAAAAAGAATAAGAACCCCATGGCTTTCAAGCTAGTAGCTATTTCTAGATCAAAGTCCTGTATGAGAGACAAACAGGCTTTGGAGTCAGCTGAGGTTCTGTTGGGATGCTATCTCTACTATCCTAGCAATGGAACCCCAGGAAATTCAGTAACTCAGTTCTACCTGGAAAGGTGGGTAAACTTAACCCATAGGATGGTCATGAGCACTTAAGGAAACCTAGTATAGGTTCTACCAGCATGCTCACCACATACTCCTCTCCCATCTACCAGCAGGGCACACATGTAAGGCACAGGACAGGAGGGGATAGTTTAGAGGTGAGCCTGCTGAAGAAACTTTTCAGTGTCCTCTATCATTGGTCATTAATGGATACCCATTTTCTTTCTCTGATGATAATCTACTCTCAATTCTTCCTTGTTTCCTCCCTTCCCTCTTCCTCATATCCATCCCAGAAAAAAAAAAAAAAATTCAGCAAGCCTGTCATTGATCTGCAACTCTACCTTACCACAAGTTCCAAGACTCATGAAGGCTTTAAGGCCTACCTCTAACTTCCCACCCAACTCCTTTTCAACAGCAGCAGAGCTAAAACTCCAAAGACACAAGTCAAAGGCGCAAGGACTAATAAAGCCTGTCTTTCTCAGAGGCCTGATGATACTTCCTAATGTCTACCACCAATATAACTGGTAAGATCCTTCCAAGGAAGAAATAAACCAGATGAACCCAGATCCTCAGGAACCCAAAAGTCGCCCTGGGTCACTTACGAAGTACAGTCTTTGATGCAATCTGTGCAGTTCCCATCTTTCAAGTGGCATGCTGCACGGTTGGAGTAGAGAACACTTTCCTCTTCAGGGTCTGCAGAACCTGCCCAGGTGGAGGCAGGAAGAGAAGATCATCACTTTGGGAAATGGATGTCAGGGGACAATGGATACATTTTACACCTGAAGCTCTTTAGGCTCTGTGGAAAGGCAGCAGAGATGACTTTAGCTTGATCAGGCTTGTTCACTAGCTGGCATGTTTGTCATTCTTACGTGCACTGACTGGGTCTGGGCAATGACTGACCATTTTGCCATTAAAGGGAAAGCATCCTCTCAATTATTCACTTCAGCATTGAACTGGCCCATAGCAAAAAAATAAAACACAAACAGCTAGCTCCTGCCTCACTCTGCCAGTTAGTAACTGAGCTGGGTCTGATAAGACGATGGAGAACTCAAAGGAATCCCAGCTATCCAAAAGGTAGGCGAGTTATTCATTATTTCTCTAAAGAAAATCCTATTCTTAGTCAACTGTCTCTTCATTGTGGCCGTGATTTCAATTTTAAAGACAATGGGTAGGACCAAGAGCACAGCTTAAGACACAGAATAGGCACTCTGGTAACTGAGGCTCTGAGTTCAAACCCCAAGTACTGCCTCCCCCACATATATATCTCAATCTCTTCTTACTGACTAGTATGGGCCACAAATAAAAACAGTATGCTCTTTTAAAACATGAAAAAGCAAAAGAAAATAAAAAGAAACAAAAACTAAGTGAGGCCCAGTAGCTCTACTCCTAGGTATATATCCCAAAGACCTGAAAACATGCTCTTTTTGAAAATTTTGAAACACATGGAATGCTATATGATATTCAGTACTTATTATATTTAGCATATTGATGGTTGTTTTCTATCTTTTTTGTTGCTGTTGTTGGTCGTGGGGCTTTAACTCTGGGCCTGGGCACTGTCCCTCAGCTCTTCAGTTCAAGGCTAGCTAGCGCTCTACCACTTGAGCCACAGCACCACTTCTGGTTTTCTGGTGGTTTATTGGAGATGAGTCTCATGGACTTCCCTGCCTGGGCTGGCTTTCAATGGAGATCCTCAGATCTCAGCCTCCTGAGTAGCTAGGATTATACGTATGAGCCACCAGTACCCAGCTTTGTTTTCAATCTTAAATTTACTTTTTTTTTTTTTTGAGAGAGGATCTTTTTTTTTTTTTTTTTTGTCGGCCGTGGGGCTTGAACTCTGGGTCTGGGCGCTGTCCCTCAGCTCTTCAGCTCAAGGCGAGCACTCTACCACTTGAGCTACAGCGCCACTTCCGGTTTTCTGGTGGTTTATTGGAGATAGGAGTCTCACGGTCTCTCCTGCCCGGGCTGGCTTTGAACCGCGATCCTTGAGAGAGGATCTTGATATATATTATAGCCCAAATTAGCTTAAACTAGTTATCTTTTTGCTCAGTCTGCTGAGTGCTGGAATTACAGGTATATGGAACTATGCCTGCCTTCCTTTTTATTTTTGATATGCCTAAAGTCCTAATCATTCTCATCCTTACCCCTTGTGCTCCCTTTTCAGGGGCCAGTACAATCCTGAAACTCCTATATAAATTTTCAAGCACTACTTCTTTTTTAGGGAGTTGTTCTTGGGGTTTAGACATTGTACTTGCTAGGTGGTACCCCACTACTTGAGTTTCACTACTTTTTCCCGGCTATTTTGGAGATGGAGTTTTGCAAACTTTTCTGTCTAGGCTGGCCTGGAACTGCTATCTCCCTCCAGGTCTCAGTTTCCTGAGTAGCTAGAATTACAGGTATGAGCCTATGGCACCTGGCTATTTTTTTTTTTTTTTATTATACATGTAGTCACAGGTAAGAGACAGTATCATTTATGTCTACTACAGCATTTCCTAAGTAGCATCATATTTCTTATCCTTTAGTAACTTGCTTTTTTTTCACCAAGCATCATGATACCATGCTGATATTTGATATCTTTCATTCAACAATATCATTCGTGATTAAAACAGCCTTATTCTTATCTTGCTGTGGGCCCTGAGCCAGAAAGTACGGAGATAAAACAAAGCCCTGTTCTTGAGACGCAAGTACAGTCTGTAATGCATCCCAAGTCACTAGAGCATGTCTGTTCAGAAATAGCAATGGCATGTGAAAACGCCAGGAGAACCTACATCCAGCCAGTGTGAGCAAGTCACTTGATCGTGTGGATGCACCTACCACATGAAAGTATCACTTCACAGACTTCTGAGAAGGTTCCTTGCATTAGGTTGCTCCCTGTGTCCTTCCAAGAGCAAGAAAACTGACCGGGGCAACCAAAAAATTTGTCCACAGATTACCACAAAATCAGTAATTGGATCAGAAACAAACTGTGGTCCCTGATAAATTTAAACATAGGACCAGTTTTTCTAGGGAATAAACACACAAAAGCACAGCTTTTCTAGACCAGCTGGGTGGCAAGGACGAAAAATGCACAGGCATCAACACCTCAGATTTCTGAGCCATTTCAAATGATGCTAGTTTGAGCAGGTAAGCCAAAAGAGGTTTCCAGGGGAGAAAAGGGGGGGGGGGTGGAAGAGTAGATTACCACTGTAAACACTTTACAAATAAAAAGGTTTTAATTTAGAGACTTGAGGAAGTCTAAATGATTAAAGAAAAATTGGCCTTAGCTATCAGACAGATCCATACACAAATCCAAATCCTGCCTTGGACATCTTGACTGTCTAACCTTAGGGTAGGCAATTAATTCTTCTAGATATCTCATTTCTAAGTGTCTTAACTCAGTAAGGTTATAATATAGATATTGGTAATGTCTATATAATAGAGCATTCAACAAATGCTAACCAAGAAAGTAAGAGGAGGAAGGCAAAAGGAAATAGTTACTAAACTGAAAATGTCAAATTAAATGCTTTATCCAATGGGGGCTCTTTGATAAAATATTATGGAGAGAAGGCCTTGGGCCAAGGCTTCTCATTGATTACAAGTGACCTGGAGGCTAGGGGAATGGTTTAAAACTCTCCTATCCCTTCCATCAAGGAATAAGATCCACATTCCTTACTAGGGCTTAACACACCTACAAGACTCTGCTTCTCTCATGCAGAAAAGCCAGTACTGTGCTTGAAGTCTTGAGCACACTGTTTATTCTGAGGGTATCTGTGTATGCCAGTACTGAACTCTGAAGCTTTCTGCTTCAAGGCTGACACTGTACCAAGTGAGCCACACCTCTTCAGGGCTTTTTGCTAGAGATTAGCTCCAATTAATTAAGAGTCTCTCAGATTTGTCTGCCCGGGCAGTTCAAACCATGATTCTCAGATTATAGACTCTTGAGTTGCAAAGATTGCAGGCTTGAGCCACTTGTGCCCAGCTCTGAAGGCCTATGTAATGGCTGTTTCCTCCGTATGGAGAGCCCAGCCTTTGTGCACTGGAATTCCATCATTCAGCCATCTCCTGGAATATCCCTTCTTTGAAGTTGCCTTGGACTTCCCACCGTAAAGGGGTGCCACAGAGAACTGAATCACCTCACGGTATTATTATTATTTTTTTGGGGTAGGTCATGGGGGTTGAACTCAGGGTCTGGGCTTTTTTTGCTCAAGGCCACGGCTCCACTTCCGGTTTTCAGGCGGTTAATTGGAGTCGCATGGCCATTTCTGCCTGAGCAGGCTACGAAACCACGGTTCTTAGATCTAAACCTCCTGAGTAGCCACGATTACAGGCGTGACCACCAGCCCCCGGCTGGTATGGATCTCTTTTTGATAGATTTTAATGATCCCAGGTGTCTTTATGTACTTACTAGCTTAAGGACCATCCCTCTCCCCTCCTCCCCAAATCCCGCAGAAAGTTCACTAGGGAATGGGTATACAATAGGGATACAACAGGTGCTCAACAGACATTTAATTAAAAACAACAAACAGTTGTGGGGAAGGAGGATTCAGCTCAGGGATCATGGGAAAGAGGCCTGAGTAACTTGAGGATGGGAATCCAGAAGGCAGTTAAAAAAAAAAAACAAAACAAAAACACAGCACGCGGAAAATAAAAAGGGGGCCGAGGAAGTTTCTCGTAGGATGCCCGGCTCCGGCGGGGGCGGAGAGCCGGGCGGGAAGGGCTGGCGGGGATGGCCGGCCACAGGGGAGGGAAGCTCCTGGAAGCCGGCTCGGGAGCGAGGCAGCGGAGGGGCCGGGGGAAGGCCGGGTGGGGGAGACCGGGGGAGAAATGGGGGGCAGGTTCGTACCTCGCGCCTGCAGCAGCTGCAGCGCGCGGCCGTAGAGCGCGGAGGCCTCGGCGTACTGGCCGTTGCGGAAGCTCTGGTTGCCGGCAGCACGGAGCTCCTCCACAGAGTCCGGGAGTTTCGGGGCCATCCCGGGGCCGGAGGGCCAACGAGGGAGCGACTCCGGACCCGGCGGAGTGGCGGGGAAAGAGAGTCCCGGAGGAAACCGCGTCCGGGCGGAAGCACTGACTGCGAGCCTTTGGGTCCCGCCCCTTCTGCGGCAGCGAGGGGGCGGGGCCTCCGCGCACCCGAGGCTCGGACGGCCCGGCCCTCTGCTCATGCTCAGTCTGCACCTCGGCGGCCCAGAAGTGGTTGCTGTGTGCTTGATGCTGGGCGGGGTTTGGGTGCCTAGGAGCAGCTGGGAGGGTGTAGTGGAGAGGGAGGAAGGAACTCGCTTTCCATCTCTAGGAGGGGGCCCAACACGCCATTTACTTCCGGCCCAGTGAAGACCCTACTTTCATGCAAAGAAAATGAAACTTCCTGGGATGGTGGTACACGCTTGTAATTCCAGCCATCTGGAGGCTGAGGCAGGAGGATGGAGTTTGAGGCCTGCCTGAAAGAGGTAGCAAGACTACGTCTCAACACATCAAGCCCCCAAGGAAACACTAGTAATGCCACGGAAAGTGGCCGCGTGGGGACTACTTTAGAGGGGTGACAAGGAAGGTTACTCTTGAGGGTAATAATGGGTCTGAAACCTGAGAAGATTTAGAGAACACTCCAAATAAAGAAATGGCAAGTACAAAGTCTTGAGGCTTTCTGGCACCTGGTATACTGAGTTGGTAAATGCACAGATAGGTTGATGGATGAGTTTCCATTAAGGGTGACTTCAGTTTATTCTCATCTGATTTCCCTTTGACCAGTTTCTTTTTAAAGTTCCAGTTTCTTTTTAAACTTCATTTTACTACTTAACACTAAATTCTTTCTCTGGCTTCTAGTTTGACTTATGTTATCCTCTTCTGGAATTCCCTTCGGAATATTTCTCTCCTAATCCTGAATCAATTTATAGTATTAGTTTCAAAACATCAGCTCCAAAAGCCTTTCTTGATCTTATGCCCCTCCTCAGCTACTGGTTTGCGGATTGATCCTCAGTTTATCAGTTATCATTGGGCTTGTTAGTTTACAGGTGGAAGCAGAGGTGGGTCTTCGTTGTCTTTGTCTCTCCAGGAGTTTACCATCTGGCATGAGTGTGTCCCTCAAAAGCTGTATGTAGTTCACATCTGTAATCCTAGTTAATTAGAAGGCTGAGATCTGAGGGTGTAAGTTCAAAGACAGCCCAGCCTGGGAAGTTTGTGATATTCTTTATCTCCAATTAACCTTCAAAAAGCTGGAGCTTTGGTTCAATTGATGGAGCATTAGCCTTGAATCAGAGGAACATTAGCCTTGAATCAGAAAAGCCAAGTAAGACCATGAGATCCCAAGTTTAAGACCTGGTACAGACACACAAAAAGCCTATTTTGCAAGCCTTCCTACCCCCCAAGGTGATGGCTTTAGGAAGTGGGGACTTTTGAGAGGCAATTCAGAGGCAGAGCCCTCATGGAGGGCTAGGATCATAGATTCCATGTCCTCATGAAAGAGGCATACTAGATGTGGGGTATGCCAACCAGATGTTGAGGCTTCTAAGATGTTAGGACACAGCAAGAAAGTGTTGTCTATGAACCAGAAAGGAGGCCCTCAGCAGAGACTGCAGGTGCCTCCATCTTGTTTCCAGCTTCTAGACCTGTGAGAATTCTGTGTCCATGTTATACTTTTATGCTATTTAAACAAATCGCACAAAGAAAACCTGAGTTGAGAAAACTTCAGAAGTATAAATTGACCAATTATGATGCTAGTTATATGTCTTGTTTTTCAGCCTAATGGTTTAAGCCAATGAATGTATTGGTTGAGCCTGGTTCAATCAATGACATGTTAAGATTTGGGATTCTGATCTTAACATCCCTTTACTTGCCAGTGTTTTCTCAACTAAGGAAGACATTAACACTGGACAGAGCTTTTAAAGGAGAGATGGAAAAGGTATAGTGGGTTGGGGGTATGGCACATAGGTAGAGAACTCGCCTAGCATGGACAATGCTCTTGGACGCAAAACCAAACCCAAACTGCAAAAAGAAAAACCAAACCAAACCTTAGTTATTAACAGCTGGTATTCTGAACTAGGGCAGGGCTGGCTGCCTGTCACCCCAGTACTGGGTGGGCTGAGGCCCGAAGATCTCAAGTGAAAGCAAAGAAAAAGAACAGTTCTTTTTAAGTCGGAGCCCCAGTACTTCCACCCGAGACCCGAGACGCCAGAGGCGGAGACAGGGACCAGGCTGCGGCTTCCCGACAAAGCCGGGCCTCCCTCCAGAGCTTCCTGGTTCCGGCTTCGCGCACGCCGCGGCACCAGCTCGACGTGACGGAGACCGCGGCTCCGCCCACTTCGCGCGCTCACGCCGCTTCCGGTAGGGGCGGAAAGCGGAAGTGTGGGAGGGTCTGCGGGGCGGGGCTGGCTCCGGGAGGTCCGAAGCAGGATGGAGCAGTGAGCTGAGTTTGGTGGCTGCCGGCAGCGCCATGGAGACGGTGCAGCTGAGGAACCCGCCGCGCCGGTGAGGGGAAGGGCAGCGGGGCGGGGGAAGACTAGGGAGGAACTGGATGAGGTGTGGGGGGGGGACACTTGTGTGGGCGCCCCCCGGGAGGGAAGGGACCCGCGAGGCGAGGCGAGGCGACCTGGCTGGCGGGGCACCTGCTGGTCAGAGGGGCCGTCCGGCGGCCAGGGGGCGGGCTGCGGGAGCTCCGGCTGCGAGGGGAGAACGAGGGGGGACTCCGCTCAGGAACGAGCGGACCAGTTAGGGAGAGCGCCTGCCGGGGCCCCTGGAGGAAGGCTGTCCCCAGAAGAGACCCACGAAGGCGGTGGCGTGTGCGGAGTCCGGGGGAGGACCTGGGCGGGTCGGTCTCTGGGGATGGACGAGAACTCGCAGAGGGCAAGACTTTCCTAAAGTAGTCTTCAAGTCCCACCTCAGGGTGCAGCGGGGGTGGGGGGTGGGGAAGGGAGATCTGTTGCACTCATAGCTTTGCCTCGGAGGCTGAAGTCGTGCGAGGACTGGTGGAGAGTCCGGACCAGCCGCGAGGTTTGGTGAGGACGGCGTTAGGAGGATGTACTTGGTGGTACTCAAGGGTGACGGTAACGTCTTCCATCCTGATTTTCTTTACAGCCCCAGCCCTCCCCCCCCCTTCAGATACCCACACTGTGAGGTATATAAAGAAATAAGATACTTTCAGGATGAGCCAGGAGGTCCAGAAGATTCTAGAGATAAATGGACCCCGCCAAGCCACTCCATGTCTCTGTCGTTGTGCGACTACCAGTTACTCCATGCCCCCTTTCAAGCTTCTGTTGATCTGTGGCTATCAGCTTCAGATCCTAGTGGTACCTGGAATAGCTTTAGGTCAAGTGCAAGAAGGCTGATCCTAAAATGTCTGAACTCCTGATTGGTTGCACTTGTGCCACTGAGTTCCCCTGTGGGCACCAAGGGTCTGAGGAGACCTGCCACATCTGGAGAAAAGCAGGGAATAAGACTGAAGGTGCCGCCCTCTAGGAGGTGCAGCATGGTTAACTTCTATCTCACAGAGAAGACATTTGGCTTCCTGTTACAGAATGCTCACCCTGAAGTAGGAAGTGTTGAGAGTGCCCAAGTGCTGGGAGAGGTGAAGGGAGGGGATTCACAGCCCAGACAGCACTCCTAGGGGGATTGTTTGAAGTGCACAAACACTGCACGAACATTGTTGGACTGGGCTCTTCTTGATCCACTGAAATAGCAATGATTCTTACACTTACAGGCTGCCAGGCACTGTTGTAAGTGCTTGCCATGTTTCCTGTTGAGTTATGTGAATTTGCTGCAATTTGATCATTATTTAGCTGTAAAAATGGTAGTTCCATATAGTTCAACTTATTGATTGGACTCATTGGACCCTCACACACAGCTGTTGAATGAACTGGATGTCCCCGTATCTGTATTATCTGTATTTTACAGATAATAAAACAAGTATAGAGGTTAGAGATTTCCTGAGGTCCAGAGTTGGGATTTTAATGTCCAAGCAGTTTGATCTAAAGTCCATTTCTCTGTCTCTGTCTCTTTGTCTCTGTCTCTCTCTCTCTGTCACTCTCTCTGTCCCTCTGTATCTCTCTCTCTTTCTCTCTCTCTCTCACTTTCTCATTTGTCTCCATCCTCTCTGAAATAAGGATGTGAGAACTGTCCCAGAGCTTTTTTTTTTTCTTCAAGGCTAGTGTTCTACCACTTGAGCCCACAGCTCCATTTCTAGCTTTTTGGTGGTTAATTTGGAACTTTCACTGCCTTCTTCCTACGTATTCGTATGGTCTTCTCCTTATACCTGTGTTCACACTTCTTCCTCTTATAAGGATACAGACCCATACTGGACTAAGCCCTGGTCATATGACCTCTGCCTGTGTTACTCAATGGTTCTGTCTCTGAACACCGTCAAATTCTGAAGGACTAGGAGTTAGGATTTCAACATGGTGGTTGGCACAGTTAATTTAAAATTAAATTAAAACATTTAATTATACCATACATATTTGTTGTAACCTATCTGTGATTCTATTTAAAATGAATGATAAGTATCCTAAATAAAATGAGCCTTTTTATAGTTTTGACATGGGAAATAAAGGTTTTAGAATTATCCAGACTTTTGAATGACCTCTGACAGGTGTCTGACAGCTTCAGATGGTATGCATTTCCAACAATCCCAATGAAGGAAATGCTCTGTATGTTTGTGAGGATGGCATTTATGTGACTAAGTGAATGATGATAGATGGATATCTTAATGGGGTCATGGTTTCAAAAAGTGACTTGCAGCCCGGCACCAGTGGCTTATACCTGTAATCCTAGCTACTCAGGAGGCTGAGATCTGAGGATCACAGTTCAAAGCCAGCCTGGGCAGGAAAGTCCTTGAGACTCTTATCTCCAATAAACCACACAGAAAACTGGAAGTGGAGCCGGACGCTGGTGGCTCACGCCTGTAATCCTAGCTACTCAGGAGGCTGAGATCTGAGGATCGCGGTTCAAAGCCAGCCCGGGCAGGAAAGACCGTGAGACTCCTATCTCCAATAAATCACCAGAAAACAGGAAGTGGCGCTGTAGCTCAAGTGGTAGAGCACTCGCCTTGAGCTGAAGAGCTGAGGGACAGTGCCCAGGCCCAGAGTTCAAGCCCCACGACCGACAAAGAAAAAGAAAAAGAAAACTGGAAGTGGGGCTGTGGCTCAAGTGGTAGAGTGTTAGCCTTGAGCTGAAGAGCTGAGTGACAGCCTTCAGGCCTAGAGTTCAAGCCTCATGACCTACAAAAGAAAAAAAAGTGACTTGTCATTAGGTAGTGGTATGGTAGGAGGCATGGAGGGCATTCCTGGGATTTCGGCTCTTCAGATGTTTCTGGCAGGAGAAGGACATCTACCAATATTCAATGCATGTAATCTGTTCATTGTGAGCAAGTGCTGAAACTCAGACCTGGGAAGTCCCAGGTGAAAGAGTCACCAAAGTCATGCCGTAGTGGTTATTGTACTTGTTCCATGAAGACTCATGGTATAAAATACCAGTACAAGTCACTTTTCAATAGATTTTTCCATAGCAATTTTGACTTGTTGATAACCTCATAATACATTTTATTTATTTATTATTTATTTATTGCCAATCCTGGGGCTTGAACTCAGGGCCTGGGTACTGTCCCTGGCTTTGTGTGCTCAAGATTAGTGCTTGGAGCCGTGGCTCCATTTCTGGCTTCTTGGTGATTAGTTTAAGGTAAGAGTTCCATGGAGTTGTCTGCCCAGGCTGGCTTCAAACCATGATCTTCAGAGCTCAACCTCCTGAGTAGCTAGGATTACAGGTATGAGCCACCAGCACCTGGCCCATAATACTTTTTAGGTGAATTTCTGTTTCATTTTGGCAACTTGCACAGTTAGGATTCCCATAACATTTGTTGATACATTTAACAGATAATATTATTATTATTTGACCACCCCTTTGTTATCAGGCACAGAGATAATTTGTTTTAAGTTGCTCTTGCTCAAAAACAAAGAAAACACTTAGATTGTTTGAAAGAAGCATGTAAGCAGTTATATAAAGTTTGTCACAGTATTATCAGAGCCTTGCAACTGTCTCCAATGGCAGTGGCAGTTTCCTTTGTTTTATTTTGTGGTCTCTGTGGCAGCTGAAATAGTGAGTTTTGCTTTCTGTAAACTACAAGAAACAACACTTCAAAGAAACACATTTGATCTTTATGTAGACTGTTTATAAAAGTTCAATTTTACTTGATTAATGAGGTTTTTGTTTATATAACTCAGAGCTTTACCAAAATACCCTGGCATTTGAGCTGTTCATTGTAATTCCTGAGTTCATAGAAATTTCAGTCTGAAGTTTTAGAGGAGTTTCACTTCAGTTCTTTGATGTTTTTGAAACAAGGAATTTTTATGCTGTCATTGGAATTTAATTTTTAGGATTTTTGTTTTTTTCAAAGGTCAACGTGGTTACTGTGTTCTGTTGATCTTCAATTAAGGCATTGACCTTTTTTGTTTTCCATTTCTTTAGTATGTAGTTCTTGACTATAAAATCTTTTAGGGGCCAGGGGAAAAAATCTAAGATTTTTTTTGAGTTCAGGCTTCATTGGTATTTATACTTGATGTGGTCAAGATTTTTTTTTTTTTTGTCTTTTGATCTTGCTATTTAGGAAGGTGTAGTGTTTTGTGTGTGTGTGTGTGTGTGTGTGTGTGTGTGTGTTTGTGTGTATGTGTGTGTATAAATTCAACTATAAGAATTGGTATTGTCTTGTTAGCTTAAACCTTTTTCTTTACAAGAAATCTACAGAATGACTACTTCCATATTTCACCATTTCCTGAGCTCTTTTTTTCCTTTGCCATTTCAGGAAGCCATTGTGTTGACTGAACACACATAAAGACCCACTTGCGTGCATGCGCATTCACACACACACACACACACACACACATGCTCCACACACACGCTCCATATACACACGCTCCACACACACACACACACACACACTCTCTCTCTCTCTCTCTCTCTCTCTCTCTCTCTCTCTCTCTCTCTCTCTTTCTGTCTCTCCCCAGAAGATTTTTTAAGTTTGTTGGCAATTCTCAGAGGTTTCAGAATTTTTAAAATGTTGTTAATTTATAATCTCATGGTTGCTATCACTGTTTAACATTGTCAGTAAAATAAGAATTGTCTAGAGGCTCTGACCAGCGATGTAACTCTGATTTGGAGACTAGTCAAACGTACATAGCAGTTCTTGAGAGCGTCTTAGAAACTGTTTAAACTCCCAGTTGCCAAATTATTTCTTACTTTGCTCATGCCTAAATATTCATTTTCCATTCTCTGTTTCTGTGATCCTGTAGATTTTAGATGTTTTGACAGTTTCCAAAATCTTGCTAATAGAGAGCAAGGATCCTGTGGCTTCCAGCCACCAGTGCAGTTCATGTATCACTACATTGTTGACCTTATTTTCCTGAAGAGATAGCTGTCCTTTCAGTTCATGAATTCTCCAGAGTTAAATGATTCTAAAGGTTTTATCTACTGATTGAACCTACTCTCCAGCATTTCATCCATATAACATTTCTTCCATTTTCTGTTTAAATTTTCCAACCATGAGAAATTTAGGACTACATATGATAGTCTAAACATTGTAGGGTAACTTCTGTTGTCAGAGAATGTCTGTACATGTTGAATCTAAAGTCAAAATCCTGGCAGCTCTTCTTCTGATTGTGATTTTGCTCCTCAGGTGACCCAGAACAAGTTTAATCATCCCACAGGACAATCCTTCACTGTCTTCAACTAGGCTTTTAGAGCCGGGTACTGGTGGCTCGTGTCTGTAATTCTAGCTTCTCAGGAGACTGAGATCTGAGGATCCCAGTTGGAAGCCAGCCCAGGCAGACTAATCTGAGAGATTCTTACTTATGAGTAAGAGATTGAGTCAAGCCCCAGTACCCATGCGTGTGTGTGTGTGGGGGGGGGGGAGGTATATCCTCTTCAGAGGCTGAGGCAGAAGGACCAGCCCTTGCTACATAGTAAGACTTAGGGAAAAATGAGAGCTTGCTTTTGTTGTTTACCACTGAAAACTGTAGAGAAATTCTTAGGATGCTGGTTAGTTGTAAAATAAGTGATGTATTTTATGTTTTAGTTGCTAGGAAGTAAAATGGTATTTTGTGTTGTATTTCTTCATTGACAGGCAGCTGAAAAAGTTGGACGAAGATAGTTTAACCAAACAACCAGAAGAAGTGTTTGATGTTTTAGAGAAACTTGGAGAAGGGTAAGTCTGGAGAAAATAAAGGTAGCTCAGAGGGTCTTTTTCCTGCCCCTACTACTTGAAGGATGTGAATTTTCTATTGGTGTCAGTTCTGAAGCTTGAGTAAAAGAAAGAGTAATATTCATATAAACCTGGCTGTAGGTGGAGTAGGAGGTAAATTTGTTGCTTTAAATCCTTTCACTACTTAGCCTTCATCACTATTCTAAACAAATTTAGTGTGACTCTGAGGCATTAACACCAACGGCACCTATTGTTTCCTCTCCCATTGAATCTATGGTATGTATGATTTTATGTGGTTATCAGATAATACTAATTAGGTTATAATTAATTGCATTTTTAGTAATCAAACATAGGTACTTTATTTGCTGCTCATAGCTTCTGATTGATATGCAGTCACTGTGGTCTCATTAAAAAGCAATGTAATTCAGCATTTTAGTTATTGAAGTTTTATGGAATATAATAAATAAGTCAAAGACTTGCTATCCTTTTCAGGTTCCTAGGAGATCCAGAACTTTCTGTTGGGAATCCAGTTTGGGTCTCTTAAAGTACAGACTTGGAAAGAGTGAATGAAATAGGGCACAAATGATATTAACTGGCAGATGTGCTATCATTGACTTCCAGAGTAGGGATTGTATTAATAATTCCTCACATATCTTTTCTTTGCATATCTTCTGCATTTAGTTGTGTATATTGATTCCTTCTTTTATAACATTAAATTATTAGGAATATCTTTTCTTAAGTTTTTGTTGTTAACTTTTGAATAATAGTAAATCCACATTTCAGAGGTAGTTGATGTGCACGTATATAAGGATGTACTCATATATATGAGTTTTTCATCCTTCAAGAGTACTTCTTAGAGCCGGGTGCTGGCGGCTCACGCCTGTAATCAGAGCTACTCAGGAGGCTGAAATCTGAGGATCAAGGTTTCAAGCCCACCTGGACAGGAAAGTCTGTGAGACTCTTACCTCCAATTAACCAATAAAAACCTGGGAATAATGCTGTGGCTCAAGTGATAGAGTGCTAGCCTTGAGCAAAACAGCTCAGGGACAGTACCCAGGACCCAGGTTCAAGCCCCACTGTGCTAAAAACAAACAGACAAACAAAAAACAACAACAAAGAAGAGTACTTTATATTCAAGAGAACATACTTTTTTTTAATACTAAATACCATGATTGTATTTGTTTACCCTTCCTCCACCCTCCCTTTCTGCACCCCCATCTTTGTCCTCCCAAAAAGAAAAAATCAAACCCCAAAGGTAAAACAGTACCACCAGCAGCAATAACAAGAACTACAAAAAACCCATCCATGTTTCCATTTCCTGGAATTCATTTTGATAAATGGTATTTTAAATGATCAGAGGAGTTATATCTTTAGAGTCCTCCCCTAAGGGTATCCTCCTTTAGTATGTTTCTGGATGAATGCTTAAGAGTCCGGTGTAGATTATCAAGTCCAGTTTTATTTTAGATCTAACTTTCACATCAAGAGAAAAAATGCACCACATGTCTGTCTGAGCTTGGCTTACCTCACTTAGCATGATTTGTTTCCTGAAAATGACATAATCTTATTCTTTCTAATGAATGAGCAAAATTCTGTTGTGTATATATTTAATTGATCTACTCATCTGTTGTAGGGCATCTGGGCTGTTTCTATAACTTGGTTATTGTGAGTAATGGAGCAGTGAACATGGATGTGCCAGTGTCTTTATGGTATCCTGACTGGTAATGATCTAGGTAGATGCCCAGGAATGGTATGGCTTGGTCATAGGGAAGTTCTATGTTTAGTTTTTTTTTTTGGGGGGGGGGAGGGTCTGGTTGTAGGGCCTGAACTCTGGGCCTGGGCGCTGTCCCTCAGCTCTTCAGCTCAAGGCTAGCACTCTACCACTTGAGTGAGCCACAGCGCCACTTCCGGCTTTTTTCTTTTTGCTTATGTGGTGCTTAGGAATTGAACCCAGGGCCTCGAGCATGTAAGGCAAGTGCTCTACCACTGAGCCACCTTCCCAGCCCTATGTTTAGTTTTTTTTTTTTTTTTTTTTTTGGTCTGGTCTTGCGGCCTAAACTCTGGGCCTGGATGCTGTCCCTCAGCTCTTCAGCTCAAGTGCTCTACCACTTGAGCCACAGCGCCACTTTTGGTTTTTTTCTTTTTTGCTTATGTGGTGCTGAGGAATCGAACCCAGGGCCTCATGCATGCAAGGCAAGCTCTCTACCACTGAGCCACCTTCCCAGCCCCATGTTTAGTTTTTTGAAGAACCTCCAAACAGCCTTCCAGAGTGGTTGTACAACCACTAGTTTACATTCCCACCAACAGAACATACTAACTTTTAAAAATGACTAATGTTTGTAATGAGTTTGTGCTCTTTAAAATCAGTTTATAGATGATTAGATTAGATTGTCTTGGGGGCTAGTGTAATTTCTGCCTACATTCTGCAGTAATGTCAAGTTCTATCTTAGATTCATGGATTATTACTTCCTTGTTAAAAAAAATTAGTCTTCAGTTTTCTGTAAATTGGGAAAATCTTGTGTGAAGTCCAGTGAGAAATCAAGCAGAGAATGGGAGAGAATACCAGCTGTATTGCCACATGACAAGTCCAGGATGACTGAAGACTGCCAGTTGGTTGTCATTGTTAAAGGTATGGGGTGGTGACTGTCACCACCTCTTGCTATGTTCAGCTTTAGCTTGGCATCCTTGCTATTTTCCTCAACACATTGTGTCCATGGCCTTAATCCAATAATGCTCATAGGTTAATACTTACAATAAGAAAACTAGTAAACATAATTGTTTATGTTTATTATAAACATTTATGTTTAGTGTAATTAAATTATTTTTTCCTTTTTTTTCCTTCCTGGTTGGTTATGGGGCTTGAACTCAGGGTCTAGGTTCTGTCCTTGAGCTCTTCTGCTCAAGGCTAATGCTCTACCACTTTGAGCCACAGCACCATTTCTGATTTTCTGATGGTTAATTGGAGCTAAGAGTCTCACAGACTTTCTTGCCTGGGCTGGTTTTGAACCACGATCCTCAGATCTCAGCTAGGATTATAGGCATGAGCTACCAGTGTCCAGCTATTTTTTTTTTTTTTTGGCCAGTCCTGGTGCTTGAACTCTGGGCCTGGGCACTGTCCCTGAGCTTCTTAAGCTCAAAGCTAACACTCTACCACTTGACAGCACTACTTCTAGCTTTTTCTGTTTATGTGGTACTTCATGCATGGTAGGCAAATACTCTACCACTAAGCCACATTCCCAGCCCTATTTTTTCCTTTTTTTTGGGGGGGGGGGTTGGTCATGGGGCTTGAACTCTGGGCCTGGGTGCTGTCCCTCAGCTCTTCAGCTCAAGGTGAGTGCTCTACCACTTGAATCACAGCGCCACTTGAACCACAGTGCCACTTCTGGTTTTTTGGTGGTTTATTGGAGATAGGAGTCTCATGGACTTTCCTGCCTGGGCTGGCTTTGAACCGTGATCCTCAGATCTCAGCTTCTTATGTAGCTAGGATTACAGGCGTGAGCCACCAGTGCCCAGCTTTTTTCCATTTTTTTAATGACAGTATGTTACTATAGTAAGATCATAGACTCTGAAACACTTAGACCTGGTTTGAAAGCCTTCTCCACATTTATTAGTCATCTAAACAAGTAAGCTTGAGCTTAGTATTTTGTAACCATATAACCTTCTATAAAATGAAGGTAGTAGTAATCTCTACTTTATAAGGTTATGGCAAGTAGATGAAATAATAAAGTACTAAGTACAGTGTTTTTCACATGGTAAGAGCTCAGTTAGTTGTTAGGATATTTTATTATTTGTTTACTTGTCAGCTTTAGGGTGTTAATTGAAGGCCTAGTGTTTGCTTAGCTTGCTTGCCCAATGGTACTTTGTTATTTGAGCCGCACCTCAAGCCAGGCTTTTTGTGGGTTATTTTAGATATAAGACTTTCCTGGACTTGATTGCACAGGCTGGCTTTAAGCCATAATTTGAACCATGATCCTTCAGATCTAAGCATCCTGGGCAGCTTGGATTATATGCATGAGCACCAACATCTACCTCCCTCCATCCATCCCTCTCTTCCCCCTTTCTCTCTCTCTTTTCCTTCTTTCCTTCCTTCCTTCCTTCCTTCCTTCCTTCCTTCCTTCCTTCCTTCCTTCCTTCCTCTCTCCCTCTCTCTCCCTCTCTCACTCTGTCTCTCCCTCCCTCCCTCTCTCTTTCTTTTCTTTCTCTTTCTCTCCTCCCTCCCCTTCCCTCCCTCCTTCCCTCCTTCCCTTCCTCCTTCCCTCCCTCTTTCCTTCCTTCCTTCCTTCCTTCCTTTCTTTCTTTCTTTTTCTTTCTTTCTTGTACTGGGGCTTAAACTCGGGGCCTGGATACTGTCTCTCAGCTTTTTTGCTCTAAACTTGAACTATGGCTCCTCTTCCAGCTTTTTGGTGGAGATAAGACTCTTATGGACTTTCCTGATTGGGCTGGCTTTGAACAGGAACCCTCAGACCTCCTGGGTAGCTAGGAGTACAGGAGTGAGCCACTGGCACCCAGCATTATTTATGTTGACTTATTTATTTAGTGCCAGTACTGGTGTTTGAACTCTGCACCTTTTGCTCTTACTGGGCTTTTTATTTCTCACAGCTGGTGCTTTACCACTTGAACCACACCTCCAGTTCCAGGTTTTTGTTGATTAAAAAGAGATGAGAGCCTTACAGATCCCACCCCCCTGCTGTGGGCTGGCTTTGAACCACCACACTCAGATCTCAGCCTGATGAGTAACTAGAATTATAGGTGTACCCGGCTTATTTTATTTTTGAGTGTTTCAACTAAAGAATTTTTTTAGATCTCATCACATCAAATCTAAGTTAAAGCTTAAGTCTTAAAGTATATTTAAATGTTCTAATAGGTTACCATGTTTGAGTTTATTGGGTTTGAAGAGTGTCAAAAAGAAACTATAGACAGAATATGCAGGAATATAATGTAAAAGATAAAGCAAACTAAGCCAATGAAATTCTTTCTTTCTTTCTTTCTTTTTTTTTTTTTGTTGTTGTTGTTGGTCATGGGCTTGAACCCTAGGCCTGAGCACTGTCCTGAGCAATTTAGCTTAAGGCAAGTTCTCTACCAGTTGAGCCACAGCGTCACTTCTGGTTTTCTGGTGGTTTATTGGAGATAAGAGTCTCACGAACTTTCCTGCTCGGCTGGCTTTGAACCATGATCCTCAGATCTCAGCCTCCTGAGAAGCTAGGATTATAGGCATGAGCCATCGGCACCCGACAGGTGATTTCTTTTTTTTAAGTTGTGTTTTAGTTCTATGGATGGCTACAACAAAGAACTTGGAGATTTTCCCATAATGACTTCATCAGGGAGGAAAAAAAAATAAAGCTTCAAATCTTTCTCATACTATTCATTGCACCTTTAAATGATATGACAGATACTTGGGTTTCTGTTACCCTGATTTAATGAATCTGAGCAAATTTCTTGGAACTAGCAAGATCCTGCAGGAAGACCTTAACTGCACTTCCTTCTTAAATTCAAAATGCCACATTGTCCTTAAATGTTTCTGTTGAATGATTGGATTGTGAACTCTATGAGCTCTTGTGAAATGAGCTCTTGCTAAAGAACTATACTGGATTCTGGAGGCTGCAGTCAGAGATTGTTGTGAGGAAATCCTGTGGATCTGTAGGAGAATCACAGCTTGAAACCAAGAATGAGTGGAGAGCACTTGGAGAGCCTCTTAAGTTAGAAGCTTGCTTCCTTTTTCTTCTGTTACACTTAAAGTTTTACATATTGACTTTTAATCATAGGATAATAAAAAAAAGCATTGTGCTCATGGTTTTATATCTTATGAGTAATATTGTTTAGGTTGACCACAAATAATGCATAATTCCCATTTCTCTACAAAGAGAAATGTCTACGTTTGTTTTTTGCCATTAAAATTCATTGAGTTTTTAGTTTTTATTGTAGGGAACCAGGCCTTAAGGGCCTTCCTGTAGGCTTTTTTTAAAAAAATGTTTTTTATTATAAAAATAATGTACAGAGCCAGGTGCTGGTGGCTCACGCCTGTAATCCTAGCTATCATGAGGCTGAGATCTGAGGATCGCGGTTCAAAGCCAGCCCAGGCAGCAAAGGCTGTGAGACTCTTATCTCCAATAAAACCACTAGAAAACCGGAAGTGGCATGGTGGCTCAAGCAGTAGAGTGTTCACCTTGAGCTGAAGAGCACAGGGACAGCACCCAAGCCCAGAGTTCAAGCCTCATTACAGAAAAAAAAAAAAATAGTGTACAGAGCGCGTGTAAGCTTTTGTAGTTGTGTTTGCTAACAAACTGGCTTAGGGAAGTATGAAGATTGTTCTGGTCTTGATCGCTGAGAGAGTATTTTCAACATCTCTTCCATTTCTAATACATAGTGAAATCCCTATTATAAAAATATTTATATACATACTTTATATAAATAGATCTTTTCTTTTAAAGGATCTATTCATCAAGGATAAGGAAGTATTTGTCATAAGAAGAGAAGGACTTGAATTCCCTGTCTTTGTCTGGAGATTGCATTTGGGCTTCCTAAGTGAACTTGTAAGCAATTGTTAGGTTCTCTATCTGAATTAAAGCTGAAATAAATTTGCCTGACTCCTCCTATAGAATATGTCATTTGCTTGTAGCCTGAGGAAAAGGTGGAGGTACTGGTCTGACTGTAAGTATGACAATTTGAATGCACTGCATTTAGGTATGGTAATTTGAATGTTAAGATCCTCAGAATCCCATAGTAACACTTGGTTTAAGTTGTGGACCACAGAGGACATCTTACTGAGTATAGTGTGGAGGAAAATCATTTAGGATAAAAGAAAATCCATACAAAGCTGTGAACTGCTGTTAGATAATTAGCAGACCTAAAAAAAATGGGAGAATTCATACCCAAGGAAATAGAACTAATGAGAGAAAAGATTTAATAGGCTACATGTTTTAAAAATAGAAATAAAGAGATTTAATATGGTTGTTAGGGTCTTAATTTGAAATGTTTCCTGAAGGCTCATTTGTTAAAGGCTTGGCTGTCAACTGAAGGATTTGTTGGGAAGTGTTTGAAGCCTGTGGGCTGTGACTAGTCTGGGTTAATACACTGATGGATTCATTATTGGGAAGCAATGGTTATTAAGAAGTGGGGTCTAGTTGGAGGAAGTTAAGTTATAAGGAGGGGAAAATATATCATGTCCTGGGCCCCATCTTTTCTCTTTTCCTCCCATCATGAAATGAGCTACTTTGTTCCACCACATGCTCTTTGCCATTTTATTCTGTCTTAACCACCCATGGACCTAATAGAAGTAGAGCCAAATGAACAAGGACTGGTACTCTACTTGATCTTAGCCAAAAGCATGAGAAGCAAATCAAGACCTAAACTTCTGAAACTGTGAAGTGGAAAAAAAAAATAACTCCTTCCTTTCAGTTGTTTATGTTAGGGATTTTGACATTGCCATAGAAATCACATAAACAATGTTTGTTTTTGATGTTCAAAAGCTAAAACAAGGAAATAGTAACTTCAAAAGAACATAAAAATTTGGCCCAGTGAAAAAATTAAAATTTGGGAATCTTGATGATGAAAACTGTGATAATTGGAGTTTCAGTGTTAGAAGCTAGGAGGACAATGTAAGTTTGATAAAAATTCTAGAAGGTATTAAAAGATATGAAGTAGGGAATGTTGAGAAATTTCCATACTTGAACTACATGAGCTTGAAGACACATAGGAAGTGCAAAATAAATCCTAATTACAGAAAAAAATATAGAAATTTGAGGATGAAGAAGACATTAGAGACTATGGAGAGATTACCAATGAAGAATGGTAATCCAGTGAGTATCCTTCTCAGTAAATAGATATGCAAATCGAAGTGCTAAGAGAAAGCTGTCGATGAAGCAGAATTCTCCAGGAAAAAAAAATGCAGTTCCAGCGTAAAGCTGAAATAAAGACAATTTTGGGTGCACATGTGTATCAAGAGTACCTTTCGATGGGAATAACAGAATATCCAACTAACAGTGACTAACTTGTAAAGGCATTTAATGACCAAATGATCCATTTCAGGGTAAGGGAGTCCAGAACTAGGTGATGAACTCAGTAGTGGTTGGGTTCTCATAGTCTCAAGCATCATCCCTCACCTGACAGTAGCCAATACAAGGAAGGAAGGGGCAGGGGAAAATGGTCCTTGTCTTAATCTGGGAAGAAAATCTTTCCCCGAAACCTGTCAGCAGATGTCCAGTCAAATATCACTGGTTAGTTAGAACTGGGTCAAATGCTTGCTAGTTCAGGCTGTGGCAAAGAGAAATAGCAGGCTGGCACTGGCGTTTAGTGTACCATGATTTATACCCTGGGACCAAGAGATTGGCCATCTCAACTAACTCAGAGGTACTTTAGCAAAGAAGAAAAGGCAGTGGTTAGGTCTTCACATATGCCTTTCTATGGTAAAAATGTATTTGATATTGAATTTAAACATCGTTATTACTAGTTTGTGAAATAGGGGATTCTGGTGGAATTTATGTGCTCTGCATAGTTCTGTTTTTCATTGTTTTATTTTTTTGGTGTCAGTCCTTAGGCTTTAACTCAGGGCCTTAGTGCTGCTCCTAAGTTTATTATTTTTTGTTCAAAGCTAGCATTCTATCACTTAAGCCATACCTCCATTTCCAGCTTTGTGGTGGTTAATTGGAGATTAGAGTCTCATGGACTCTCCTGACCAGGCTGCTTTGAACTGTCATCCTCAGATCTCAGCCTCCTGAGTACCTGGGAATACAGGTTTGAACCACTGTTGATGGGATAAATCTCAAGTATCTGGAGTGTTCTCCTAGTTTGACATGTTAGTTGGTATGGTATGTATTAGGTTGTATGCAGAAGCAGGTATGTCTGGGAAATATGAAAGACAATTTAGTCATTATTTCACTGAGACCCACCCAGGATTCTAATGAAAAGCCTGTGTAAGATTATAATAATGTCTCATTTGAACTTTTTAACTGTCTTTTTTTTTTTTTTTTTGGTTGGTCGTGGGGCTTGAACTCTGGGCCTGCGCACTGACCTTAAGCCCTTCAGCTCAAGGCTAGCGCTCTGCCCTTGAGCCACAGCACCACTTCCAGTTTTCTGGTGGTTAATTGGAGCTAAGAGTCTCATGGACTTTCCTGCCCGGGCTGGCTTTGAACCACAATCCTCAGATCTCAGCCTTCTGAGTAGCTAGGATTACAGGCATGAGCCACCAGTGACTGGCTTGTAACTGTCTTATAATTGTACTTTTGTCATTTTAGAGATGAAAAAATTGAGGTACAAAAAAAGTAAATATCATTTAAAAATGATAGCTAATATGTCCTGATGGTAGGACTTAATTCTAGGTCTTTATGTATTAAATCTAAGTTTCTTGTAGCTCCCAAATTAAATAGAAACTTAATTTGTTTTGATGTCAGGTTTTTAGGAAAGGTGGAATAAAAGGCAAAATGTTTATATATGTACTATTCATCTGATAATGGCACTACAGAGGCTTAGATCTGAGTTTTCCATAATGTTTAATCATTATTGCACATAAGAGGAACAAGGAGAGATAAACCATGGGGTACTTGAGTGAATGTAAGAAAACAAACTTCCATATTGTATTCTAAGTGTGGAGAGGAAACAAGTGTTATATTCATTTCCCTGGGTTCAAATATTGAACCACTTGTTAATTACTTATGTGACCTTAGGCAGATCATGTAACCTGCCTGAACTTTTTTTACATTTACTTGTCAAATAAAAATGATTACTGTTTGCTTTATTTCCATAGACATAAACTCAGATAATGTACAGTTTCTAGCAGATACTAAGGATCCAGTAAAATTATAGTTATTTCACAATATTCATATATAAGTTACAAATATATATGTATATATATTAGAACTGTGAGTTACTTGCATTATACTATTTATTTCTTGGTTTGCTTTGCTTTTGTGAATGTTCTCATTCCCTCAATTGTAGGTCCTATGGCAGTGTATACAAAGCTATTCATAAAGAGACGGGTCAGATTGTTGCTATTAAACAAGTTCCAGTGGAATCAGACCTGCAGGAGATAATCAAAGAAATCTCTATCATGCAACAATGTGACAGGTAAAGAGTTGAGAAGGTTCCTTGGGAGAGAATGTGATTTTGACTTTCTGTGATTATTTAGAATTGGACACCTAGAATTTATTTACTTAGATATTTTGCAGAAAGGGGAGATTGATGGAATTATTATGCATATTCTTTTCAGAAAAAATAAGAGGAAATGTTTAAATGTTTTGAAGCTTGGCTTTTATAGGTTTACTTTTTTATTTGTCAGTAAGCCCTTTTAGAAACTAGGAGGAAGAGACAGGTGTGGCTTTTTTTTTTTTTTTTTTGATAATGATCTCTTCCTATTGAGAAACCTTTTCTGCAGATATAGCTAAGACAGAAAATTCAACTGCTTTTTGATCTAGAAATCTTCAAATATTAAGTTGGGCTATGAAAAGATATTTACTTAGGCGTTACTATTCCTTCCTTTGCCTTAAAAATTAAGTATTCAAGCTGAGAATAGTTAAGCATTTTATTTTTGAGGAACTAGGTTTGTCAAATGCAGAAAGCAGGAAGTTGACCTAAAAGTTAACCACAGAAAAGCACGTGGTATGTGCTGAAATTCCGTGACAGCAGGGGTTGGTCATTGTGATGGAACAGACTTTTAGCACTCTATAGATTTGAAAGAAAAAGTTAAGGGGAATGCCAGTGCTAGGGAGTTAGAAGTGTAGTTCAAAAAGTTTCACACTTGAGGCTCCATACTTTATTTCTATTTATTTATTTAGGGGTGCTAGTGTTTTAACTCAGTACTTCATGCTTGTTAGGCAGGCCCTCTACTCATTGAGCCATGCCTCTGTCCCTTTTTTTCTCTGGTTATTTTTAAGTTGGAGTCTTATTTTTTGCCTGGAGCCATCTTTCGTATTTATGCTTCCTACAGTATCTGAGATGACCAGCATGTGCCAATACACCCAGCCTTTTTTTCTGTTGAGCTCTGGTGATTCATAAACTTTTTGCCTAGACTAGCCTTAAACCATGACCTTCCTGATCTCTTGTTTCCTGAGTAGTTTAGGATTATAGGTGTGAGCCTGTAGGTAGAAAAAGTAAGGCAGTCTTCCAGGAAATTTGTCCAGAAGTACTCTCTTTTCTCTTTTTTCTGTTTTTGTGATTACTGTTTACTAAATAAAATTCTCATTTTTCTTGATTGGTCAGATTTAAGTTAGCAGTTTTTCTTTTCCTTTATATAAACCATTACGGTTTATAAACTTGGACTTGGTTCATAGGGTATGGAAATTAATGAAGGATATTAGGAAATTAATAAAGAGATATTTTGAAGATCCTGCTAAGATGTAGGACAAATGCCTTGTGTTCTGGAAGTTTATAGATGAATTAGTCGGACCAGGATTCATATGTATAGGGAATCTAGATGACAGTACCAGTCCAGATAGAAATGTACATTGCCTCATGGAGAAAGTAGGTCCCACAGGAATTGACAAGGGAGCACAATGGGCATCTGAAACTTGAGATTTAGTTAACCATTTCTTAATTGTGTGTGTGTGTGTGTGTGTGTGTGTGTGTGTGTGTGTGTGTGTGTGTGTGTGTGTGTTTCCTCTAGTGTGTGTGTGTGTGTGTGTGTGTGTGTGTGTGTGTGTGTGTGTGTGTGTGTGTGTGTGTGTGTGTGTGTGTTTCCTCTATCCTTGCAAGGATTAAGGGATATAGGAAATTCTGAGAGTTAATAAAGGCAAGTTGGCTTTAGCATCTTTGGTTGCTAGGGAGTTTCATCTGATCCTGGTAGCAGTCTACCTACCTCGTTACAGCCAATAGCTTGCAAAAGGACAGATTATTTAATTTACTGGGATGTATGACTTCTCTCTGAAATCTTTTGCTTGATATCTATCTACAAGCTTTGAAACTAAAAAACTGAAATTCCAAATTAACCTTTTTTTTTTTTTTTGGCTGGTCTATGGCTTGAACTCAGGGCCTGGGCACAGTCTCTGAGCTTCTTTGTGCTCAAGGCTAGTGTTCTACCACTTGAATCACAGAGACACTTCTGGCTTTTTCTGAGTAGTTTATTGGAGATAAGAGTCTCGTGGACTTTCCTGCCTGGGCTGGCTTTGAACTGCAATCCTCAGATCTCACCCTCCTGAGTAGCTAGGATTACAGGTGTGAGCCACCAGAACCTGGACAAATTAAGCTTGAATATATTTTTTTTGTAATAGATACTTTCTATTACTACAAAATATGTATGACTTTTTTGAAAAGAAGGAAATAGGGGCTGGGAAGGTGGCTCAGTGGTAGAGCGCTTGCCTTGCATGCCTGAGGCCCTGGGTTCGATTTCTCAGCACCACATAAGCAAAAAGAAAAAAGCCGGAAGTGGCGCTGTGGCTCAAGTGGTAGAGCGCTAGCCTTGAGCTGAAGAGCTGAGGGACAGCGCCCAGGCCCAGAGTTCAGCCCCACAACCGGACCCCCCCCCCAAAAAAAAAAAAAAGTTTAAAAAAAAAAAAAGAAAGAAAAGAAGGAAATAACTTTTCCCTGTAGAGAAACCATTGTTAAAAACTTATTGCTATGCATATCTATGTCTCTTTTATAAAAAACAGAACATCTTCTTATTACCAAATATTCCCCTATGACATTTTTCATGGATTCATAATGTTTATTATATGGATATGTATTCCTTAAGTAAACCCTCTAATGTTGGATGGACACTTAAATGGTACCTAAATTTTCACTTTCATTGACTTTTATGTTGATGTCCATTTCATTTCTACTTTTGTATTGGCAGTACTGAGGCTTGAACTCAGGGTTTTGTGCTTGCTAGATAGGTGCTTTTCTGCGTTGGCCATGTTTCCAGCAGTACTGAGGCTTGAACTCAGTGTTTTGTGCTTGCTAGATAGGTGCTTTTCTGCATTGGCCATGTTTTTGTTTTAATTAATTTTTGGAATATTTGGATTGTAAGCCTCTTATTTATGCTTCCTCCATAGTTGGGATGACAGGTCCATGCCACCACACCAGGCTTGGGACCTATTACTTTTTGAATATTTATAATTATTTTCTGAGGGCAAATTGTAAATCTGAAACTAGTTAATGTATTCACCCATTTTTCGCACTTTCTAGTATGCTTTGGTCATCACATTTTATGTTTTTGTCAGAAGAGCACTCATTTTAGCATTAACTGGGAATAATTGATTTTTTGAGATGAATAATAAATTTTCATGTATTTAACAGAATTAGTTAATAGAGATGTTTGAAGACCATTCCATTAATTTGTATTGTGTATCTCTCCAGCCCTCATGTAGTCAAATATTATGGCAGTTATTTTAAGAACACAGATTTGTGGATCGTTATGGAGTACTGTGGGGCTGGTTCTGTATCTGACATCATTCGATTAAGAAATAAGACGGTAAGTTTACCTTCTAAAAGATTGCTGCTGAGCTGTATTCTTTTCCTTGGACTTTTAGTCCTGTGCTAGTTCTTTTATCATATCTACAGAGATGACTTACATGTTCCCTTTTCTATGGTTCTTTGCATTTATTTATTTTTTATCTCCTAAATGTAGCAGAAGCAGTAGCAGAAGCTGCTGCTGCTCCTTCTCCTCCTCCTTTTCCTCCTGTTCCTCTTCTTCTTCAGTTTTGACATCTTACCTGGTATAAAAAAAAAACAAAAACAAAAACTGATTTTTTTTCTCCCCCAAAGTATGCTTTGCTACTTTATTATTGAGGGAAAGAATAAATGTCAGAATTGGCCTGGGCAGTGTCCCTTAGCTTTTTGCTCAGGGCTGGCACTCTACTACTTGAACTGCACCTCTGCTTCCAGCTTTTTGTTGGTTAATTGGACTTTCCTGTCTGGGTTAGCTCTGAACTGTGATCCTTAGATTTTTGCCTCCTGAATGTTAGGATTACAGGCATGAACCACCAGTACCCAGCTGAGCTAAGACTTTCAAAGGTACATGTTAGTTGGAGAATATTGAGAAACTGATATTGAGAGGCTCAATAACTTATTCTTAAGAATTGTTCCCTAAGAATAAAGGCTAGGTCTTTCTCTAAGTTCCACACGTTTTTTTTCACCACAGCTCTTTTGCTTCTAAATGTCAACAAAAGAGCTATTGGTGGATGGATTTTGAGTGGAACTTGGGGTAGCTCTGCACAGAGTCAACATTTGGTGTCAGGTGGTTTCTATGCCAGTCTCCAGCATTCTCAACTACATTGAGCCATCATCTTTCAGCATCCAGTATGTGCCAACTAGCTTTGTTGGTGTTGAAGGTACAAATAGAAACAAAAAACATTTATTTGTTTATTTATTTATTTTTGTTGGTCGTGGGGCCTGAACTCTGGACCTGGGCACTGTCTTTCAGCTCTTTAGCTCAAGACTAGCACTCTACCACTTGAGCCACAGCACCACTTCCGGTTTTTTCTGCTTATGTGGTGCTGAGGAATCGAACCCAGGGCCTCATATATGCAAGGCAAGCACTCTACCATTGAGCCACTTTCCCAGCCCTCAAAAGAGACATTTTTAATGGTGCTTGTATTTCTTTTTTTTTTTTTTTTTTTGGGGTCCGGTCATGGGGCCTGAACTCTGGGCCTGGGTGCTGTCCCTCAGCTCTTCAGCTCAAGGCTAGCACGCTACCACTTGAGCCATAGCACCACTTCCGGCTTTTTTTTTTTCTGCTTATGTGGTGCTGAGGAATCAAACCCAGGGCCTCATGCATGCAAGGCAAGCGCTCTACCACTGAGCCACCTTCCCAGCCCCTGGTGCTTGTATTTCTAATAGAAAAGACATGGTACAAATAGGTACTCCAGTAATTCATGGTATGTCTGATATACTGCACTGAAAAACAAGGTGAGGTGAGGAAGTAGAGAATGATTTAAGAGTGGACTAAGAAAGGCCTCTGCTTTTTTTTTCTTTTCTTTTTTTTTTTTTTTTGGTCATGGGACTTGAACTCTGGGCCTGGGTGCTGTCCCTCAGCTCTTCAGCTCAAGGCGAGCGCTCTACCACTTGAGCTACAGTGCCACTTCTGTTTTCTAGTGGTTTATTGGAGATAGGAGTCTCATGGTCTTTCTTGCCTGGGCTGGCTTTAAACCGCTATCCTTAGATCTCAGCCTTCTGAGTAGCTAGTATTACAGGCGTGGGCCACTAGTGCCCGGCTCCAGCCTCTGCTTTTCTGATGACATGACATTTGGGCAAAGTAAGTGATGTAAGAAAACAAGTGGTATAGACATTAGATGAAGGGTCCTATAGTCAGAGAATAACACATAAAGGGGTCCAGGAGAAGGATGGGTATGTGTTCTTCCATTTGTCAAGTAGCAGCAAGGAAGCCAATCTGGCTGGAATGGAACAAGAAAGTAGAAAATCCTGGAAGATAAAGTTGAAGAGGCAGCTAATAAGGAGCTAAATAGTGTCATGTGACTTAAAAAGCTGTTGGCAGGTTTTGAACAGTTTTGGCTTATATTTTAAAATGAAAAATGCATTATAAGCTGGGCGCTGGTGGCTCACGCCTGTAATCCTAGCTATCAGGAGGCTGAGATCTGAGGATCGCGGTTCAAAGCCAGCCCGGGCAGGAGAGACTGTGAGACTCCTATCTCCAATAAACCACCAGAAAACCGGAAGTGGCGCTGTAGATCAAGTGGTAGAGCACTCGCCTTGAGCTGAAGAGCTGAGGGACAGTGCCCAGGCCCAGAGTTCAAGCCCCACGACTGACAAAAAAAAAAAAGAAAAATGCATTATAGAGGGCCAAGGACAGAGGCAGTAAGACCATTTCAGAAGCTATTAGAATAGTGCAGGCAGGATATTATGGCAACCTGAATGTAATTACAGAAGATAGAGAAGAGTGAAGGATGACCTCAATGTTTTTGGCTAGAGCAACTGAAAGAATGAAGTCAATTTTTACTGAGAGAACACTGAGAAAAGCAGAGTAGTTTTTGGTGGGAAGGAGGAAGGGATAGAGTGGACTAGTACTGGAGATTGAAAGTAGAGCCTCATGCTTACTAGAAAAGCCCTAACCCCAAAATAAAGAATTGGATTTTGACATTTTCTGCTTGTAATGCTTCTGAAGTATTATTCAGTTAGAGATATTGTCAGCATATACATGAATTTCATATTTTGGGGTAGATATAGTCAAGAAATACCACAAGGAGTGGTTACCATGTTGAAGGAACTCTAAGCAGTTAGAATAGGATGTTTGCAGTTAAGAAAAAGAGTTTTTCTGTTAATGTGATGCAAACAGAATCTGAACTTTTTTTTTTTTTTTAGTTAACAGAAGATGAAATTTCTACAATATTACAGTCAACTCTTAAGGGCCTGGAGTACCTTCATTTTATGAGAAAAATACACCGAGATATCAAAGCAGGAAATATTTTGCTAAATACAGAAGGACATGCAAAACTTGCAGATTTTGGAGTAGCAGGCCAGCTTACGGTAAGAAAAATTTGTTGCTTTTTTTTTTTTTAAACTTCCAGATCTGCCCTGAGGAGGCAATTAAAAAAAATACTTATTTTTAAAATGTATTATTTAATTGGAAGTGGAGCTGTGACTTAAAGTGGTAGAGTACTAGCCTTGAACAAAAGAGCTCAGGGACAACGCTTAGGTCTGAAGACCCATGACCAACAACAACAAAAAAAGTCTCTTTTGCTTAGTAGTTTTAATGACTAGATTTGGTCTTTCCCCTTTCTACTTTAGGATACAATGGCCAAGCGGAATACCGTGATAGGAACACCATTTTGGATGGCCCCTGAAGTGATTCAGGAAATTGGGTATAACTGTGTGGCAGACATCTGGTCTCTGGGAATAACTGCCATAGAAATGGCTGAAGGAAAGCCCCCATATGCCGATATCCATCCAATGAGGGTAAGGGCATGGATAATTATCAGCACTACAAAGTTAGTGCAGTGATATACTTGGTTACAATCCAAATAGTAAATGAACTGATTGTATATAATTGATGTGTTCCCATAGATAAAGCTCTTCCATTATTAATTAATGTGAGTATAACCCACCTCTCTTCACTCCAGAGACTGTCCTTTTTTTTTTTCTTTAATTTATAAATTTATAGCTGGTTGCTGATGGCTCACATCTGTAATCCTAGCTACATAGGAGGCTGAGATCTGAGGATCTCGGTTCAAAGCCAGCCGGGGCAGGAGAGTCTGTGAGACTTATCTTCAATAAACCACTAGAAAACCAGAAGTGGTGCTGTGGCTTAAGTAGTAGAGCGCTCGCCTTGAGCTGAAGAGCACAGGGACAGTGCCTAAGCCCAGAGTTCAAGCCCCACAACCAACCAAAAGAAAACAACAACAAAAAAAACAAGAACCACAGTTTGAAGCCAGGCTGGGCACTACTGAAAAAGCCAGAAATGGAGCTGTGGCTCAAGTGGTAGAGTATTAGCCTTGAGCAAAATAGCTTAGGGACAGTGTTTAGGCCCTGAGTTTAAGCCCCAAGACTGACACACACACACACACTTGCACAAGCACGCACACACGTGTGCACGCGTACGTGAGTAGTTTATTTCCCTCAGTTCTACAGACCAATAAGTACAAGATCAAGGAACCAGCAGATCAGAGTCTGGTGAGGGACTGTTCCTCTATAAGTCAAACTGTGTAGGCCCTCACATAGCTGATGGGTAGAGGAGAGCAGTTCTTTTTTTTTTTTTGGGGGGGGGGGTCCAGTCGTGGGGCCTGAACTCTGGGCCTGGGCGCTGTCCCTCAGCTCTTCAGCTCAAGGCTAGCGCTCTACCACTTGAGCCACAGTGCCACTTCAGGCTTTTTTCTTTTTGCTTATGTGATGCTGAGGAATCGAACCCAGGGCTTCATGCATGCAAGGCAAGCGCTCCACCACTGAGCCACCTTCCCAGCCCCGAGAGCAGTTCTTTTACATGGACTTCTGAACTCCCATGTACAAAGGCTGGGCTCTTGTGTTTTAATCATCTGAAGTTCCCACCTTTAATTACTGTCACGTTTTGGGACATTCAGGTCATAACTGTGACCTGAACCTAGTGTCTAGCTCACCAGAACCTAGTGTCTAGTGTTTTTATTAGTGTTGTATAGGTATATGTGACCTGCTGACAATAGATCATATCTTAATAATCTCCTGGCAGGACATAGGCTAGAGAAGTTCTTAGTCTGACTTTTTTTTATATGTGCCTATATTTTTTAAAAATAGTTTTGTCATCCACATTTTAATATAACATTAGCCAGTGATAAGTACTGATTGTCTTCTTTATAGCATCTTCCCATCTGTTTCACTGTGTGTGGGCTCATAGGCAGCATCTCTATTGAAACTGCTCTCACTGTTGACACCTTCAGGAGTTCCCAGACTACTTAGCAAAGAACCCTTTATTACAGCACTGCTGTAAGACCCTGACCTTGCCTTCCTCTCTATACCTCCCATAGAAATCTCTTCTCCCATAAAGCCTTGAATTTTTTCTTTTGGTCGGTCATGGGGCTTGAACTCTGGGCCTGGGCACTGTCCCTCAGTTCTTCAGCTCAAGGCTAATGCTCTACCACTTGAGCCACAGAGCTACTTTTGGTTTTGAGTGGTTTATTAGAGATAAGAGTCTCACAGGCTTTCCTGCCCGGGCTGGCTTTGAACCACGATCCTCAGATATCAGCCTCCTGAGTAGTTAGGATTACAGGCCTGAGCCACCGGCACCCTGCTCCTTGAATTGTTTAAAAAACATTCATGTACCCCAAGACAATCTTCCCTCTTTTTTGCAGGGGCAGAAGTGAGAAAGAGAATTGCTGGTTATATTTTTAGATTCATATGATACAATTTGTTTAATGCAAAGTATTTTTGTGAGTGAGAGAGAGAGACAGAGAGAGAGAGAGCAACAGAGACAGACAAAGAGTGAGAGAGACAGAGACAGAGAGTGAGAGAGCGCGCTAGCTGGTCCTGGGGCTTAAACTCAGGGCCTGGGTGCTGCCCAGGCTAGTACTCTGCCACTTCTGGTATTTTTGGTGGTTAATTGGAGACAAGAGAGAGGAGCCTCATGGACTTTTCTGTGTGGGCTGCCTTTGAACCGTGATCCTCAGATCTCAACCTCCTGAGTAGCTAGGATTACAAGCATGAGCCATAGGTGCCTAACTCTCAGACTTACCAGTGGAGAAGAGAAAAATCATTTGAAAAGCTTCAGATACAATTCTCATCCTGTTTGTATTGGGCATTACTTTTATTTTTACCAAATCTTGTTTTGTTTCTTTTGACCAGGCAATCTTCATGATTCCTACAAACCCTCCTCCCACATTCCGCAAGCCAGAACTATGGTCAGATAACTTCATGGATTTTGTGAAGCAGTGTCTTGTAAAAAGCCCTGAGCAGAGAGCCACAGCCACTCAGCTCCTACAGGTATGAGTCACCCTGTGAGGCTGCTTCTCTATTTCACTCACAGACTGACCAGAAGATGCTGTTAAGTCACCTGCTTGTAGTAAACCTATTTGAGCAGGAAAGACATAGAAAATAATCTTAATTCATTGAACAGAATTAATATAAGAAAATATAGGGCCACATGAGATTAGAGAATTAGAGATCAGAGAAAGGAAATACATATTGATGAGTATTTAGTGTGTGCCAAATGCTCTCCACATTTAATCATCATTTGACCCTATGAGAGGTGGCTGTCATGTCCATTTTATATGTGAGAACTGGTTAGGTTATTCCTCTTAAGAGTTGTTCAGGGCTGGGAAGGTGGCTCAGTGGCACAGCGCTTGCCTTGCATGCATGAGGCCCTGGGTTCGATTCCTCAGCTAAGCAAAAAGAAAAAAGCCAGAAGTGGCGCTTTGGCTCAAGTGGTAGAGCGTTAGCCTTGAGCTGAAGAGCTAAGGGACAGCACCCAGGCCCAGAGTTCAGGCCCCACAACCGGACCCCCACACACACAAAAAAAATTGTTCATCTGGTAAACAGTAGGATGTCCAGTGATAGAACCTGAGTCTGGTAGCCTGCTTTCTTTCCTTCTTTCCTTCCCTTCCTCCCTTTTGTCTTACGTATATATCCTAGGTTAGCCTGGAACTTGTGATGCTGAAATTACAGGCATGCACCATCATGCCTGGCAGAAACCTGAGTCTTTCTGAAAGCAGGAATGCTATCGGGTCTATCCAATTCTGAGAGAGAATTAACCTCAACTCAGGGTAGGAGGAGGCTACATTGGTTTGGAGACACTAGAAGTGTTTCTTTGGAGGAGGAGGGTGTGTCTGTGTCTAGGCCTGGAAGGGTAGATAGGATTTGGCAGATGGTCTGTGTAGCCCAGTGGCTAGAGGCTTGGATTCAAAAGTCATACTACTGTGGTTTGAATTCAGGATCCATGTTAATTACTTGTCTAAGGTCACAGGCTGTCAGCACCCAGTTAACGTAGAAACTGTTTTTGCATTAAAATCCACTTTAGCAAAATACGTGATTGGAAATTTATAATGTATCGTATTGAGTAAGTGAAATAGGTAAATATGCAGAGTTTTCTAAACAATGTTTTTATTTCATTTAAGAGCCCCTCTCCTAAGTTACCTCCCAAATCACTAGACTCTGCATTTCTCTTGAAAAAAAAAAACAACGATATTATTTATTACAGTGTAAGAGGTAGTCTGAGATAGTTGAAAAATGTGCAGAATTTTCAGGACTGTTTGATAGTTTGCAGGATTGCAAGTGTCTCCATCTCTCATCATCTGCCATATGTGTTCTTTTTTTTTTTTTTTTTTTGGGTCCGATTGTGGGGCCTGAACTCTGGGCCTGGGCGCTGTCCCTCAGCTCTTCAGCTCAAGGCTAACGCTCTACCACTTGAGCCACAGTGCCACTTCCGGCTTTTTCCTTTTTGCTTATGTGGTACTGAGGAATCGAACCCAAGGCCTCAAGCATGCAAGGCAAGCACATTACCACTGAGCCAACTTCCCAGCTCCCATATGTGTTCTTGAAACATTACGACAACAGGCTCCCAGTGCATTTAGAAAACTTCCTATAGGAAGTGATACCACTGCTTTGAGAATTTTAGATTAGATGGAGAGAAATGATATAGGCATGCCTTCGAGGACACAGATAAAAATGAGCGAAGCCTGAATGTACATCTGTCTAGAGTGATAGTGAGTGTGGTTTAGCTGTTGCCAAAAATATGAAGAGAAAGTTTATTAATTCAGAGTTTATTAAGTACCTAGTATGTCTCCTGCACTAAGTTAAATTATAAATTGTTTCCAGCATTTTTTTCTTTACTGTTTTAGCACCCATTTGTAAAGAGTGCCAAAGGAGTGTCGATATTACGAGACTTAATTAATGAAGCCATGGATGTGAAACTGAAACGCCAGGAAGCGCAGCAGCGGGAAGTAGACCAGGATGATGAAGAAAACTCAGTGAGTGGCAGGCAGGGTTGTGGGGCTCAGTCTATGAATGCTTGTTATCTCATGATTGTCAAGACTGTAAGATGAATAGATGATTCTGGATTAGCTTGCAACTGGAGATTCTTCTTGAAGGACTGTGCCCTAACCTACACCCAGGCTCATAGAAACTTGCTAAACTTGTTTCCCCAGTGCTTCCTAAAACACATTTTACTCTTGCCACCATATCTTTTATTGAAATAATAATAGTAATAATAATAGTAATAATTATAATTATTATTATTATCTTGCCAGTCCTGGGGCTTGAACTCAGGGCCTGGGCACTGTCCCTGAGCTTTTTGCTCAAGGCAAGCTCTCTACCACTTGAGCCACAGCACCACTTCCCACTTTTTCTGCTTGTATGGTGTTGAAGGATTGAATCCAGGGCTTCATGCATGTTAGGCAAGCACTCTACCACTAAGCCACATTCCTACCCCATAACTTTTCTTTGTTGGTCATAGGGCTTGAACTCTGGGCCTGGGTGCTGTCCTGAGCTCTTCAGCTCAAGGCAGTGCTCTTCTACTTAAACCACAGTGCCACTTCCAGTTTTCTGGTGGTTAATTGGAGATAAGACTCTCATGGCCTTTCCTGCCTGGGTAGGCTTTGAAGCATGATCCTCAGATCTCAGCCTCCTGAGTAGCTAGGATTACAGGCATGAGCTACTAGTGCCGGACTACTTTTTTTTTTTTTTTAATTGAAGTTAACTTTTTTTTGTCTGAGACTGGGACTTGAATTCAGTACCTGATGCTTCTGCTTATTGGCTAGTATTCTACCAACTGAGCCATGCCTCTAGCCCCTGAATTCAACTTTATTTGAGACAGGTTTGAGATAGGTTTTCTAAGCCCTTTTGGGTGAATCTAGGATCTATATTCAGATGTATATACTTTATACTTACAGACTCTCACAATCTTGAGATTTCAAGGGTGCTTATGTGAGCTGCTTAGATCTATTTTTGCAAAAGTCTAATAAGGGGAGAAGGGACTGGGGTGTAGCTCAGTGGCAAAGCACTTGCCCAGCAAGTGCAGCGTCCTGGCTTCAGTTCCCATTACCAAAGAGGAAAAGACAAAAAATAAAATAAAGAAATGAGAAGGGTGTTAAAAGAGGTTCCTTTAAGGTTAAATATCTCTTCCCACTTGGGTGAGTTGTGATTTTCTTTGGATAAATAAGGATTTTCATTTCTATTAACCTGAAGACATAGCAAATCCAGAAACATTTGTGCTAAGATGAGAAACAGTAATTCATGAAACTTAAAGTGTTTTGATCACAGTAGCCCCATTTTGAGGTTTTGTCATTTTTGTAGGAGGAGGATGAAATGGATTCTGGCACGATGGTCCGAGCAGCAGGTGACGAGATGGGGACCGTCCGAGTAGCCAACACCATGAGTGATGGAGCCAATACCATGATTGAGCACGATGACACATTGCCATCACAGCTGGGCACCATGGTGATCAACGCAGAGGATGAGGAAGAGGAAGGGACTATGAAAAGTAAGGCTCTGATGAAATAGACATACCCGTTCCAGAAAAGATGGTTTCTCATGGTTCATGAAGGCTGAGTCTTGAGTCTACCTTTACGTTGCCTCAACCAAAGGAAGCTTTACATTGGAGGGCTGAGTGGGAGAAGGCTGGCAAGTGGAGTAAGAGGCAAGCAGGCTTTAACAAGAAAGGATTTTGTTTTTGAACCCAAACAACTATTCTCTCTGAATGTTGTCCTATATATTGTACATGTCTTCAGTTCATTTTCAAGATAGTTTGGTATCTAGCCAAGGCTTACCAGCACTCAAGTAGTCACAAGGATGGCTATACAAGTTTAAAATTCTTTCTTTTTTTTTTTTATTGTGAAAATACTGTACAGAGGGGTTACAATTACATGGGCAAAATAATGAGTACATTTCTCATCAAGCATTGTAGCCTCCTCCTTTGTTTTCCCTTCCCATCCTCGCCCCCCCATCCTCTCCCCACCCCCCATCCCCCTCTCCCCCCGCCCCAAGTTTAAAATTCTATCAAGTCTCTTTAGTATCCATTTTGCGTCTTTCCTTTCTTGCTGAGATGGTGATCTCTGTCCCCTAAAGTCACTGAACTCCTGGACTCAAGTGACCCTCCTAATCCCAGCTCCTAGAGCTGGGATTGCAGGGCCCCATCACCATGCCTCATTCTCTGCTTCTTTTCATTATCTGGCTGATCTTTTTTGCCTCATGCCTTGTGCCTAGCTTTTATCATAAGGTAACACTCTCCTCTCCTTTTCAGCTATTGACCTTCCCTTTATTTTGAACATTACACACCAATTCTCAGAGGAAAGGAATTGGGGAATACAAAATGATAATAGTCTAGTTGTAAGGTACAATTTAGCTAAACATAGGTTTAAAGCATGAAGTCTTTCATCCTCTTTTTTGTTGTTAATCTTTTTTTTTTTTTTTTTTAGCATTGCTAAGCATCTAACCCCAGGAGTTGTGTAGACTAGACAATTATTCTATCACTGAGCTACATCTCCCCCTCCTGCCTTTTTTTGTTTGTTTGTTTTGTTTTATTTTGAAAAACAACAGTTCAGTATACCTTCCTCTTAACCAGGGATCAGCAAACTGTGGTCCTTGGCCAAATCTGGCCTGGTGCCTGCTATTGGTAATAGACTTTTATTGGAACATATGCATGGCCATTCACTTATGTGCTGTTGTCTATGGCTTTTTTGTGTGCTAAATAGGCAGAATTAAGTAGTTGTAACAGGGACCATCTAGCCCACAAGGCCTAAAATAGTGGTTCTCTGGCTCCTGACAGACAGAAAGAGGTTGCTCTCTTAGTCATAGATCCTTTGTGATTCGTTTATTCAGTAAATTTTTCTTCAGTGCCTACTGTTTCTGAAGGACTTTGCTAGACGCTGAGGACAATAGAGAATGAAGAAGCAGTCCTTTCCCTGAATGAACTGATTGTCTAGTCTAGGAAAAGACCACTAATTACAGTTCATCATATGAAGTGAGTTCTAACAGGGGAGTAATCTGGGGTTGTTGTCAGAACAGAACTTAGACAGGCCTCGCTGAAAAATGTCTAGAGGAAAAACACAGCAAGATTGGCCGCATACAGAGTAGGCAGAGGTGCTCTAGCACAGAGAGCAGTGTAGAGAAGATGCTGGGAAAGAGCTGGAGGAGGCCAGGGAACTTCACTGTGGCAGGCATAGACAGAGGCAGGGTTCTCAGGCTTTTCTCATCTCCAGCTTCCCAGGCAAGGTCTGTATGTTTGTCAGCCTCTTATTTTCAAAGGGAAAATGTTTTTTTTTTTTTTTTCTTTTTGGGATCCAGGCTCATTATCTGATTTCTGACTTAAATTTTATAGATGGTGAAATAGTGGTAGCAATACTGGTAGATGCTTAAATTAGTAAGCCTTTTTTGGAATGTTTCAAGAGTTTGAAAAATTCAAACCTTTGAATCAGTAAATTCTATCGCTAGGAATCTGGTCCAAGAAAATAATTGTATATATATTGAACACATACATACATACATACATACATACATACATACATACATACATACATACATACACACACAGAGAAGTTATATTTAAGAATATTTCCAAGTACAGTACTTATAATTTTAAAAACTAGATTAATTATTTTGTAGCAGATGATTGGCCAGATTAATTTTGGTATATATCTACAGGATGAAATACTATGCATAGGAAAACATTTTAAAAAATCTTGTTTTTGAGGAAGTAGTTCAGTGAAAATTAATAGCATGATTACAGTTTTATAAATATAAAAAAAATATATATATATATATATAATAAGTACTGAAAAGAGAAAAAAAGGAAAAAAACCTGGAGGGAAAGAAAGCAAATATTAAAGTGTTTATCCCTGACTGCTGATGTTGTCTTGAATAGAATCTGAGAGAAGGTTGAAATCTCAACTGAAATCTAAAGGACAAGTGGAGATTACCAATTGTGCCTGTCTAGAAATTGCTCCCTTTTTTATTTCATTTATTTATTTATTTTATTATGGAACACATGCAGAACAGAATAGCCTATTACCTGAATATTTATTTTGCTCTTTTAAAAAAGATTTGGTTTACTGATTAGATTTAACATACTGATTTCTTTTAAGTGCACACGACATATTCTAAGAAGAATATGAATGACTCATGACTTTACTAATAAAAGTTTAAGATTCCCCAATGCCTTTTTCTAGTTGCATTAATCATGAGTTTGGTGTATAATTTTTCCTGCTGTTTTGTGTCTGTATTTTTGCAACATTTCTATATATTTACAAATAATACTGGATGCTGTTCTGTCTTCAGAAGATGTTGTTGTGTGGCATATCTTTTAACAGCTTGCTGTAATGGAGGTTTTTTTGGATGACATTTCTGCACTTTCTCTGTAAAGGAACAGCTTCAGAGAGTGTGTTCCTTCTTCGTAGTCCCATGGCTAATAGTGATAGAGTTAGATTATTCCTTCCTCATGCTCCAGTGTCTAGCCAGTGGTAGAGACTGTACTATTGTCATTCTGCCCAATGTCTGATTTGTTTTGGTTGCCTGTGCTTCCAGGCACTGAATTCATAATAGAAAACTTTGGGAAACTAATAGTAAGACTTGTGCTGTCTTCTGATTAGATTCTAGGGATGTCTTTTGTTTGTGCATGTGTTTTCAAGGTATTATTATTATACTCAATAGGATGGGAGTTAACACTATTCATAGTAATTCATGAGTAGACACAGTGTATACCAGTCACTGTGTTTAATCTTTTATAGATATTACACATTATTTTAATCATCATAGCCATGTGGTGTGGTAAATATATATAATCAGTTGAAACTGAGTTACAGAGAGATTAAGTAGCTTGCTTCTGATTACATAATATATAATAGAAAAGCCAAGATTTGAACCCAGATATTCCTGATTGCATAATTTGTACTCTTAACCATTAAATTATGTTGCTTCAGCTGAGCTCATTTTGTTCATTGTCCACACTAAGGCTCATAATATAGTCTCAGCCTGTAGTGATCTGCCTCTCCTTGCTGGTTTCAGTAATTAGCTCCTCTGCATGCTCTTAGGATTTCCAGAAGGAAATAATAGATGGTGTTCAAGGAGGACATGCCTCTGATAGATGATGATATTGTTATATCTGAGAGCTATGTTTCACATACACATGCACACACACACACACACACACACACACACGCGTGCGCACACACACACACACACACACACACACACACACAGACAAAATTGCTTTATCAAGAACACTTGTTAAGAAAAATAAGCAAATCTTGGTCCATGCTACTTACTTCTGTCCCTGCTCTCTTGTGCTGGGAATTGAACTCAGGGCCTAATACATGTTAGCAAGCATTCAGATATGCTTTTTGTTTTTTTCCTTTTTGAATAAGATATCTAGGAAAACCTTGTTTGTCCCCAAGAACTGAGCAGCAAATTATCCTATTGGAAGTGATCCTGATAGGTTGTTAGTTGGGAATCACTGTTTTTTCTCTGGCCAGCAGAGGGAGCTCTGCAATAGGTTATGAGTTAAATTCTATCCCAATTCACAAAGGCCCTTTTTCTTGGTAAAGACCATTATTTATTTATCTTTAAATAAATTTTAAATAAGCATAGCAACACTAGATCAGTGTCTTTATTTAGTTAGGATATTGGATGCCTCATACTTGTCAAAATTCAAGGAAGACTGATGTCAGCAAAACATCTCAACATAGTAACTTTTCCTTTCCCATATTTCTTAGTAGACCTTAACCAGAATTGGTGTTTTCTTTCTACAGCATGCTACTTTGAATATAGTTTTGGAGCTTTCATTAGCTTAAATAGCCCTAACCAAGAAATTTTTGTTTTTTGTGTTTGTTTTTGCCAGTCCTGGGGCTTGAACTCCGGGCTTAGACACTATCCCTGAGCCCCGTTATACTCAAGGCTACCACTCTACCACTTGAGCTACAGCACTACTTTCATTTTTTCTGTTTATGTGGTACTAAGGAATCAAACCCAGAGCTTGATGCATACTAGGCAAACATTGTACCGCTAAGCCACATTCCCAGCCCCCTAACCAAGAAATTTAACAAAATAAAAAGTAAAAATAATAATTCTTGGGTAGGGGCTGGGAAGGTAGCTCAGCAGTAGAGTGCATGCCTTGCAAGCATGAGGCCCTGAGTTCCATTCCTCAGCACCACATAAACAGAAAAAGCCGGAAGTGGTGCTGTGGCTCCAGTGGTAGAGCGCTAGCCTTGAGCTGAAGAGCTGAGGGACAGCGCCCAGGCCCAGAGTTCAGGCCCCATGACTGGCAAAAAAAAAAAAAAATAATAATAATTCTTGGGTAGAATTGATTTGGGGGAATGTTACTTTATGTATAAAAATAAGGAAAATTTTATACCTTTTTTTTTTTGGCCTGCTATATTTTCAGGGGAGTGCATGGCATTGTGCATGTTACCCTAACATTTAGCTATACCTTTAAATCTAATTTTACTTATTTGATTTGATTTTACCAGTACCAGGGTTTGAACTCAGGCCCTCACACTTGCTTTTCAGAGGAAGTGACAGGAGGAATGATGACAGTCACAATAGTCAAGTACCTATTTACAAAGTCTTGCTATGCCATAGTTCTCTGTCTGTGAGGCTTAGTGACTATAATGCCATGATCCTTCCAGTCTACCACATGTCTAAGCATGGCAGATCAGCTGTTTTTCCCTGATCCTTCCAGGCTTGTTAAGCTAATGGAGGCAAGAGGTAGATGACAAATACAAAGTTCTTTCCCCAGACTTGAGCCTTTCTAGTTAGAGTTTTGTGAACTGCAAGGAGAAAGTGATTTATCTTTAAAACTTGCATTTAGGGGCTGGGATATAGCTCAGTGGCAAAGTGCTTGCCCAGGAAGTGTAATATTCTCAGTTTAATCCCCAGTACAAAAAAGAAAAGACCAGCCGGGCGCTGGTGGCTCACGCCTGTAATCCTAGCTACTCAGGAGGCTGAGATCTGAGGATCATGGTTCAAAGCCAGTCCGGGCAGGAGAGACCGTGAGACTCCTATCTCAAATAAACCACCAGAAAACCGGAAGTGGTGCTGTAGCTCAAGTGGTAGAGTGCTCGCCTTGAGCTGAAGAGCTGAAGGACAGCTTCCAGGCCCAGAGTTCAAGCCCCACGACTGACAAAAAAAAAAGAAAAGAAAAGACCAAAAAAATAATTAAATAAAAACCCCAAAAACACTAGGGCTGGGCTTGGCTTAGTAGTAGAGTGCTTGCCTAGCATGCATGAAACCCTGGGTATGATTCCTCAGTACCACATAAGCAGAAAAAGCCAGAAGTGGCATTGTGGCTCAAGTGGTAGAGTGCTACCTTTGAGCAAAAGAAGCTTAGGGACAGTGCCGAGGTCCTGAGTTCAAGCCCCAGGACTGGCAAAAAAGGAAAAAAACAAAACAAAAACAAACCTAAAGTCTAGACTCATTAATCTCTTTAAAATAGAATTTTAAGGTGTAGTGACATACTTAAGTTAAAGCAACTCTGATAAATTACTGTAATAGTATTATGTGTGAAAATATGTGTTTAGAGTTTTAGAAAGTCCTCAGGTGCTTGAAGGAACCCACTATTGTAAGTTTCCTCCTTTGAAACCAAAGGTCAGGCTCTTACTGAAAAGATTTTAATTCAACACTGTCCATCAGATACACATGTCAGAACTGCGTAAGAGAAATTCTTGACTCAGGGCCTATTTTCTTTCCACCTGCAGTTATCTGAAGGGGGTTGCTGTTATAAACATTGCCTCTTTTGTGTGTTATCTTTTTCATACTCTGGGATTAAAACATTTGCAGTTTTGGTAGTTAGGACATAAAACATTTTAACACTTTTTTTAACCACTGTAACCTAACTGTCCATTTTCTGATTGCTTCAGAATCTTAAAAACTATCATCAGAGTATTAAAGTGTCTCTCTGTATAAATATTTGTCATTCCCAGTAAGCATCATAAGACAGGTGCGCGTGCATATACTACAGCTTAAGTTTAGGACATTTAGCTTTGTTGGAATTATATATATGTGTTTTTATTTTTATTTATTTATTTTTTTAACTTAAGGCCTGGGACCTGTTCCTTTTTTTACTGAACACTAGCTCTACCACAGGCTTTCTTCTGGCTTTCTTTCTTTCTTTCTTTCTTTCTTTCTTTCTTTCTTTCTTTCTTTCTCTCTCTCTCTCTCTCTCTCTCTCTCTCTCTCTCTCTCTCTCTCTCTCTCTTTCTCTCTTTCTTTTTTTGAGTAGAATATTGAAGATAAGAATCTCAAGATTTTCCTGCCTAGCTACAGTCCTCAGATCTCAGTCTCTTGAGTGGCATTTGCCACTCATTTGTCTGACTGGAATCATATTTCTGAGTAAGGGTGAAAAACTTTCTTTGGTAGGACTTTTAGAATCAGTCTTTGGCTTGAAACTTGGGTTCCAGGCCTTTACACTGAGTCTCCTTGGAAAAATGATTCCCTTTTTGGGCCTTCAGTTACCTAGTCTGAAAAAAATGGCGTAGAAAGGTTCCTGTTTTGTAGTTGCCATGATATACAGAAAATACTTTGTGTTTAAATACTAAAAAATGGTTGCTATTATATTAAGTATTTATGAGTATTGTAATATATGAGTGGCTTTTGTGTTGCACTTGAACAGTCCCACAGAGAGGCTACTTATCTCCATCCTCATTTCTTTTTTCTTGACAGTTATGCATTTTAGTTTCTACTCTTGGTTATTAACAGTGTTTTGTAAGTGCTACCTTAACTGTGCCTGAGCATTGGCATGAAAATGATTGAATTAAAGGAAGGTCACTTAATCCATTTCAGTAATGTTTTACAAATGTGCTGATGGGGAGAGAGGGAGGGAGGAAGGAGGGGGAGAGAGAGAGAGAGAGAGAGAGAGAGTGTTTTAAATTCCTTGGCAATAAGAAGATAGATGTTTTTGAGAATCTGTTAAGTAGCTCAGCATAGCAGATGACAGATTCTAAAGGAGGCCAGACTTCGGATCCCCGTGAGCCCTCTTTTGTGAAGTTTCAGCCTCTTATCTTAATACTGTGGAATTTATTACTGACTGGATTGTTTTCCATCCCTGAAAGATAATCTCTGTGGTTCACTGTGTATTTTATCAGAAGCTCCCGCTTAGGTGACATTTACAATAGAAAAGCAGACATCTTGGTACTTAGACTTTTCTCACAGTTTCACAAATAGTCAAGGTTACCCTGCCAGAGTAGAGACTAAATCCTAATTGTTTGTGTGGTTTTTTTATTGTGTCCAGATGTTGGGCCCATTTTTATCTTTGGAAGCCATTAACATTCTTAATTTGTTTTTGGATGAGCCAAAAAGCCTAGACACCTTGGTGCCTGAAAATTTATTCAGAACACCCTGCTAGACCACGTCATAGTAGACATGAACATACCACATCTCAGTGTGACAGGGGTGAAGGCTCATGGTCTGTATTTTGGGGAATTTAAGGTCCTGCAATATAGTTACATTGGTAGGAGGAAAGCCAAGAATGTTTTCCCTGTGAAAACAATGAAACAACAGTATGATAAACAAAGGAAAGTAAGTCCAAAAGATCTATTTTGGCTCTTCTGCCTAAGTGGTAGGTAAATCAGTCTTGATCGGTTATTGAAAACTGTTTGATGGCCTAAGCTGTTCTGAACCAGCTTGCTTTTGTTCAGAAAGAAATGGAAGTAAATTTATAGATGGAATAGATCTATAAAGAGGAAGTAGATGATTCTCTTTATGTATATCTGTTCTAAGAAGTATCACCTATGGATCAGTGTTTGTTAAAAAGTGTTTAATGCCAACCCAGAAGTATTTATTAAGTAATTACTGTGTTATTTCTGTCGAGTATCCAGAAGCCAAATGGGGTGTTCACTGCTGACAAAAAACTTACATATTATAAAAGGAAGATGGCATTTATCATTCCATTATATAATATTTATGGCATGCCTGACACTATAACTTTCTTTGTGATTTTTTTTTTTGCCAGTCCTGGGGCTTGAACTCAAGGCCTGGGCACTGTCCTTGAGCCTCTCTGTGTTGAAGACAAGCATTCTACCACTGAGCCACAGCACCACTTCAGACTTTTTCTGTTTATGTGGTACTGAGGAATCGAACCCAGAGCTTCATGCATGCATACTAGTCAAGCACTCTACCACTAAGCCATATTCCCAGCCCTTCTATGTGATTTTTCAAATGTATGGAGCATGATCCAGATAGTGATTTTGATAGTGTTATAACTTGGTTGAGGAGAAAGGACCTCTGTTGACACAGATAACAGAGTACTAGAAAATGCTGGGCGTCATTGCAACAATGAGATGTACAAGTCGTTATGTCAAAAAACGAACTTTACAACTTTGGTGGGAGGGATGGGGGGGATACGAAGGGATAGGAAGGGGAAACAAAGCAGGAAGCTACAATGCTTGATAAGAAATGTGCTCATTATCTTACCCATGTAACTGTAACTCCTCTGTACAGTATTTTCACAATAAAAATATATATTTAAAAAAAATGAAAAGAAAATGCTGGGTGAGGACTGGGAAGGTGGCTCAGTGGTAGAATGCATGCCTTGCCATCCATGAGGCCCTGGGTTCGATTCCTCAGCACCACATAAGCAGAAAAAGCCAGAAGTGGTGCTGTGGCTCAAGTGGTAGAGCGCTAGCCTTGAGCTAAAGAGCTGAGGGATAGTGGTCAGGCCCAGAGTTCAGGCCCCAGGACTGACAGAAATAAAAGAAAGAAAGAAAGAAAGAAAATGCTGGGTAACTGGTACAGAAGCATCTAAAAAAAGTTTGTGAGAGGGAAGGTAAGGTCTTAGACAGGCATGAAGGCTGGAGGAGGATATTCCAGGCAGGTGCTAAGTCAGAAAGGTAGAAATGTGTATTGAATATTCAGTTTGGTTGAAGCAGATATGGGTTTTGGTCAAATTTTAAAGACTCTTGAAAGCTAAAACAAGATGTTTGGACTTGATTGTATTGATAAGATGATATGTGAAGATACTTTCATTAAGAAAGTGGGGCCAGGTGCTGGTGACTCATGCCTGTAATCCTAGCTACTCAGAGAGCTGAGATCTAAGGATTGCAGTTCAAAGCCAGGCCAGGCAGGAAAGTCTATGAGACTGTTATTTCCAGTTAACCACCAGAAAACCAGAAGTGATGCTGTGGCTCAACGTGGCAGAGTGCTAGCCTTGAGCAAAAGAACTCAGGGACAGCTTGCAGGCCCAGAGTTCAAGCCCCATGAATAACGAAAGGGGGGGTGGGGAGAAGGAAGGAAGGGAGGGAGAAAGGGAGGAAGGGAGGGAGGGAGGGAGGGAGGGAGGGAGGGAAGTGGGGATTCTCAAAAGACCTTAGGAAATTATTGAGATAACTGTGGTACAAAATATTGTCACTTGTGAAGTTGTACATGTGCTGCCCCCATCACTGTAGGTAGTATGTATTAAATTATGTAGAGCTCCAACATTAAGTCAACTAGTACATCACTGTCCAGAAGTCAAGTCAGTTCACATAGAGGCATTTACCTGTACTGCTTAACTAGAAGGAAGTTTTTCTCTAGTATCGTATAACTTGTAACTAAGAAATTCCTTTTTTTTTTTTTTTTTTTTTTGGTCAGCCGTGGGGCTTGAACTCTGGGCTTGGGCACTGTCCCTGCACTCTTCAGCTGAGTGCTCTACCGCTTGAGTCACAGCGCCACTTCTGGTTTTCTTTTTTCTTTTTTTGGGGGGGGGGAAATCCGGTTGTGGGGCCTGAACTCTGGGCCTGGTCACTGTCCCTCAGCTCTTCAGCTCAAGACTAGCACTCTACCACTGGAGCCACAGTGCCACTTCCGGTTTTCTAGTGGTTTATTGGAGATAAGAGTCTCACAGACTTTCCTGCCTGGGCTGGTTTGAACCTCGATCCTCAGATCTCAGCCTCCTGAGTAGCTAGGGTTACAGGCCCGCCCGTGTACATGCGCGCACATGCCAATCTTGGGGCTTTAATTCAGGGACTGGGTATTGTCCCTGAACTTCTTTTGCTTAAGGCTAGTGCTCTACCATTTGAGCCCCAGCTCTTCTTCCAATTTTTTTTGGTAATTTATTGGAGATAGAGTCTCCTAAAGTCAGCCAAACTGACTTCACACTGTGATCCTCGGATCTCAGCCTCATGAATAGCTAGGGTTATAGGCATGAGCCTCTGGCATCAGGCTGTATGTATGTGTGTATATATGTAGTATTGAGGTGGGAACTTGGGACCTTACACTTGCTCACATTGCTAGCTCAGCTGGTGTGCTACTCCTGAGCTATACGTGTAGCCTTGCTTCTTGCTGGTTATTTTGGAGATGCAATTTCATTGACTTTTCTGCCTGGCTGGATTTGGTCTGTGAACCTCTACATTTCAGCTTCCTAAATAGCTAGGATTACAGATGTGAGCCACTGGCACCTGGCTTTGAAAGGAATATTATGGTTACCCAGCACAATTTGGATAACTTGTATAAGTAAATGAGTTGGTACATGTAAAACAATTAGGTGCCAAGGAATAAAACCAAAATTATATACGTAAAAACCGATTAAAACATTATAACATTAAAACCCAAACCAAACAAAAACCCCTAAAAACCCTAAGAAAAGTTTTCACGATGGCATAGTAGTCTAAACCAGGAGGAAACACGGAGGGATTACTGGAGGTTTTCCTTGCAAATGTTTATGTATAATAGAAGAAAATGTAGGCTTTTACCCAGTTAATTACCATTCAGGTAGAAAAGAACTATTGTAAGAATTAAGGAAAGAATAGGTTGCCCATTGTGGTTTTACTTAGTAGCAAGCCTGAAAAATGGAAGTTTGAAATGGAAGATCATCAAGTCAGACTCCTTTTTAGTTAGCACGGCCCTGACATGAGCATGTTCTAGTTCATATAAATACAAATTTAAGAGCAAACAGTAGAGGAAAGAGATCTTGCTAATTTGTTTGAAAATTGAGTTAATGACATGTGATTTACAAACTGTAGGCATCACTTAGGAGCATGTATTTATTTATTTACTTAGGTCAGTTATGGGGCTTGAACTCTGGGCCTGGGCACTGTCCCTCAGCCCTTCAGCTCAAGGTTAGTGCTCTACCACTTGAGCCACAGGGCCAGTTCCAGTTTTCCGGTGGTTTATTGGAGATAAGAGTCTCACGGACTTTCCTGCTCGGCTGGCTTTGAACCACAATCCTCAGATCTCAGCCTCCTGAGTAGCTAGGATTACAGGCATGAGCCACCAGCCACCAGCTTAGTTAGTGTTTTTGTTTTTTTTTTTTTTTTTTAACATATTCATGGTTGTGCAGCCCTCTTCCCCTCCTCTTATTCTGCTGTCCTCATCCAAGGGTTGGGGATTTGAAATCAGCCTTGGGGTTGCTAGGCAGGTACTCTTACCACTTTATCACCTGAGCCACACCCAGTCCTTTTTTGCTTTAGTTATTTTTCTTAGTTATTTAGTTATTTAGTCTTGGGGTTTTGCCCAGTGCTAGCCTTAGACTGCAATCCTTCTATCTATGACCTCTTACATGGGAAGACTATATGGGACGTAGGTACATGCTACTTCACCTGGCTTATTTGGTTGAGATGAGGGTCTCGCTAACTTTGTTTTCTTGGGCTGGCCTTGAAGTGTGATTCTCCTGATCTCTACATTCTGAGTAGCTAGAATCATAGACACGAGCCACCAGCACCCAGCTAAATTGTTGCTTTTTTTTTTATTAATGTAATTTGATTGTGATTATTAAGGGGTTGTACAGAGGGATTGCCATTTCATTAAGTCAGGTAATGTGGACATTTGTTTTTTTGGACAATGTCACCATTTCCTTCATTTTCCCTCAGTTTCTCCTTCCCATCCCTGCCCACAAATTACATAGGTTATTTCCCACATTTGGATTGTTGCTTTTATGTAGCACTTTTCAACAACAACAACAAAAAATTAGCAGAAGTTATTGTTTTTCAACTAACTCCTTTGCCTGTAGGCCTAGTCAGATTGTCCTTTTAGCTTGATAAATGTGGCGCACAGAGAAAAATAGGCCAATGACAGTATAGGAGTGCATGTATTTCCTGCATCAGATAACAGAATCAGCAAGATGTGGCTATTTTTAAGGCTTTCCTCAGTCCAGTCTCCCTGTGGCTTCAGGTTTCTTCTATTATCATTTCACTGAATGTCTTCCTTGCCTGAGATACATCAGAAAAAAGTACCCTAGTTCAAGTTGAAACAGAAAACTGGTCAGCCCACCAGCTGAAGCCCAGGGGACGGCGTAGCCTTTAATCAGCTTGGAGTGATTGTCTTAAGCCTTTCAGCACAGTCAGGCTGCTGTCCAGCACTTGATCATCTAACTAAAGGATGCTGAAAGAAAAGTTCAAAGATAAAGTTCCTGGGAAATTCCATTCCCTCACTCTTTCTGCACTCAATGGCAGCAGTAATATATGTCAAGAATCTTCATTTGGGTTTCAGAGCATTTACAATAAAAGGTTTAGTTCACCAGGCTTAAAACCCGACAGCTGGCATTTCATTCCATCCTACCCTTGTTCGTTACTAGCTATGAAATCTAATGCAGAATTCTCACTTCTAAAGTGGGGAAAATAACATGTACTTCAAAAGATTCTTTTAGGATTAAGTGAGGTAGTGCTTTGGCTCTTTGTAGTGCAAAGCAGTACAGGTCCTCTTCCCCTCTTCTGTTCTTGTGGTGGGTCATAGGTTTGGCTGAGACTCACGAACTCACCTAGTAGAAAGCCTGAAACTCGATTTAGTTAGTGTTCATTGAATTTGAATTGAGTTCCTTGAGGGTAGATCTCTTTTTATGGATAATATAGGGTATGTGTGAATGAGGGGCTGGGGTAAAGACAGATGGACTATATCCAGATTATATCTACTGGTTAATAAAGCACTTAAAAATTTGATGGCTTAAAATAGCAACCATTTTACTTAATTCATGATTCTGTAGATTGGATGCTAAGTTGCACTCAGCTAGATATTTCTTTTGTTCTGGTCTGCTTAGCTTTGCTGTGTGGTCAGCTGGTAGAATAGCAGCTAGGACTGACTTGATGAAGGCCTCAGGCTGCAGCCAAGGACCAGGCTCCTGCACATGGTATTTTGTATTTTACATCTAGCAAACTCACTGCTTTATTTACATGATAATAGAATACACAAGAATTTAAAAACTCTTACCTGTGCCGTAATTAGGACCAAAGATATAGATTTTTATTTGTGGTACTGGAGATCAAAACCAGGGCCTTGTGCATGCTAGGCAAGTGCTCTACCACTAGAGCAGTGCCCCAGTCCCAGGATAGGAAGTTCTACTTCTAATATTTAAAAGTCATGGTAATATGTATGTATACACACATACACACACAAAAAAAATTCTAGGGATTTTCTATTGTGCTTCTAAAATCAACTTTAGGTCTTTGGTATTTTGATATATGTAACCTTTTAAGCAATCATCTAAGAAGTGTGTGAATTTCACTCTTGGCTTATGTTTGAATAGGCAATGAGATTTTTAAAAACTGATCTAATTCCAAAACTTATTATAGTTTTTAGAACTTTGAATTTAGTCTAACAGACATCAGGTATTGACATCAAAATGAAAGCAGAAATATTTTATATGGGATTTCTGATTCTTAACCATTGAAAGAGATTTAAAAAAAATTAATGCAGCTGCACCAGTGGCTCATGCCTATAATCGTAGCTACTCAAGAGGCTGAGGGCTGAGATCTGATCATCATGGTTTGAAGCCAGCCTTGGCACCAGAAAACCAGAAGTGGAGCTGTGGCTCAAAGTTGGAGAGCATTAGTATTGAACAAAAAAGCTTAGGGACAGCATCTGAGTTCAAGCCCCATGAGTTCAAGCCTCATGACCAAACAATGCCACACATACCCCCTCGCAAAACAAAACAATAAACAACAGTTAGTGTTTTAGTTTACAAAATACCAGGTCTAGGTTTTTTTAGTTTACAAAATACCAGGTCTAGGTTTTTTTAGTTTACAAAATACCAGGTCTAGGTTTGACCCCTAGCACCAGAAAAAAAAAACAAAACTCAAAAAAACCCAATTACATAGTATTTCAGAGTGGATAGATTGTGATTTCTTAATTTTTTTGTGTACATATTTTTCTTGTTCTTTTAATTAGATCTTGAATTTATCAAGAAAAGGCACCTCACTCTATTATCCACCTAACTACCTATGGTAGAAAGAAGTGGGGCTGGGAAGGTCGCTCAGGGGTAGAGCGCTTGCCTTGCATGCCTGGGGCCCTGGGTTCGATTCCTCAGCACCACATAAGCAAAAAGAAAAGAAAAGCTGGAAGTGGCGCTGTGGCTCAAGTGGTAGAGCGCTACCCTTGAGCTGAAGAGCTGAAGGACAGTGCCCAGGCCCAGAGTTCAGGCCCCACGACCAGACCCAAAAAGAAAAAAGAAAGAAGTGTGTATGGCAGTTCTAAACAAATATTTTTGTTTGCTTTTCAGTTATTTTTAGTCCAAATAACACAGGGATTATTTGTTACAGAAAACTAAAAAATGTATTATTCACAGCTTACTCAGTTATTGGAGCGTGCACATCTTTCTGTATAGAAAAAGAGACCCTGGGTTTCACATATGTTTCAGGGGGTACCTTAGATTTTATTCAGGTCTATGAGAAATATTTTGAGTGAGCATTTGTACATTTGTGCATTTTTCTGAAGTTTCTCTGAATTTCTGAAGGATACCTCAGAAAGGCCTATTGATAAAGAGATGATTATCTCCCTGGAGATCTGTTTACTAAACTTAACCTAAAATGTAAGATTTCTTTTCACCTTTTATTTTTTCTTGGTTTTCAGGAAGGGATGAAACCATGCAGCCTGCAAAACCATCTTTCCTTGAGTACTTTGAGCAAAAGGAAAAGGAAAATCAGATCAACAGCTTTGGCAAGAGTATACCTGGCCCGCTAAAAAATTCTTCGGAATGGAAAATACCACAGGATGGAGACTATGAGTTTGTGAGTAATGGCAGAATTAAATGGTTATGTCTTCTGAAGTTATTTGAAATATCACCCATCCAATCCTGTCATTTCATGACAGTGCCCTGAGCAAGTAAGCATGTTGTTGCTTTTTTTTAATTTTATTTTTTTAGTTTAATCTATCTGTAAGTACCTTCAGTAGCAGCTCCTGAGCCAAGGACCTCATGAGTTTGAGACAACGATCGATGGATAGATAGATAGATAGATAGATAGATAGATAGATAGATAGATAGTGTGTGTGTGTGTGTGTGTGTGTGTGTGTGTGTGTGTGTGTGTGTGTGTGTGTGTGTGTGTGTGTGTGTGTGTGTGTGTGCAGCGCGCGCCAGTCCTGAGGCTTGAACTGTCCTTGAACTTTTTTGCTCAAGGCTAGGTCTCTTCACACTTGAACCACAACTCTACTTCTGGCCTTTTGGTAGTCTGTTGAAGATAAGAGTCTTACAGACTTTACTGCCTGGGCTGGCTTCCAAACAAGATAGTCAGATCTCAGCCTTCTGAATAGCTAGGATTATAGGTATGAACCACCAGTGCCTGACCAGACACAGCAATATTTTTGGTGTTTGCTCTTGTAGGGGCCTCTGATGAGAGGTATCAATTTTGTGTTAAAATCCTTTATCTGCCCTTTTTCTTTTTGTTGTTCAGTTTAAAATAATTAATGGTAAAAGAAATAACATGGTTACCAAATGAAGATGCAACTGTCGTTAATAGTTTATTTAGAATTATAACTTTATGTTTAGGAATTAGATCAAAGGGAGGTTGACATTGCTTTGTAGTATCTTCAGTGTTTTTTCTAATTGTTCTCCTGATTTTAGCTAAGAGGATTATTCTGAATCTTTTCAGAGGATAAATTTTAAATTATTCCAAAGTTTCTTATGAGAAACAGGGTGTGTTTTTCTTCCTATACTATGGAACATTCTCCTTCAACCACATATACTTAGTAATGTGCATTGGGATTTAATGAATTGGAGACAATAGAAAAATGGTGGAAAAGTAAGCTAGAAGACTTCATATTCCTTTTGTGAACATTTCTTTAAAAAAAACTTCCTTTTAGAATTTATGTTTTTAAATCCTGAAGTTTCATAGCTCTTTTTTTTCCCTTACTTATTTTGTGTTTAAACTTAGGTTAGTTACTATATTTGATTTCTGGAGGTCTTTGTAGTCCGGGCTCTCCACTCTCCTGTTGACTTCCATAAAGGAAATGATAACATTTTTCCTGACTTTACTTGTGCTTTTGTAAAGGGCTATCATATAGGATAGAGATCTTTTGAGGAATTATTTGCTTGTGTTTATTTAGGTGATTAGCCACTAACCCTATGTCAGGGCCCAGGTTCATTTGCTGTATGGTCTGTTCATTCATCTGTTCATTTACTCACTGTTCTTTGAATGCCATCTTGTACTCAACACTGTTGTAGGGATATAGAAGTAAGCAGAACACATAGCAAAAGCCCATCCTTCATAGAAAATAAATAGTGTGTCACATTGTGGTCAGTATTGTGGAAAGAATAAAGTGAAAAGGAAGTAAGATAGGAGAAGACATGGGAGGGAACGGAGAGGGAGGAGAGAGGGAAAAGGAGAGTGAGGAGTGTATTTATGTAACATTTTTTTCTGTGCTGGTCCTGGGGTTTGAACTCAGGACCTGGCACTGTCCCTGAGTTGTTTTGTTTGTTTTTTTAATGTTCATGTTTAGCATTCTACCACTTAAGCCACTGATTCTAGAATTTTTTTTGGGGGGGGGGGGAAGGAGGTGTTGCCTCTTCAGTTTTCCATATTATTTAGCCTACTTCATTTTTCCAGTCTTACCTGACTGGCACTTGCAGGCATTGAAATTGAGATTCTTTCTATAAATTATATATCCTGAGCCAATCCACCCTGCTATGTAAAATTCTAATTTTGCCTTCAGAATTAAAAGTTTTGCCTGGCGCTGGTGGCTCACGCCTGTAATCCTAGCTACTCAGGAGGCTGAGATCTGAGGATTGCAGTTCGAAGCCAGCCCGGGCAGGAGAGACTGTGAGACTCCTATCTCCAATAAACCACCAGAAAACCAGAAGTGGCGCTGTAGCTCAAGTGGTAGAGCGCTTGCCTTGAGCTGAAGAGCTGAGGGACAGTGCTCAGGCCCAGAGTTCAAGCCCCACGACCGACAAAAAAAAAAAAAAAAAGAATTTCAAGTTTTTAAACTCTCATTTAAAGGCATTTCATATTGCCAGGTGCTGGTCCTTCATGCCTGTAATCCTAACTACTCAGGAGCTGAGATGTAAGGATTGTGGTTCAAAGCCAGCCTGGATAGGAAAGTCTGCGAGACTCTTATCTCCAATTAACTACCAGAAAATGGAAAGTGGAACTGTAGCTCAAAGTAAGAGCACTGGCTTAAAGTAGTAGAATGTTAGCCACAGCACCCAGGCCCTGAGTTCAAGGCCCATGACCACCCCTGAAAAAAAGGCATTCCGTATTAGTCAATGAAAGAACATTGAAGTAGGATATACACAAATTGCTACATCAGATAGTCCAAAAGATCAAATTTAAAAAATGCCTTTATACATTGAAATAATTAATATATACTCTTTACCTTAATGCCACAAGAATTTGAAATGATAAGCCAGCACCGGGGGCTCATGCCTGTAATCCTAGCTATTTAGGAGGCTGAAATCTGGGGATCACGGTTCAAAGCCAACCCGGGCAAGAAAGTCTGTGAAACTTTTTTTTTTTTTTTTGTCGGTCGTGGGGCTTGAACTCTGGGCCTGGGCACTGTCCCTCAGCTCTTCAGCTCAAGGCGAGTGCTCTACCACTTGAGCTACAGCGCCACTTCTGGTTTTCTGGTGGTTTATTGGAGATAGGAGTCTCACGGTCTTTCTTGCCCGGGCTGGCTTTGAACCGCAATCCTCAGATCTCAGCCTCCTGAGTAGCTAGGATTACAGGCGTGAGCCACCAGCGCCCGGCTGTGAAATTCTTATCTCCCATAAACCACCAGAAAACTGGAAGTAGCTCTGTGGCTCAAGTGATAGAATGCTTGCCTTGAGCTGAAGAGCTGAGGGATAGTGCCCAGGCCCACAGTTCAAGCCCCATGACTGCCAAAAAAAAAAAAAAAAGAATTGGTCTTGAATCTTGTTCCTAGACCATCAATGTCAACCTTGCCTGGAAACCATGTCCTAGTTGTACTAAAGCAAAATCTGTGAGAACACCCAGTAATGAGGAGAGCACCTGTCTCCTTAGAGACTAACCCACAAAAGTCTGATCTAAAAAGTTTTCACAGGGGGCAGGGAATTTGGCTTAGTGGTAGAGTGCTTGTCTAGCATGCATGAAGCCCTGGGTTTGAAAGCCTGAAGTGGTGCTGTGGCTCAAGTGGTAGAGTGCTAGTCTTGAGCAAAAAGAAGCTCAGAGATAGTACCCAACCCTGAGTTCAAGACCCAGGATAGGCCAAAAAAAGGTTTTCACGGTTATAGTATATCTTCTCACAAGTTTCTGCTTTCATTCCTATTGGCCACTATAAATTAGGTAAGCATGTTCATATTTCATTAAAATATTATTTTTCCTTTTTTAATTTTCCTTTTTAAAATTTTATTTTATTGTAAAGATACTGTACAGAGGGGTTTATTTTCCTTTTTGAGTTTCATGTCATATTGAAGATGTCAAAGTACATAGACTGTGGAAACTATTCCATCTATAAATCACGCCTATTTTAGAAATCTTTTGAGTGGAGAAAGTCCTGAATTTCTCTTTTAACTAAAGAAGGATGTGTCAGACTAGCTAACATATTTCTTTCAGTCATCTCATGGAGACACTTTCTGATTCCAGACAAGCAGTATTTGATTAGGATAAAATGAAACTTTTTTTTTTCTTCCTGTGAATGCAGTTGCTATTTAGAAATGAACCTTTTGCCTAAAATGGCAAATAGGAAATAATTTAATCAAAAGTGGCTGAATTTCATGTCTGACAAAGCTTCAAATTTTCATCTGAAACTGAATACCCCATTTCTAAAATTGAATTACTTTATTTACCAAGTTAAAAAAACACCCAAACTCCTTTTAATGTTTAAGATATATAGTACTTAAAGTGAGAAAAGGTGCTTGAAAATGCAGTGTTCTCTAAAACTCTATAATCAAATCATATTTTTGAGCAGTATTACTTTTATGAGACCTCAGATCTTCTTATTTCACCATTCCCAATGCCACAAAAAGCCTTAAGTTTTAATGCAGTTTGCTTCAGGAGATCCAAGTTGTGAACCTACATGAAAAAAAATATCTAAAATATTGGTAATTCAAGGATCATTGAGAAAACAATAGTTTATTTAAATATTTTAAATATTTCCTCAACCAGGCACCAGTGGCCTTATGTCTGTAATCCTAGCTACTATTGAGGAAAAGCCAGAGGTAGCACTAGTGATATGCACTAGTCTTAAGCACAAAGAGGCTCGAACAGTGCCCAGGTCTTGAGTTCAAACCCCAGGACTGGAGGGAGGGAGAAAGGAAGTGTGTGTGTGTGTGTGTGTGTGTGTGTGTGTGTGTGTGTGTGTGTGTGTGTGTGTGTGTGTGTGTGTGTGTGTGTGTGTGTGTGTGTGTGTGTGTGTGTGTGTGTGTGTGTGTGTGTGTAGGGAGGGAGAAAGGAAGTTGTGTGTGTGTGTGTGTAATATAAAATATATAAATATAAAATATCAATATTTCCTCAAAAATTGACATTTCAGTTGGGTGCTGGTAACTCACATCTGTAATCCTAGCTACTTAGGATCTGAGAACTGAAGATCACAGTTGAAGCCAGCCCAAGGAGGAAGGTCCATGAGACTCCAGTTAACCACCAAAAAAAGCAGTGAATCTGTGACAGCTCAAGCTGTAGAGGGCTAGCCTTAAGCACAAAAACTCAGGGATAACACCTTGGCCCTTAGTTCAAGCCTTACAATTTGTACATACACAAATGCAAGTTTAAAAAATAGACATTTCAGGCTAAGGGTGTGTATCTCACTGGTAGAGCATGTAGTTAGTACATACAAGGCCTTGGGTTTATTCCCAGTACCAAAAATAAAGGGTAGTGAGAGATGATGTTTCAGTGAGACAAAACTCAAAACACAAGGTTAACAAGGTTGCTAGAAAATAGGAAAACTTTTCACATAAACCTTTGACTTTAGAACATAGGTAAAAGGTAGACTAGCACCTAACACTTCTACTGTAACTGAAATACATGGTTGTCTTGAAGCAAAGCACTTTGCAGTTGAGCTATAAGATCAACCAGTGCTTTTTCCAGGGCATCATTTCTCCTTGAAAGAAATACTAACTGGTTATTCAGAATTCTATAGAGTACACGTTTTCTAAAATTGGAAAAGATAAGCCTATAACTTAAGACAGCTGAGGAGTTGTTGCCAGTGATAAAATTCAAACTTTCAGCATAATAGAATCTTGGAAAACTTGATTCCACCATCAACTTGATAGCTTCCCTACACTTAGATACATTGCTTGATAAGATTGGTTACAATTTAGAAGAATATGATTTTTTAAAGTATTACATAGGAGAGGGCCAGTGGCTCACGCCTGTGATCCTAGCTACTCAGGAGGCTGAAGTCTGAGGATCGCTGTTCAAGGCTAGCCCTGGCAGGAAAGTCCATGAGACTCTTATCTCCAATTAACCACCAGAAAACCAGAAGTGGCACTGTGGCTCAAGTGGTAGAGTACTAGCCATTGAGCTGAAGAGCTCAGGGATAGCACCCAGGCCCACAGTTCAAGTCCCACAACTGACCAAAAAAGAAAAAGAAAAAAAAAGTGTATTTCCATACCTGAGGACACTGAGGTCTGAGAATCATAGTGGAAGCCAGCCTGAGCAATAAAGGCTATAAGACTCTATCTCCAGTTAACCATCAAAAAGTCAGAAGTGAAACTGTGGTTCAAATGGTAGAGCAGTAACCTTGATCAAAAAAGCTCAAAGACAGTACCCAGGCCCTGAGTTGCAGGACCGGCTCAGTAACTAAATACATAAATATCTCCCATCTTTTTTCTTTGGCTTTTTTTTCCTTTCTGGATAGAGTCTCACATTTTTCTTAGAGTTGTCTTAGACTGAAATTTTCCTATTTATATATCTTAGTATCTGGGGCCATAGACATTAACCACTGCACTTGTTAAGACGGGTGTCTCATTCACTTTGTGCCCAGAATGGCCTTGAACTGAGGTCTTTCTAATCTCTGCTCACTAAATAGCTGGAATTAGAGGTGTGTACATACTATGCCTCCTCCCCTTTTTTAAAGCAAGGAGTAGAAGTATTTTTCTGTCAATTTGTTGCTGGTTATATAAACTATTCTCTACAACTAATGTAATCATAACATCATATGTCATAAGAGAGTAAGCAGTCCATTTCTTGGCCAAGCATTATTAGTCTGCCCCAGGTATCAAGATGGTGCCAAGTTAGTGTTAAAAAGTGCAGTCCCTGGGGTCTGGGGTTACTGATTGCTATAATCAAATCCTGACATTTTAAAGTTTGAATCCCTTTACAATCAGGGCCAAATTTGTTCAGTTACTTTATGTCATAATTTGAAGTCAGAAAAGAAAAACAACTGTAAGTTCAGTAGTTTGTTCTTCATCAAGAAAGTTCCAGGGCTGGGAAGGTGGCTCAGTGGTAGAGGCTTGCCTTGCATGCATGAGGCCCTGGGTTTGATTCTTCAGCACCACATAAGCAGAAATAGACAGAAGTGGTGTAGCTCAAATGGTAGAGCGCTAACCTTTAGCTGAAGAGCTGAGGGACAGTGCCCAGGCCCAGAGTTCAGGCCCCATGACTGACAAAAAACAAAAGGAGAAGGTTCTGGAGTCAGAGAAATATTTAAAATATATAAATTAGTTATTAACCTAGAAAGCAAAGGTTTAATTTTCAGCTGAGGTAAATGTAAATCTCCCTCTTCTCTTTCCTTTCTTTTGAACTCAGGGCCTCAGGCTTTTGAGCCATGCTCAAGCCCAGAGCTTGTTTGAACTCAGGGCATTGTGCTTGCTAGGTCAGTGCTATACTGCTCAAGTCATACCTGCAGTCTTGCAAATATAGCCATGAATTTGAGTTATCTGATTTGTTTAAACACTCTCTGGACAGTACTGGGGCTTAAACACAGAGCCTTGTACTTGCTTTATATGTGTTCTGCCACTTGAGCTATGTCCCCAGTTCTTTCTGCTTTGTGTATTTTTGGATAATGTCTCACTCCCCCCGCCCCCAAAGCTGGTTTAGACCCCTGTGCTCCTGTTTGCTTCTCTTCCTACTTTCTTTGAGCTGTCAAACATCCTTTATTCAATAGCTTTTCTTTGCTTCCCCTCCCCTCCTTTTTTTCTTATATGGGCTCTTGACAGTTCAGTAATTCACATTCCTTGGATGTGAGAGGTGAGAATAAAAGACTTATGTCAGCCTTCTTACTCTCATCCAAAGTGAGAATCTCTGTTAGGACTCTGAAAGGCAGGAGGAGAGAGTTCAAAGCCAGCCATGGCTGTACACTGAGACTTTATTTCAAAAGAGAGAGAGAGAGAGAGAGAGAGAGAGAGAGAGAGAGAGAGAGAGAGAGAGAGAGAGAGAGAGAGAGAAACAAAAAGAACTCTGAAAGTAGTATTTCTTATGCTGTAAGGGGTTTTGAGAGGAAATTTAAAAAAATAACATGGAACCTTTTTCTAATACAAATCAGCATCTTTTGTCTTTGATAGCTCTGTCTTCAAGCTCTGACAATTCTTGAGTGCAAGTCGGGGTTCTTATCTCCATTGCTTTCTTTGTTTTGCTGTTGGAGTTTGATTACTGATGAACTGATAGTATGGGGAGAAAAGGCATTGAGGTGATTTGAAGGCAAAAGCTAGTTGATGGCCTTTTATAGTATTTTTAGGGAAATGACACAGTTTGGGTAGTTCTGTACATGTTTTTTTTTTCTGACTGACAAATGTTAGATTTCATATTTGTTTAGAAGTACTTTGTATGGAAGTGGGTTATGCTGGTTTAGTTGAGTGGCATTGCATCAGGCTGTTAAGATCACTAGAATCAAGCTTTTAGTGTTTGAATCCCTTCTGCCATCTTCTTGGTATATTTAGACAAGTTGTTTCTCAGGACTTCAGTTTCCTTATCTGCAAAATGGGGAGAATATGAGGTTGACCCTAAAGGATAGAGTGTAATAGACCCTAAAGGATAGATAGTTTGGAGAGTTAAATGGGGTAATGCATTAAGTACTTCAGGCATGCCAGCTTCTTTCCCTACACCTGCCCTTCCTTTCTTGAAACATTGTCCATTGAGTCAGTTTCAGTTATATAAATCTTCCCCCTATATCAAAATAGAGATACTTTCCCAAAGAAATCACATTCCTAAAGGGACTGATTTAAAAACTGCTCTAAAGCCAGATGCCAGTGGCTCACAACTATAATACTACCTACTCAGGAGGCTGAGATTTGAGGATTGCAGTTCAAAGGCAGTCTGGGCAGGGAAATCTGTGGTCTCTTATCTCTAGTTAGCCTCCAGAAAACCAGGAGTGTGCTGTAGCTCAAGTGGTAGAATACTCACCTTGAGCTGAAGAGCTCAGGGACAGCATTAAGGCTCAGAGTTCAAGCCCCACAACCCTCAAAAAAACCGAAACTGCTCCCCAAAAAGAAATGGAAAGTACTGCGGCTGGCAAATTGGTTACAAAAGTATTCATGTCAGCTTTGGGACTTTCCAGTCCCTCTTTCCCTCCTTATATCACTGTTCAGTACAGTATCACTTTCTAGCTCCCTCTCACTGCATGAACAGTTGGTGTTTCCTGATCATTTTAAAATTGTGAAGCTGAGCACTTGCATCGCAACACAGTGCTCTGGTCAGTAGGTGCCGCCCTTTCACTGCTTGTGTGCAGTGTGCTATAGAATATCCTTAGCACAGAGTGGTGGCCAGCTGTGTACAATGGGTGGTAATATCAGGTCACCAGCCTAGAAGTTTGAGCAGTATGTGAAGTGACTTTTCTTGAGAATAGGGGTATCTCCTGACATACACCAACCAATTCAGTGAACATCACATTATAACAGAAGAGGGGTTCCAGCCCTAGCTGCCTTTTCTGGACCCTTTGGTTTGAATTTCAGATTTGTGGTCTTGTATTACATCAAACATCATACCACCTTTCTTACTTTTCCCACAGGGTTAGAGAAAGGATCAAATGAAATGTAGCTTGGATTATTTGAACCAAATTTATTTTCAGAATCCTGGTAAAATTATGTTAGATAATTATTAGGCTGTTTGTATCTGTTTATGGTCCACTATGAATTAAAATAATATTACTTATTTTATTATTTTACTTCACCTTTGTTTAAAAAAAGGTCATTATCTCTTTGCTAATGGCCAATAATCCAGAGGCAGGAAAAGGCCAAAGGAACAGTTAAGTCCAGACTTCTGGTATGTTTTTATTTGCTGGTAGAACTATTATTATTGCTTGCCTGGTGCCAGTGGCTCATACTTGTAATCCTAGCTCCTCAGGAAGCTGATGAGATCTAAGAGTCAAGGTTTGAAGCCATCCCAGGCAGGAAAGTCTGTGAGAGTCTTATCTCTAACCATCAAAAAGCTGGAAGTGGTTGGGCGTCAGTGGCTCACGCCTGTAATCCTAGCTACTTAGGAGGCTGAGATCTGAGGACCACAGTTCAAAGCCAGCTGGGACAGAAAAACCAATAAACCACCAGAAAACCAGAAGTGGTGCTGTGGCTCAAGTGGTAGAGCACTAGCCTTGAGCTAAAGAGCTGAGGGACAGGGCCCAGGCCCAGAATTCAAGCCCCAGGACTGGAGAAAAAAAAAAAAAAAAGCTAGAAGTGGATCTGTGACTCAAGTGGTAAGAGTACTAGCTCTGAGCAAAAGAATCTCAGGGGCTGGGAATGTGGCTAAGTGAAGTGCTCACCTAGCATGCATGAAGCCCCAGGTTCAATTCTAACTAAACAGCAAAAGCTGGAAGTGGCACTGTGGCTCACATGGTTCAGTGCTAGCCTTGAGTAAAAGAAGCTTAGGGATAGTCCGAGGCCCTGAATTCTTCTAAGACTGGCCCCCCCCCCCCAAAAAAAATCAGGGACAGTACCTAGGCTCTGAATTCAAGGCCCAGGGTAGTCACCCCCCAAAAACAGAAAAATATTATCATTGCTTAATAACTAGCATTTAATACAGTTATGGGTATATTTAATTCAGATAAGAATAAAAACATATTGTTGCCTTATTCAGTGATGCTTGTAGTATTCTTGGGAGGGAACAAGGTAGCGTTTTTAGTTCTTTTTTATAGCTGGAGAAATGGAAGTCCAGAGACCTGTTTAAAAGACACTTTTCTCTCTTCATGCCAGAATCATGTCTAGAACCCAGAGCCCCACGTTGTTCCTAGCTTTGTTAACTCTTGGGTGTTTTCTCAGGTGAAAATCACAGCACAATGCTGTGAGCCTCAGACTAGGTACTTAATTTGTTTTCCAGGCCAGGAAAATGAATCATTTAAAAGTAATAGTGGTAGACAGAAGACTAATCAGGAAAAGCAGATTTCAGGGTATCTTCCTGGGAATTTCATGAAGTTAGAAGAGTATTATTGACTCAATTTTTTCCCCATTGGTTCCTTCCCACCCACACTCCCTCCCGCCCCCACCCCAGCCCTATGCTTCTTCAGAGTATACTACAGACACACAGGCTTTGCGTTTATTCATTCTTTTTTTTTTTTTTTTGGGGGGGGGGTCCGGTCATGGGGCCTGAACTCTGGGCCTGGGCACTGTCTGTCCCTCAGCTCTTCAGCTCAAGGCTAGTGCTCTACCACTTGAGCCACAGTGCCACTTCCGGCTTTTTTTCTTTTTGCTTATGTGGTGCTGGGAACTCAAACCCAGGGCCTCATGCATACAAGGCAAGTGCTCTACCACTGAGCCACCTTCCCAGCCCCACATTTATTCATTTGTAAGGTAAATAATTTCCTTGGTTGGAGCAATTTAATTTCAGTCACCTCTCTTGGGTTTGTTTGTTTGTTTGTTTTGTTGGTCAGTTGCAGGGCTTGAACTCGGCCTGAGTGTTGTCCCTGAACTTGTTTTTTGCTCAAGGCTAGCACTCTAACACTTTGAGCCACAGCTCCACTTCTGGTTAATTGGAGATAAGGATCTCCTGAGGACTTTTCCTGCCTGGGCTGGCTTTGAACCGTGATCCTCAGATCTCAGCCTCCTGAGTAGCTAGGATTATAGGGGTGAGCCACTAGTGCTTGGCTTGTTCTTTTACTATTTACTTTATAACCTTGGGGTTTAGAATAGTTATGTCATTGTGAGATAATGTCACACTGACAAAAAGGGCATTGTTATTTTAAGCACACTCTTGGTTTTGGTCTATTATAACCTCTGAAAACAAAAGTATCTGCTTCAGAGGAGTCTTAACAAAGGCTGCAGGAAGCACTTGTGTTTTCTGCTGCTATCTGCCTTAGTGTGGCCTGTCAGTCTCATTTAGGCACTTGTTCCTGAAGTTCTCATCTCATCCTCTTGTTATCTGTTGTTTAATCAGTATGGGCATCTCTGTTAGTTTGCACTTTTTTTTTTTTAGTATTAATGATATGCATTTCCTGTTTTACATAATCTTCATGTTGACTTGTTGCTCATTTTCTGGGCTTATGTCCTATTGGCAGGAGTACTTGCAGCCATTAGACTAGGCTGTAGAAATCAGGAAGGGAAGGATAAGACAGCATGAGTACTTAGACTTAGTATGTGTAGGTCTCAGAATTTCTTGTCCACCTTACTTCTCCTGTCATGCATAAGATGCATGATAGAACTCCTGTCTATGCAGCAAGGCTTAGAGACAATAGATCACATGCTTTGTCCACAACATGCAATTAATAAGTGGTAGAGTTAGGCTTTAAATCGAATATTTTGATATCAGGATCATTATTGTTCTCTATATAACACCACTGGTCTGCACAGGGACTTATATATACACTGATGGGGAGCTTGTGTCTGATTCAGGAGTCATGTATTTCTTTCTCTATATGCCCAGCACTTGGCAAATAGCCACAAGGCACAGGTGCTCAGGATGTCATTTGAACCCCTTGTGTATTCTTTGCTGACTTTTCCAAATCCTTTCAGATTTTCATTCTTTAATATCTGCTCATCTATGTGTGTAGAAACATGTTAATTAGACTTAATATGATTGATGAAATGTAAATCATTCCCTCCCTTCACTGGAACAATCTTAGTCTAAATCGTGAATTGGAACTGCAGTGTTAGGAATCCCCTAAATCGAAATTGGGCAAAACATATTAAGCATTAGCAGAGAGCCAGGCATTCCTACTGTATTATTAATATGTGGGTTCTGCAGTGCATTGGAAATCAGGTCTCAGGTCTGACAGTAACCAGTTTAGAGGCCTTAACTAGGCCTTTCTAGGGCTTGCTTCTTCATCAGACAAGGATGGTATTAAAAGGTCTTCAAAAGCCCTCTAGCTGTCTTGGTTTTTGTTTGTTGGTCTTTAAAATGGAGCATCTATTCATCCATCCATCCATCCATCCATCAGTTAATCATAGGATTTATATTAGCCTAAAACAGATAGCATGCAAACGATGCTTAGTATTTGTAACGTATTCTTCCTGCCCTTTAAAAGTTTAAGGAAGTGTGTGTGCTACTGGCTCATACCTGTAATCCTAGCTATTCAGAAGGCTGAGATCTGAGGATGGAGGCCACCTCCAGTTGTCTGGTAGTTAATTGGAGACAAGAGTCTCAGGGACAGACGTTCCTTCCTGGGCTGGCTTTGAACCGTGATCCTCAGATCTCAGCCTCCTTAATAGCTAGGATTATAGGCATGAGCCACTGGTGCCCAGCTGAGAAGATTAAGTTTTAAAATGCTTTTAAAGCACTTAGCCTTGTGACTAACAGAATGAGCATTTGGTGCATTTTTTTGTATATGAATAGCACTTACGGTAGGAGAAGAAAGATAAACTACCAGCAAAAGAAAAGAGGTTAATAAGGTAGGCTGCCCAAAAAAAGAGAGGTAGGAGGAAACCCAATTCTTAATTTTACATTTTGTTAATGGTCCTGACATTGCGGCTCCTATTTTCTAACTCAAATATTGTTTGCTTTGAAACATTTATTTATTTTGCAATGCTGGGAATCAGATATGGGGTTTTATTCATACTAGGTTAATGCTGTACTACTAAGCTGTATCCCTGACATACAGAAGCTTTTATTTAGTATTTAAGATGAGCTCAATTCTGTTGTGATTTTCTTATTCTTAGGTTTAAGTATACTGATTGAAACCTCAGCAGACTGTTTTCTCTGATCAAATTGCTTTCCTTCTATCCTTGACCCTGGAAACTAATACCTGAACAGTTCCTACACTGATACTCTTTTCAACTAGTTTGAATCCTAGTGATACAGTTGTTAATGTAAGATAGCTCAAATAAGTGTGTGTGTGTGTGTGTGTGTGTGTGTGTGTGTGTGTGTGTGTGTGTGTGTGTGTGTGTGTGTGTGTGTGTGTGTGTGTGTGTGTGTGTGTATAGAAGGAGGAGTGGAAGAGAGAACAGGGGACTGGCTACAAGTCAGCTGTCCCATGCTTCTGCCTGTACTTCTGAATTTTGCACCACCCTTGGGTCTGAAGGTGAGCAACTACTAGAAGAAGGCAAGCTCATGTTCACTATAGATGCACTTCCAATTACTTTTTGTAGGAAAATCATGGCAAAGCCAACAGATATGGATGTCTTAAGGGAAGGTGTTTAAAATCAAGTAAAGTCAGGAAACTGGTTAAGCCCTCCCAAGCCCCCTGACTCCAGATAAGGCAGGACAAAGCATGAGGTTATTCTTGTACACTGGGAAGAAGCGATCCATTCCAGATTCAAGTGGAAGTTTTCCACTTTTGGAAGTGCCGCTGAAGCTGTAATTATAAACCACAACCATTCTAGGATTAATTTAAAACAGTTCATGGAATGAATTAAGATCTTGCAATAAAAATACCATATACAATGTATCATATTATCTGTGGCAACTTTTATCCAAGCCAGCCTGGTTAAGGAAGGTGTCAGTGTCCAGAAGTTTATTGCTGAAGGAACACAGTGGTACTATGAATTCATCACTTATATAAAAATAGTGCTAAGTTCTTAGTATTTTAGTCAATATGTGAGGGTTTTTTGTTTTGTTTTGTTTTTAAATTGTCAGTTTTGGGGTTTGAACTCAGGCAGGGGCTGTGCACTATCTCTAAGCTTTTTTGTGCTCAAGGTTAGCCCCCTGAGCCACAGTGCCACTTCTGAATTTTGAGTGGTTAACTGGAGATAAGAATCTCATGGGGATTTTATCGCCTAGCTGGCTTCAAACTGCGATTCTCCGATCTCAGCTTCCTGAGTAGCTAGGATTTAAAGGCTTGAGCCTCTGGCACCCGGTCTCAGTATGAGCCATATGCTTAGTTAAATGGAAGGCCCATGATATGCAGGAGTTTACCTGTTTTCATTCTTACAACCTCTTCTCCCAATTCAATTTTTGCTTATGAAAATCAAAATTCCGACAGGAATTCCTCTCCATCACTTTCCCTTCTTTCCCCAACTAAGTTCTTTATGTAAGCCTAAACAGTCTGGAAGGAAGCTTCCTGGCAGACAAGATGATCTTTAAGGTTTGGTTCTGTCCTCAGGGTCTGTGACTCCATATCAGAGAGCTCTTGTGGTTACTCGGACTTGATAGAACCATTGAGCATTCAGCATGCAGTGTAAAGGGATTCCTCACGCTGTTTACAGAGAAAATTGGCAAGCAGCCCTTGTTCCTGGCCTATAGATTACATACATACCCCAGAGGGATGGAGAAGGTGGGCCAGGTGAGAGCTAGTTGGTGGTCTCTGACACTGAATTTTTTTGTAATTTCAACCACAGAAATGGGTATGAGATCTTCAATGGGCCACAAATCCCATTACCTCCTGTGAATGGTTTTTTAACTGGCTTGTTGAGCTGTTGCCTGTGCAAGCCCCTGAAAACATTGCTGCTTGTGACCTGTGATTTGACTAATCTTCAGTTCATGGACTTGTTAGGTGACTCCAGGCTTTATAATATTTATGTTCATATTTTATAATATATAGCTTGATACTATATAAATAATATGTAATATCTATAAAATTTGATACAGTGTATAGCGTATTATAATCCTATTAATTCTCTAATGAACATCTTTGCACAGCAAGTCTATAGAATTACTTCCTGTGAGTAGAATTATTAGGTCACACTATTTAGTTTGAAATTATACATATTGTCATATTTCTCTATTGTTTTTGGTATGTGAATTTCTGTTTGGTGCTATTTTTCAATAGAAATTTCATTTTTCTTAATGATTTTCAAGATTATGAACCTTTCAGAAATGTGATAAAGACGTTTTCTCAGAAACCATGTTTATATAGTGTTTTAAACTATCTATTTTAATTTATTAGCTTTTTCTTTTTGGTTTCTGGACTTCCATGTCATGTTTAGAAAAAAATTTCATATCCTGAGATTGTAAAAATGTTAACCCTTCGTTGTTGTTTTTTCTCTTTTAATATGTAATCTATATGGAATTTGCCTTGCTGTACAGCCTAAGGTAGCAATCTAGGTTTATATTTTTCTTAACAGGTAATCAATCACTTTTGCTAGCAACCAAGGTGTTTTCTTTTTTTTAAATAAGCAGTTAATGTACAATTACCAAATCTCATAGCTTCTTCTGTATCTAAAAGTTTCTACTTCAGACCTTGAGTTTCTGTATTTTTCTGTTTTAAAAGCCTCTAGAAAGGAACTGTGAACACAACACCATATTGGTTTTGGCAGTGACCTTAATGTATCTCAAATAGGCTGATTCTACAGAATTTGATCCAGAGTACTTCTGTGTCTTAATACCTTTTTGCCAAACAAAATTGATTATTTCTAGCCAAAAGGCCTTCAGTACTGGATTGAAACAATCAAAAAAAAAAAAGTAAAGAGGGCCTCTGAGACTAGGTGCAGATTATATAATTTGGCATTAAATACAATGCCTTTTATTTTTCTCTTGTGTTCTTTTTTCCTAGTGGTGCATGCCTTTTGTTTCTGGAGGATGTTTTGGGAAGCAAATTCCTTCCTTCCTGGAAAATGCTAGTAGTAGTGTCTTTATCTTTTTTTTTTTTTTTTTTTCTTGACAATTCTCTAAGTGGGTACTAAGATCTTGGACAATTATCTCTGGCTTTCTCTTGTGACATTTAGTGGATTGAACTTGTTTTGCTGTCATGTTTTCAAACACAATGATACTTGGTGACAGGTTCTGTTTATAGCTTCAGTGAGAGCTTTTTAGTCCGTGTCACTTAACTTGAGTATCTTAGGATCTTGGTAAAGTCCTCCTTTGTAGTCACATCTCCTCAGTTATTCTAGTGCCTCTTACAGTAGACTTTGGCACTGAGGCTTGTTTTTCAGTCACACTTGTAGGTAGGGCGGTGGGTTTTGCAATCGTGGTCAAGGTAGAATACACAGTGATATTCTGTTCATGACTCCATTGGAGTCATTCTGTAGGATTCATAGCTCATCTGATCATCGCTGTTACCTATCTATTCTCGTATCTGTCGACTATGGACGAAATTACACTATGAGGCTGGAATGAGTATCACGTGACATAATGTATGTAAAACATTTAGGTGTCCCTGGCCTGCACTTAATACTGTTTTTGTTTGGGTGTATGCTGGTACTGGGGATTGATCTAGGACTTTATGCTCTTGCTCAGCTTGCTTGCTCATGGTACACCTACAACCTGGCATTTTGTTGGTTAGTTGGTAAGTCTCAGGCTGTCTGCCTACGCTGACATCGAATCTCAATCCTCTAGGTCTCAGTCTCCTGAGTAATTAGTATTATAGGAAGGTGCTGCCAATTCTCAGCTTACAGTAAATGATATTTCTTCTATTTTAGTGTTGGTTTGAACTTCTAGGGTGTTAACAATGCTATTTTTTCTTCCTAATACTTATATATATATATATATATATATACATATATATATATAGTAGTATCTATACATGTATATGTATATGTGCAGATAAATTTTTTTGGGGGGTCCGGACGTGGGGCCTGAACTCTGGGCCTGGGTGCTGTCCCTCAGCTCTTCAGCTCAAGGCTAGTGCTCTACCACTTGAGCCACAATGCCACTTCCGGCTTTTTTCTTTTTGCTTATGTGGTGCTGAGGAATCGAACCCAGGGCCTCAGGCATGCAAGGCAAGCGCTCTACCACTAAGCCACTTTCCCAGCCCCGAGTGCAGATAAATTTTAAAAAGCCCATTGTGGAAAGCTTAGGTTGCAGGAAAGCTTCTAAAGAAAATGTTTCTTATAATTCTACCACCCCTCACCAATAATCATAATTTACATACTCAATGTATTATTTTATACTGCTGAAGCAATTTTGAATGTATAATAGTTCTTGATTTTTTTAACTTACCATATTTTGATCATTTTTTTCCTTCCTTCCTTCCTTCCTTTTTTTTTTTTTTTTTTTTTGGTGCTGGTAACTGGGGCTTGAGCTCTGGGCCTGGGCACTGTTGCTTAGCTATTTCATTCAAGGCTGGTACTCTACTACTTGAGCCACATCTCTACTTCCAGGCTTTTTGCTGGTTAATTGGAGATAAGAATCTTATGGACTTTCCTGCCTGAGATGGCTTTGACTACAAACCTCAGATCTTAGCCTGCTGAGTATCAAGGATTACAGGCTTGAACCACTGATGCCCAGTGACTTTTTTTTTTTAATAAGATGTTTATAGTCAGGAGTCTCACTAAAGCTACATAGAACCCAGGTTGGTCTTGAACTCATAATACTCCTACCTCAACTACTGAAATGCTGATGTGCATAGGTTATACAGTCAGGATGTGTACAACTATATATATATATCTACATATATATATAATTTTAATGGTCACATTATTGTCCATTACATTATATTATTTTGTTTGGCTTACTCATTCTGTTTTTTATTTGGCATTTAGTATTTGGGGCTCTTTTTGACAGAGGGAATTTAGATCATCCTAATCTAGTAAATTAGGTTTTCATCTTGTCCATGAGAAGTTAGGGGTTGGGGCTTCATATTTGCTTTTATTTTATTATTTATTTTGCATTAAATGAATTAAGCCAAGATTTAAATTGAACCACAAGAATCTGCTCTTAAACTCTTCCTACTGTCTTTCTGGGTCTCTCCATGCTTATTTTCCTTTTAACCTTTTTTTCTTTCTATACTCCTGTGCTAGAAGAAGGATGAATGAAGACTGTCATTAGTATTGAGATCTCTGGCCCAATGGTGCCATGTGTGCCTGCAGCAAGCCAGGGTAAACACCATTGCATGTTAATGGGTCTTTACAGAGGTAATCATGCTGAGCTCTTTCTGCTGAGAAGACTGTCCTAAATTGTTCCTGACTGGGCATACTATTTTTGTTTCAACTTCTTATTTTTCCTGTAAAGCCAGGTTTAAACTATGTTGAGACTGAATTCATTTGTACTTCATAGTATAATGAGATCTTGTACTCTTTTACTTTCAGAAAACTGGCCAAGAATAGCAGTCTATAAAAAGACATGTGTATCCAAAATTGCCAGGGAAACCTGCTGTGTAGATATGCTTTCTGAGAAAACCACATGGCATATGAATGTCGTCTTTGTCTCAGAACCTTCATAGCCCGGCTCTGTTGGTGAACTGCACTAGTTGATCTGAGCCTGGTTCCCCCCCTCCTTCTCCCCCCCCCCCGCCTTTTTTCCAACACTTATGTCAACTTTTTAAAGTGATTAATTAATTAATATGTTTATCTTAAAGGGAGTTACATGGAGACATTTTCACACCTGTAGACAGACTGACTCAGACATGGATCCTAAGAAATGGATCCTAGGAGTTACAAAGAAGTATCTTGCCACCTTGGGCTCTTGGAGGGCCTCTTCCAAGGTCACTTCCACATGCTTCATAGGAAGTGCAGGTGACAAATGAGCATATGCCTTGAATCCCTAGAAGTCACTGCCCTCTCAGTGAGGTATTTCAATCCCATCTGCAATAGCACTTCAGGATTAAAGGCGACTTAAAGGACATGTGCTCTACTCCTGCTGTCTCCAACAGGGTCACCTGCCTTCTATGTTTTCTTGGCCACTCTGATTTTTTTTTTTTTTTGTCTGTCGTGGGGCTTGAACTCTGGGCCTGGGTGCTGTCCCTGAGCTTTTCTGCTCAAGTCTAGTGCTCTATCACTTTGAGCCACAGCACCACTTCCAGTTTTCTGGTGGTTAATTAGAGATACGAGTCTCATGGGACTTCCTGCCTTTCCTGCCTGGGCTCGCTTTGAACCTCAATCCTCAGATCTCAGTCTCCTGAGTCGTAGGATTACAGGCATGAGCCGTCAACACCCAGCTCGTTCATTTCTGAGAAGAGGGAGAATTCTGCAAGTTGGGAGATAGTTCATATCATTGTTGAGGAGCTCTGAAGAGAATTACATTTTAAATTTTCAGCCAAAAGTTGTCCCCTAGGAACTCTATCCCATGAAATTTTGCTTATGTCTCACAAAGTTGGCAGGTTAGCTACCATCGCTAACCTGGATAACAATTGTTTTTTGCTTTGTTTTGTTTATTGTTTTTTGTTTTTTGCCTGTCCTGGGGCTTGAGCTCAGGGTCTGGGCACTGTCCCTAAGCCTCTTAGTGTTCAAGGCTGGCGCCCTGTCACTTGAAATACAGTTCCATGTCTGGCTTTTTCTGAGTAGTTATTGGAGTTGCAGGGACGTTTCTGCCTAGTTGTCTTAGAATTGCGATCCTCAGATCTCAGCCTCCTGAATAAGCTAGGATTACAAGTGTGAGCCACCAGTGCCTGGCAGATTTTCAACTTTGTAGCTGGAAAAAGACATTCTCTTGTCCTTAGTATTGTGATAATCTGGCTTGAGTAAGACTTAGAAGCCTTGTCTTGCTTTTTGTTACCAGGGCAAGCATCTACATCAAGATCCTCTTGTATTGCAGTTCTGCTTAGCCTATGGGCTTTGCTGGGGTCTTTGCACATTCTGGGCTTTGCTGGGGTCTTTGCACATTCTGGGGCAGTGAGTGGGGAAGCACCTGACAGTAGGTGTTGGATGATGTCTCTTTGAAAATGCCGCCTCCAGATTCAGACAGAACCAGATTTTATTTTAGTCCCTGCCATTTACTTACTGTGAAACCTCAGACAGATTTTATTATGTAATTCTTCAGACCTCAAATTCTCCATCTGTACAATCAGGTTAATCATTTGAGTTGTAAGATTTGGTGAAATACAAATAAAATTAACGTATATGGGAGGCATATTTTTAAATATGCATTTTTTAAAGCCTGAGTTTGAGTTTTTGTTACTATTCCTATAATTATCCCGTAGCCAGGTCCTTGAATCACCAGGGTTGCACTGGCAGGGTTTCTGCTTGCTCTTCTTTTCCTTCCCCTTTCCCTTCCCCTTCCCCTTCCCCTTCCCCTTTCTCTTCCCCTTCCCCTTCCCTTTCCCCTTCCCTTTTTTGGTTGGGTCATCGGGCTTGAATTGGAGATAAGAGTCTCATGGACTTTCCTGCCTATGCTAGCTTTGAATTGCAATCCTCAGATCTCAGCCTCCTGAGTAGCAGCTTTATAGGCGTGAGCCACTGATGCCTGGCTTGCTTGCTCTTTCTTCAATCCTTTGATTCTTTTTTCTCTGTGTAGGGCTATTCTGGTGTCTCTGTTATCTGATTTACCAAGAACAGCCAGCAGAGTTAGCATTATGAGGAGGCTGGGGCTGGGTGCACACAGGTTCTCTGGACCCCTGTCTCACAGGAGGAACTCATTTAGGTTAGTAGTGGGGTATATGACCAGAGCTGGAAGTTAGGCATTACTTTTTCCTGCTTATAGAGAAAACACCTTGCTCTCAGTAATACCATGTTTTCCCTGTCTGTAAAGATTGTTTCATCCTCTGTGGCTCCTGCATTGAGAACATGTTTTTCAAAGTCTCACTTGGTGCTATGTTCCAATTTTTAGACATAGTTTTATTTGGTTTTGTGCTACATTAATGTAGGTTACTCCCTATAGAAATTCTAGTTTTGTCTAAGGTTTTTCATATATTGGCATTAAAGTTTTAGATTTTAAAATTTGTAGTACCAAGGATTTTTGAGTATAACTCTGTGGTAGAAAGCTTACCTAGCTAGGTTTGATCTCTAGAAATGGAAAACTGAAGGAAAAAAAAATAGCACTTTGCTTTTCCTTTCTAGTGTTGGTCTGTTCTTCTTCCTTCTTAAATCAAACTTACCAGGTATTTAACAAATGTGTAGCCCAAACCAGCTTTTGGTTTTGTCAAACCTTTATATTGAACTTTAGTTTTCTAATTAATTTATATTCTTCATTTTTACTTTTTGAAATTTTTTTATATTTTGTGTCCATCCTGGGGCTTGAACTCTGTGCCTAGGAGCTGTCCCTGAGCTTTCTGCTGAAGGAAATTGCTCTCCCACTTGAGTCACAGATCACTTCTGGCTTTTTTTCTAGTTTAGTGCTGATAAAGAGTCCCATGGACTTTCCTGCCTGAGTTGGCTTCATACCACATTCCTCAGATCTCAGCTTCCTGAGAAGCTAGGATTACAGGTGTGGAGCCACTAGCACTGGGCTTAATTTGTGCTGTTTTCTTTTATTATATTCTTATCCTCACTTTCTGTGAGTTTATTCTGATTTTTTTCCCCACTGAACAATTTAGTTTGTATTAAAACATCCTTTTCTAATATATTTATTCAAAGCTGTAACAACATCACCCTCAATTTTTTATTTTATTTTTTTTGTTTTGAAAGTCAAATTGATTGATTTGACAGATCACAAAATTTAAGTGTACAGTTTGATGAGCTTTGAAAGATAAATACTGTCTCATTCATATATATATATATTTATATATATATATACATATATGATGTAAAGGTAAAATTATAGTATGTCACCATAATCAAGTGATGGAACATTCTATCACCCTTGAAGAGTTTTCCTCATGTGAGTGAAATCATATTCTATATAGCCTTTTGTGTTTGGCTTATTTAACATAGCTAACTGCTTTGAGATTCATTCATGTATTGCATATATCTGGAGTTTGTTCTTGTTTGTTTTTCCTGAGTGGCTTTAATTGTATGGATTCCAGAATTTGTTTATTCACTAGTAAATTTCAGTGGAAGAAAATGAGAGATTTAGGCTTCCCCCATCCTCTCTGTCTATATATGGATATATACATACAAATATACACACATACATACATATTTATATGTACACACACACACACACACACACACACACACACACACACACACACACACACACACACACACACACACACACACACACACACACACATCAGGCCTTGCTAATTACCCAGGACAGACAACTAGTCAGCCACCCTCCCCCCAGCCCATGCCCAGGGAAGATGTGTGTGTGTGTGTGTGTGTGTGTGTGTGTGTGTGTGTGTGTGTGTGTGTGTGAGCATACTATGAATTTTAAATTATCTTAGCATTTTTAAACTTTAACTTTTTATTTGGGGTTTGGTGTCTTGGAAGTTGTTTTCATTAGTAGGGAAGCATGTGCTTGATCCTTCCTCCCTGGGGTCTGGTCCATTAAGGAGATAGAAAACACGGAGTAGATTAAACAGTGCACATTTAATATGAGAAGTATTTCCTATGATATAAGCATTGCAGAACACATGTAAAAGTTTGTACTTGGAGCTTAAGGCAGTAAAATGATAACTGATACATTCTCCCTCTTTTTTTTTTTTTTTTTTTTTTTTTTGAGGAGGGTAGAGTGGGTAGAACTGAGGTTTCGAACTTAGGGCTTTATACTTGCTAAGCACACACTCTACCACTTGAGCCACACTTCCAGTGTGTTCTCCCTGTTGTTGTTTTTTTTTTTTAAAGAATACTGTCAATTTAAAGCAGCAGTAAATATACAATTAACAGACCATTAATGGGGAGAAGAAAATTAGGTGATCCTACAATTTTTAGGTAAGTGTTTATTGATGAATTAACTTCCAATGGGACCTGGCTTCTTCTATAAACAAAGTGTGGCATTTTCATTGTTCCCTCCCTCCTACTCCTTCCAGATTGTAAGTTGTAAGTCAGCCTCCAGATTGGTGTTTCTGTTTTCATGATGCTTATTATAAGCTATTTGGGATACCATTTTAAAGAATAGATATACCAGATGAACTGTTTTCAACTTTAAGCTTAGATGAATTTATTGCTGGTTAATATGGCAGTCATACTTTCTGAACCAAAAAGGGAAGACACACGGTCTTTTCAAAGACATTTTTACTGGTTTGTGAATTTATACACATTTTTAAGTATTACCATGGCATAAATTAAGTCACATTTGACTATGCCTTTTAAATGTGTGGAAGAGAGTAAAGAACTTTCAAAAATATCTGGGACACATACATATTAATGTATGTATGTTTTGTTTTTGTGCCAGTAGTGGGGCTCAAACTCTTGCTCAGTTTTTTCCACTCAAGGCTGGTACTTTATCCCTTGAGTCATACCTCTACTTTGATTTTTTGAAGATAATTGTAGATAATTGAAGATAAGAGTCTCAGGTTTGTCCACATGGACTGGCTTTGAACCTCAATCCTTAAGATCTCAAGCTCTTGAATAGTTAGGATTACAGGTAAGAGTCACCATATCCAGCGATCTTTGTAGCTGGATTCCATTTAGTCTGAATATGCCTTAAAACATTTTGTTTTGGTGGTACTGGGCTTTAAACTTATTGTTGCAGGTGCTCTACTGCTAGCCATAACTTCAGCCCATTTTGCACTGGTTACCTTTTAGATAAAGCCTTGCTTTTTGCACAGGCCTGTACCTGGGCCATGGTCCACTTGTTTTATGCTTCCTGTTGTAGTTAGGATGACAAATATGCACCACCATGTTCAGCTTATTCTGTTGAGATGGAGTCTCATAGACTTTTCTGTCCTGGCTGGCTTTGAACCATGATACTCCTGATTTCAGCATCCCATGTAGCTAAGACAGATGTGTTCTACTACACCCAACTACTGACTGAGAAGGGGTCTTGAAGGTTTGTCTTGAATTGCAGTCCTGTCCATCTCAGCCTCCTAAGTAGCTAGGATTGCAGCTATGAGCCCCTGGTGTGCAGTTATATGCCTTTTAAAGATTATGTTAAATACAATGATACCAGTTTTCATCTTAAATTACAAAATTTGCTTGGGCTTCTTTTATTCGGCAGGGAGAAGAGAGAGAGAGGGAGGAGGGGAGAGAAAAGAAGAAAAAAGAGAGGAGGGAGAGAAGATATCTTTTTGCTCTCTTGGAAATTTCCAGCCCAAGAGAATACAGAAGGCACATATCTTGTAGGGATTGTCATGTGACTTGCCAGCTCTTTTTCTAAATTATTAAGCTTGGTTACAGCTGCAGGTTGGTGCACTTGATGGTTAGCTTTTTCCATCTTCTGAAACATTAATATCCTTACAAGAGTGATGTTACTTTCTGTCTCCCTTTAGTGTTATCAGATATGAAGAGCTTTACATCCTGGTCTATCTATTCTTAAACTCTATCCTCTTTAGGCATTTAGAGTTATTCTAGGAAGCTTAATGTGTGTTTATTAACTCCCTGAAGATTTTCCTTTTACAGTTTAACTTTGTAAGTGTGAAATTTATATACCAATTTAGAACTACTCTTAAAATAGAATTTTTCTTAAAGAGCAATCAGGGCTAGAATGAGTGTGTGTGTGTGTGTGTGCGTGCGTGTGTGTGCATGTGTACACATGATCTCGCTTTGTAGCCCAGCCTGGCCTTGAACGCTCCATCCTTTCTTTGGTCTCAACCTTCTGAGTACTGGGATTAGAAGCATTGGCCACCAGGCTGATAATTTTTAGAAGGAAATGATGGCATATTATTTGGAATGGCCATAATTTGAATCAGAGGAAATATTTCATTAATGGTTTTACCAGTTTCATTAAGGAGCAGACTCTTTGGAAATTGATGGTATGGTGCTTACTTAATCCACACTGTGATTTGATTATCAGCCTCCTTGATTCTCTGCTTGGCTATCTTCTTTCTCATCTGATGAGAGTTGTTATCTTACTAGAGTCACCTCTCCTTCTTCTAGGTAGAGACAGATTCAGATCAAGACAGGGAAGTATCTTTGGTAGAACTAAATTAGTCCCTAAATTGCCCTTTTTATTTTATTTTTATTTTTTGGTCAGGACCTGAACACTATCCTTGAGCTCTTTCACTCAAGGATAGTGCTCTACCACTTTGAACCACAGCTCCACTTCCAGTTTTTCTGGTGGTTAATTGGAGATGAGTCTCACGGACTTTCTTGCCCAGGCTAGATTTGATCTATAACCTTCAGATCTCAGCCTTCTGAGTAGCTAGGATTACAGGCATGAGATGCCAGCACCTGGCCTTAGATGCCTTTTGAGTGGCCTTTGTATATTTTTCTCTATTGTACTTGCATGGCTTTCTATGGGCTGGTCTAGTTGAAGGTATGGAATGGCATACTGGTAACTTTATATTGCTTCTGTTAAACTTGCCTATTATCTCACTAAATTCCAAAGGTGTATTCTTTCCTCCTTCTTGTCCATAAGTAAGAAAGACATGGCCTGTAACAAAATCAGCTTTTACACCCTGCAGAAGGGATGATGTATTTGAGAAATTCTATAAAATTAGAGACAATATTACAAATATTCAAGTATGTGAGGAATGGAAGTTTATCCTTAAAATTTTTAGCAAGTGGCTCCTTAACAGATGTGTAAGGTGAGTGTTTGTAGCAGCAGAGAAGAGCTTTGAAATAGATCTAAAGCCTATACCTTGGATTGATCTGTTTGCTTACCATGGGGTTTGTTGGCCAAGGCAAAATAAAGCTATATTGTGTATTGTCATGTGTTTAGTTTTGTTTGTCTCAGCTGATTCACAATAGCCTGTCAGTGTAATTCTTGTCAGTTATCTCTTGCAATGAGGCATCAGCCAAAGCTTCTCAGTTAGTCTCTGGGCCAGTTGTGCAGTGACATTGACAAGATGTGGTTCAGAATACTGCAATCAGAGTTGCTAAGGTTAAACTGGCCAGAAATCTTCCCATCGGCCTCTGTATTCCTGATACTGAGATCTGAAGACTTTTCTTGGTCTAGCCCAGCAGAAATAAACCAGGTCCATCTGATTTGGGATCCTACACAGTTTACTAGCGATGCTTCTATGCACATGGTCTGTTCTACAATTTATTGTGATGTCATCTACCAGCAACAGCAGCCACTGTTTATATTACATACTTCCCCCGTTTCCAAGGGGATTTAACATGGTAGCTCCCACCTATTCATTCTCTTTTTATATGCACCAGACACTATACTTGCCCAGTATCTCTGATGCTCTGTCCCTTATAGGACAAGCACTATACTCTGTATTAACAAGTGAGGGATGGAGGCACACAGTACATGACCTGCCCATTGACACTGGAATACCAAGGCAGAGCTGAAAGCCAGTGTTCTTGCCCCTAAGCTTAGCCATGTCTTTAATATTTCACTCTTCACATTCATGTTGCCCACAAATGTGTTGATTTGCTGTGAATGTTCAGCCACGTACATCTGAGTCACTGCTTCTTAGCAGCATCCCATTCATGAAGTAGGCACTTGGTATTTTTGTAAGAGGCAAGCAGCGTACTTACTTTACAGATAGGGGAAATAAATGCCAGAGAGGTCAGGTAACTTGCCAGCAGCCACCTATCACTGCTACCAGTGGCATTTTTTTTAAACTGTAACATATATATAACATATATATATATATATATGTAACATATATATATAACACATATGTAAACCATGTAACATATTTAATGTCCGTTAAATTCCTAATTTTTCTAATCTCTCCCACATATTTTACCAAACACAGCCCCATTTCCAGAAACCTTGGGCTGTTTTCATTTACTTGTCTCTTCCAATTACTTAGGATTTGAAGTAATTTGAAGCAAATGACTTGCCTACTTATTCTCATTGGCCTCATATGTAAAAGGAAGGTAACTGGTACTCACTTTATAGTTGGAGTAAACACAGTAGTTCAGATGAAACGCTTAGTCAGTACAGAATACTTGGTAACTGCTGAAGTCATTCACCTATTTTTTTTCCATATGTATGTGTAAAATCTAGTAGTAAGGCATTGTCTCTTGCTGAAAAGGGGTGAGTCTGAACTTTGTCATATTCCAGCAGCCCTAAATTTTAAGAGAAACCTCACACACACATGCTGTTGCCTTTACATTCTCAGACATCCTTTAACAGACATCATACACCATTAAACAGGACGAAGGGCAATGGTGAGTGAGTGTAATTACAATCTAGGCAGTTGGAGAAGGAAACAGAAAACCATGACTGGCTTTGAATCATACCAATATGTCAGATTAGATTTCTAGGATGGCTAATTCTTGGATGTGGGCAGGAGGGCAGCAGGAGAAAGGGAAAGACAGGATAATTCCGAGTTAAGGATAATTGAGAGTTTGGTGGTACAATTCTTGGGGTGGAGAAGACTGGAAGTAAAGAGAAGAGGTTGGAATATGCAAAAAGGATGAGACTCTAGTATTTTGTCTCAAATATAAGGTACACATTTCCATGAGACCTCAGAGACTGAGGTACCCAACCTCTCGGGTTAGTATCCCTAGGATAAATTTCACTGTCACCTAGTGAAAAGAGCTCAAGTTGTTTGCATGACTGCTTCGAGGATATGTTGCTCAGGATGTTGGCTGCAGCAGATCTGTAGAACCACAGCTGTTTACTCCAAGAGAGTCACTTGAAGTTTATTTATGTCACCAAGGACCAGGAAGGTGAAATGCTACACTTGGCGCCATTGTCTGTGCTTGTTTTTCACAAAAATCCATATCTGGATGACGTGAGCAAGTCCTCAGCAGTCTTGGCTGTGTTCTAATAGGTCAGGTGTAACTTAAGCCCTAGAGGCCTAGGGAAATCGTAAATTAGACTGAAGGTGGCTGAGATAAAGCAAGAGTGCCTTTGCCCCAGATTAGAATCAAGGACAACAAAGTTGCCTAGAATTAGAAATCTAACAGAGACTGCAGAGACAAGCACAAGTTATTTTGTGAGACTTTTGCTAATAGACAAGCTAAGAAGGAAGATGTAAAAACATACTTATCAAATTTGAGGATTTATAAAAAATACCTCAGGAACTGCTTCTTCCCAGAGAGTCAGAGTAGCTATGAGCTCCCACTCAGGACTGTATTTCTCACAAGTGATTCTTTTTTTTTTTTTTTTATTGTGAAAATACCGTACAGAGGGGTTACAATTACATGGGCAAGGTAATGAGTACATTTCTTATCAAGCATTGTTGCCTCCTCTTTTGTTTCCCCTTCCCATCCCTTCCCATCTTCCCCCCCCCACCAGGCCCTCCCTACACCCCCCAACCCCCCCCACCCCCACCCCCCCGCGCCAAAGTTGTAAAGTTTGTTTTTCGACATAATGATTTGTTCATCTCATTGTTGCAATGGGTCCACCTGTATCCCTATTTAAATGAGTTGTTTTTCCCCTCCCCTCCACAAATTATACCGACATCAAATACAGTGAAAGCAGGGGTTACACCGTGGGGGAGGGACATACAAAGCAACAAAGAAATAATCTTATAAATATGTTTGAAATAATTGCATGAAAGCAAAACATTTGAATACTTATCTTGGGGTTCATTTCACCTAACATCAACTTATCTGACCTTTTCTGCTTGTTTCAGACATATACTAATTATTGCAAATAAGGGAAACCATGGGACCTATGTTTCTTTGGGCCTGGCTTACTTCACTTAATATAATTTTTTCCAAGTCTTTCCATTTCCTAACAAATGGGGCAATGTCATTCTTTCTGGACTGAGTAGATAGTCTCAGACATTTTTCTTGTCTCCCTGGCTCACAAGTGATTCTGATACAGGTGATCCATAGATCTTATTTGGAAAAACAGGGAGACAAGAAAAATGTCTGAGACCATCTACTCAGCCCTGCCTTACAAATGGAGAAACTGACACTCGTGGAGAAGGGGTTTGCCCAAAGTCATGGAGCAACTTGGAATGTCAGTGCTGTTAGTTCACTAGCTTACTTACTCTTCGTCCTGCTGGATGACTGGAAAGCAAACCTGCCTTTCCACTTCCCAGTTCCCCTTCTTCCATTCTGTGTTTTCTCTTCTTTTCCAAAGCACTTACTGCCTAACATGAGACTAACTTTCTAGTTTACCATGCTTGTATTTGTCTCACTAAAATACAGACTTTACAGGGGTAGTGGCTCACTGAAGAGTCCCTGCTTCAAAGAGTCCCTGACCCACAGCAAGTTTCATGACTGTAAATAAATAGATGAAAAAATATTTTGTTTTGCTCTTAAGTAGGTACTGTGGGAAAATTCCAGCTCTTAGGCATGGTTAGCACAAAGTAAAGTAGAATATTTTCTTCTTTGTTTGATTCTGCTAGAATCAGGGTTTTCAAAAACAGTTTGTGTTTGGGAAATGAAAGACCTCCCCACAATATTAATAATATTAATAGTAACTATAATAACATAGTAACTATAATAACAATAGCCCCAAACACAAGAAGTTCAGAGCCAGGAATGCCACCTCATGATCTTTTCTAAGTCTCCTGACTTCCAGGATTGGCAGAACAGGAATATGGTCTGTTTTATAGGAGATGGATGCTCAAGAGGTGAAATTACTTCTTCACAGCCAGTATACACTGAAGAATAAGGTTAGCTACCAGTAACATTCAGCATTGGGTTGGAGATATTCTCCTTTTGAAGGAGAAATTAAAAATGCTGAAGACTAGGTGAGAATTGCTTTTTGGGGTATCTCTGGGCCAAGAACATCAACGTCCAAGGTGGTTTAAAACCACAGGATGGAAAGAAAGGTGCATTTCAGCTCAACTTTCCAGTACTTCCTTATACCTCACATCTTTCCATTCTCAACACACACACACACACACACACACACACACACACACACACACACACACACACACACACACACACACACACACACACACACACACACACACACACACACACACACACACACACACACACACACACACACACACACACACACACACACACACACACACACACACACACACTTACATTTTAGACTGTTAGGCTTTTCTTACTTCTCGGACAACCTCCCTGAAAGCAGCCAAGGAAAATTCCTGTGGTGACAGATCACACTATCCATTTCTAGGGAGGCCACTGTGGCACTCATTCACAACCCACCCCTATGGAAGGGCAGACAGAAAGGGCCCCTTCATCCACCTTCTCTAACACTTCCCTGTTGAGGCCTCAACAGGAAAATGATGGCTTTCTAAATGTGGACACAGTAGATCTCTTGTGAGACTTGGTTGAACCTCTGTGTTCTGGAAACACTGTACTTTCCCACCGTGGATAATGTCAGCATTCATTCAAACCCCACCAGCCAAGATGGGCCTTGCTCGGAGTCAGTGGCCCTCCACACATATGGCAGAAGATCTCTAATATGCATGATCAGACAGCACTCTCCTGCTTCTGTGACTGCGAAGGTCTGGGGTAGTTGGTAACTTGCCAGGGTCTTATGGCCTTTGCAATAGATAGAGCTGTGTTTTAAACACACAGGTTGTATACTAAGGCCTATGCTTTGCCAGTGTGCTCCCCACAAAGCAGGTTAAGAACATGGATTTTGGAGCTATGCTGTTTGGGTTTGAATCTTGACTTTGCCACTGGGAGGTAGGAAGTAGATGGGCTACAGAGCTGCCCTCTTCCTAGGCATGTCCATCTGTAGCAAGTGATAGCTCCTGTCATTTGTTGTGAGAATTAAATGAATCAATGCATATAAAATACTTGGTGTCTGGTGCACAGGCACTATATAAATACTAGTAGTAATTCTAGTATAAGTACTAGTACTTATTTTTACATATCAAGTACTGTTTTCTCTGTTTGTAAACTTAGTCTTGGAAATTTCAGGGTCTCCCCAAAGGTTGTTGTACCTATATGTTCAACAACCATGTGTTTGATCCATACATGGTGCTTAAAGTGGTACCTGGCATATCATTTGCACCCCCCCGCCCCCACAAGCCCCCCCCTTAACTTGTTAGTGGTGCCTGGCATATAATTCACCCCTGGTAACTGTTAGTGGTGATTAATATGACATTGCTAAGGCACTAAGGCTAGAAGTGGTGAGACATCTGCCCTTAATCAGCACTATCCTCTAGGCTGAGGATTCAAGGAGAGATGAGCACATATGCTCTTCTTACAAATTGGGCAAGTGGGAGGTGGCCATTATTTTGCACACAGCAAGTTTATTTTAATGCCCTAGCAATGAAATATATATACATATATATATACACATATATATACACACACAGATAAAATTTAAAAGGATGGGGAGGTGAAACTTTTTCATTCCTGATTAAGACACATTAAATCAAAACAATAAGAATTAGGACTTAGCGCGTTTGGACAGCTTTGTGGTGTGCCATTCACTGGAATGAGCTTTCTCTGTCTAGTTGCCACCAGCCCATGCTTGGTCTGAGCACAGAATCCTCCTAGGCTTGGTCATGACTACTCTATCCTTCTCTCCTAGCTTAAGAGTTGGACAGTGGAAGACCTTCAGAAGAGGCTCTTGGCCCTTGACCCCATGATGGAACAGGAAATTGAAGAGATCCGGCAGAAGTACCAGTCCAAGCGGCAGCCAATCCTGGATGCCATTGAAGCTAAGAAGAGGCGACAACAAAACTTCTGAGGGAGGCTGGGCCCAGGCGGCCGACTCTAGATCACATGTCTCATGTTTGTTAGCCAGCATCTGCTCTGTCATTTCTCCACAGCACCTTTGTGAACTCAGGAACATGCGCCACTGGAGGGGCTACTTGTGTTATCTTGATGTGAGTATTTCCACTGGCCAGATTTACTATTTCAAAAGATTTGTATGGGCGCTTTTAACTCAGAGTTTTAAATCCCAGGAACAGAGACTCCTAGTTGAGTCTAGCTGGGAAAGTTTTACATTATCTTTTTGGATTTCTTTTCCCAATAGCTTTTGGTTGTTCTTTCTGAAGACTTTTTAAAAAAATATAAATATGCATATATATAAATTATAAATAGATTCCCACTCCATGTGGTGGCATCTCTGTACAGGTACAGTTTTGAACATTTTTGCCTCTTTCTGTAAGCTTATGGTACTGTGGAACAAGAGGACAGAGGACAGAGGGAGGCTCATAAGGAGTCACTGGACTGCAGGAGCCAACCTCACCTTTGCAAGGCCGCATTGAAAAAGTAGGACCCGGACAGTCCTCTCACATTTTCAGCTTTGTGTGGCCCTCACTGACTTCTGGAGCTGTCAGTGATGCACAGGGAAAGCCTTGAGGATTTGCATTTGCTCTTGGAGTCCCAGGGGAAGCCTCTTTGCAAATTGGCCTTTGTTGTTTCAACGTCTTCATCTATCTCCTCTCTCCTAACTGCCTAAAGTCACATCCCAGATACTGCCTAGTGCCTTAAGAGGAGACCATGATCCAACAAAGGGACAGGCCTACCAGGAGCTCTCAGCAAACACAGGGCTGTGCTCCATTAGCAGAAGGGGAAGGGTTTTTGAAGCTCTCATTGTTTCCTGTGCAAATCACGCATGTGTCATTTCACTCTGCATTCCTTACAGACAGGGTAGAGGGCATTGCTTCTGTGACCCACATTCAGATATGTGACCATTTTCTTCTTCATTTACTGTGTGTGTGTGTGGGGGGGGTGATTGGGAGGGGCATGGTCTGGAAAGGATAAATGGATACCAGACTAAGATTTATTATCTAGGAGCTCAGTCAAGGACACACAGTGCCAGAGCTTGAAGGACCATAGAGATCATCCGGTCTGACTCCATGTTGTGCAGATGGGAAAGCTGAGGCTTAAGAAGGGAAGTTACCTGGGGAATAGCACAAATCAACTTAGAAGAAGAACAGAGATTGGAACTTGGGGCTCTTCTCCTTGGTCACTTGAACTTAGCAGCCCTTTCCTAAGGGGTGGGATCTGTGTCTGTTTTGGTCATGTTGTCCCAAGGAGCGCTGCTCATAGAGACTAAACTCTGGCCTTGCCTAATCTTTAGTAGCTGACCTGGCTGTGGAGATTTCCCTGAGGAACCATACTGTTCAGTGTCAGCAAGTCCATGAGCCTCTACAGTTTCTGTAGATGCACACCAACCCCCATGGAGGCACATTTAGGCTCGAAGCAGAGGAGAGGCTTTGCAAAAGAGCCATCTTCCTGCAACTTTGGCTCAAAGCCTCCTTTAGTCACACAGCAGAAAGACAATTGAGAAAGACAAGTGTCTTTTTATTTTCTTCTAATGTCTTTTCCCTCAGATGGGAAGCCATGATTGAGTAGCACCAGAGGATGCTGTAACTTGACTCCATAATTGCTTTCACTCCCTAGCCCTCAGAATCAGTGTGAAGGCAGTGATGTTCCTCTGTGTGACAAGATTCTTTTCTTTGCAATTACAGCAAGTTTTTAACAATGCAAGATACAACTGGTCTCCGATGCTTGGCCTAAAGAAAATAAAGGACAATCTGAAGATCTTGTAAGAGCAGCAGCTGGCATTTGCTGACCATGGGTTATATTCAGGCAATAAGCTAGGTGGGCTCCAAATTTTATAGTAGTCCTGTGGGGGGAGTACTTTATCTTCATTTCATAGATGAAGAAATAGGCTTGAAGGGGACAATTTTATTTCCTCAGCAGTACAACCAGGAAGTCATAGAATTAGGATTCACAGCATCCTTGTGTGGGGCTAGTATTTACAGGAAAAGGAAACTCATATATCTTTTTAAACGAAGTGCCCATCTTTTCTCACAAACTAACTCTAAATTGAATTTTTAGGTGGAAAACAACTAAACCAAGAGTCAACTGTAACAGCCAATTAAGTTTTAAAAACCAAAGGATGAGAATGCACACCATTTGTGCATGTGCGCACACATGTGCATGCGCACATGCACATGTGTGTTAATAGTTCTGTCTCAGTCTCTTTCCCCTTTAAGCAAATAAAACTTTGTTCTTGGCCCAGTAGAAAGGACGGGCCCATTTCTCCTTTTCCTAAGCAAGATCCAAGTCAAGGAAAGCTGTTTTTCCCGTAAGTACTCTTAGGCCATGAACTTTGATTTGGAGTTAATTTTATTTCAAGCATGTATGCACCCTACAGGCTGATCTAGCAAAGTCTGCTGCTCATCAGTCCGGCTCAACAGAGCTTTTTGGCCAACAGTCAGTTTGTTTTGGTTCAGATAGTTTTCCTGGCAAGGTATATTTATTTTCTAGAGACAGAAAGGCAAGAAAAGAAAACCATAGTCATTGTTTCCTTGAATGCTGCATTCAAGATACTTGAGCTTGCTTTCACTGAGCTTGAGTATTTGTGACTTATAAGCTTCCAAGGAACTCTATGGCTCTGTGCTTCTGAGAAACCATGACCTAATTGCATCTTTTGAAAAATTCTACTCTAAAACATTTTGACTGCCTTCCTCCTAGAGACCTGAATTTCTGTTTTTTATTTTTCCTGTATTCTTTTTCCCAACCACCAATTAGGATAATGAGATTTTGGTTGGGAGTGAGGAGAAGTGGTTGAATGATGGTAGGTAGATAGGTAGGTAGGTAGGTAGGTAGGTAGGTAGGTAGGCAGGCAGGCAGATAGATAGATAGATAGATAGATAGATAGATAGATAGATAGAGCAATTTAAAGCAGTTTAAAAAATTATAACCTTGACTCTTTAAGACTATAGGTTCCAAACCAGGAAACATTTACTTAACACCTACCAGATGCCAAAACTTATTTATATCATTTAAAACTCCTTGGTCACTTGAACTGAGCAGCCCTTTCCTAAGGGGTGGGATCTGTGTCTGTTTTGGTCATGTTGTCCCAAGGAGCGCTGCTCACAGAGACTAAACTCTGGCCTTGCCTAATCTTTAGTAGCTGACCTGGCTGTGGAGATTTCCCTGAGGAACCACACTGTTCAGTGGAATGATAGAAATGAGGTGACATCACTATAGATCCTATAGCTATTAAAAGGCTAATAACAGAATATTATGTACAACTATATGCTAATAAACCCAACAACCTAAATAAAGTAGATACATTCCTGGAAATATACCAAAAGTTCAGAAGAAAAAAGAGCTCTGAGAAAAAAAAAAGGGGGGGGGCATTACTGTCTGCCTTTTACAGATGAGAAAACTGAGGCTCAGAGCGGTAGTCTTACTCAAAGTCATAGTACTAGAATATAACTTAAGAGTCAGAATTCAAATCCTGGTACTTCTGGTGTCCTTTCTAACATTCCATGTTGCCTCCAAAGACTGAAGCTCCTTATTAGGGGGAAATTGTTCCTGTCCAGCCCCACCTGCCCACCTTTAAGCACCACATTGATGTTATGACTGTATTCATTGTCTTTGGAATCCACATTTTTATGTTTGAAAAAAGAAATTTCTACCAGCTTGCACTCGGACCAACTTGGAAAATAAAAACTTAAATGCTGTTGCTGATGTACAATTTAAAAATGTGAAGTTTGTAGCTTTAATTTTTTTTTTTTGTAATGAAAACTAAACACACTGGCTTAAGTGCTGACTTGAAAAGCTATTTTGTTAGGCTTGGATGTAAATAATTGGTTGAGGTCAGCAGTTTGTATATGGGTGAGACATAGCTTCCTCCACTGCCTTTTGTTTGGGTTTTAAAATTTGAGATGATTCGTATGTGTTTTTATGTTAGAATTATCCTTTTTCCCTCCCTCCCTCCCTCCTTCCCTCCTTCCCTCCCTCCCTCCCTCCCTCCCTCCCTCCCTCCCTATACCATGTCACCTTTGTTTTAAATAAATTTGTCCTTTGGACCATGGACTCTTTTTTAAATGACTCCTTTTGTAAAAAAAATGAGGTCTTGTATATGTGCCTGCATAGTAGTGGTGTAAGCTTTAGTGACATTGACTCCTGTGTAGAGTTTGTGTTCCAGGATCCAAGGATGAGAAGAAGCAGGTGAGTTTTCGTTGGACATGTACTTTGTGCCAGGGACTGAGCTAGTCGACCAGGACATAAAGATGCACAGTGTGTGCAGAACTTGTGAGGAGTCAGTACAACACAGAAGCTTACAACCTTGTGAATGCTGTGGCTGAAGGAAGTACACAGCTTTCAGCACACTTGATGGAGTGGCCGTGCTGCAGGGGCCTCCAACGAAGCTCTCTGGAAGAGGTAATACATCTTGATACTTGAATGATAATGAGAGAAGAGACAAGTATGGTTTATGTGTAGAACTATTCAATTCTTAAAAAGGAAGGACATTCACATGGGCGAACTTTGAAAATATAATGCTACGTGAAATAAGGCAGTCAGAAAAGAAAAAAATACATTTTCTCATATAAGATACCTACAGTAGGCAAATTAATAGAGACAGGATGCAGAATGCTGGTTGCTGTAGGAAAGGGAGGAATGGGGAGCTAGTGTTTAATTAGCTAGTGTTTAGTTTGGAAGATGACAGAATATAGAGATGTGTGATGATCTACAACAAATTACCTACTGCTACTGAACTATACACTAAAAATGGTACATTAGGTATATTTTTCTACAGCAAAAAAAAGCCATACAACCCTATTTGTATAAAATTCAAAATGACAGCAATGTAATCTATGATATGCAGAGTGAGGATAGAGCTTCCCTTTGTTGGATGTGGAGGTATGCAGAGGGAGGAGCATGAGGAAGGCCTCTGGGGTGTGGTCACATTCTCATTCTTTATCTGAGTACTCAGTACATGAGGTTGTTCCATGAGGTTGTTCGGTGATGAGAAAATGCATCATGAGTTACGCATTTTATATGGGAATAAACAGAAAATTCTAGTCCCCAGTGCTGAGTTTGCAGGTCTCCCAGTCATGGATGGGAACCTCTCCAGGCCTATGTCAGTTAAGGAGTGGTTCCTTTTAGCCTGCTTGCATTTACCTCAGCCAGCACCTTGTTCTGGCATGACGCAGCTGAGGCCCGAAGTTTTGGCAATGTCAAGTCCAACCTGTACCCAAGCTTCTGGACTCTGGTGCTCCTTCAACAGTGGCATCAAATATGTGAGTCTAATTTGTAATATGTAGATAAAAGTTTCAATCTGTGGGTAAGCAAACAATTTCCTAATACCTTCCGTTCATTCAACGGTAGCATCAAATATGTGAGTCTAATTTGTAATATGTAGATAAAAGTTGCAATCTGTGGATAAGCAAACAATTTCCTAACACCCTCCGTCCAGTTGTCTGAGCTGTCGTGAGGGAATCAAGGCCTTTGTTGGAGGCTTCGGAGGCTCCTGCCAGAGTGTGTGTGTTGTTTTTTGTGTTTACTGTGCTGGCATGTCCACATTATCTCACTTGAACTTGACATTAACACGCTGTGAGAGACATGTGCAGAAGCTGAGGCTCAGAGAGGACAAGAAACCCAATCAAGATCCCACCACGGAGGCTCAGGCCCAAGTCCATCTGGTCTCACACCACATGGCATCCCTCATGTCCTCCCATCACATTCAAATATTTTTTTTAATAACTGCCTGAGAATGAAGCCAGCCCAGTAATGCAGAGCAGAGAGAAGCGCGGGAGGGAGGTGATGACCTCCGGTGAACCTCTGGATCCACCTTGAGTGAAGTCAGGTCTGTCACTTGGCACTGAGAGATCCTGCCCCGTCTCATTAGGTAAGGACAAGATGGGGAGGGCTATGGGTATCAGAGGTTTGCCCTAAGAGGGTGCTGCTTCCAAGTCCCAGGTCCAGTCCAGGGTCATGCAAGTGGTAAGCAACAAGGCCAATATCTGAACCCAAGTCTGACTTGTAAGACCAAGGTGTGTGCAATTTTCCTTTAACAAATTCCCTGTGAGTTCTCAACTGATCTTCTACACAAGGTTAAACATCAGTCAACATCTGTCTTCTTCCTTATTACTAACAGGATTCAAAACAGCTTTTCAACTCAAAGAATGTTAGCTTCTCAGCTTCCTAATTTCCTAGAGAATTTTTTCCACACCCGTGCACAGGACTTAGTTGGCCTCAAGTATGAGCACTTACAGTCATTGAGGACCATCACTGACACCTGAGAGATGTGCTCAGCGCTGAGGAGAGAAGCAACTCAATCAGGCCCACACATCAAAGCATTTCCTTCTAGTGGGGCCTATGGAGTTAAGTTTTCCAAACTGCTGATGGTAGGAATACAGTATCACCACGGCTAAAATACACTCCATGAATATAATTTTGTATTAGATATTCTAGGTTTAAACCCATGATCTGCTTTTTTTGGTGGGGGGGACATGGAAGGAAGGGTGGTAATAAGGGGTTTGAAATCAGGGCCTTGAATTGAGGTGAAACGTTTTCTCAACCAAAGGCTTTCTATGTAACCTTGGACTTCCCTGGATCTCTCTGTTTGAAGCTGCAATATGGGGCTGTGAAGAGGCAGATACTAAGTCTGATTATCCTTAAGTAATAACTGTATTTCACTCATCAGGGAAGTCCCAATCTGAAGGTCACCACAAAGAGGGAGAAATTATCAGAATTTCTTCACCATTAACACCATATCCCCCAGAAGATCCAGATATTCTGAGCTTGCCCATGCAACTCAGTATCCTGAACATTTCTAGAAATTCTAGAAATCATCTCTCCATCTTACAGACTGAAACCAAGACTCACAAGACTGCAACGGACAATTGTAATTGTGGCACCTGCCAAGTTCCTTTTCTCTTTTGGTTCTTTTTGGGGGTGGGGGTGCGGGTGGGGGTCAGAAACTAGAACTCCAACTCTGTACCTGACACTTTGACTTATTGGCTGATGCTCTACCAACTGAGCCCCATCTCCAACCCTACCCTTCCTGTTTTGGGAACTGCTGGGCTCACAGCAGTAACAGGATCAATTTGGTGACTGCTAAATTGTCATGGACACAATGTCCCCTCGCTTGGGGTGCTCATCTCATGCTCTGGCCTGGTAAAGTGGCAGACTGTGGATGAGGAGCTATCTCTTGTATTATTTGTTATCATTTGGTTTCTGCGGGTGGTTGTGGCATCCATCACAGTCCAATTTTAAGGAAGTGAGGAATACCCAGCTTGTGTGATAAAATGTTTTTTTTAGTAACTGCATAGAGCAATGTAAAAGAGTCAATCAATAAAGCAAACCCAAATAGTAACACAAAATGAAAAGTGGAGCATTTTTCATTCCTGTGATCAAGGTGAATTATTCATGCTACTCAGGGGGCTGAGATCTGAGGATCGCAGTTCAAAGCCAGCTCATGCAGGAAAAGTCCGTGAGACTCTTATCTCCAGTAAACTACCAGAAAAACCAGAAGTGGTGCTGTGGCTCAAGTGGTAGAGCACTTGCCTTGAGCTGAAGAACTGAGGGACAGCGCCCAGGCCCAGAGTTCAAGCTCTATGACTGACCATAAAAAAAAAAAAAAAAAAAAAAGCTATTCATGACTTGCAGTCTGAATTCTCCAAATAACCAAAATTGATTGTGCAGGTTCCTGAATTCAGTCTTGCTGAAGTTATGAAGTTCAATGTTACACTTCATGCAGCATGAGAGCATGTGAGAAAAAAAACCAAGGTTCTCTAAACACTGATGTAAGTCGTTCACAACTTACCCTAGAGAGGAAAGAAACCTCATGACTTCCTATTTGTCCCACTCCTCAGGGCTGCTTAGCTGGGAGCCAGGGACCAATTTGGTTTGGAGAGTAAAAGTAAACTGAGCAGGAAAGAACCTTGGACCCATACAAAATTGTAGAAACTTGTTAATTAATGCCATTGGAAACGTGGGGAAATTTTGTGGAAATGGATTTCTGTGGTATTTGATCATGCAGGGGAAGTGGAATTTTGGACCAGGCTGGTCTTCTTGAGATGGATGCACTTAGCAGGGATTCTGCCTTCTATGCTAGCTCCAAGAGCTGGCTGGGCTCTAGGCAATTTGATGAGTTGGCTAATACAAACTTGGACCAAATGATGGCCCACAGAAATTGGAGCCTGCAGGGCCCAAATCCCTTGGCCTCATGTAAACAGGAAGAGGATAAAAGATTTCTGAAGACAAGATGCTAGATTGGTTTTATACTGCGACTTCTCCCCTCTAATTCTCTTACGATGGCCTCCAGTGAACCCAGCATGCTTTTCCCTGGTTTGAAGAAAGTCTAGATCAGGAGTAGCAGGTTGGGAGAAGCTGCAATTTGAAGTGGGTTCCTAATTTTAGAGTGGAGAAAGAACACAGAGGGGCAAGAACCCTGGCATTGGCATTTCATTTTCAGAAGTTTGCCATAATATTCAGAGGGCTCTGAATGAGGCAAGAACTCATGGTGTAGGTAACTCTTAAAAGTTCTGTACTTCCTGAAGCCTTGTCAGTCGGTTCTTCCTTTGATTGGATGAACTTCATACACCCTTTTGTGGTAGGCTTACCAGTGACCTCAAACATGTACCCACATTTAGGTTTCTACAGCCTGTAAATATTACCTTATTTGGAACAGGGTCTTTTAGCAAAATATTATTAGGAATCTTGAGAAGTGGCCACCTTGGTCTATCGAAGTAGGCCCTAACTAAAATCACAAATGTCCTTATGAGAAAGATTTATTGAGAGATTTGGCACACAGAGGCAAAGATAACAGGACACCATGGACAGAGACAGATGGAGCTATGTGCCATGGAATGCCACTGTTGGCAAAATCCAGAGGAGTCGAGAGGATTCTCCTAAATCCCTGGAAATGATCAGGGTGCTGCCAACACCTTGATTTTGAATTTCTGAACCCCAGACCGGTAGGAGAATAAATTTCTGCCACGTAAAGTCATTTAGTACTACAGGGGCTATACTTGATTTTTTTGCTCACAGCTAGTACTCTACCACTTGAAGCACACCTCCAGTCTAACATTTTGATGGTTTCTTGGTATTAAGAGATTCAGGAACATTTTTGCCTAAGCTAGCTTTGAACTATGATCCTCTAGTTTTAGCTCCCAAATATCTAGGATTACAGGTATGAGACACCAGAACCTAGCTAGGTAATTATTTATGGCAGAAACAGAAAGAGAACATAATCCTCAAAATATTTACTTTTGCTGAAAGTATTCAGTGAGTTTCTGTTGCTTGCAGCCAAATAACCCTAATTCTAACAGTTGTTCATTTCCACTATTTACTGTAATTGAGTTAATTCCAACTGGCCTCTTGTCACTGGCTACAAACATACTTTGTGGGCCAAATCTAAGAGCAGACCCAAAAGATGTGGATTCCAGGGCACTCTGCATATCCTCCCTCCCCAGCTACCCAGAAGCAATTCCATGCAAACAGAAACAGGTACTTAGGCATGGCTCTTTATTTGCATGATGCATTTCTTTAATACACTGGGGTGGGAAAGAATTGTGACATTTGGGCCAGTATTACACACAACTTTGTGTTGGACTTGAGTCGGATGATTCTTCCCTGAGCTGTTCCCACAGCAGCATTAGAGACTGCAGGAAGTCTAGAAGCCATCTGGCTTCTCAGTGTGTTAGGTCAAATCAAAGGGGGGATGCATAAAGCCCTTCAGATACCTCTGTTCCTCATTTTGGTCACAGCTGGACTGGTTGTGAAGAGGTGAATGTGCAGGAAGGCCTGTATGGGAGGCAGGCTCCTGACAGCTGCTCTGGCTTAGCTCTTGCCCCTGCCCAATCTGGACACCACGTGTGTATTGGCAGCCCACCATGTACTATCCACATGCCATTCCCCACCCCAAATCTCCTTTGCTTACTTGGCTGTTCATCCTTACAATGGCAGGTTCAGTATTACTTGCTGTCTCTGATCTTCTTGGGTAGTAAATCGTGACACATTGTATGTGCTTATAGTTCTCTGTATTTAGTTGAGCTCACTATTGGATAGTTTTGTAACTAGTGGATTAAAGTCCTTATTTCCTACTAGTTCAAGTAGCATCATGAGTACAGCAATATCTGATTTGTCTACCATCATTCTCTCTCCCCCTCCTTCCCTCTCTTTCCCTCCTTGCTCTTATCTCTCCCATCTCTTCCCTCTTTCCCCTCCCTCTGATACTGGTGTTGATCCCAGGGTTTTGTACTTGCTAAATAAGTGTTCTACCACTTGAGTGAAATCCCTAGTTTGCTTTTATATTTTTACCCAAGCTGGCCTCAAACTTGTGATCTTCATGCCCTCACCTCCTAAACTGCTGGGATTATAGCCATGTACCACCAGACCCAGCCATTATTATCTTTTGGATCTAATGAAGAGTCAATGATTCAGAGACTAGGAGGCTAAATCTGACAAGTGGGTGGGTGGGTATAACATGGTGGCATGTGTCTTTGTAGGGACAGAGGAGATGCTATGAGAAACCAGAGTGCACAGACCTCCTCCAAAGAAATTCAGAAACTTAAACTACACGAAAACCTGTCTGTAACCCACACATAAAACCTCTGTTCGTAAATGACTGAGTGAAGACCTTGTAAGAGGGTTATGGTAAGAAAAACAAACAAACAAAAAACTTCAAAAACCAAGCAGGGCCAAGGAGGCCAAATTGAATAAACCTTTCTTTCCCTTTTAAGGGAAGGTCTTTGGTGATTTCCTCTTTGCCCTCAAAGCCTGACAGGTTGTAGGAACTGGTTGATGTAAACAACATGTACTAAAGTCCTATCCTGCTGCAAGTCTGGGGTTCAGCTACACAGTGCCTTCCATTTTGAGGCCCAGTGTGACGGGACAGAAGGAACCAGGCAGGCCATGGCGGCATGGTGATTGGTGCTCTAGCCATGCTGTATGAAAGGGCTCTGCGAACCCTTTCCACCTTGCTCAGCCAGCAGACAGAAGATTTGACAGGAGAATTTAAAGATGTACCCCCAGCAAGGAGGACAGGGTCATAGCTTACTAAAAGGGATGTTAAGTCTCAAGCGTTTGCTTGGATGGTTACTCAGGCAGGACTAGAGGTGTGTGTAGTGGGCAGAAGGGACCTTGCCAAGTTGGAATGGGGGTTCGTGCATGGCAGTCCTGTGTCACTGACATTTCAGAGTTGAGCTGCCTCCTCAGCTCCATTTGGCTTTCACCTCCCTCTGGGTCACAGACCGTGACCCTTTGCTGGATGGCCTGGGATCCCGAAGTGGGAGCACAGGGCTGGCTCACTTCCCACAGCAGGTACAGAGCGGGATCTGTGACTCAGGCAGCACCCTGTCAGGTTTGCTCTGTCCTAAGTCAGCCCTAGGAGGGAGGTGCAGGAGATGATCCCTCAGCAAACTCGCAGAGCCGCTAAGGAGGCAGCAAGGACTCCCCCTTGAAAGCTCACTCCTTCCAGAAGCACTTTGAAAGCCACAGCTGGGGTCCAGGGCTCCTGTGTCCCAATCCCTTCTGATAGATGGTTATTCCATTAGGATCCATACCCCTCCTAAAATCCACATGCAAACTGTAGAGGGTAGATGACAGAGTGAGCAGACCATAAGCAAGGACTCCAGACTGGACTCCCTAACTTCTAGTTATGACATGTTGTGTGAGTCGTTGCTCCTTTCTGGGCTTCAGTTCTGTCATGCGTGAAATGGGGATGATTTTCATCTTCCAGCACAGAGTCACAGGCGGTACTCAAGACCATCACCCCCCTGCTTTCCCCTTGTTCCTGACTCATGCTTGCTTCTCAGGTGGCTCTGAGCCACTTTGTGGGGGCACACTGTCCTCCACCACCCTGGGCCTTTGGAAGTAAGTATGCAGTCCCTGGGTCTGATTTCGGGCTGGGCACAAATGGTCATGAGAGGAACTTAGGCAGGGAGGGCTCTGCTGGGTTCCAGCTGGCTGTGGACCAGGGATGCAGAACTATGGTTTTAATAACTCTGAGACTTGGCAGGTTCGCTGGGGGCCTGGCTCTCCAAGTCTGCAGACCGCCCCTCCTGTGAGGTCTCTCGGGATGTCTCTAGCGACCCCTCAGACACCCCATCCATGCTACTCAGGATGTCCTCGAATTCCCGCTGGCCACTGTTACGTACAGCTGCCTCCAGAGCCTTCTGGCGCCGGTAGAAGTGGGAGAACTTGTTGAAGATGATGGTGATGGGGAGCGCGACCACCAGAATGCCTCCGAGGATGCAGCCCGAGGCCGCCAGCTTGCCAGCCACCGTCACCGGCACCACATCCCCATAACCCACCGTGGTCATGCTCACCGTGCCCCACCACCAGCAGGCCGGGATGGTGTCAAAGCCCACGTTCTCCTCCTCCTCCGCCGTGTAGGCCACGCCGGAGAACACTGACACACCCACGGCCAGGTACAGCAGTAAGATGCCCACCTCGCGGTAGCTGTGCTGGAAGACAATGCAAGAACCTGAATCAGCTAGATGGGCATAGGAGAAACTGAGGCCCAGAGAGTATAGCACTGACTGGGTCCCAAGTCACAGAGTAAGGTCGAGCTAGCACCAAGACCCAAGTAACCTAACTCTAAGGTCTTCTCATTATAGGGCAACAAAACTCTCTGGGATTGAATACAGGCCTAATTTCTATTGCAAAGGTGCTTGCCTGGCCACTGAGCTTTCTTTTAACTCAGAGATCCTGTTGATTTTTTTTTTCCTTTGCAAAACCAAAAGAATCATAGTTTATGTTTTACAATGCAGTTAGTTAGGTTTTGTGTCCTTTTGACTGGTCGATCATGTTTGGCAGGTACGAAAACAAACCTTTTCTGCCCCTCAAGGAAACTGAGAAGATATGGGTTCCCCAGACAAAACACACATCACATTTGCTTACGGATATATACATCTGCTCTACTGTGAAGTCAAGACTGTGGACAGGGGTTCTCAAATGGGGTGGTTTTGGACCCACCTGGGGACATTTGGCATTATTTGGAGATACTTTTGGTTATTGTAGTGGGAACAGGTATGCCACGGGTAGAGGTGAAGGGTGTGGTTTAACGTCCTACAGTGTATAGGGCAGCACCCACAATAAAGAGTTATTTGACTCCAAATGTTTATTAATGCCAGGCTGAGAGGACTTAACTTAGAGAAAACTGTAATGTGTGCCAACATCATATAATTCTTGTTTAAAAGTCAGAACCCAACTAATTCAATTTGTACCATTTAATTTGACTCAATTAAGGTAGGTCTGTGGTAGAGCCACAGATAATACCTTTCTGGCAAGCTTCTATGTGTTCAGAGAGCCATTTCCAGCCTGGGGCCTCACACTGAGTCATGGCAAGGGTCTGGTCTGGACAACGTTACACTTGAATCTTGACCCTAACAGCCTGGATCACTATTATATTCCTCCTTGCACATAAAGCTAAGATCCTCAAGCCATGATTTTCTGCCATAGCATCATTCCCATGGTAGAGGCAAGTTGGAGTTGTAGGGCATAAGGATCTTTCCTAGACAGACACTGCACTTAAGGGGTCTGGCTAGCAGAACTCTCTGAACTGGATCATTACCCTGGGATTCTGCCTAGATCACCTACCAGTGTCTTGAATCCTTACTTCCCTGCCAGGAGGACAGGCAACAGGATTTACTGAGCAAAGGTGGAAGGGACCTTTGAGTGCCTTCCAATGATCCTTCACAGAATTGCATGATGCTTTAGGAGAAAGAGCCTGAGGCTGGAGTTGGGCACAGTGAGGCTAGTCTCTGGCCTCTGCCGTTTACTTACTGAAGAAGCTTTGGTAAGTCCTGTCACTCACTGGAGCCTCAGTTTCCACATCTGCAAAGGGGTGACAATATATGTCTTCACAAGCTTTCTATGCTCTGGGGAAGGGGCCAAGAGTTCATGCCTTGAGTACCATGACCCATGCATTTCTTAGACCACATTCCCCCCTCCCCCATCCCCTCTGTGTCCCCTCTGCCAGCATTCATCCTGTGTGTTGGCCAAACCTTGTTACAAGTTATTCACATTGCCTTCCTTCCTTTCTCATCCAGGCTAATTACACCCCTTGGGCAGAACCTGGCACTAAGATAATGTGTTCAATAAGTTGTGACTAGGCTTTAAAAAAAAAACAAAACCCCAGCCTTCTAAACTCATGATCTTCATCTACGGGAAGAAAATGAATAACAGCATCTTCTTGAGGAAGTTGTCCTAAGGACGAATCAATAATAGATGTGAAATTGGCACAGAATAGGTTCTGTGCTCAGTAAGTATTAGCTCCAGGGCTATATTCCTAGGTTTGGCCTATTAAGGGTGACTACCTGGGCCTTTTGATAATGCCAGAAGAAAGGCTATTTTTGTTCTATAAACTGAAGTTTGGTAGATACACCAGAAGTAAACTTTGTCCCTGATAATCCATGTTTGTAATCACGGCACTTGAAAGCCAAAGAGTTTGAGGCCAGACTTGACTATGTAGGGAGTTCAAGGCTAGTCTGGCCTATATATGGTGAGATTGTCTCAAAAAAAAAGGGGGGGGGGGAGAGTGCCAGGCACTAGTGGCTCATGTCTGTAATCCTAGCTACTCAGGAGGCTGAGATCTGAGAATGGAGGTCTCAGGCAGGAAAGTCCATGAGACTCTGATCTCCCATGAACTACTCAGAAAAAGCTGGAGGTGGTGCTGTGTCTCAAGTGGTAGAGGGCTAGCCTAGAGCCAAAGAAGCTCAGGAACAAGCTCCCAGGGCCTGAGTTCAAGCCCCAGGATGCACACAAAAAAAGTGGGGGTGGGCAATAGAGAGGTGAGGAGTGATCTTTGTCTTCTCCTTTGCAAAAAGAAAGCCAAGCCAAGCAATGACTCCGTCTTTTCTTCCAGAAACAGGGGTAACAGTAAGCCCTTCCTTACAGGGCCTTTGGAAAGAGGTCAGACTGGATGTGAATGTCCGCCTGGCATCTAGCTCTGCGCCTGGCCTGGCTTCTCAGTCCAGATGTGCGCCTGGACATTGGAGGCTTGACAAATCCACCAGCTAACCTGCCCCAGCCTCCCCTCACTCTCCTCTATCCCAACCCTCCCCCCCCCCCCCCACCTCACCTCCAAACATCCTACCTTGAGCGTGGCGCCCAGCGATCGGAGCCCGGTGGAGTGGCGCGCCAATTTGAGCACGCGGAAGATGCGCATGAGACGGAAGACCTGCACCACCTTGCCCAGGTCCCCCAAGTCCTCGCCGCCGGCCCCGCCCTGCTTGCCCAGCGCCGCCCCGGCCAGCAGCGTGAGATAGAAGGGCAGCACGGACACGATGTCGATGAGATTGAGCGGGTGGCAAAAGAAGTTGCGCGTGCTGGGCGCCAGCAGGAGGCGCGACGACACCTCGAAGCTGAACCAGGCGATGCAGAAGTACTCGAGCCGCCGAAGCACCGGGTCATCGCGCACCTCCTCGGCGCTCCGGCCCGCCGCCACGGCGGCCACGGCGGCCGCGGCCTCCCGGGCCTGGTACTCGGGCAGGCTGTGGATGCACATGGCGGCGATGGAGGCGAGCACCACGCCGATGGAGACGCAGCTGAACAGCTTGCTGGGCAGCGAGTAGCCCGGGTTCTCCATGGTGAGCCACAGGCGGCGGCGCAGGCGGCCGCAGCGCGCCGTGCCGTAGCGCGCCAGCTCGCGCTGCACGTCGGAGATCTCATCCGGGCACGGGTCCACGCTGCTCGGCGTGTCGCTGTCCTCGTCCCACGCGCGAGGCCGCGCCACGCGCCGCTCCAGGTAGCGCGCCCGGCAGCACGTGGCCAGGGCGTTCTCGCCCAGGCCCCAGTAATCCGCCTCCTGGCCGAAGGCGAACACGCACAGCTCGTCCAGCACGTGCAGGTGGCCGGTGCGGTAGAAATGCAGCAGGCCCAGGAAGAAGCCCGGGTGCCGATCGAAGTAGAACTCGCGTATCCCTGCGTCGTAGTCGTCGCACAGGCGCCGCGCCTGCTCCTCGGACGCCGCGGCCTGCAGGCGACCCAGCCGCGTGCCCGGGAAGCGCGCCACGGCGCGTGCGCTCAGCCGCCGCCGCACGCCGCCCACGTTCACGCGCAGCGCCTCGTCTCGTCGCCGCCAGGGGGCGCCGGCGCCCGACCCTGAGGACTCGCTCACCATGACTCCGGGGTGCCACCCCGCGGACACCTGGGGCGGGGGAGGGTGGAAGGGGGGCTTTGTGCAAAGCGCCGGGTATGCAGTAGGTGTTCAATAGATGTCAAGTGCCCCCCCAGACTCGAGTTACCTGGGATGTCCGTTTCCTCCTCTGGCAACGGGAATGGGAATACTTGCCACCTAGGATGGTCATGAAAATCAGTTGAGAACAGTGGTTCTCAAAGTATGTTCCTTGGACAAAGCATCAGCTCACTTGGGACTTGGTCAAAAATTCCCATTCTGTAGTCTGCCCTAGATTTGCCAAATCAGAACGGGGGTATGGAGTGGAGGCCAGCAGCCAGCCTCCCGCTGTCCCTCTTTCCCTCTCCATTCTGTCTCTGTCTCTGTCTCTATCTCTGTCTCTGTCTGTCTGTCTGTCTCTTTCTCTCTGCTTGTGTGTGTAGCTTAATTGCTAAGGTAGCCCAGGCTGGCCTTGAACTTGAAATCACCTGCCTCAGTTTCCCAAGTGCTGGGATTTCAGGCTGGCCTCCACCACAGCAAATAGCCTTGTGTTTAAAGACAAGGAGAGTGATTCTGATACTTGGTCAAGTTGTGATCTACTGGGTTAGATGATGTAAGGCATCTGTAGAGTCCTTCAGACATGACCTTGAACCTTCTCTGTGTGTATGAGTGACTCTGAGCCTCTGTGAAATGGAGATTTTAAAAAAAGATCTACTTCAAAATGCGGTTACAATGATTATGTGTCCTAGTGTCCTTTTTAGACCTGGCCCACATAAAGAGTTTATTGAAAAATCCACCAGTACCACTCACACTGGAGTCAGGCAAACCTGGGCTTAACCACACCCATGATGCACTTGAGCCTTGAATAAGTTTCTCCCCCACCCCCTCTGGGTCTCTGATTCCTGAACAATGCAGACAGTAGCACCCCTCTCCAAGGCTAACTGGAGGGCCATGGGAAGTGCTTGGCTTTGATGAGTAGTCAGGAAATACTAGATAATTCCACAGAAAAAGACTTCCACCTCTGCTGGAACCAAGGGCTGATGTCTTGACTCCTGACCGATATAAGCTCATCCATGGTGGGCCTGGGGATCTCCCGTACATCCAGCACCCAAGCCTGGCTGCCTTTCACTTAACTCTGGCTTTGTTTAGATGGGCTGGAATCTGATTCTGCCCTTAGCTCTGTCTCTTGTGCAACCTCAGGTTTGTGGTCCTGTTCTAGGAGTTAGCCTAGATGAACTTTGGATAAACCGTTTTCCTGATGGTGTTCAGAGCCTTAGGAATACACTGGGAGCTCAGTGCATTAATATTCCCTTAATTACGGGAATAGTAACCATTCCTTGGGCTTCTCTTTGGTCAAACATGAGTTCAAATTCTGATGAGTCTGTCATGGGCCAGCTGTTGATTTTGAGTGGATCCACTGCCCTCTCTGAGCTCACATTTCTATCTGCAAACAGGAAACCATCATTCTTCCTATCAGAGGCTGAGGAGTTGATGCTGCAGTGTGTCTAGCGGCAGCACGGTCCTGGGGCATAATCAGTGCACAGGAACGATGAGTGGGAGGGGGGCAGGTCTACTCTGGCCTCTTCCACCTCAGGAGGTGAAAAACTTCCCAGGCCATTTCCATCATCCATTAGAAGCATGATCTCCGGCAAATCCCTCTATCTGCCTACAACTCACTTTCCTGCTTTAGGAAGCAGAGGTACTTAGTGAAACAAATGTGGCTTGACAAGAATCTGGCGATCAGTGAGAAAGGTTGGGGGACTAGCTCAAAATTACCCAGCTGGTTCACAGCCCACCTCAGCTGGAGCCTTGGGATGCTTATTTTCGAACACCTCCAGTCTATCTAGTACTTTCCTGCGCCACCCACCCCACCAGCTGCACTTCCGTGAATCCTCTTAACCAGGGCAGCCAGGGAGGTTTATTAGTCCCATTTTACAGATGTGCAAGCAGGACGCACTCCAGTCTCCCCAAAGCCTGGCCGGCCCACTGCCCCCGCCTGGGCAGTCCATGCCTCCCACTCCCTCAGCCCCTTACCTTACCAGCACCACGCCTCTCCCCAAGCAGGACTCAGACTTAGTCGGCGGGCTGAGGGGAACCCCCTTTTGGGCATCTGTGTTCCCTGCTCGCCTGTCTCCAAAAGGCGCAGAGGCGGAGGGGAGCCGCCGGGCCGGTGCAGGCCTCCTCGCAGCCCCGCAGCCCCGCTGCGTCTCTCTGCGGGCCCCCTCCTTTCTTGTTCCTCCGTCCCCCGCGGCTGAGGCCGCATCGATCGCTGCCAGCGGAGGGAGGGAGGCCGCGGGGCGGCCGGAGGCGGTGGCTTCTATTCCTGACTCGGGTGAGAGCTGGGGGGTGTTGTCTGGAGACTGCGCCCAACAACCCAGCCATGTCCACAAATCAGGGGCGCAGAAGGATGGGCCACTTAGAGGGATGGTGTCCCCTCTGGAGAGAAGTCTCTGTCTCCGGCCCAGGAGTGGCAGTAGCAGTATTTTGCTTCATGGAGTGCCTGCTGCTGTGACAGGAGACTTAGCTCAGTCATTTCCTGACACAGACTTGGCCAGGGCCAAAGGCTCTGTGCTCTGCAGTGTACAGAGGAGACCCAGGCTCTTGCCTAGCCTGTCGGGATGAAGGGGAAGGAGTTGGACAAGGCAGCTTCAGATCCCAGGGGCCTCCTGGCCTGTGCCTGAGCAGTCCAGCCCTAGCCAGGTGCGTGCCCCAGGAGTCAGCATCCTCACCTGCAGGTGGAGTCCTGAGTCCCACCTTCCAGAAGGGTTAGGGGGCAAACAGCTGTGATCTGTGAGTGAGGGCTGTTGTGGGTGTGCTGGGACAGGGTACTGAAGACTAGACCCTGGGTTGACAGCTGTTGGTCTAAATGAGCATATTTACCATTGTTGAGAAGTTACTTGGCCCAAGTATAGGGCCTCGTCTCATTCAGGCTGCAAGCACATCTGCAGGGTGCTGTTCTCATACAACCTCACGGATAAGAAGTGACAAGTTTAAGAAGCACGGTTCCTCTGCCAATTGTCCCCTATGCCAGTGCTATGCCACAGATAACACGTGAGCGACCTATGTTGTTTGAAATTCTGTCTCTCTCTGTCTCATTGTCTGTCTCTCTGTCTCTTTGTCTCTGTCTCTCTGTCTCTCTGTTTCTCTGTCTCTGTCTCTCTCTCTCTCTCTCTCTCTCTTTCACTCTCACTCTCCTTTCTGCTAGGGATCTTGGCCAATTCAGTACTTTCAGAGCTACTGCTTCTCCACTGTCAAATCAAAATAACAATTTGCCTACCTTTCTCAGGGCTAGGGGGTGGATGAATGAGGTGGTGTTTTAAAGTGGAAGGCATTAAGATGTGTATTGCTATAGATGAATAATCGATATTGGCACGAGGCTCTTACTATGGTAAATCAATTCCTTGTCTTGAAGAACTGCACCCTGCCATTTCTACCCACAGCCCATCAGCCAAAGCAGGTCCCTAAGCAAGCCCTCCATCTGTGGGGCGGGGACGCACAGGGCTCCCCGGGGAAGCTCCAGAAAGGTGGGAACGTGGGAGGGAGGAGGCAACTGCAGTCATAGAACACACAATCCTCAGCATTCTCCGTGTTAACTCCTGGAGGATCTGGGTGGGGAATCTGAGACCCAGAAGGATCCAGAGATAGAGCCCAGGTCCCAGCAGCTCAGGGACTCCCACAAAGGACTCTCTGTTCTCTATCTCCTCTCTCCGGCATCACCTTGAACCCAAGTTGCTGCACTGGTTACTTTGAGTCCACAGTTCAAGTATTTGAATCTTGTGAGAAGGACTACAGCAGCCAGGAAGTGGAATTCTTTCCACCTCCCAACCAGAAGACCAGATGGATAAAGGACTTTACTTGGGCTCATCCCCTTCTCTCCTTAGGCCCTGACTGTAGGCAGGAGTCTGGGGGAATTGAAGTAAGTGAGGTATAGTTCAACATCAGGAGGGGACCCACTCTAAACATGTCACCCCAGCTGTCCAAGCATCGTGTCTCCTAATGTAGGACAGTCCCAAATGATCTTAGTGAGCACTTGGATGTAAGATGACACAACATCAACTCCTGGAGTGAGACTGATTCCCTTTTCAGTCCTGCTTGTGGCAGCCAGAGATTCTCAACTTAGAGCACTGACAGCTCTTTTGCCCTTGCTAATCTCCCATTTATTAAAGCAGAGACAAGGAGTGGGCTGCAGGCTCAGTCTTGGCAAGGAGCCTTATCTAGCTAGAGTTTAATAATATTATTTAATTGGACATGAATTAATTGAATGGCACTGAGCCATTCTGGTCGAATTTGATTTCCCACTTACATTCTCTCTGTGTGGCCAGTGATCTTGCTTATCACTTCCATAGTAGTGAGGTCAGATTTGCTTTTGAAATGGGTTTCATTGCGTACAAAAATGAATCATCTCAAGGGAAACACAGCATTACAGGTAGCCTGAATACATCATGCTATTTTACAGGTACAACTGAAATTATGAATGAACTGGTGTGTGGAAAATTCTGCTGGACATACTTTTTTTTTCTGTTTCAGTCCTGCAGCTTGAACTCACAGTTTGGGCAGCTTTTTTCTTTTCTTTTTTCCTCAAGACTTAAAAAGGCCATACCTCCATTTTTTTTGATTGTTTAGTAGTTTATTGGAAATAAGAGTCTCACAAACTTTTCTTCTCCAGGCTAGCTTTGAACCATGATCCTCAGGTCTCAGCTTCCTGAGTAGCTAGGATTACAGGCATGAGCCACTGGGACCTGGCTGGACATACATTTTTAGGGGGTAGGGTTACCTGAATTGAACATTTTAGGAGAGGAACAAGATACACAAAAAGATGTAAACACGGGTGTTGGTCAGGGTGGGAAGCTCAGTGTGGCCATTTCAGGGCGCTGGGCTGGTAAAGACAAATCCCTCTGAGGTCCCATGATGAACCTTAATTCTCAGGAGGAGAAGCAAGGGTTGCTGGGAAGTGACAGCAAGTGAATGTTTATCTACCCCTGGCAGGGATGGATCCTTCTGTCATCTCTTTCTGTTATGACCCTGAGCTGGATATGGAGCCGTGAATCTTAAACCAGAATTAGCCTGAGGAGAGAGAGAGAGGAAAAAAAGGAAAAGTCAATCCCCCATCCAGGCCCCATCATCCCAGCTCTGGTGACTACCAAAGCAGGGCTCCCTGTGTCCTTCAAAAGGGCACAGTGAAGCTCAGAGCCATTCTAAGTTGCAGCACATTAAGAGAATCAAGAAGGGCCAGGTTAGCCGGGTGCTGGTGGCTCACGCCTGTAATCCTAGCTACTCAGAAGGCTGAGATCTGAGGATCGCGGTTCAAAGCCAGCCCGGGCAGGAGAGACCGTGAGACTCCTATCTCCAATAAACCACTAGAAAACCGGAAGTGGCGCTGTAGCTCAAGTGGTAGAGCGCTCGCCTTGAGCTGAAGAGCTGAGGGACAGCGCCCAGGCCCAGAGTTCAAGCCCCACGACTGACCAAAAAAAAAAAAAAAAGAAGGGCCAGGTGCCAGAGCTCATGCTTGTAATCCTAGCTACTCAGGAGGCTGAGAACTGAGGATCATAGTTCAAAGCTAGCCCAGGCAGGAAGTCCATGAGGTTCTTATTGCTGATTAAACAATGAAACCTCAGAAATAGAGCTGTGGCTCAGTGTGGTAGAGTGCCAGCCTTGAGCAAAAAAGTTAAGGCCCAGTGCTCAGGCCCTGAGTTTAAGCCCCAGTACTGGCACAGTTCCCCCCCCCCTGTATATATTTATACACACACTCATTTCCTCCACATGCACCCCCACCCCCCAGGACCTCTTACACTCCCCATCTGCTTCTTCAGCTCAGGCCTATGGAGGCCTTGGCTCTGGGGAGGTAACCTGCTGAGCTTGTTGAACTGGAAGAAATGTCAGAGGTAGGGCTGGAAGAGGGAAGACCTGGAAGCCCCAGGAGCTGTACCTCTGGTGGGATCCCTGCAGTCCCGGCCACAGGCGGTGGGGCAGCAGCGTTTGCTGCGGGAGCAGTCGGAGTCCTGGTTACACATGTGCTTCGTGGGGCTGAGGCAATGCAGTGGGTCCCGGGGGCAGTTGCCCAGCTTTACTGCAACAAGAAGCCTGGGTGAGCCCTGCTTGTCTGCACTGGCCCTGGAGCTTGAATGGTCAGCCGGGTAGGGGAGGCGCTTACCTGAGACCCTGCGAACACACTGGCGGAAGCAAGCTCGGTAGCAGCACTTGTAGGTTGAGGGACACTGGCGGTCACTCATGCACTGGTCAGGCACTGACAGGGCACAGGGCCCGTCGTCTGGTGGGCAGCCCCCTGATTTCTCTGTGAAAAGAACCCCCATATCTTGTAGCTGGAGACAGGTCAGTCTCCAACCCTTAGTCACTGCCTGTTCTCTGGAAAGTTTTCCTCTGAGATTCGTATGGCATCAATGGGCAGGTAAAAAAAAAATATGTGGGAAATATGGTCATGCCTGGTCTGGCCCTTGTCAATCTCCCTGGTCTTACTCTGTACCATTCTTGCTCAGGGGCCCCCGATCTGCTCCCAGCTAGCTCACAGGCCACACCCACAATGCACAGTGACTGTCAGTGTCCCTCAATCTACTCAGCAGGGCCTCTGTTTTGGACACACCCCTTTCCCTCATGCTGATCCCTGTATCTCATTTACCCAGTCCCTACATTCATCTTCACCACCACATCACCTCTGCAGAAGACCCTCTGCCCCTGATCCCACACTGACTACTGACTACACAGTTCCAAATGATCCTCCCCTCAGAGTATATGACTACAGTTGTCTGCACGTCGCATCGGTCAGAGCTGAGACTGGTCACACCTCTCCCTCACCTCAGCTCACCACGGGTTCCAGCCTAGTACTGGGTGCACAATGCTCGTGGCTCAGTGACTGCTGGAAAGAAAAGATTTTGAAGGGAGACTCAGTGTTGCACGTGGGGCACCTGGCTGCCGGCCTGGCGCAGCGTCACATGCCGCAGCTGGCCACATCTGCCTTGGCACACTGTCACACTGTCACTGTTGCATAGCTTTAGATGTAAGTGTTCACTCTATTACTATATTCTCCAGCTGTGCAATGGTCTGTCCTGTACCTAGACACTCTTCTTGGGATTTGGGGCTGTTCCCAGACGTCCCATACCCAGTATCTCCCTCCACTTGGAGAAAGACGTCAAGGATTAGAGGGGGAGTGGCCAGCCCCGCCCCACACAGTCCTGAGGCTAGGACTTCCAAGGAGCTAGGACTTCCCTTGGAGCTCCATGACCTCCATGACCTGGTTGCTTTGGGGCTTTAGGGATGAGACTGGGCTGCGGGCTCTACTTCCGTCTAGCACCAAAGAAGACGTTTGGGAGCCTTCCATAGCAGCTGGATCCAGGGTTGTGACACGGCCCCCTGTGTTCCCTGTTGTCCCTGTCTGGCTGCTGGCTGCCGGCTGCACCCGTCTGCACACGTAGCGGGTGATCTGATCCCCACAAAGAGAGTGCTCAGTGTCAGCTTCAGTTCGTTTCAGTTGAATTGCTGCCCCCTGCTGGATAAAAAGGTTTACCTGGGAGAGAGCCCAGGCTCTAATGAGCCTCTCTTAAGGGGAACTTGGGGGGCCTTGGGAGACTGTCTTAAGTATAGGGTTTAGTCCTGAACTCAAGCTCAGGCCTCAAAGAATGGGCCAAACAGAGCAACCTGAGCTCACAGCCAGATGAGTGGGAGCTGTGTGTTGAGGAGCAGGTGGCACAGGGTGGGTAGGGAATAGAGCCCCGGAACTTCTAGGGGGAGTGGCCGGGGGCTGGGCCCTGAGGAATAGGCTGACAGGGAGAGGGGCTGAGAGTTGGTACTTCAAGTTGAAAGAACTACCAAGCTACAGGGTGGAGCCAGACATAATGGCCTACAGCACGCAGAGGAGTGTGAAGGGGTTTGGGTGGTCACACCAGCTCTGTTTCTCCGCCTTCCTAACCATCCCTCCATAACCAGGTTCTATGTTCCCTGAGAGGCACTCTGGGCACAGCATAGGCACATACATAGATAGATGCCATGGATGTGTAGACTCAAGGAGTGAGTAACCACACCCAGACCTGGTTTAAAGAGACAATCATCTTGCAGAGGTAGATAACACCAACAATCAAACACACAAGCACATTTAGATCTACACGCATAATTCATGGTCAGCTTGACCTATGACATTACTGACAGCCAACCTTTTATTTCTACAAGAAGAGCAACTTACACATAAGATAGTTTTATATATGTATGTGTGAATATATATGTATATACACACCTATACATAAATACATATGCATACATATATACACACTTATATATACATACACACATGTATATCCATATATATTCACACATATACAAGCAATAACATCCACACATTTAAAATGGGACATACAGTCCCTCTCCCATGGTATAACCCCTGCTTTCATTATATTTGAAGTTGGTATAATTTGTGGAGGGGAAGGGAAAAACCAAATAATTTAAATAGGGATACAGGTGGACCCATTGCAACAATGAGATGTACAAGTTGTTATGTCGAAAAATGAACTTTACAACTTTGGCCGAGGTGGGGGAGGTGGGGAGGGTAGGGGAGATGGGAAGGGATGGGAAGGGGAAACAAAGGAGGAGGCAACAATGCTTGATAAGAAATGTACTCATTATCTTGTGCATGTAATTGTAACCCCTCGGTATGGTATTTTCACAATAAAAAAGGAGATTATGTAAAAAATAAAATAAAACGGGACATACACAGTCAAATATACACACGTCATTATTTATGTACACATGCCTACACACATACTTTCACACTTAGACATGCATGTATCACATGCAGATGTGTGTAGACAGAACCATCAACAGTTGACATACACAGAGCTACACATACACAGGTTTACTCCCAATATTATATCACCACTGAAACCATTTCACTAGGCACGTACTGTTTACTATGCTCTTTGTATCAAAGGCACCCAACATTCGAATGCAAGGAGGGGCAGGGTCTTACAAACAGTGGTGACTGACCTTCCACAGACAACAACCTAACGCTTCCCCTCCCTCGACCCCAGCATCCTGTGCTACTGTTAGCTGAGGACCAGGCAGCTGTCTCATGGTAAAGAAATCAGGGCACAGTGGGTTCCGGTGAATCAGAGGAGCCACAGAGAGAGGGCAAGCAGAGAGGTACTGCGCAGGCCCAAGCACTTGCAGGCCGCAGAACCCACCCTGAACAGCCAAGCATGGCTGTATGGAGACATGGCTTCTGGGCCTCCTGGTTGCTTTGCTTCTTGGTATCACCCGCTTGCGCTGTACTCAATCCTCAGGATGCTTTTTATTACTCCAAAAGGGAAGCATGGGCCCCATTTCACAGGGAGGAAGTTGGTGAGCTGGGTCTTTCTGATTGCAAAGCTATAAACTCAGATGCTACCTTCGATACTCACTCAGAGCCAGTCTTTGGCCTTGGGCAAATGGTTTCCTCCTCTGAAAAAAATGGGAATAAAACAGTGCTGGCTCACCACATTGCAGAGAGCCTGTGTGTGGTGCCGGGCATGAGTCACAGCCTCAAGGCTTGGCCTTGGAACCCGCCAGCGTGGTTCTTCTCTCAGCCTGGCTGCTCTGAGCATCCCTTCTCCCCATCCCAGCTCATGCACCAGGCAGAGACCTGCGCTTCCATGAACTTCAAGGGGCAGAAAGGATGCAGAACCTGCTCCCTGGGGCCTTGCAGAGAAAGAGGACCCATTCTCATAACTACCCACTCCTCCAGGGGCAGGGACAGGGATGCACAGGTGGATGTAGGTCAGAGCATTCCAGCCCCAGCGGAGGATGGAAGGGGTGGCCTCGCTCAGACTGGAAGCCACCTGTCTAGCCACTCAAGCATTCACACCTCCCTTGTTGCCAACAGGCCAGCCTGAGTCTTGTCAGGGGACGGGGTGGGGACAGCATGTGAGGGAGGGAGAAGAGAGCCAAGTGGCAGATTCCTTCCAACAGATGCTACATTCCAAGAGCCATGTTTCCTTCAACTCCAAGTCCCTTCTTCAGGCCAGAGAGGACCAGAGAAGGCTCACATCCTATGGTGAGAATTACAGGACCACGTGGAAGTGGGGGACACAGCTGGACACAGGGTGGACACTCAGCGGCATAGAGACACACATGCACAGACACACATGGATACGAGTGTATGTGTGTGGAGGTTCACACTGACAATCAGGCCCCCAAACATCCATGCACACAGAGGCAGGGGTATGCCCCTAAACACAGGCACAGACAAGCATAGAAATACTGGCAGGAAGATATTTACCAAGAGACACAGCATCTGGACCAGCCAGAAAAATGCATTCTCAGCTGGGTGCCAGAGGCTCAGACCTGTAATCCTAGCTACTCAGTAGGCTGAGATCTGAGGATCGTGGTTCAAAGCCAGCCTGGGCAAGAAAGTCTGTGAGACTCTTATCTCCAATTAACAACCAGGAAACCAGAAGTGGCGCTGTGGCTCAAGTGGTAGAGCACTCACCTTGAGCTGAAGAGCTGAGGGACAGCGCCCAGGCCCAGAGTTCAAGCCCCATGACCAACCGGAAAAAAAAAAAAAAAAAAAAAAAAGCATTCTCCTGAAAGCATATGTGCGCAAGCGCACGCACACACACACACACACACACACACACACACACACACACACACACACACACACACTCAGAGCAAACCACCTGGTCTCTGGAGCTATCACACTTACCTCCCTTCTTCCAGCCTGACACCCCGGGCAGCTGGCTCCCTAAAGCCAGGAGAATCATCAGAAAGAAGTAGCTCTGGATCCTCATGTTTCTACCACGACACCTAATAAGATTAGGGCCCAGAGGCCCTCAAATGAACACCTGCAGCCCCAGAGAGGCTACAGCGGTTGAGTCAGGGGAGGAGGAGCAGGGGTGGGGTTAGGGACATGAGTCTCCTTCGTCGTGACCCCACCCCCTGCCTAAGAGCCTCCGTTGGGGTATTTGTGCAATAACTGAAGGCAGGTCTTTCGTGTTGGGGCTTTGGATCCAGTTCTGCCTGTATTAGTGACTTGGGCTCTGATGTTGGGCAAGTCCTTTTGCTCTTTGGACCTCAGTGTTTCTCATCTGTCTTTTCGTTCTTCTTTTTTACTGTAAAAAAAAAATTAGCTTGGGCTGTCCATTTGTGCGTGCAATGCATCTTGGTCAGAGGCACTTCCTGGATGATTCTCCCGCCTCCTCCCATTTAGTTTCCTAGTCCCATGTTCACGTATACACATTGAGTATTATGACTACATTCACCCATCCTTTCTCTTTCCATTCTCTGTGTGTTGGGAATGGGGAGGTGCTGGGCATCAAACCTAGGGCCTCACACATGCTAGGCAAGTGTTCTACCACTGAACTAGATCCTTGGCCTGAGAGAACTTTTAAAAATAGAGACAGAATTCCAGACAGGCTGGAATGAGGTAGCTCATACCTGTAATCCTAGCTATTCAGGAGGCTGAGGTTTAAGGACTGTAGTTCAAAGCCAGCCTGGGCAGCAAAGTCCATGAGACATTTATCTCCAACTAACCACCGGGGAGAAAAAAAACAAAAAACTGAAAGTGAAGCTATGGCAAACGTGGTAGAGACCTAGCCTTGGGCACAAAAGCTCAAGGACAGCACCCATGCCCCTGAATTCAAGCCTTAGGACCTGCACATGTATGCATGCATTTGTATACACACACACACACACACACACACACACACACACACACACACACACACACACACACACACACACACACACACACACACACACACACAGGAGTCAGGAGGTGGCTGCATTGACTGTAGTTATCTGGAAGTTCTGGGACATGCCAGAGGCTAGAATTGTGCCCAGAGGCACAATTATATAAGAGGTTGTTGGAATCTTGTTTTATGGACAAATATATGATTATTTTATTTATCTTCTTTGATCATCTACCTTCTGTTCTTTTTCAGTGTTCAACAGATGATTCCTACCAAGTGGTTTTTTTATTGTTTTATCAATGAGTCAGCCCTGCTTCCCGGTTAAGCTCTGACTTTCCTGCCTTCTTCATAACACCGATTCAGAATCCATAGACCTGCGCCTCCCAAATTGCAATTCCCCAGATCCTCAAATACAGTCCTTTTTACTTTTGCATTTCCAAGTTTGGGTTAATCGACAGGATTCAGGGTAATGAGTCAGGCCTTTTTATATGGCAAGGAGGACTTGGCAGAGTTCTGGGCATCTGGGAAGGAAGGTGGCAAAGGGTTGGGGTCAACATTTCCTGCCAGAGAAATGGGCTCAGCTTGGCATAGGAAGTGAGCCCAGCCCTGGCTGCTTGGGCCCCTGTGGATGAAAGAGAAACACTTCTATCTTTGGGAAGATCACTTCCAAAGGCAACAGGTGGAGCTGCCCCATGCCAGGGCTGGCTTGGCTATCTGGGATGGGCAGAGCATGGCTTTGGTTTGGCTTATTTGAGGGCTGGAGCAGATGAAAATGCCAATGGCACTCCTTCCCTGATTGCAGAAGTTTCTAAGCAAGAATGTCATGTGAGTCAGGGACACCACCCGAGGCTTCATACCTGCCATGTGGGCTTGCTCCTATGTTTGGTGGGAGAGAGGTTGTAGAGATTTGGCATTTCATAGGGCCAGGGAACACAGTAGTCTATTGGCACTGAGATCAAGTTCTTCCTCTCTATTAGAAAGATCCTGAAATGGCGCCAGATATGACGGAGGATGAACCCAAGGATGCACCTAATTCTCAGGACTAGGCTGGGCCTTCCCCTATTGCTTCTCTAGTTCCTGGGTGTTGAAAGCAGGAAAATAATCCATCTGACTATGAGGAAAAAAAGCTGACATTCTAGGGCTTGTCTCCCTAGCCTTTTGCAGTCCACAACAGCCAGGCAAGAAATTAGTTCTTCCTTAAGTTTGACCCAAATCCCTCATATTGACTTTTAAGTTCTCAAGCTCTTCTTGACTTTATCTTCTATGGTCTGGTGTTACTTTTGGGATTCAGTGCTATTATAAATGACATTTTGTTCATTTTTAAAGTGTTATTATTTTTGAGTTGTAAGAGCTGTTTACATATTAAGGATATTTTTAGTTTATCATACATGAGAGATAGTACAAAAAGTGGTTAGCATGATTTTGAATCTTAGTACCACCAAGTTCTAATTGTGTGACTTAACTTTTCGAAGCCTCAGTTATTTTATAAAATAGAGACAGAGATACTAGTATTTATTTTACAGGGTAGTTCTGACCACTAACTAAGAGGAGCTTGACAAATGCTTATTTTGATTATCTTTTCTAAATTCTTTGTTTTTTTCCCCTTAGCTTTGTGTTGAATTTGAAAGTGTTAGGACAGTCAAATTAGATTTTTCACTGAGGTCTAATAAATATTTGTTACATTTTCTTCTCTTTTTTTGAGAATATGAATTCTTTCATCCATCTGGAAATTTATCATGGTATATGCTGTAACGGTATGTAAGACAGAAAACATCCTTCCTGCCAGGCACCGGTGTCTCACACCTGTAATTCTAGCTACTCAGGAGGCTGAGATCTGAGGATCACAGTTCAAAGTCAGCTTGGGCAGAAAAGTCCATGAGACTCTTATCTCCAAATAACCAGCAAAAATCCAGAAGTGGATTTCAAATAGTACAGTGCTAGCTTTGAGCACAAAAGCTCAGAGCCAGCACCTAGGCCCTGAATAGAAGCCCCAGGACTGGCACAAAAATAAATAAGCCAACACATAAAAAAAAAGAAAAGAAAAGAAAAGAAAACACATTTTCCCTGTATTGTTAACCAATTGTTCCATTAGCATTTAATGAATAATTCAAACTTTTGCCATTGATTGGAACTGAGAACTTTATAAAAAATTCAAGCCTCCTATGTCATAGGGTCTATTTTGGGGTTTTTGTCCTCTGCCATTGGGCTGCTTATTCTTGTATAAGTCTTGTTGTTGTAATGGTGACATTGCTTCGTGATGTGTTTTAGTGACTTGTGGTATCTATTCCTAGCTGCTAATGTATAGTTTCAATATTTTCAGGTCCCAATTTCATTCTTCCAAATTAGCCTGGTCATCATTTGCTAAGTTCCAAAAATTTGCTGCAGCAAAAACTATCACAATTTTTTTAAATGCACAAAAAATGGTAACTACTTTTTATGAAACACTATTTACTTATTCTGGATCAATAGTACCCACCTTACAGCCCCATTTTCTCATGGATAGCCGCCTTCTTTTTTTCTTCAAACAATGAACACCTTTATTCACTAATAAATTTTTAACATTTAAAGATACATAAGTCAAGCAAAGATGATTCTCATTAGATATATGCTGTTTTACAATTTTCAACTTTCTCTCCCATACATATGGTCCATTTGTGTGTGCTGATTCTGGAACTTGAACTCAGTGCACTGTCCCTGAGCATTTTTTTGCTGAAGGCTAGCACTCTACCACATGAGCCAGAACTCCACATCTGGCTTTTTGTTGGTAGCTAATTGGAGCTAAGAGTCTCACTGACTTTCCTGCTCAGGCTGGCTTCAAACCATGATCCACAGATCTCAGCCTCCTGACCCTACTCTTTTTTTAAACTGAAGAATTTTTAAGTACATTTACATCTATTTTACTCTTAAATATTTCAACATGGATATTTAAGAGATAGGACATTTTTAGGTCTGGTCTGGTGGGACATATCCGCAATCCCAGACCCCATTAGGAGGGCTGAAGCAGGAGGGTCACAAGTTCAAGGTCAGCCTGGGTTATATATAGTAAGTTCCAGGCTAGCCTGGGTATCTACATAGTGAGACCATGACTCAAAAAGATGTAAGGACATGTTCTCATAAATCACAGTGCCATTCCTCTACACAACTAAATTAGCATTGATATCTTAGCATTGTATTTGCCCCCCTTCCCCACACACATGGTACTGGAAATGGAATCTAGGGCCTAGTTCTTGCTATGTATCCCAGTAGTTCAGCTATACACTCGCTCCTTTTGTTTGCATTTTTGAGGATACAGTCCTTAAACTCCAATCATTCTTCCTCAGCATCCCTAGTAGCTGAGATTACAGACATGGGTCACCACACCCAGAAACACTATTTGATTTCGATTTCTCTTATTATCTGGAAAATGACTATCAAGTTGTTTGAATTGAAATCCACACAAGATGCAAACACTGCACTGGTGGAATGCCCCTGCAGTTTCCTTGAATCTAGAATAATCCCTCCAACTCCTTTCTTTTCTCTTACCTCCTTCTTCCTCCTTGACTTCTCCTTCCATCCTTCTCTCTCTTCTTCTTTTCTTTATACAATTTTACTTGTTGAACAAAACAAAAAAAAAAAAAACACTTTTCTTTGTCATACCTTTCAGCTTCTCAGTCCTTCCAATTTCTGTAGACAAATGTTATCTCTAGAAAGTTAATGAATTGACCAGGCACCAGTGGCTCATGCCTGTAATCTTAGCTACTCAGGAGGCTGAGATCTGAGGATCAAGGTTCAAAGCCAGCCCAGGCAGAAAAGTCTCCATGAGACTCTTATCTTCAATTAACCACCAGAAAACCAGCACTGTAAATGGTGCTGGCAAAATGGGTTAACTACTTGCAGAAAACTAAAACTAGATCCTTATATATCACCCTGCACCAGAATCAACTCCAAATGGATCAAAGACCTTGGAGTCAAAGCAGACACCCTGAAAACATTACAGGATGGAATAGGAGAAACCCTAGGACTCCTTGGCACAGGCCGCAATTTTCTTAATAACCCAGAAACACAACAAATCAAAGAAAGGTTCGACAAATGGGATTGCATGAACTTGCAGAGCTTCTGCATGGCAAAGGGCATAGCTAGCAAGATTAATAGAAAACCCACGGATTGGGAGAAGATCTTTACTAGCCTTACAACAGACAAGGGTCTCATATCTAAAAACACCTGGAACTCAAAAAATTAAATCCCCCAACAACAAATCCTCAAAGAAACAACTGCCCCATAGATAAGTGGGCTAAAGACTTAAAGAGAAACTTCTCTGAAGAGGAAAGAAGGATGACCAATAGACACATGAAGAAATGCTCAACCTCCCTACCCATAAAAGAAATCCATATCAAAACAACATTGAGATACCACTTCACACCAGTTAGAATGGCTATAATCAAGAACTCTAATAACAACAGATGCTGGAGGGGATGTGTACAGAAGGGAACCTTACTGCATTGTTGGTAGGAGTGTAAACTTGTTCAACCACTTTGGAAAGCAGTATGGAGGTTCCTCAAAAGACTCCACATAGAGCCTCCCCTATGACCCAGCATTTGGGCATTTGCCCAAATGATCACAAATAAGGCCACGCTAAAGCTACCAGCACGAATATGTTTATTGCAGCATTATTTACCATAGCTAAGATATTGAACCAACCCAGATGCCCCTCAGTAGATGAATGGATCAAGAAAATGTGGCATATATACACAATGGAATTCTATGCCTCCATCAGAAAGAATGAATTGCCCCATTTGTTAGGAAATGGAAAGACTTGGAAAAAATTATATTAAATGAAGTAAACCAGGCCCAAAGAAACTTAGGTCCCATGGTTTCCCTTATTTGCAATAAATAGTATATGTCTGAGTCAAGCAGAAAAGGTCAGATAAGTTCATGTTAGGGAAATGAACCCTAAGATATGTATTCAAATGTTTTTTTTCTTTCAGGTGATTGTTTCTTACACATTTATAAGATGATTTCTTTGTTGCTTTGTATGTCCCTCCCCCACGTTATAAGCCCTGCTTTCACTGTATTTGAGGTTGGTATAATTTGTGGAGGGGAAGGGAAAAAGCAATCATTTAAATAGGGATACAGGTGGACCCGTTGCAGCAATGAGAAGTACAAGTTGTCATGTCGAAAACGAACTTTACAACTTTGGTGGGGGGGGGGGGGGGAGGATTGGGTGGGGGGGCGGGGGGAGGCTGGGAAGGGATGGAAAGGGTAAACAAAGGAGGAGGCTACAATGCTTGATAAGAAATGTACTCATTATCTTGCCCATGTAAATGTAACCCCTCTGTACAGTATTTTCATAATAAATTAAAAAAAAAAAAAACCAGCACTGTGGCTCAAAGTGGTAGAGCACTAGCCTTGAGCAAAAAAGCATAGACACAGTGCCCAGCCTCTAAGTTCATGCCCCATGACCAACAAAAAAGAAAGAAAGTAAGAAAAGAAAAGAAAGATAAAAGAAAAGAAAGTTAATTAGAAGAGCAAATGCCTTCATAAGAGGCTTCTATGTGCAATGGATGTTGTATGTTTCTATGGCATTATCCTGGGAAGAATGCAAGCCTGATTGACCAAAGTTTAATGTTGTGAAGACAAAGATGTTAGCAGGAATGCCCCAGTTCTCCCATTTGTAAACCTATTTTCCTTCCTAGGAACACTAACTATGGCAGGAGCCAGGTGCTGGTGGTTCACGTCTATAATCCTAGCTACACAAGAGCCTAAGATCTGAGGATCACAGTTCAAAGACAGCTAATGCAGGAAGTCCATGAGACTCTTATCTCCAATTAACCACCAGAAAACCATTAGTGATACTATGGCTCAAAGTGGTAGAGTGCTACCCTTGAGTGCAAAAACTCAGGGATAGCACCCAGGCCCTGAGTTCAAGTCCCATGACTGACATAAATAAATAAAGCAGGAGAGGATGAGCTGATACTTATAAATATTTGAAAGCATCTTTTCTGAATCAATTATTTAATTAGTGGTTGCAAAAAATCCAAGAGCTTTTGATTTCAATTTTATTTCAGGCATACAATGTGCTGGCTAGAATGAATATGTTTACTTAATAGAGGGCTCCTGTTCAAAGTAACGCATATCTTAACAAAAACCAAAGACAATTTGATAATGGACAAGTTCAGTCAAGACCTTTTAAAATCTTATTTAATATATGATCAGAGTTGTTTCTAGAAAATTTCCATACATATTTATTGGTAGACAGGCCATCTTTTATCAATTTTCTTTTTTTTTCCCCCCCGTGGGGCTTGAACTCTGGGCTTGGGTGCTGTCCTGCCCGGGCTGGCTTTGAACTGCGATCCTCAGATCTCAGCCTCCTGAGTAGCTAGGATTACAGGCATGAGCCACCGGTGCCCTTTTATCAATTTCATAATGTTGACTAGGACATGTCCCATGGCCTCTGTCTGCTGGGGTTGCTGTGACACATTCCCATAGAGTAGGCGTGGCTCATAGACAACAAACACTGATTTCTCATAGGTGCCAGCAGCTTTGGTCTCTGGTGAGGGCTTCTTCGTGGTGTCTGTGGCTTCATGCTGTGTTCACACCTTATAGAAGGGCAAGACAACTCTTTGGGGCCTCTTTTATGAGGGCTCCACTCCTGAGGGTGGGGTCACAGCAGCTGGAGGCGGTTGGGGCGGGGCGCGGAGGTGGGAAGCAGACCCTGGGGCCTGGGCTCTGAGTCTCTTCCCTTTCTTTTGGGGACAAGGGCATCAGAGCGAGGTTTTTCTCAAGGTACCCATTTCTTCTTCCTTAGTACAATCCGGATGATCCCCAGGGACAGTGGCTCCGGGGTGGTCTCTGAGGACCCTTGGTGGATGGGGATGATCTGCGGGTGGGGGAGAGGGGAGGGGAGAGGCTCCCATGATGCCTCATGATGGGGTAGCCTCAACACCTTGTCTTCCTTGTTTCCTCCTTTGTACTATGGAGACTCCAGACTGGGTGATAGCTGAGCACATGGCCACTCCTTAGCCACTCCTCCACACAGCTCTGGGACTAGGACTGCTCCCTGGGGCTTTCCCAGGGCTGGGGGTGGGGGTGTGGGTAGGCAGGGGAGGTGAACAGCAGGCTCCTTTCCCTCAATCCAGTGTCCTCACAGGCTGTATACAGGTAAAGCCACAGTGGAAGTGACAACACTTTATGTCTCCAGCACAGCCTCTGTGTGACACCGGGGTGGATTTTCCTTCAAGCACCTTATGTTGTCACCTGGACAAACTCCTGATTTCTCAATACCTGGAGGAAACAGCTACTGGGTGAGCTGAGGTCTTCCATCCAGCCTACAGCCCCCCTCAGCTCTCAGGGACTCCCCCAGACGGGGGGCGGGTGGCAGTGGCCCACCAGGTGCCACTGACACCTTCCCCAGCCACCAGAGTCAGGAAAAGGAGGATTGCCATCAGGCCCAAGAAGCTGCCTTGAAATCAGAAAGGGGCTCGTGTGGCTGGCACTGAAGCTGAGCCTGGCTTTCTATTTCCCTGTTGGGGGTGACCATGGGCTGGGTGATGGTTCACCTGCCTTCCCCAGCTCTAGCAGGAATTGCCCATCAGTCTGAGGGAAGGACTTGGGTTCCCTCCCCACCCCCCAGATCTCTTCACTGGAATAGAAGCAGACATCCACAAGCTGAGACGTCATCAACGAGGAGAAGGTCATCAGGGCCACACTAGCCCTTAGATGAAGAGAAAGAGGATCTGCAAGGTCTCGAGTCACTCAGGATGCATGCACTCCTGGCAGTGGCAGGACCAAACTTCTTCCTTCTTTACCAAGTTCTTCACTAAGCCTTCTCCATTGGCACCTCACCTTAGAGGAAGACCTGACTCCTCCCTGTGCTGCCACAGGTTCTCCTCAGCCTGGGGAAGAATCTGAATGACAGCACTCAAAACCCCCAGAGTCTCCGCTCTATCCACACCCACCCTTAAGCGCCAGGATCAGGGGCTCCTAATCCTACCCGCTGATGCGGCGTGGACACAGCCACACATTGCATCTGTCACCAAGTGAGACCTTCCAAGCCTCAGTTTCCTCATTCATGACATGTGCATAAATCAGTCCTTCCTAGGGATTGCTTTTTTATTTTATATCCTTGAAGAAAAAACAAAAACAAATACCTGCACAACGCCCCCAACTTTCTCCCATCTTGGACCCCTTCTGAGAGTCTTAAATCCACCATCAAGATTTCTGGATTTGGGTGTTTCTTTGGGAATATGGGTCATGAGCAAGGTTGCGGGGAGGTGGCTAAGGATGAGCTTCAGAAGGCCTCTCTTGGAACTGGTACTAAAGAGCCAAGAGTCCTTGCCTTTGGCATCTCACTTGGTGAGATACTCCCAGAAACTGCGAGGAGATAAATTTAACATGGCAGGAAGAGGAGATGTGAGATGAACTGTGTGAGGAAATCTAGGGCATCACCAATATTCTTCCTCATGCCAGCTGCATCCAAGCCTTACTTACAGTTAAGTCATCACCTGGATAATTCACTCTGCTGCCTAAGCTGGTCTGAGTTGGCTTTCTGGACATTTCCACCAGGAATATTGAGTAATGGAGGGATTTGTGATCGAAGTGCTACACATGTTAAAGTAGGGAGAGAACAGATCTGAGGTCGACAGGAGCCAAGGAGGATGCCTCTATGGCCCTCCTTACATGGTGGGGGGAACGGCGATGGGGGGAACGGGGGTGGGGGCAGGTCTTTGGTTCTGACCTCACTAGTGTAGCCTTGCTCACAGACTATTTGGCTACTGGTTCCAGTCTGGGGAGCCATTGAGTATATGACAATATGTTAGGGTGGGTTAGTTCTTCCCTCACCCAACTTTTCATTATGAATTTTCAAAATAAATAGAAATATTGCAAGAACCAAGCCTTCTTCTCTTCCTCTCTCCTTTCCCCCATCCTCCCCCTTCTTTCTTTCTTTTTTCTTTTGATCTCTCTTTCCTCCCTTTCTTTCCTTCCTTCCCTTCCTTCTTCCTTTCCTTTCCTTTTTCTCTTTCTCTCTCTCATCTTTTCCCTCCCTCCCTTCTTTCCTTTCTCTCTTTTTGCTATCTCTTCCTTTCCCTTCCCTCCTTTTTTTTTCCTGCAGGATGTTAATATGTAGCTCAGGTTAACTTCAAACTCATGATACTCCTGCCTAAGCCTCTGAAGATCGGGAGTACAGGCGTGAGCTACCATACCAGACCTGTATTTTCTATTTCTGATCTCAGCATAGTCTCATCCCAGCTCTCAGCAGCAAGGTCTAGGAGCTGGTCTAGAAGCATGACACGGAGGGAAGAGCCGGAACTTCAGCACATTGTGGGTCAAGCCAGTAGCTATCTTACACCCAACTGATTTTGGCTAGCCCATCTGAAGAGGTGTTTTGGCGTTCAGCCATCCTTTCCTCAAAGATGGGCAAGATTAGGTCAGGGTAGAGATTTAGCTAGGTCACCTAGATAGCATGATAGATTTTTTTCTTAAATCTTAAAAAGAACATTTGTTTGTTCGGATGCTATTTTCCTCAAAACTGTTTTTGTGCTAATATAGCAAGAAATCCAGTGGATTTCACTTCCCCATTTTACCCCCCATCAGCCCTGGAAAACCATTATCCTCTCTTTTGCTTCTAAGATTGACTACTTTAGATGCTTCCTGTAAACAGACAATAGAGTAATTGTCTTTGTGTGATGTGACTAAGTTCATTTTCCTTAGCAAAATATGTTCTCAGTGTGGGTTGAGGGCAGGACTCTACCCCTTAAACCACACCCCTAGCCTTTCTTCCTTTGGTTGTTTTCCAGGTAAGGTCTATCATTTCTACCCAAGATTACCCTCAGATCAAGATCCTCCTACCTACAGATTCCAGCATAGTTGGAACCACAGGCATATATCACCACATCTGGTTTACTGATTAAGATGGAGTCTCCCTAACATTTTGCCCAGGCTGACTTTGAACCACAGTCTTTCTACTTTTCAATCTTCCTTTTTATTTTTGATTTTGAGTCTTTTCTACTTGTAACCTTTTCACCAAAGAGGTTTGCATAAATGTCAATTTCCTTTTCCTGTTTCTTCCTCTTGGTTTTTGTTTGTTTTTTGGCAGAGGCACATTTGGGTCTTTCTTTTCCTCATTTGATATGGTTTGTTTTTTTTTTCCCCAGACCTCTTTCTACTGTGTCTTCTCTCTCCTAATTCTGTTAGTCTCCTCTTGGATTCATGTGTGTTTTCTGTAGAAAATGGAGATCTCTTCAGATTTTCTGCTAATAACCATGTAACCACAGGGATGTGATCTGTGTGCAGCCGGAACTTGTTAGTTGGGTGATTGGTGGCCATCTTCACGTTCTCAGCTCTGAGTTGTAGACAGGCTCCTCTGTGGCAGATAAGGGGCTCTACTTCCTTCACTTCCTGTCTCCAGGGCCTGCCTGGTGGGTTGGGATAGCAGGCCTGAAGGGTGAGGGGCGGAGCCTGAATGCTGGGGGAGGGACATGTGAGTTGAAGGGTAGCAGGAAGTGGTGTTTGTTGGTGAAACCTATACCTCATCGATCAGGGTGGTTCCCCTCTATACCCCATGTGCCTTAGAGCTTGCTGGATTTCCTTGTCTCTTACTGACATTAAATGTGCTTGGTTCTGGACACAAACAATAAATTGACTTTGAGAAAGAAAAGCTAGATTTGTTTTGGAAGGATCTGGAGAGTCAAGATTGAAGATTTTCCTGCCTTGTATATATAAATTATCCCAGCCACCAGAGTTTATCTTGGAGAGTCATGTCATCTTTCCTGTTAGCTCAGGGACTATCACACATTATTTGTGGGTTTAAAATGACAAGGACATTCTTAGGAGAGGATCAGAAAGGCACCATGCTTATGGGCATCTGATCATATAAAATAATGTTTATTGAGGGCTGGGAAGGTGGCTCAGTGGTAGAGTGCTTGCCTTGCATGCATGAGGCCCTGGGTTTGATTCCTCAGCACCACATAAGAAAAAAGAAAAAAGCCGGAAGTGGCGCTGTGGCTCAAGTGGTAGAGCACTAGCCTTGAGCTGAAGAGCTGAGGGACAGCGCCCAGGCCCAGAGTTCAGGCCCCACGACCAGACCCTCCCCCCCAAAAGTAATAATGTTTACTGAAATGGAAATGACTTTTTTTCTTTTTTGCTGTTTTTCTTTTCTTTTTGTTCTGTCTGTTAGTCTGTCAGTTTTGGGGAGGAACAGAAATGGAAGGACAAAGGGTGAACAAAAGTAGCAATGGTCCTCACTGGTCACTATGTTGAAAATGAGTTATACAGCTTGTGGGTGGGGTCCAAGGGAGGAACTGGAAGAGAGCGAGCGAGGGGAGGTATGACGTTGCCCAAATGTAAGTGTACCCTTTGCCTGACTAATGTAACTGTAGCTCCTCTGTTTTTAGCATTTCCAAATAAAAGTAATAAAAAAGACAAAATTCACCCCTTCCTCCAGTTAGTCATCCATAACGAAATCCAAGAGGGTGAGGTTATGATCCATAATTACTTCAGCTAAGGCATTCAAGGAGATTGTCCGTGTCATCACAGTAATGCTGAATTATTGCTCATTTTCAGCAAGTGGAGAAGGTGATTCCATTTAAAAAATCATACTGGCTGCCAGCTGCTAGGGGATGGGTCATCATCCTCAGGTACATTTATAGTTTTATTCCTCAGGCAGGCCCAGGAAGGATACTCAAAGCCGAGAAGCAGGCAGGAGCCTTTCATCCAGGAGGATGTATCTTTTACCCCCACAGTAGCAGATCAGCCGAGTGTAACTGTGTTACTATTCACGGCCACTGCGATTGGATAGCAGAAATGATTCTGTAGGATGTCTTTCATTTGGCAGTCCCATTAGTCACAGATCTATCTCTATAAAAGTCTTAGGGTGGGAATAAGGAGGAGAAAGAATTGTTCCTCTGTAACATTTTGTCCAAAGTAACTGCTACAACAGAGGCTTGGGAAAGGGCCTGGGGACTTTCCTTTCTTTTCTTTTCTTCTTCTTCTTTTTTTTTTTTTTTTTTTTTTTTGTCCATGAGGCTTGGACTCCGGGCTTGGGAGCTGTCCCTGAGCTCTTTTGCTAAAGGTTAGTGCTCTCCCACTTTAAACCACAGCTCCATTTCTGGTTTTCTGGTTGTTAATTGGAGATAAGGGTTTCATGGACTTTCCTGCCTGGGCTGGCTTTGAAGTATGATCCTCAGATCTCAGTTTCCTGAGTAGCTAGGATTACAGGCGTAAGCCACCAGTGCCTAGCTGGACTTTTCTTTTAAAATTAGTTTCACCAAATGGAGAAGGAAATTACATTCATAACAGGTACTCAGAAAATTCTTTTGCTAAAAAACACACAGACTCCTCCCTTAGGATTACAAATTAACTAAGTGTGGGAGACAAGCCTGGTATCCCTGCCTCCATTTTGCATCTGCCACCTTTGCTCTGAGTCTCTCTTCCCTTCAGTCACCCTGGAAAGACCTCTGTCGATCCGTCTCCATGACAAGGGACCCAAACGTATCCCAAGCAGCACTGAGCCTTGCAGTATATTACCCTTCTCCCCTGCAAATGAGGACAATTACCTCTACCATCGAGGTTGTACCCTGGAGTTGGGCTGATCATGAGGACTTGATCATAGGGACTCGAGCTGACTCATGGGGACTTGGTGGTTCTCCTGAAGAAATGTCAGCAGTGACAGTGTCTTCCAACCCTTCCAACAACCAGAACTGAGATCAAGATCAATCAGATCACACTTTACCTAGGAATTGCTTAATTCTGTACACCTCCTGCCCCCAACATCTATTCTTCCTCTGTTTAAACTCATTTAGCTTATTACCCACATGGGTACATAAGTGCTTGTTCTCTCTTTCCAATTGGTTGCGTTAGTCTCCTTTCTCTGATCGTCACCAACCCTCTCTTTAATGAGCATATTGGAAGCAAGTAACCAGGCTTCATATGTTGGAATCTCTGGAGCTGGGCATCCAGCCAGATACACAGCTTATGATTTCACTAGCAACACTGAAAAAAGTAATATTCCCGTTTAATGTATATAACTGCATTCACTGTGTACCTAAAATGTTATTCCTAGTGACTGAATTATTATAAAACTATTAGATGTCAATTCAGAGCTGGCTACAGGTTACAAAGCTTTTCAAAATGTATGCTATCCATCACAGACCAAGGACAGTTTTTCCATCTCTCTGCTACTATTGTGGCCCTTATGGAAGATGGATGCATAGAGTTATCCAGTGAGGACACTCAAGGCGAAAAACACTCTATTCTTAGAAAATTAGGGGCTCAAGGCCTACTGAAGGCTGAACTACAGAGAAAATCCCTTTTCTTAGTATGCTGCAGCAATTAGGGTATACATTTTAGGACCTGATGTTCTCTAGAACTAAGATATGCTCTGCTTCATCTCCAGCCCAGAGTTCCAAATCTACTCCTAGATCAGCAAGTAAAAAGACTGCCAACACCAGTACCAGAGAAACTGTAGCAAAACCAGCTTGTTGTTCTATCTCAGGATAATGTATCTGCCCTCTCATGAGATCTAAGCACTGAAAATCTGACTGTCACGTGTACCTCTGGAATCTGAAAAGCTGAGATGCTGAAAAAAGATGAATGTAGGATGGTGAGCGAGTAAGTGAGAGAGAAAGAAAGATAGATAGATAGATAGATAGATAGAGAGAGAGAGAGAGAGAGAGAGAGAGAGCAGTTTTCTTTAAGAGGTAGAGGCCTAGTGAGAGGTAATTAGATCATGGAAATGACATCTTCAAAAGTAATCAACAAAGAGCTGGAGGTATTGCTCAGATGGTAGCATGTCTGCCTAGCAAGCATAAGACGCTGATTACAAGCTCCAGAACCTAAACCATCAATCAATCAATCAGGGAGATATCATGGGAATGGATTTGTTGGCTCCAGTACAGGGGCCTGAACTCTGGGCCTGGGCGCTGTTCCTCAGCCCTTCAGCTCAAGGCTAGCACTCTACCACTTGAGCCACAGTGCCACTTTCGGCTTTTTTTCCCCCTGCTTATGTGGTGCTGAGGAATTGAACCCAGGGCCTCATGCATGCAAGGCAAGCACTCTACCACTGAGCCACCTTCCCAGCCCCAGTATAGGTATCTTAAGGGAGATGGGCACTTCTGCTGAATCTTCCTTCTGCATGCATCATGGTTCATTACAGTGGTATTGTTTGCCATAAGGTTCTACAAGAGCTAAAAGATGCTGGTGACACGCTCTTGAACCCCGTCACTGAATTAAATAAATCTCTATTATAAAAGTGTTGTACAGGGAGGTTACAGTTACATAAGTCCATTAAAGAGTATATTTCTTTTTGGACACTATCATTCTTTCCCTTGCTCTCTCCCCATTACCTCTTTTCTTTATATAGCACCCAACCTCAGGTTGTTGTAGCAACAGAAGATGGACTAACACGCTGGCCTTTATTTCTTCATTTTATTTTCATATCCATAAGCATTTAACTCCTAAGGCAGGAAGGGAGGGGCCTGGGAGAAGCAGGGGAAGATTGGAGCATGGTTATCCAAGTCTGAGCCGGAAGAACACCTGTCTTCTGACTTGTTTAAGGAGACGTTTCCACCTAAGGAGAGGAGAATCAGAGCTAGAAACAGATGCAAACTATGCTGGGGATATGGCTGTTTGGTTCCAGGACCACCATGATCTGGAGCCTCCTAGCACTCTCTTCCCAAGAAGACTGAGATATAATGCCAAGAAATCCGGGACTGAGAGCCAGGGATTCTTGGCAAGCCACACAAAGGAATTCAGATCTCATAATTCTTGACCATACAATTTAAATGTGAGGTGGAAAATATTTCATTAGCACACACCATAAAAAATATTCTAAAAATAAACAGAGAGAGAGGGGGAGAGGATTGGAAAGCAATCATCATAGCAAAAATCCATTCACAGCAACCAAAAAAAAAAAAGAGCTGAGAGATAAATTTTGCCCCAATATGCCTGCTGTACAGAGGAGAAGCATGGTGCCATGCATGAAATGAAGGGTACATCCGCCCCCTCACCCCCCATTTAAAAACCTCCGATCACAGGGAGTTCCAGAGCCACAGACTGTTTTAGGGCATCATTGAAGGATAGTGACTCTGCAGGAGGATTTCAGAGGAGACAGAGAGGAACAGATCTGGGGTTTGTCACCTCAGTTCAAAGTCCACCACGGCTTGACACACTGATTTTGGCAGTAGTAGAAACAACATTTCTTATCTTCCTTGCAGCCCCGATCATGATTACACTTGGGGAGCAGGGTGAAACGGCAGTCAAGATGAAACTCGGGGCAGTACCCAGATTTTTCAGAACCTACAAAAAAAAAAAAGTCGCAAGGCGAGTCAAGGTCACCGTTGAGGTACACAGAGAGAATCAGCACCAACCTGGGTCATTTATCAGCTACTTCCTGCATGGGGGCCATCTCCTTTCCAAGTGCCACCTCCCTGTCCCAGCATCCCCAGGACTGTCAGACCTTACCTCTACGCCACAAGAATCTAGGTTGAGCCATGTGGAGGCAAAGGAGGACCGTCACAGTGAGTAGGAAGAGGCTGCTGTGCTTCATCATGCCAGGGAACTGCAGGGTGTCTGTGTCTGTCACCTACAGTGGAGGACCACCGACAGGGGGAGCTGTAGTTCCCAGGACAGGAAGGCAGAAGTGCATCAGTGTAACCAAGGAACATCAACCGTTTCCTTCAGTCCCCAGGAAGAGACACTTTGAAATAACATCCAGGTCTGACTTCCTAGTCTACCTGCTCTGCTTCCATGGACTCACTTCTTTTCAGGGCATTGCTTTATGTTGTGGTTTTAGCAATCCTAAGTTAAATTAATGGAATACTTCTGATTAACAGAATATAGGTAAACCTTGTGATTTATTATTTTTTTTGAGACAATAAAAGAGTTGTCTTTCCCAGAACATGCAATCCAGTTTGTCTGTCTCCTTATATATCTGGGCTCAGATATGGTTGCCTATGAGATCTTCCTTCTTTTTATTATTTTTTTGTTGTTGTTGGTTGTGAGACCTGACTTTGGGCCTGGGTGCTGTCCCTCACCTCTTCAGCTCAAGGCGAGTGCTCTACCACTTGAGCCACAGCGCCACTTCTGATTTTCTGTGTGGTTTATTGGAGATAAGAGTCTCACAGACTTTCCTGCCCCAGCTGGCTTTGAACCGCAATCCTTAGATCTCAGCCTCCTAAGTAGCTAGGATGACAGGCATGAGCCACCTTAAGATCTTCCTTTTAACACATTAAGATTTAAATGCCACCCTCATATCACAAAGACAAAGCAAGATGATGGGCTATTAACAATGTGCTTTCAAGATTTATGGGGCAGAAAAAAAAAAGCCAATTTGTACTCAGTGTGGGACTTAAGTTTAATGTGTAACTAATGTTTTCTATCTTAGTCCATTCTTTTCAGAATCTCCAGAAATGTACCAAAGTTACATTTGTTGATAAAATTTAACTTGAGGACATTTTGGAATGTGAATGGCAGGGTAAATAACTGTGGAGGTACTTTTTCTTTCTGTACTTCTGCTAAAATGTGTGTGGCTCCAACTTGCTTGGTTGCTAGAATATACCTTGCAAGCAATGTTTTTAAAAAATAGTTTCATTACTATGTGCACCCAGTAGAACTGGAGCCAAATGTGAAAAGCCAAAGTTTTGCTCTCTGTAATAAGTCTTCCCTGGCTTTCTAGTTCATCCTTGTGGCTACCTAAAGGCTTTGCATCCTTTTGCTATTGTTGTCTGTGTACCTGAGCTGCTGTTTTCTAGCTCTAGTTTGGCTGAACTCAGAGAGTCATAGTTCACATGTAGAAAAACAACCCTTTCTACTTGGTTTAAACCTTAATGAAATGATTTTGCTTTCATTTTCCAGAAATTTTTCTGCAGCTCCAGGCACTGACTCACACCTTCTGGATTTTCAATCACATTTTGTATCACTTTTTTTTTTTTCATTTATAGGGCTTGATTCAGGGCCCAGGCACTGTCCTTGAGCTATTTTTTACTCAAGGCTAGCACTCTACCACTTTGAGCCACAGCTCCACTTTTTTTTTTTTTTTGGTGGTTTATAAGAGTCTCAGGGACTTTCCTGCCCAAGCTGCTTCGAACCATGATCCCTTTGAATCATGATCCTCAGATCTGAGCCTCCTGAGTAGCTAGGATTACAAGTGTGAGCCACCAGTGTCTAGCGAGAATCTCAATTTTATGATACTAAAATATTGCAAAGATAATCACATGAAAGGAAATTATATTCTAATCTTGTATAAACATAAACTCAAAAATCTTAATAAAATTTACTCAGTGCACTTTGTGTAGACATAAGCGTATGTATAAATAAAATGATCCATCACAAAACAGTAGACTAATTCCCTCTCCAGCAACAAAGTCTAAATTTTCAAATAGGGTTAATGGGTTCAAGCTACAGTTCCAGCACAAAAAAGGGCAGGGTGGTGGTGTTGGTGGGAGAATCTTTGAGTGTGGTCAGAGATAGGTTATTTTAAAGTATGTAGTGAGGGGGCTGGGAAGGTGGCTGGGTGGTAAGTGCTTGCCTTGATGCATGAGGCCCTGGATTCCTCAGCACCTCATAAGTAGAAAGTCAGAAGTGGCGCTGTGGCTCAAGTGGTACAGCACTCGCCTTGAGCTGAAGAGCTGAGGGACTGTGCCTAGGCCCAGAGTTCAGGCCCCACAACTGACCACCCCCTCAAAAAATGTAGTGAGTAGAAAAAGAATAATAAAGAGAGAAGAAAGCTTATGAAATTCATAAGACAGCAAGTAAAGGACAACGTGTATGTGTTGGGGCACTCAAGAGAAATTCGAGAAAAAGGGGAGACAGCTGTTTTTAAAAAGAAATAAGGCCAGAAAACTTTCCAAACTTGGAAAAAGATACAAGTGTATGATACAAGAAGATCAAAGATCTTTAATCAGATTCAATCCAAAATAAGATTACACTGTGATATAGCATGAACAAAACTTCAAGGGTGAAAGCCAAGAAAAGATCCTGGGCAGCAAAAGAAACCAAACAAAGAGCATGTAAGAAAGTTCCAGTGTGACACATAGCAGACTTCCCAGCAGAGATCCTAGAGGCCAGGGAGGTTTGATGACATATTCAAGGCACTCTTGGAAAGAAATCTAAAAACCAAAGTTACTTACCCTACAAAACTGTCCTTGAAAACTAAAGGATACACGTCAAGGGTTTCATGAAGAAACATAATCCTACAAACTTCATCAGCACCAGACCTGTTTTACCAGAAATGCTAAATGGAGTTCTTCAACCTGAAAGAAAAGAACTTGAGAACATCAGAGAGGATAAAAACTTCCTGGTAAAAATATACACAGGATCGAATTTAAGAGGCACCAATAAAAAATACCATTGTAAAATGTAAATCATATGTCTTTCATATTAAGGTTAAAGACAAAACTGCTAAAATGAATAACTATAAACAAGTTTCTACCAGATATGCAATAAAGATGTTGATTGTGACATCAAAATTCAAAATCCAAGGGTGCAATGAAATAAAATTATAGGGTTTTTGCTTTACAATCTAACTTAGGGTATAAGTGTCATGACAACCACAAACCAAAAATTATGATAGAGATATAGAAAAGGATCCAAAACATGCTCTAAGAAGAAATTGAAATACGGATACTGGGTCTAAGTGGCGCCATCTTGGCATCTTGGTGGATGAGACTTTCTTAAGACTCTTAGAGGTGAAATCCATTTCTTCTTCTCCACCCCCCAGGTGATGGGCACAAGAATTCCTAGAAGCAGGGGCAGGGACTTGGGCAGTAGATTCCTGGACCTGCCAGACCTGTACTGTGATCTCGCAAGACTCTTTGAGCTCCCTGTAATCCTGTCCCTTGACCAGACCCTATGTAGCCCCCACCAGCCCAGTCTCCTGACTTTTCTCAGGTCACCATGGCATCCCTCTCCAACTGTCTATGAGAGTTGATCTCGTTTGCTGAGATTGTTTTTCTGCTCCTTCTTTACTACCCTCATGGCTCAGTTTCCTAACAGTATTAAGTCCATTGGAGGCTCCAAGTTTTTGAGGGATATGAGTCCTTCCACAGTCTCCTGCTTTCTAATAGAGACACCAGATTCAGTTTCTCAAAAGGTGTTTCTCTGTGTCTTGAGATCGAATTCCCCTTAAAAATCACTTACTTACAAAGAAATACTTTTTTTTCTTGTGTGCTAGTACTGAGGCTTAAACTCAGGGTTTGAATGTTGTCCCTGAGCTTTATTTATTTATTTATTTTGCTCAAGGTGAGTGCTCTACCCCTTGAGCCACAGCTCTGCTTCTGGCTTTTTGCTAGTTAATTAAAGATGAGTCTCAAAGGCTTTCTTGCTTAGGCTGATTTTAAACCAAGATCCTCAGACCTCAGCCTCCTGAGTAGCTAGTTCTACGGGCATGATTCACCAACATCCAGCCAAGGAAATAGTTTTGAGAGGAAGAAAGGAGCTACAAAACAGCTGGGAAGTCATTGACTAAATTCCTTTATCTATTAATATCTTAAATCTCAATGGCTCAGTCTCTCCAATTAAAATACTTCGTATGGTTATAGTAAATGGACAGAGTAAAATCAACGCTCAGCTGCATAGTGTTTACAAAACACTCCTGTCCTGTGGAGAAGAGAGACAAAGAAAAAGAACAGACAAGAAAGAATCCATGCAGATAGGAGAGTAAAAGAGAACAGAAGTCAATATAAGAGAAATTTAAGCCACAAAATATTTTCAAAAGATACAAAGAAGCTTATAAAACAATGATAAGGAGATGAATTCAGAATGGAAAGGTGCCTCTTGAAGGAAGAGGTCCCATCTTCTCACAATCTTCTTTGTGTGAAGATGTGTGTGAAGATGACTCAGTCACATACAAGTAGAAATCCCCTCAAAACTACCACCAAAACCCAGTGAGGACTAACAGTCAATAGAGTAGAAGAATCCAGGATCAACATACAAAGGCAGTAACATTTTCAGATAACAACAGTCAATTATCTGAAATAGAAATGAAGAAAGCAATCACATGCACAATAACTACTTTACACACAGAGTAGTGATTGCTGGTAATGGGGAGTGTGTGTGGGGGGCCCTGGGTCAAAAGTGAGTCTGGCAGATTTCTATCTCTGTGAACTGGAGAGTGCAGTAGGATGGTAGTATGGTGGCTGACTATTGGGAGAGGGAGAGGCTCTTATTCCTAGCCCTAACTTTACAACCCAGGAACGGGCCTTATGGGTCTTTATCTCTCACTTTCACATCCATCTCCCAGGAGCTTCCAGAAGTCCCACCCAAACTATAGGATCCAGAAACAAAAAAGAAGCAGGAAGTATCATTTGTTGGAAAGTGTATGCCCTGAGCATCAGCCTGGAGGGGAGAATGGCAATGTTCACAATGGATACTGGGTAATACAGCCCAGCAACCCAACAGGACATCAGTTATCTATCTCCCCTCTCCCTTCTCTCTCTGTCTCTGTCTCGCACTGTCTTTTTCTGGATATACTGAGGTTTAAACTCAGGACCTTTTTCTATTAGGCAAGCAAGCATCTTACCACTACAGCTACATCTTCAACAAATTCTCTATTAGTTTCAATTACATGTTGCTTTTGTTGTGTGTGTGTGTGTGTGTGTGTGTGTGTGTGTGTGTGTGTGTGTGTGTGTGTGTGTGTGTGTGTGTGACAGTCCTTGGACTCGAACCCAGTGTCTGGGCACTGTCCCTGAGCTTCTTTTGCTCAAGGCTAGCACTCTACCACTTGAGCCATAGCTCCACTTTTGGTAGTTTATTGGAGATAAGAGTCCCACAGGCCTTCCTCCTGGGCTGGCTTTGAACTGCCATACTCAGATCTCAGATTCCTGAGTAGCTAGAATTATAGGCATGAGCTACTGGAACCTAGCTTATATATTTCTTTTACATTCATTTAAGTATTTACTATTTTGTTTCTTCTGTAGCTTTGAGTTTAGCTTCCTTTCTTACTTACTTTTATTTTTGTTTGAAATTCCTTAAAGTTAGCTTATTGGTTTGGAACTTCAGTCATTGATTATATTATATTTATAGTTATACATTTCTTTATAAACACTTTGTAAGTGTAAGCATCCAAAAGTTTTAGTATTTTTTGTTTTCATTTTTATTCATACCAAAATTCTTTCTAATTTCTCTTGGAATGAGCTGGTATGAACTGGTGATATTGAAGGCACCAGTAAATCTGGGACTTCCCAGGACCTATGGCAGTTAATCTCTGCCATTTATGGGCACTTTGAGTTTCTGAAGTCTCTTGAGGAAAAGGGCCATGAGAGGCTTTAGACATGGCCTCAGGTAGCACGGGATGACTGTCTTGAATGCCCGGTTTCTTTGTTTTTGTTCTTTATGCCAGTCCTGGGGCTTGAACTCAGGTCCTGGGCACTGCCCCTGAGCTTTTTTGCTCAAGGCTAGCACTCTACCATTTGAGTCACAGCACTACTTCCAGCTTTTTCTGTTTATGTGGTGCTGAGGAATCAAACCCAGGGCTTGTGCATGCTAGGCAAGCACTCTACCATTAAGCCACATTCCCAGTCCATTGCATGCCTGGTTTCTAACCACCTATCTAGAAATGTGTCTTTGATTAGCATTTTCCTTGATACTCTGAGACACCTGCTTTTCTTTTGGAGCTCTCTATTTCAGGGATGTCTCCCAGCCCTCTAAACCTGAAAAAAGCAAAAAAAAAAAAATCTCAGAAGTCAAAAGCAAATGATGCAGAAAGTTATGTTTTTATTGAAAAGCACATGTTAGAAATCCCAAAGAAAAGCAAGTATGAGGAGGTGGCATCATCCATGGACCAAGGGTCTGGAATCACCCAGGAGAATGAATCTTGAAGGCGTAACAGACTGCACTCAGGTAAGATGACCCTTCGGGAAAGAGAGGACCGTGAGTGATGTGATCATGGAGAAGGCTTGGATGTCAGATTTGACCACTGTCCCTTTTGGTATCAGCTGAACCAACTCACACATATTAGTATGCTAGGCCACCAAGAGTCAGCTCCGGATATTGCCTATGTTCCTTGCCTACAGGAAGCATCATTTTCCTTCATTGGGTTTCAGATTTCGCTCCTGGCATTATGAATATACAATGGGGAAAAGTGGGGTCTCTCCCTCTCTAGTCAACTCTCTGATGCCACAGACAGACATCTTTCTCTGTATTCATCCCTTCCCTGTATTCTGAAAGAAAGAGTGCAAATGAAGTCCTTGGACCTGGGCTCTCTGGAGAAGGACAGCTATACCCAAACAGGGATGCAAGCATGCTCAACAGCATGCAGAAAGAGAAAATATTATTTTTTATGCTTTAGATCAATATAAGCAAGTAATAAAATTTTACTACTCTGGTGTCTAATAATTAGCAATGCTTACACTATCAACTTATAAATATGCTTATCTAGGTAGTGCATGGTCAGAAAAAAAAGTTATTTTTTAAAGTCTAGGTAAAAGGAAACCATCGCAGATATTTACTAAGAGTAGAAATTCAGTGCCTAATGATAACCAAGGTAGCTTTTCATTCTTCTAATCAGGAGCCTAGCTCATCTATCTTTCCCACCCTCCACCCCTCCCGCCCCCCCAAAAAGCCCTGGGAACACAGCACTTCTATTGAAGTAGACAAGAAGTCTCAATCCCATAAAATAATCCCATGAAGGCCTCATCTACCACTTCTAACCATCAGAGTAGGTATCTCTCCTGTATAGTATAGTAAGAAACTTACCTCCAAATCTGTCCTGGTCTTCAGCGTATTACTGAAGATACTGCTCCATAGAGTCTTGGTATTTGATTTGAGCTCCCTTGACAAATTGCTGCTGCATTTGCTCGTCACTTGGATATTGTGATTGCCCTTTGAATGAGACCTGTCTCTCTTGGAATTTTGTGCCTTTCATTCCCTGATATAAGGAGCTTCCCTTGGTTTTCATGTATTGACTAGTTCCCTTGAGCTGGGAAGCGCCTTTGGCTCCAAGGTAGAGGGAGCTTCCTTTTGTCTTCATATATTGACCTGACCTTCCCTTGGCTTGGGTAATATCAAAATGTTTATGGACTTGTGTCTGTCCACCAGCATGCTTAGTAGCGATCATTTGGGCGGACTTTTGTTGGCTTAAACCTCCTGCCTGGCAAAGGCTGGCTTGTTTTTTGGCCACATAGGCCTGCTTAGTTTGTGTTTGTTGCATAGAAAGATCACTGCCCTGCATCTGGCTTTTAGTTTGGGTCAGAAAACTTTCTTCACTTGATATTCCTTTGGCGCCTTTTTGTCCAACATGCTGATGAGTTTTTTGTTGTGTAAGTAGATATTCATAGGATCTATCTGGCAACTGGCTTTTCGTCTGACCTAGTAATTGATAATAATAATAAAAAAAAAGTTACATCATCTCCCACCTCTCCTTTCTTCCAAGCCTACCCAGATCTCTTGCATCAATTCATTCATGACCCTCCACCCCCACCCGCCCCCAAGACATCTGAATTCTAGTGAAGACTTGTTCTCATTAAGAAGAGGGGCTGCTGGAAACAGAGGTTTGACTCAAGTAGTAGATTGCCAGCCTTGAGTGTAAAAGCTAATGGACTGCGCTCCAGCCCTTGAGTTCATGCCTTCATACCAGCATAAAAGAAGAAGGGCTGCCTTGAAGAAATTTCTGCTCAGCCCCAGAATAATAACCTTAGGTGGAGGGTCTGCTCCTTGAAGTATCTTTCCCTTGTCCAAACCACCCTACTCACCTTGGAACGCAACACCAGCTGCTTGCTTCTCCAGAACAAAGAGCAGAGAAAGGATGAAGATGATGGTGGACTTCATCTTGCCAATATGAGTCTTAGCTGAGAGCTGAGGGTTGTTTCTCATTTATATCTTCCTGGACAGGGTGTATCAAGGGTGTGGCTGAAGCTAAAAAGCACTGCCCTTTCTTACTTTAATGCCAGCCTCCTCCCCTCCTCTCAGTTGGGGGCATTGCTGATGTCCCTAGGGAACGTTGAACAGGGACACAATGTGAGAGACCTTTTCCTACTCCCATACACTCCAGAAAAATCTTTATCATTATCACAAAATTATAACACAGAGTTTCTTGTATTTAAAAAAAAAATTAAGTACCGAGTGGGGATGAGACTTCAAGTTACAAAAGTGACCAGAACCCGATCACACTTTCCTAGTCCATGCTGCCATGGTTCAAAGGCTCCATTCTAGATCTCAGCCCTATGGCTCTGTTGGCTTCCAACTGAGCCAGAAATGCTTTTTTACCTGTGTAGGAGCAATCATAGTTGATGAAAGACACAGAAATCAAATGAACTTATGGGAGCCAAAAGAGAGTTTTAAAAAGATGCAGTGGGTTTGAAGGATGTATTTGCATGGTAGGACAATTTTTCATCATTTGGTAGACCCTCTGTTTGATCCTTAGCTCTAAAAATAAAGGAATGACTGGGACACATATCCAGAGCTGCTGGGAAGTTCCTAGCCATCACAACTAGCATGTGCCAAAAGCTGCCGAATACTTTATACCAGAAGAAGCAAGAAATGTTGGCTTATCTGTTGCATTGATTATATTAACATTTAGGAGACAATACAGTTTTGGTGGGTTGTCAGCTGGAGAATGGAGAACAACCACAATATTTTCAAGAAGTTTCCATGAACAGTGAAATGTTGAGACTCTACTGGTGGGCCAGAGAACTTAAGAGGTGTCTTAAATGGTGATGAAAATGACAAATGGAAAAAGAAGGAAGAATATGGCTTCCCCCCAGTCATTGGCCCATTCTTGTAATTCCACATGCTCCAAGGGCAGAGACAGGAAGATAGCAATTTCAAACCAGCCCAAGGAAAGTTAGTGAGACCCTATCTCAAAAACAAACAGCTGGGCTAGGAATGTGGCTTACAGTGCTTGCCTAGCATGCATGAAGCCCTGGGTTCGAGTCTTCAGTACCACATACACAGAAAAAGCCAGAGGTGGTGCTGTGGCTCAAATGGTAGAGCAAAAGAAGCTCAGGGACAGTGTCCAGACCCTGCATTCAAGTCCCAGGACTGGCAAAAACAAAAACAAACAAAACAAAAACAACAACAAAAGGCTAGGGTTGCAGCTCAAGTGGTAGAGCACTTACTTGCATAGCAGAAGGGTCTGGGTACAATCCCTAGTACACTCATTCACTCACTCACACACACACACACACACACACACACACACACAGAGCAAGCACTAGTTTCCTTATTGGGTTGGGTTCTAGCAATGAAATCAACTTTAAGTATACAGTATTTGTGTGTGTGTGTGTGTGTGTGTGTGTGTGTGTGTGTGTGTGTGTGTGGTAGAAATTATCTTTAAGTGGTTGTACAAAGGAGTTTTAATTCAACACGTCAGTTTATGAGTATAATGCATCTTGATCAATATCACCCCTTTCATCCTCCTCCTCCCCATCACAGTATCGTTTTAAGGCAAAAGATTTCCAGCAGAGGTACTAAACTATTGCATTTTCAAGATTTTCCACTCCTGATGAACTTGTTAATGTATTGAAGTGGGAAACAAAGTGAGTACTTTCACCTAATGTACAAATGTGCTTTCCTGCCATTGTGACAATGTGATATTGTAACAATACCATACAGGGTCCCCTATGGCATTCTTCTCATTGGCTGATGAAGACTGTGGTATGGACACCCCACCGAGAAGAGCAGAGAACCCTCACAGGGAGTCAGTATGCATGGAGAGCCATGGGGGGGGAGATATTCTGGAGGGAAGAAGGCTTGAAATCATTCTATCCTAGAATCCCAATCTGTCCTAAGGAGTGCTATAAGGAAGAGGAAAAGAAATAATCAGCTATGTTTTTCAATTAGCACAGATGGATAAAAAAATAACCTATCTATAAGACATGGGAGCTATGCACTTTGACTCTGGACTATGCACTTGATCGCTTACCAAGGTTCTCTTTGTTCTAAGGGCAGTGATTTCCCTCGGGAGAGATGTCAACAGATTGAGGTGACATTCTCCTGATGTAATACTGCTTTCCATGCTTGGCAATTGTACGACTCTACAACTGCCACTTATTTTTTTTTAATTTTTTGAATGTTTCTGGGTTTTTTAAATATGTTTCATTTTTGAAAAGATTTTTATGATCTTTAAATAGTTGTACAAAAGAGATGCATTCAACAAAGCAGTTTATCAATATAATACATCTTGATGTCACTGCTCATCATTTTATTATTCTCACTCATCACTCCCTCCCAACCTTACCCCTTCCCCTACTTTTCTTTTCTTTTTTTCTTTTTTCTTTTTCATTGGTCATGGGGCTTGAACTTGGGGCCTGGACACTATCCCTGAGCTCTTTTGCTTAATGCTAGTGCTATACCACTTTGAGCCACAGCTCTGTTTCTGGTTTCCTGGTGGCTTATTGGAGATAAGAGACTCGTGTACGTTCCTTCCGAGCCTGCCTTTGAACTGTGAACTTCAGAGCTCAGCCTCCCAAATAGTCAGGATTACAGGCATGCGCCACCAGTCCTCCAGTTTTCTTAATTTTGTAGGATATACATTGAATCTGTGCCTGCATTCCCCCTCCCCTTCTTCTCTTCATTCATCTTTCCTCTCCCCTTGACCTCACCTCACCCCTTTTAAGTATTCATTTCCCGGTGTTCATTTTGTTGCACTATGATTTTTCCTTTCTAAGGAATTACACCGTGTGAGATCTTCCCTAAATGTACTGTATTTCAATTAATACATTATATACACTTGTATACCATCCAAGGCATTTACTTGTGCATATATATAATCCAATTCTGCCTTCTGCATGAAAGAGAAAACATGCAAACTTTGTCTTCCTGGGCCTGACTCACTTCACTTATCATGATGCTTTTTTCTAGGTTCTTCCATCCACTTCTTTTGAAAAAGGATCCAGAGCCATCTAGTTCAGAGCTTACTAACAAAAGGATCTGATGGGCTGGGAAGGTAGCTCAGTGGTAGAGCGCTTACCTTGTATGCCTGAGGCCCTAGGTTCGATTCCTCAGCACCACATAAGCAAAAAGAAAAAAGCTGGAAGTGGCACTGTGGCTCAAGTGGTAGAGTGCTGGCCTTGAGCTGAAGAGCTGAGGGACAGTGCCCAGGCCCAGAGTTTAGGCCCCACAACCAGACCCTCCCCCCCAAAAAGGATCTGATACCTTTTGATTATATCTTCAGATAAAAGGAGAACATCTTTTGACTAATGCAGTGTGCAAAATATACAAGTAAAAGCCAAGGGGGTCAAGATTTAATACTCATATCAGAAGGAAATGTATTGAAGTTTTAAAATATCATTTCAAAATTTGCAATGCAAGTTTCTAGTAAAAATGAAAGCAGACAAAAGTAATTTAGGAAAACACGGGAGAAAATGAGCGAATAACGTGCCATAGGTATTGTTTCTTGATAGGTAAAGAAAAAACTCTTCCTGAATAATTTTTTAAATGTAAGACAGCTTAAAATGGGCATCATCTGGCAGGGCACTGGTGGATCACGCCTGTAATCCTAGCTACTGAGGGGGCTGAGATCTGAGGATCACAGTTCAAAACCAGCCTGGGCAGGAAAGTCCATGGGACTCTTATCTCCAATAAACCACCAGAAAACCAGAAGTGGTGCTGGAGCATAGCCTTGAGCTGAAGAGCTGAGGGACTGTGCCCAGGCCCAGAGTTCAAGTCCCATGACTGAAAAAAAAAGGGAGGGGACATCATCTGACCCAAGAATGGAAAATGGCATGTTTGGCGAATCGAAGAGGACAATTAAAGGTGTTTTGTCTTTTCTATGCAGATCACTTAGCAAGTAAGAAAAGATAATAAAATGGATTGTGCTGAGGACAGAATAGAAAGCAATACTGTTCACATATCAGAAAAGAAGCACAGAGGCTATCTAAAATCTGGTAACCTGGACTCACAAAGTGCCAGGCCCAGGGGGTCAAGTTCTGCCAAAGGAAAAACTTGAGAATAAAATTGTCATGGAACATTTATGTAGGAAGTTCTCAAGACTGTGGGGAATGTTTCCCTCTCATCCCCAACCCTTATAACCACACTTCCATGTGTTCTATGAATTTCATTATTGTATACTATGTATAAATGAAACAATATCTACTCTTTTGTATCAGTTTTTTATTTAACATAATATTGATAATCTCGATTTTTATTTCTTTTGCTAGTCTGTAATTGCTTATATACATAGACATAAATTTGGTTTTTAAAACATACAATTGTAGCTTTGTTAGAATTACAGGCCCCCTTTTGTCCTGTAGAACTACCCTATGAATGGGGATCCTGATATAATTTGTTTTTAGCATGGTGGTTCTTGTTTTTGTTTGATTCATTTAAGTCTATTTTATTAAGTATACATCAATAATGTATACAAAGTATATGTTATATAATAATACATAGTATAATTATATGTATAATAGAAATGCATATATATTATATACACACATATATGTATGTGTATACACAATTTTCTTTAAGCTGATGTCATAATTTGAATAGTGTCCTTGTGAACACAGATATCTACATGTCTCTATAATAAGCTGATACTGATGAAAAAAATTTTTTTTGTTGGTCAAGGGCCCTTGCCTGGACACTGTCCCTGAACTTTTTTGCTCAAGGCCAACACTATATATGTCACATTGAGCTACAGCACCACTTCCAGTTTTCTAGTGGTTAATTAGAGATAAGAGTCTCACTGATGGTAGAGTGCTAGCCTTGAGATGAAGAGTTGAGGGACAGCGCCCAGGCCCCAACTTCAGGCCCCACGACCGGACCAAAAAAAAAAAAAGAGTCTCACTGGGACTTTTCAGCTCCAGCTGGCTTTGAACCATGAGCCTCAGATCTCAGCCTCCTGAGTAGCTAGGATTACAGGTATGAACCACCAGCACCAGATGTTTTTTTAAATATTACCCAGAAGTAGTATGGCTGGATCATATAGAAGTTCTTTCTTGAAATTTTTTTTTAGCAATTGTTACTATAAAGGTGATGTACAGAGGGGTTACAGTTACACAAGTCAGGTAAAGCACATTTCTTTTTGGACAATGTCACCCCTTCCCTCACTCTCTTCTAGTTTTTCCCTCCCAAGTGTCACATAGTGTCTACTGAGTACCACTGCTGCGTTGGTTCACCCTTTGTGCCTCCATTTCTGTGCCTCCTCTTCCTCTCCCAAAGACAGATAAATGAACAAACAAGACAAAAAGAAATGAAAGCAAAGGCAGCAACAAAGAATGAACCTCTTGCTTCCATTTCTTGGAGTTCATTTTGATAAACATGGTTTTAATTTTTCTTTAGATTTTGAGGAAGCTCCGTACTGATTTCCAGAGGGGTCTTTACCTTCCCACCTGCATCCTCACCATCATTTGTTATTCTTTTTCAGTGATGATAATGGTTCTGACTGGGGTGAAGTGGCATCTCACTTCCCCAGTTGCTGGGGGTGTTGACTTTTTCCGTGTATTTATTAACCATTT